>NC_068283.1:32051156-32744224 GCF_025860055.1 Xyrauchen texanus | reverse complement strand
TAACTCACTTAACCAATATTTTTATTTGTATATTGTAGATACACTTGCTCTGAGAGAATTTTTAAAAGGAAATCAGATGTGTGCGTGTATGTGTGTGTGCGATAATGAGTGAGTTATTGTGAGAGTTTGTGTGATAGGTTGGACAACGTGGAAAGGGTTTGTTTCTAGTCATGTATTCAACAGAATATAGGAGAGGAGTGCCGTTACTTGTGTGTGACTGTGAATCTCTTTGTGACTGATTATGCCCCTGTTGTGCTGGTATCAAATGCTGCTTTTTAGTTTCTATATATCTTTTTCTGGTACATGATTCTTTATCATGCAGATGCTTTAAGGAATAGTTCACCCAAAAATGTTATTCTATTTACTCACCCTCATGTTGTTCCTGACCCCTATGACTTTCCAGCAAGAAGTCCATGCTAACTTTTTTGATTCAATAAAAGTGAATGTGACCATGGCTGTCCCTGGTCCCTAGCCACTTTCATTGTTTGGAAAAGAGCAGCTTTGGGTGGAGGTTGAACTGTCCCTGTAAAGAATGTGTGTATGAATGTTACAATGATGTGTTTATGTTGAACAGTGAAGTTCGGAGCAGCACAGAGAAAGTAATGGGAAGCCTTGAGTCAATCAGGCTGTTGATTGATTGTGATTTTGTTTGTTCTCTTATTAGACCGTCTGTCCTCTGCACTTTACTGCCAAGTTCAAGGTTTGCGCAACTGTCAAAATTTGTTTTGTTTTTTTTTACAAGCGTCTCCTTTTGTGTATCAAAGGACAAAGAACTTGTTTGGAACAATATGAATGTGAGTAAGTGACCGAATAATAATTTGTTTTTGGGGTGAACTATCACTTTAAAGTTGGCGGGCTGTTGGAAAATGGTGAGAATCACATTTGGACAAGTTGGGAACCTTTATTAAATGTCAGTGAAATTTTGTCAGTTACTATATTTGATCCATAAGTTGTATTTTGCCTTCATGTGCCACCCTTTTTCACCTGAGATGTGCTCTCGTTGGTAAATGTGGCTGTCATTCCTGTCCTTTTTTAACCAATGTGTTCTGAGTTATATGCATCTGATTCTCTCCCTTCTCCATCAGTTGACCAAAAGCAATTTCAAATAAAATCTTGCTAGATAAGCAAAATAAGCAGACCATATAATGTTTATACTTGTGAGGTGTTTTAAAAACAAATGGACTTTCTCTTCTCATCCAGTCTGTTTCCACCTACACACCCATTCGAGCAGAGTTTTATTTTAGCATTGTGTCTGGTACAAAAACATTTGACCTTCTTTGAGTTCTGTTTCATGTTATTTTTCTGAGAGACATCATAGACTTGCATTAATATCGGGCCTTTTTTTATAATGTTCATTTAACACACTTTCTGCTCTACTTTTAAGAAGTAAAAAACTATTGAATTAGCCACAAGCACAACTCACTTGTCTGAATTTGTATGTATTTGTGCATGCTGTTGGTTGTAAAGTGTGTTCCAGATAGGGACTTGGAGTGGAAAATATGGCTTAAGGGAAGTGGGGCATATTTAATTATTCTGGATAACCAAATGACTCGCTATGACATCACTCTCTTTATCTGACCTTTGACCTTAGGGTTACTCTCTATAGTAATAATTCACATTATATAAACAATAGAAATCTATGGAATTTCCTCATTTACATAGCTAACATGTTATCTTGTAATGTTCCCAGTGTTATCATAATTGCATACATTTTTACTAGTAAGAAATCCTATTAGAGGGCTCTGCAATTGAATTTGTATTCGTTATATTTCTGTTTTGCATCTAATGAATACAAGTTTCTACTAGTAAGAATATAATTGTAGAACTCTGCAATTTAAATGTTACTAGTAAAAACTCAATTGTAATAAAAATGCAATTGCAGAGCTCTGTAATTATAATTCTTACTATAGTACAAATCAATTGACGCTTCACTAAGCCCCGCCTTAAAAGCGCTTCTGACCAATCCTGTTTTAGCAACTTTTGCCCTGCCTACCATTACTGTGACACATGTTTGCTATTTTTCAGTGACGGCCTATGGAAGTAATGTGTGTTTGAGTACTTTTAAGAGGGATTTTATCAAAATATTCAAAAACATGTAAGGCGTGTTGTTGTTGCCGGGTCATTTGTAGTGACATGAGTTACACAGAGAGGATACTTGCATTGTTTTTCTTTCTTTTTGTAAAATAATCATTAAAAAGCAAACTAGGGGAGAGCATGTTATGGATTAAACTGTGTCATCCCTTGTTCCCAAATGAACATGAATAACATCTGCAACAACACCTACATTTGCTCCAAGGTCAATTAAAGCTAATAACTAAACATTAATTAATATATCTATTGATTCAAGACACGATATAATCTATCAGGGGCAGATTTAATCATGGTCAACAATTATTTGCATCCCCCAGCATCAAAATTAGTGTTATGAGATGTTATAAACAGCTGTTTAATTGCGTTAATGTTATTAGATGTGTAATCGCTATTAATTTATAATTTCTTTATGGTGTAATTTACCATTTCTTTTACAAAAACCTTCATCTAAATATGCATTGTAATGTCACTCGTCATACCAGTCCACGGAAAAATATTATCCGTTCCGTTTATGAGAATATTTGGCCAAACGGTGTAGTTCATGACAATCTCCCATTAATTGGAGATCTGCGGATCTCGTCACCGCGAGCAACCGAAACCAAGAGGGGCGGAGCTTAGCGAAGGGTCAATTGTAGGTCACTTCATGAGATTTTACTAATAAAAAATCAAATCATGCATTACTGTAATTGGAAATCTTACTAGTAGAAATTATATCGTTGAACTGTGTAACTGAAATACTACTAGTAAAAATGCAATTACAACGAGTAACGCTGGGAGCATTAAAAGTTAAATCGGCATGCCATAGTTGAATGCAAAGTTGAAGACGTCAACAGGCACGTGGTTAAAGTGTCCTGATTCCACACTGATGATGAAATTGTAAGAAAGGACATTTGCACTCAGTCCTGTGGGGTATCTCTTCAAAATGTCACGCATTTGATGAGGGGTCGATACAAGGGTGCATGGATAAGATTGCCTTGTGCTCCCAATGAAGCAATAGTTGTTCTTGTTTTCCTCTGTTCCACTTCTGCTTGTTGAGTTAATGAGGATGTAGGTCAGACAGAAATTAAGGGCAATCAAGCATTTATCTTGCCAGTTTGTGGTTGTCGGTAATGATGACACACCACGCTCCCTTTCCCAAAAATAGCGTTTATAACAGGCTGTCATTAGTGTTTCTAAGGAACTAAGAAGGGGCATGAGAGTAAAGGACGCGCATATTAAACGACTGAAAGCTTAATCCCAATGGTAGCTGCTTTGTTTCAGTGTCTTGTTCCTAATATCCGTGTAAATAAAAGTGTTGGGCGCCGAAAGTATAATATGGAAGACTAATGAAAGAATAGGCTACTATAAGGGGGCGTTCACTCTCAAATCATTTTCGTCTCCGTCTGAGCTTTGTAAATATTTTTCTATGTAAACATACGCAAGAAGAGCTTATTTGACCAGAAGCAACGCGCTTTTTACGTAAACTGTTAAAATTATACTTTTGCCTCGGATTAAAGTAAAACCTCCGGTCGTATTAATTGTTATTGCTCTATATATATATATATATATATATATATATACTGTTCATGTAAAAGCGCTCAGGTTCTCGGTAATGTTTGGTTACAGTGATGGATCTGAGGCGGGGCCCGTCCGATGCACGTCACTGTGGTTCCATGAGGCAGAATCGGACCATAAATCTCCAGCACTTTTTAACAGGCGCAAGATGCGCCGGGCAAACACAGTAAGTAGCGATCGGTGGTGATGACCAACTAAACTGAACTTACATCTCCAGGTAATGATTCTATACGTCCAGTCCATTTGGCCTGTTTGAATGTTGTAGGTTTAATATGTAGCCTAATATATGTATTATGTACTATATTAATATATAGGTGTAATGTAATTAAAATATTACTAATTTGAAAATAATTTTTACCTTTAAGAAGTATGAGGACGCTAAATACCTTGAGCGTATCTTTTGCAAATAATGTCATGGTCGGGTGGCGCTCATTTCTAAAAAAAGATTTGTTGCATCATCTGTGATGCATGCCAAATGAAAGCATGGTCACAGGTGTGCTGCGTAAACGGATTTTGAGAGCATGACACGAAAGAAAGAAATCACGGGTCATTTTACTTGTATTACCTACAGTATAACGTACAGTAGCCTATACATGGTAAAGAGTAAAATCGTAAAATTTTCACATCGTAAAATCACGTTTGAGTGTGTAACATAGTCAACTTAGACCATATATGATGTAGTATTGTTTTATTTTGACAGGTTGACTGCGGCGAGCTCGAGGCAAACAGGTGAGTTCAATCATTAGCACTGATATTTTTGTCTGAAAGATTGGTTGCGTGCGTGAATTGGCTATGATTAGTCCTATACCGTTAAATGTATCATTTGTGTTGTAGAGGAGTTTAAGTCGTCGTGTTAGTGTTTACAATGTTATGTTGTCATGAAAACAAAAGTTGTACAATTGGATGTGACTTCACACAGAAAATGTTAGTAAACAGATTTATCACATTTATATCATGTTAACATGCATATTGTTGATTTTTCAAGCTCAATCAACAGCATTTGTGGCATAATGTTGATCAAAACAAAATTAATTTCTTAAAAAGGGGGATCTGGGTTGCAAAAAATATTTTAGCCTATGTTTAAGGTTTTAAATGTTCAGCTTAATAGCAAATTTCCATCAAATTGAACCATATAATGTTTTTAATTATTTATTTGATTAAAGATCACTCAATTAAAGTTTATGGAATTTTGTTATGAAATTGAAATGCGTAAATCTTACAATTACTATTTTTCTGTGTGCATTGGTGCACTTACAGTGAAAGTGAATGGGTTCAATCCATAAACATTAAAATACTCTCTGTTTCACAAGTACAGCCACATGACAAAAAATAGGCTATGCATTTTAATATGATTTCAGCATGATAAAATCACTTGCTGGTCTTTTCTGTGTTATGTTATATCCAATTTTACAACTATCTTGCCATGATGACGTTATGCCTTAAACCCTGTAATCCTGAAAAAATGACTACTATAACAACATAAATTATACAGGAGTTTCAATGAGCAGTGATACTAGAATAACAAATCTGAGCAGGCAAAATAATTTAAACAGAAGCAACAGCAGAACAGAATAAAAGGCTGGGCATTTTTGGTCTAGTTTTAAATTAATATTAAGTGTTCTGTAAAGTAAAGGTCATTCGACAGCATTTGTGGCATTATGTGAAAAATAAAATAATTTAGACTTATTCATCCTTTTCTTTGTAAAAAGCAAAACTAAGGGCCAATTTTTGGAGGGTTTAAAGGCATAAATGTGAAGCTTATAAATTGAATAAGAGCACATACAATAATTCTGTTTCATCTGCAGAGGAGACAAAAATAGCTGGAGAAAGAGACATTTGTTCTGTTCTTCCCTTCTGTCCATGATGCGTGAATCTGTCTTCAACTGTTGTGTTTCTCCACCCCATCCCTCTGGAGGAGTGGAGGACCATCATCAACACGGCAGCAGAGCTCAGGCTCCGCCCCCTAATGACAGTCGTTTCCTTATATTCTTTGACTTTGATGAGACCCTGGTGGATGAGTGCAGCGATGATTCTATGGTTACCGTGTCACCTGGCGGGGTCCTGCCCTGCTGGTTAAAAGACACGTACCGCCCTGGTCGCTATACAGAGTACATGCAGCGTGTGCTGGGCTACCTTGCCGAACAGGGTGTCACCCCGGCAGCTATTCGGGGCACAGTGGAAAAGCTCCCTCCCTGCCCTGGCATTCCAGCTCTGATGCGCTTTCTGCTTTCCCAGCCATCGCATAACTTTGAAGTCGTTTGTGTGTCTGACGCCAATATCATCTTCATCGAGACGTGGCTGCAGCACCTGGGTTTCCGCCCACTGTTTCTGCGCATTTTCACAAACCCATCACACTTTGATGATAATGGGCAGCTGCAGCTTCGCCCCTTCCACTCCCATGACTGCCTGCGGTGCCCAGTGAACATGTGCAAAGCAGTGGTGGTGAGGCAGTATGTGGCCCAGCGCATCCGTGAGAGAGGTAGGCAGCCCTACCAGAAGATTCTATATGTGGGCGATGGGGCAAATGACTTTTGCCCATCACTCACTATGTCACCAGGCGATATAGCATTCCCACGGCGGGACTTCCCAATGCACAAACTGATCCAAGAGATGGCGGAAGCCAAACCTGGAGAGTTCAAGGCCCATGTGGTGCCCTGGGCCAGTGGAGAGGATGTCATCAACACACTCCAGAAGATGTTGGAGGGGAGGCCCTAAATATATTGCATATGACTAAATTAGGTCCTAAAAATGCATACAGCTTTCTTTGTATATGTGTGCTTGATTGCATTCTTAAAGGGGTAATAACATAAGGAATACATTTTTCCCTGATCTTTTAACTTATATGAGTTCATTGTACTTTAAATATATACTGTACATTTTTGAACTCAATGTCCTCCTCACTACAGAAAGAGCATTTGAAACCAATCTGCCAAAATGACTCATTCTCAATTTCCTCAACATTGTGATGTCACACTGTGGTAAACTTTTGCGTCTGACCACCTCCACAACAACACATCAACTCCTACTTTACCTTATTACTTCAGTAGCCCCGCCAGTAGCAGTAATTAGTGAGATGGCAAGTAGAGAGCAGGTCAGTCAAGAGCCTTGGATGGTTAAATGTATTTGACTATATGCAGTTCTTGACATAACAATGTTTTAACACTTGATAGATTGACAGAAACTCTAAAATGTCAATCCATGAGACTGAAAGCTATACAGTCTGGCAGGCCTTATACTCACACACACACTCACACTTAAATGGACAGACACTATCCAATATGTGCACCAGAACTGGCCAGTAGAGTTTCTCCGTTCATGCAATATGAAAGGAATAGTTCAACCAAATATTATCTCATTATGTACTCATCCTCATGCCATCCCAGATGTTTGTGACTTTCTTTCTTCTGCAGAACACAAATGACCACTTTTAGGAGAATTTTTCAGCTCTGTAGGTCCATACAATGCAAGTGAATGGGTGCCAAACATTTGAAACTCCAAAAATCACATAATGCCAGCATAAAAGTAATCCATTTGACTCCAGTGGTTAAATACATATTTTCTGAAGCAATATGAAAGGTGTGGGTGAGAAACAGGTCATTTATTCACGTCATTTTTGATAGAAATTCTTCTTCCTGCCCAGAAGGGAGCGTATGCATAAAGAATATAAATCACCAAAAACACAAGAAGAAGAAAGTGAAAGTTAAAGTGGAGGCTGACTGAGCAGGAAGGAGAATGTATAGTACAATTGGACATAAATATTGATCTGTTTCTCACCCACACCTATCAAAGTTACACACTTCTGGGATGGCATGAGGGTAAGTAAATGATGAGAGATGAGAGTCTTTTTTGGGTGAAATCCCTTTAATTATTATCCTGCTCAGGAGCAATTTATGTCTTGTACTGTTATTAACACATAAATCATAATATCTTGTACTGTTATTTTTGTAGTTTGAAAGATGCAAAACTGAGAGGTGTTATGATTTGAGATTATTTGGTATACAATGGTATGTGTTTAAGTATTGTAACCTTTTAACTGCCTTTTTTATTTTATTTGTAATCTATCTTCATGTTAATTAATTCAAAATGAATCTTCGTGGATTGTATTAGTTTACCCAAAATGACTTGAACCTATCCTGTTGTAGCAGGATCTGCTGAAAGCTTCTTAAAGACTGTACATGTGAATCGAAACATCTTTTAGGGATCTTTGTATGTGTTTTGTATGGTTTTGTGGCTGTGTCTTTGTCATATTATGTAATAAGATATATTAACCTAATGAAATCATTAGTCACAAGAATCTGATGGTTTTTAGATATAGGAACCTTACCAGCAAGGATATAAAGCCATGTACTCAATTTTGTTTCTGAGTATGTTTTCACCCCTCCCAACAACACCTGTTATAATGCTTACATGCATAGTTCCTTAGGAATAGCAAAACTAAGAATCAAAGTGGAAAACCCCCCAATAATGGCAAGAACAGGGAGACATTTAATCGTATAAAGTCTTATGCAATGCTTTGTATTTCTTATTACAATTCATGAATATTTATACTGACAACATTGTAACTGTGTAGACAGGTTATGGTTACAGAAATCGTATTTTTATATATATATATATATATATATTTAAATCAATAATAGCATTTAAACAACATCAATATACTATAGAAAAAATCTGGTATTTCTTACATAAGTGTTGTTTTGAGCTAAAGTAAAACTAGAGAGAAATTAACTTTTCTAAATACAGATGGTGAAATAAGTTTTATAACTTTGATCTTTGTTCTTGATGAGGTATTTGAAAGTTTAAAGGTAGTGCTAGGTAAAAAGTGCACAAGCTGTGATTAAACATTATAACACGGCCACAACAGTATACACCATGAGAGAATGTCAACCAGAGCTCAGCATGTAAATCTGCTGAATGAAGTACTTTAGAAAATGCTATTCCAGTGATTCTGAACTCGATTAATACATCCTGTTTTAGAATAGTGATGATGCAATAACCATTGGAGGCTTATTATGTACTTATCTAAAGGGGTAAATTGGTATATCAACTTCTTAACACTTTATACAATCCACATATATTGTTTCAGTGATTGACTTGATTTACATTTGACATAGCAGATGAAGAAACAATATGGAAGTAAACTATAGCAAGTGTAACACGTGAACAGAATGATATAACCATTGTCATTAATTAAATTATGTAAGTTGTGTGACTATTTTGACTCAAAAAGTGCCTGAGTAAATATTTATGTGTAGCTTATGAGTTATGTGTAGCTCAATATGTGTTTGACAGCCAGTTGCGTCTCATGAGATTTCAGTGTGAAAGTAATAAATACTGTTCTAGGGGTGTCCTGATTTGTTGCATCATCTCTTTTGATATATGAAAAATAAAACATCCAAAATATATCAGAATATATTATATTCTGTCATTTTATAATTGTCTGAAAATGTTACACTTTCTATGCTTTTTGTCGATCTATTTGTGACAGATATCAAAAATCAAATCAAATCAAATCAAATCACTTTATTGTCACACTACCATGTACACAAGTGCAACATTAGGTGAAATTCTTGTGTGCAGTTCCGAGCAACATAGCAGTCATGAAAGTGACGAGACATATACCAATTACAATAAACAACATACTTACACAAAACAATGTCCAAATCAAACGTACACATACTTACACAGCACAATAATTATATACAATGTACATAATGTACATACGTGCCAGTCTCAAAAGTCCAGAGTATGGAAAAGTTTTGCTGAAATACCCATGCATTTAAGGGTTAAACAGCATTCTAATATTACCATATTACTATATAGTACTAAAAATATATTACTATTTAGTCATTTTAATATGTATCGGTATGTTAATAACTATTATTAATAATAACTATTTGAGTTTCTTCGATGCATGACAAATTATTATTGTTTAAGAGCAGATTTAATTGTTATAAAAATATGAAAGTAATAAAATAGCCCGTGGGCCTCCTTGAAACATGTAATGAAACTCCCAAAAATCTTTCAAAAATATCGTTCACCAAGAGAACATCGAGAGTAACCCTTCATCTCCACCTGGCGGCCGAGCGTAGCACGCGCACAGCAGGCGCACGAGACCTATTTAAAGAGCCCGCGCGCATCAAAACAAATCGTTTGACCTCATTGGCCAGCGGATTGCACGTGACTTTACAGCTGTTTTCCGTGGATGGCGTGTTTTCGCAGGATCAGATGCTCGTCCTAAAGTATTCACGTTTTTAAATGATACTGATCTGGTAAAAAAGATATAATTCTTATTCTTCTTCTATTATTATTATTATTATTATTATTATTATTTTTTAAATATATATATAAACAAGTGTATTCTACCAAGTAGTGCTCCATACTCCAATCCAGTAGGTGGCGGACAATGCACCTTTAAGTTGGTTTGCCAACCGCCATTTAAACAGAAGAAGAAGAAGAAGAAGAAGAAGATTAAGATTAAGATGCTCGTCCTCGCTTTTCACTCGAGTCGGCCGTAGCACATTGACATAGAGCTTCCCCTGATAGCAGTCCTGCAGACGTCATGGCCCAGGCTGCACAGACGAACGTCCTCGATATCAACACTCCCCTTCGAGTGGAGCACGACAAAAAACGACGACAATTAAGCATCCGACTGAACGGTCAGTAATGCTGCGTCACGGGGGGGTGGTGGGCGGTGGGCGAACGGACGTCAGCCAAATATCTCGTTTGTTGTGTAATTTGTTTCCTAATAAGATTGACATGTTGCTTAATAGAATCTACTCTTTATATATTACGTATCACCTCACAAATTGAGAAAACCTCGTTACATGCTTTGAAAGTAGCAGATCATTGAATATAACATGAACTAGTTGTTTTGCTAGGATGGATCAACCCCTCCACCACCACCAGTTTGTTCTTTAGCTTGAAAGTGGCCTTGGTCTTTTCAACAGCCACTTTTATAAGTATGCTTCTCATGAATCCTGCAATTGTAGAGGTTTTTTGTTTTGGTGCAAGGAGCTGCAGATCAATCTCAGATTTGTTTGGTCAAATAAATGCTTTGTTTTTCTCTTTTTGCTCGTTCAGTTACTAAATCGCTAGCCTACTGGCAAGCAGGGCCGTAGCAAGGTAATATGTTGTGGGGACCCTAGAACCTTAACCACCTTTCACCCCACTAGCTAAATCCCTGCTGGCAAGCCATCCCATCCAGACTTTGTTTTACTTCCTGTTCCATCATCATCATCATCACAGATTTGTATGTAAGGAAGATAAGCCCCATGTCCTCTTTATTTTTTTCTGTTTGTCAGTATTATTTGGTTTTGCAATATCGGAATATAAAAATGTCCACGTTCATGCATGTTTGTGGTTTGGAGGAACACACTTGCACTGCTGAGTTTCAAATAACAATAAAGGGTTTGTTTTCATAGACATAATGCTGTCAGAGAGGCATTAAAGTGATAGTTCACCCAAAAATGTAAACCCTCTCATCATGTACTCACCCTCTTGCCATCCCAGATGTGTACGACCAGGGGCGGTTTAAGGGTCAGTGGACATCTGAGGCTTATCCCAGAAAATGCATCACCAGGGTAGACTTTAAAATATGTTTAAAAGTTGCATTGGCAATGATTACATTTTTAAATGAGATACATCTTATATATATATATATATATATATATTAGTTTGTTTGTTAAAGAATACACAACATAAAATGAATGCCTGACAATAAAATGAGTTGGACTGAAAACTCTTCAGGTCAACCAACTGCTTTATTCCACCTCTATAAACAAATCCAGAGCCATGACACCAAGCTGTTTTTTCTTGTCTAACTAGGAACCTGCCTTACAGGATGAATCCACAAAGGATATCATGTTCATCAACAACAATGCATGACCACAAAGTGAGAAAACTAGACATTCCAAGATGTTAGATTTACAGATAAAATTTACAGATAACAGCTCAGTTAAGGTTTAACGTTGATGACCGGAAAGTTAGTCCATTCCTCTTTGATATTACTGTATGTTGACAGTACTGGTAACTTCTTTCCAACCACTGCATTTCTAGAAGCTATTTTAGTGAGAATAAATAAATGGGTAAAACTTTACAATTAGGTTCCATTTGTTAACAATAGTTTAAAACATGAACTACCAACAAACAAAATGTATTAAGCATTTATGAGCATATCTGAAGCGATCCAATTTGTTTTGGGGGAGAACAGGCCAAAATATAACTCCTTTTTCACTAAATCTTGACAGCAGTCTCCATGGCGAGGAGCTTGAAATCATGATCGTGCTTAGAGACTGCAATTGCAAGACGTACAGTGAAAAAGGAGTTACATTTTGGCCTGTTCTCGCCCAAAACCAACTGGATCACTTCAGAAGACATTGATTAAAATGCTGGAGTCTTATGGATTACTTTTATGTTTCCTTTATCTGCTTCAAAGGTCTGGCCTCCATTCACTTGGACCTACAGAGCTGAAATATTCCTCTAAAAATCTTTGTGTTCTACAGAAGAAAGTAAGTCATACATGTGGGATGCATGAGGGTGAGTAAATGATGAGAGCATTTTCATTTTTGGGTGAACTTTGCCTTTAACCCTCTTATTGCCTTAAGAAAATGTACCCTCCTTTTGTGTATTGAAAACCATTAAAAATGCATATTTTCTTGATTAGATTACAACAGCACAATAACCTCTTAATGAAAATCTGTTTTAATGTGTCCAGTAAGTGTATAAGTTTTGGGGGAAATGAAATATAGTAAATAATAATGAGTAATTTAAAAACTTGTCAAACATTGGCAAAGGTCTCATGTTGCATTTATTGAAATTAATTTTGGCTTTTTATCATTTCTCAACTACATTGCAACAATTTCTGATTGATTCTGCTTGTAGAAAATCAACAGAGTACATTTTAAGAGTTAAAATTGTAGTACATGCCTATTTTGTAAATTAATTTCTATTGCATCAAGCAGTCAAAATGGACTTACTTTGCATGTCCATTGCAACAAATCCAATCCTTCCCACTAATGTCAAAAATTTGTTGCAGTGTTACAGGGTGTATTTGTGCACAAACCCAATTTGAGTGGAAAGTATGCAATTTGTGGGAAAGATGCAGTACCCAGTGAAGCAGGTGGGGGAGATAGATAAAAGGATGGGGCTAGGGGCAAACATTTTAGAAATTGTCATTTATTTTTAGGTTAAATTTGATTCATAGGTGTGCAAAAAAACAAAAAATCTATTTCAAGCTGCGTGACATCCAGAAAGTCTGAAGATGGAACTGGTTATTTCTATACAGGTCAAAATTGACCCATTAAGATGATGGAAGGAACAATTTTCTTTAAATTGTTATTTCTCTAAAACAAATATACATAATGCATTTGTTTTTTTAACTTTGTTTGTGTTAATGGTCTTGACAAAGTCACAATGTTTGGTTCCAGAGCCAAAAACTATGCTGTATTTTGAACACATTTTTTTTTTTACCTCTCCCTGGTCAAAAATGACCCAAAGGCAATAAAAGTGTTAATGAATATAGCCCCGGAAAACACTCTTTACTGCGATGTAAAAGAATAACAAAGCACAGGCAGCCTGTTTGACAGACCACATAGATACTTACTAATGGCAACATGTTAAAATAATTTATTACAGAGTGCTAACTGATATACTTGCATGTTTATGGTTTCTATTGCATTTTGTTTGGTCTGAAGGTTCCCACGACAGGGCTGTGCTGCTGTATGAATATGTGGGGAAGAAAACAGTGGATCTGCAGCATACTGAGGTTCCTGAAGCTTACAGAGGACGAGAGATTGCCAAACACCTAGCCAAGGTTGTATGAAGTTCCTCCTTCGGATTGGTTTGAACCAGTTTTAAACCTCATTGTTTTACATTTTAATTTGATTTCTGTTTGTCATTGTCAGGCTGCAATGGATTTTGTGGTAGAGGAAGACCGGAAGGCCCATCTAACCTGCTGGTACATCCAGAAATACATGAAAGAAAACCCCCACCCCTATTACTTGGAGCACATCATCCATTGAGAGCGACAGACAGACAGACAGTGACACAAAATGAAGATCTTTCAGTTCTAATAGGATGATTTGGGATTGCGTGGGATGGGCATCCCTAATCTGGCTAACTGGTCTTGAAACTCCATAAAATCAAAAGATGTATTTTTTGTTTGCAAGCAAGAGTGAATGCGATTAAAGCAGGGAAAATATCTGAAACTATACCAGGCTGTGTAAACGTTTTCTTAGGAACCTTCATGCCTTATGGGCTGAGAGATAACAGTGTGGACATTGTGGTGGGCAAGGGATTGCATCTCCCAGTAATTTCAGTGGTTTTTGGACTTTCAAGCCAATGCAGAGAAGTGTAAGAAAACGCCCTTTATGAGCTCAAAAGTGATGTTAGACTAAATGCCTCCCTGGCCATATGCCTTCTGATTTAGCAGTGCTTATGAGAGAGATGCACACGTTATTGCGATTCGACATGCACAGACAGTCTCTCAAACCAAACAAAGTGTACATCCAACCTGGCATGAATTTTTAGGGTTCCAGGCTGATTTTGTGCTTGTTTTGTATGTGTGTGTGTGTGCGGCTGTGCCTGGTGCAGACAATGGCCAGTGAGGAGCTCAGTTCTCAAGACAATTACCCAACCCTTATAATTTACTGGGCTGAACCTCTCAAGATGCAAACTTTATAATAACAATGTGTGCTGCGTGCGTGCACGGTTTATGAGGACTTTTTTAAGATTAACAACTGGCAATTACAAGGGTATTATGCTATAAATGTGGTTTATGAGTGTACATTTCTAGTGTCCCCATAATTCAAATCACTTAAAAAAAAAACATACTAAACTATGTTTTATTGAAAATGCAGAAGGTTTTTTGTGAGGTTTAGGGGTAGGGTATATAATCTAGTTCGTACAGTATAAAAATCATTATGTCTATTAAAGTTCTCACAATGATAGCCGCACAAAGTGTGTGTGTGTGAGAGAGTGAGTGTGTGAGAGCATGAGAGAAATGTGTTGAATGAATGTCAGTGTAAGTTATTCTCATAATTCCCAGGGGTCTCATTAAAAGTCAGTTGTTGAACTGTCTAGATCAATATTGTTTGCAGGGTAGGCTGCAAACTGAGCAGACTGTGGCATATTCTGCCATGTGACACAAACATCTCTGGCAAATTAATATCCATGATATTCCTGGTGATGTTAATGAAGGTAATCTTTTTAAGGAAAATGACTGGACCGTTACAGCACCTACAAAGATTGTGATTTAATACAGCCTAAAGATGTCTGAAGTTCATCCATTTTTACACACTTATGTACTCTTGCTGTTACTATTAATGGTTTTGAATAAAATATATATATGACAGATTTGTTTTTTCATGATGTGTGATGTGGTGTCTTAAATAATGTGTTGAGACGCCCGTGTTCTAAGTTTTTTTTTTCTTTCTTGATAGCACACGTACAACATCTATTTGATGAGTGTGTTTACATCTGGAAGACATCTAAAATAAAAAGTTGCTTTTTATTAAGGTATACACGACAATGTATTCTGATGCACTTATAACGTCATCAACAAAAAGAAACTTCTGCTCAGAATTTTTGCCCCCTTCCATTTATGTCTTATTAGTACTGTTGAAGTGATTTAGCAAATGTTAAGAATTTTCAGTGACTTTTCCCCCCATAAAATCTAAGATAAAGAAAATGTTCATTTCAGTCATAATCGTACTCCACAATTCAAGCAATGCCTTCAGAAAACAGTTTAGGACTTGCACACAGTATGATGCCACCTCACTACTGATAATAATAATAATACCTTTAATTTATGGAGTGGCTTTCCAGAGCTCAAGGACACTTTAAAATAGTAACACAATAATACAGAAACAATGAACAGTCACAAAAACTCAGTTCAGATAGCACAGTCTTTTAGAGTGAATACATAACACATTAAGATAACACTGAGAAAAAAGTTTTAAGTTGAGATTTAAACTCAAATATAGAAGAGATGCTGCGAAGAGTCAGGGGGACTGAATTCCATATTGGGTGCTACTACGCTGAATGACCTGCCACCCATAGTAGAGAGGCGAGATCTAGGGACAGAAAGGAGTCCGGACACAGAAGACCTAAGTAAGCGGATCGGGTTGTAGGGGATAGTGAGGTGCCAGATCATGAAGGGATTTAAATGTAAGCAGGATTAGTTTATATTTGATGTGAAACAAAACTGGTAACCAGTGAAGTTCAAACAGGAATGCAGTAATATGAGCTGAGCACTTGTGTGTAAGAATTCTAGCAGCAGAATTTGGAATATATTGAAACCTAGCAATATAGTTAACAGGTAAACCAATGCAGAGGGCATTGCAATAGTCAAGACGTGATGATATAAATGCATGAACCAGTGTTTCGGCATCTTTGAGACTGATAACTGGACGAAGGCGAGCAATGCGGCAAAGGTGAAAGAAGGCAATTTTAGATACAGATTTAATATGAGGGATCAAAGATGATACAGTATTGGATGGTTTAATGAATGTGCCATCAATATCACAACCAAAGTCATAAGGAATTTTTTTCGTAAGTTTTGGTGTTCCAAAAATAATGATCTCAGTTTTATCCATGCTCAATTTTCGGAATTTCAACAAGCTGTACATATTTGAATGTCATCAGCATAATATTGGTAACGGAAACCGTGACGACGAATGAGTTGATCCAAAGGCAGTATATATATATATATATATATATATATATATATATATATATATATAATGAATAGAAGAGGTCCAAGAACCGATCCCTGAGGGACACATAATTTCAAACCGTCTATCCCTGAGGTATGAAGAAAGCCAGGAGAGAGCAGCACCAGTGACACCAACATCCGAGACACCTGATCACTTTCAGAGGTTAGGAGAAAATAAAAAAGGTGACCTGACAAGTTAAAGCGAGCATAAATATGTTTTTCTTAAAATGTATCAATTGTAACAATCACTGTACACAGAGTGCCTCTGGGATCTGGATAATATGAACTAAACTTTAGACACAAAAGACTTAATCCAGCAAGATTAGCGGTTTGAATCTTCACTGGCCTCACGATTTGATTATAAAACGATTCTCTGTGCGTCACGATGTATCTTGTTCTTCAGTATCTTTCTTTTTTAAGTCTCTTCAAAATATTTTTTTGTTTACTCTATTTTCCCTTTCAGCTTTTTATTTAACAGCGGTTTTAAAAATCAGAACGAGTCACATGACATAAACTGGCCTTTTACATTCAGTATGAGCTGTGAACAAAACATGGAACATCCACAAGATTAAATAAATGGTTCTATAGTTTAAAAGAGTGTCTCAGTTTTTCCAGTTTCTTTCTTTAGAACATTTTAAAAAACCTCTTAAAAGCACAAGAAACAAATATTGGTTCTCCATCAAAACACACTGAATACAATTACTTATGCTTATTTTTGTATACAGGTGAAACTCGAAAAATTAGAATATCGTGCAAAAGTTAATTAATTTCAGTAATTCAACTTAAAAGGTGAAACTGATATATTATATAGACTCATTACAAGCAAAGTAAGATATTTCAAGCCTTTATTTGATATCATTTTGATGATTATGGCTTACAGCTTATGAAAACCCCAAATTCAGAATCTCAGAAAATTAGAATATTGTGAAAAGGTTCAGTATTGTAGGCTCAAAGTGTCACACTCTAATCAGCTAAACACCTGCAAAGGGTCCCTGAGCCTTTAAATGGTCTCTCAGTCTGGTTCAGTTGAATTCACAATCATAGGGAAGACTGCTGACCTGACAGTTGTGCAGAAAACCATCATTGACACCCTCCACAAGGAGGGAAAGCCTCAAAAGGTAATTGCAAAAGAAGTTGGATGTTCTCAAAGTGCTGTATCAAAGCACATTAATAGAAAGTTAAGTGGAAGGGAAAAGTGTGGAAGAAAAAGGTGCACAAGCAGCAGGGATGACCGTAGCCTGGAGAGGATTGTCAGGAAAAGGCCATTCAAATGTGTGGGGAGCTTCACAAGGAGTGGACTGAGGCTGGAGTTACTGCATCAAGAGCCACCACACACAGACGGGTCCTGGACATGGGCTTCAAATGTCAAACGTCTTACCTGGGCTAAAGAAAAAAAGAACTGGTCTGTTGCTCAGTGGTCCAAAGTCCTCTTTTCTGATGAGAGCAAATTTTGCATCTCATTTGGAAACCAAGGTCCCAGAGTCTGGAGGAAGAATGGAGAGGCACACAATCCAAGATGCTTGAAGTCCAGTGTGAAGTTTCCACAGTCTGTGTTGGTTTGGGGAGCCATGTCATCGGCTGGTGTTGGTCCACTGTGCTTTATTAAGTCCGAGTCAACGCAGCCGTCTACCGGGACATTTTAGAGCACTTCATGCTTCCTTCAGCAGACAAGCTTTATGGAGATGCTGACTTCATTTTCCAGCAGGACTTGGCACCTGCCCACACTGCCAAAAGTACCAAAACCTGGTTCAATGACCATGGTATTACTGTGCTTGATTGGCCAGCAAACTCGCCTGACCTGAACCCCATAGAGAATCTATGGGGCATTGCTAAGAGAAAGATGAGAGACATGAGACCAAACAATGCAGAAGAGCTGAAGGCTGCTATTGAAGCATCTTGGTCTTCCATAACACCTCAGCAGTGCCACAGGCTGATAGCATCCATGCCATGCCGCATTGAGGCAGTAATTAATGCAAAAGGGGCCCAAACCAAGTACTGAGTACATATGCATGAATATACTTTTCAGAGGGCCGACATTTCTGTATTTAAAATCCTTTTTTTATTGATTTCATGTAATATTCTAATTTTCTGAGATTCTGAATTTGGGGTTTTCATAAGCTGTAAGCCATAATCATCAAAATTATATCAAATAAAGGCTTGAAATATCTTACTTTGCTTGTAATGAGTCTATATAATATATTAGTTTCACCTTTTAAGTTGAATTACTGAAATTAATGAACTTTTGCACGATATTCAAATTTTTCGAGTTTCACCTGTAAGCATTTAATAGTATTTAATTGTTATTTAAAATTAATCTATGCAATGCTATTCATTTTCATTTTTAAGCACAAATGGTAGTTGCTGGTCCAGGAGGAAAGATATATCTGCTTCTATGAGAGTGCAGCTGTCAGCTCCTCACCTGCACAGTTGATAGTAAAGTGGTTTAAATAGCGCAGTTGTTGCTTCAGAAATGTATCAAGCATTTATTATGCACTGTTCTACCTGTTAGGTCTGCGAGTAGAAGATAAAACCTTTATCACCAACATTTCCTGAACCGCTGCCTCGTCATTATTTTCTTCTGTTCCCACTCATGGTAGCGTTCCCCTTTTCTTCTCCAGACTATCAATTTTCCAGATGTCCCAAACAGTCGGAAGGGGGCTTCATCAGAGAAAATAACTTTGCATCAGTATTCTGCTGTCCAATCTTTGTACTTCCTGCAGAATTTCAGCCTGTCCTTGATGTTTTTCTTGGAGAGAAGTGACATCTGGAAAATAGATAGTCTGGAGAAGAAAAGGTGAATGCTACCATGAGTCCTGTGTCGTGCCAACAGTGAAGCATCCTGAGACCATCCATGTGTGGGGCTGCTTTTCATCCAAGGGAGTGGGCTTTCTCACAATTCTGCCCAAAAACACTGCCATGAATAAAGAATGGTATCAAAACGTCCTGCAAGAGCAACTTCTCCCAATGATCCAGGAGCAATTTGGTGATGATCCGTGCATTTTCCAGCATGATGGTAAATGGTCTGCACTTATATAGCGCTTTTTTATCCTTAGCGCTATTCAAAGCACTTTACACTGTGACTCATTCACCCATTCACACACCAATGACGGCAGAGCTGCCATGCAAGGTGCTAGCCTCCATTGGGGGCAACTTGGGGTTCAGTGTCTTGCCCAAGGACACTTCGGCATGTGGGCCGGGACTTGAACTCCCAACCCTGCGATTAGTCGCCGACCCGCTCTACCACCTGAGACACAGCCGCCCCATGATGGAGCACCATGTCACAAGGCAAGAGTAATAATGAAGTGGCTCGGAGATCATTACATTGAAATTTTGGATCCGTTGCCAGGCAACGCCCCAGATCTTAATCCAATAGAGAACCTGTGGTCAATCCTCAAAAGGTGAGTGGACAAGCAGAAGCCCCCTTCATGTTATGAAGAACACTGTAAATATTGACTCTTAGCATATATTTAATATTTTTGCCAATAATAGCCTTTAAAATTTATGAAATGCTTATCACTGTTTTCCAGTATACCATAGAAACATGTGAAATAATAATCTACAAATACTGAAGCAACAAACTTTGCAAAACACAAAATTTATGTCACTGCCAATACTTTTGGCCATGGCTATTTATATATAATTATTAGTGAATTTGTAACAAATTAGTATAGATGGATAAATTGATTATTGATGCAACACTTGTATTTCCCCCCAAAATTATCAATTTGTAACTAAGTGAACCATATTAATGAACTTAATCACATTTAAAATGAGATGCAACATGATTGTATCTTGATAATAATATTTCTCAGCACCGAGGCTAACCTGTTGTGACTTGAGAGAGTGAATAGTTATTAAACCGTTATTAATCTGTACACTTTTTAGAAATATCTTAAGAATTGATGAGTAGGCTACTTTACCTTAAATAAATATTCCAAGTTCAATACAAGTTAAGCTCAATCGTCAGCATTTGTGGCATATATGTTAATTACAACAAAAAATTATTCCTACTAGTCCCTCCTTTTCTTTTAAAAAGCAAACATCGAGGTTACAGTGAGGCACTGTGAATAGGGCCAATACATAAATGTTAAAATGCTCACTGATTATAAAGTAACCACAAGACTTGAGCGTTTACATGATTTTAGCTTGATAAAATCACTTTCTAGCCCAATTAAACTAACTCAAGTTATAGCCAATTTTACAACGCTTGCACGTTATGCAATCCGTCGCTGCTGCGCGTGGGAGACAGAGAGTGCATTGCTGGCACGTGCGAGCAGCACTGTATCGTTGATATAACAGCGTTCTTTCCCCGTGTGCAACAGCTCTCGGTGGGCGTCGTACGACGGGGACGGATCTCTCTGCCTAAACGAGAATCGACCACATAATGGGTGAGTGTCTCCTCTGCAATTCCACAGCATCTACGTTCATAACATGTCCGAAGGTTCTGGACATATACGAACCGTTAAATCATTTCGCCAGAGTACATTAGTTGCACGTTTGCATACATTTTGGGAATGGCTTGTCCTACTGAAAAGACCCGTACTGTTGTCCTTGCATTCGATTGGCCACCTCTTTCTATTAAAACAAAAATACAGCATCGATTATACAGCCGAACGGCTGAAACAGTATACAGATCCGATAACCTGTCCACTTCATTAAAGCACTTTAGTCCGTATATATCACAAACAACAGACTTTAACAAAACAATACAAATATTAAAATCATTGGACATTCTGTTCAAGTGGTAGGGTCCTCAACCGTGTTGAGTTATGGGATTAGTAGTCTCGCTCATATGCTCCTCATCTTTTAACTGTATTAAGGGAGCAGGCCTAGTGAACAACATTACCCATGAAGCATTGCTGCGTGTTTTGCGTCAAGTCTAGTCCGTAGCTGTTTCAAGATGGCGTCGCTGGGAAGGAGGCGCGGTGTCCCAGTCAGCAGGGAGAGGTCAGTTACACGAAAACCTGTGATTTTATCTTAATACACTAAGCGAAATACCTTGGCGACATATTAGTTTTAAGTTCGGTTATTATCGTTAAAATACCGGGACCTTTGGGCTTTAATGCAACTGTTAAGGCCAAAAACATTGCCCGAATAGAGCTCATGTGATGTTTTGATGAGCTTACTGACTTAGGAGTCCCTCAACTGACTAGCAGTTCAGAGATCAGCTAAATGTCGTATGTATATGTCAATCACATCCCAAATTTCGTAACGCTGAACACGCTGAATCTTTTTTGTGGGGCCTTTACAATGTTTTTAATCCATGTTGACAACAGAGCCACGAGTGAAAGGAAAACTTCACATGCATGGTAACCGCCAGACATTAATACCTTCGGTTGGTCTATTTTAACTTTTGTGTTCTGTGAAATGTTTGTCTTGTAGAACAACGATCATTTTATTTATTCGAATAATACGACCGTTAAAAAATGGTGTAAGTGCACACGTGTTAACTGACAGTTTGCGTACAATTACTTTAAGCCAGTGTTGTAGTCGAGAACCGCTCATCCATGTCCAGTCCGAGACCAGAGTAGGTCGACTTTGAGTCAATACCAAAACCAGAGAAGGCCAAGTCCAGTCCGAGGCCACAGTAGGTCGAGTTTGAGTCCAGACCAAAACCAGAGAGGGCCAAGTCCAGTCTGAGGCCACATTAGGTCGAGTTTGAGTCTAGACCAAAACCAGTGTGGGCCAAGTCCAGTCCGAGGCCACAGTAGGTCGAGTTTGAATCTAGACCAAAACCAGAGAGGGCCAAGTTCAGTCCAAGACCAGAATAGATTGAGTTTGAGTCAAGACCAGAGAGGGACGAGTCAAAGTCCAGTCCGAGGCCAGAGTAGGTCGAGTTTGAGTCAAGACCAAGACCGGAGAGGGGTGAGACTGAGACCAGTAAAGGCTGAGTCTTAGACAAGAGTTTTTAATGAATGTATAATTTAAAGAACTATTGACTCAAGGCGCATGTATCAAATAAACCATATATAATTTGTTTTAATTTAGTTTTTTATTTTCTTAAGCTTATGTTCGTTAAACAGTATTACCAGTTGAGAATACATATTTAATAAATGACAGGTCCTAGGTTAAGTGAACAAATTGGTACAATTACGACATGTCTGTGGCTCAGCATGGCAATACAAACTATCAGCTTCTGTATACTACAGTATTATATTCCATTCAAGTAAACATTTTTGCTTAACAAAATACAGTATTACTGTACTATAACT
Source organism: Xyrauchen texanus (assembly GCF_025860055.1). Lineage (NCBI taxonomy): Eukaryota > Metazoa > Chordata > Actinopteri > Cypriniformes > Catostomidae > Xyrauchen > Xyrauchen texanus. Next base: position 32,721,652 of record NC_068283.1, on the reverse strand, counting down.
AAAATTTGCTTAAAAACCAAACAATAATATATTAAATTTGATCACGATAATACAGAACGTTAATATAAACGTTTACATTCAATCTGTTAACAATTTCCAGGGCTCTATGCTAACTTCTTCCCAAGGAGTAAATGTGCTCCTAAATGAAAAAATGTAGGAGCACACAAAGACATTTAGGAGCACAGTGAAAAATGTAATACAGAGTTTATTAACAAACAATTTATTACATAAATATTTATACTGCATGTATGAGTGTGTGTGTGTGTGTGTATACTAAGGGACACACCTCTGTGGAACAGTACATACCAAGACACCACTGTTGGGCCCTTGAGCAAGGCCCTTGAACCTATCTGCTCCAGGGGCGCCGTATCATGGCTGACACGGCACTCTGACCCCAGCTTAGCTGGGATATGTGAAAAATAAATAATTTCACCATGTATATGCAGAAATGTATGTATAATGTGTGACAATTGATCAATTTATTTATTACCACCCAAATCACACATTGAACCCATGCCTACTAGAATCAAAGGATATCAGATGTCCAGTTGCTTTTGTATGTTGACCGTCTGGCATACTTAGAGGTCAGATATGAGCGTGCAGTGATCGTCTGTGTTCCGCAACTGCTTTCGGGTCCTTGAATAACGTATAGCGAGCGAGCGAGTAAGGGCAGCCGGTGGACTTTCTGGTGCCATCCAAGGGTAAGATGGTGCCCCCCTATTGAGTTGGCAACCTACGTAAACTGCGTAGTATGCGTAGAGGTAGCGGCTGTACTGATAATTAGTATCTTTGGTTCATTGGTTGACACTGCGTGTGTGATTGACAGGAACAACAGGTGAGGCTCTATGTCTGAGTAGTCGGTCACAACATATTATTTTATTTCTTTTTTTCGTTATTTTAAATCTTTTGATTTTTCATATCTTTTTTGTATATTTTTTTATAAATGGATTCTGATATGCGAGCCGGCTCCCAACGTTCACCTACAACAGCCGACTCGTTCGCAAACGACCCATCACCATTTCAGATGCGGGTTTCCTGACACGGAAGGACGAGTAGCCCACCTGTTTCTGCCCTCTACAATATTTGCAGAACATGACGTTGTTTTCGAACTTTAGCCATGGGAACATTTTGAGCCAATTCGCATTGAATCTATATGTTCTCCCTCCACCGGCTACAGTGGACGTTGAAGTGACCGCTGGGGTCACGGTAGCTTCGCTAACGTTGTTCTCAGCATCCCTAACATTAGCCGTCTCAGGTAAACCTTGTGAAAAGACTTCATTAGTTGAACCTTGCGAATGCCCCTCACCGGATTCCTCATTCTCGTCTCTTTTTCGCTTGAAATAAAATGCGATGTCTGCACGTTAACTTATAGCCTATACCGATACTTTACTCCATTGTTCACCTTTCTCTCTCTGACTGGACTGCGGCACACTGTGTTCGTGAATAATTTTTCTTGTTCGCTCATATCTAATTTTAGGGGCAAATGCGATTGAAATACTCGCACTGTAGAGCCCTGATTTCCTGAATTGTACTACTATATTTAATTAAGCATTTCTACTTAATTTTGCCTGCAAGATTTCATCTTGGGGTACACACAAATGTTTTCTTTTTCTCTCAGAAACAATTAAATTCTGATGACATTGCGAGAAGTATTTTACATTTTCTCCAGTATGTGTAGCATTCATGTCACTAATTGCGAAAGCATTTCTAGAAGACTAGAGGTCATTCAGACCAATGCAGTGCAGTGAACACAGATAGCACACGTATGTCTCTGAGATGTCTGTTTTATATATTTTCATCTGAAAAGCATCTAACATCTGCTAAACATCTTAAAAAGATTAGATTTACAATCATTATAAATCATAAACGTCTCAAAGACATTTGCGAAATGTCATATTGACATCCAAGACATACTTATTGACATACGTCTTATAGAAGTATTGCAGAAGAGCAAACAACGTAAAATAGATGTCTTCCAGATGTAAACACGCTCATCGAATAGATGTCTGGGTGTTGTACATTTGCTGTCAGGGAAAAGAGTAACACAGGTTTCTCGAGACACTTTTTTTAACAGTTGATGTTCTTTTTAACTTAACAAAATAAATTTAAAAAAATTGGGGTGCTACTGCATGAGACACCAAAAACCCAGCGATACATAAAGCAAGAGACAAAGACATCCGTTTAGCATGTTTACGTAGAAAAATAACTGAAAAACAGCATGGGTGGAGGTAATAATGCATTTGGTGTGAACAGACCCTTATTAAAAAGTCACCGCACCAATGGAAGTTTCTCAAAGTTACCTCAAGTCTTTTATTGACTGTAGGTAAATATCCACTTTATCCAACGATTAGTTTGTTTTCGGTTTTCTAAAATATCCTGGTGCAGTTTTGAATGAGAAGCAGCTGCAAATTATTCAGTAAGATAGCAGTCCGAACTAATTGGACTGAATAGCCAAACTATTCAGACCTTTTTGCTAACCTGTTTGGCCATTTCGCTGAGAAGGAAAAAAAATGGACTCAATAAAATTATATATTCTTGAATCGGGCATCACTAGTTCTGATTCTATGCTGCAGATTGAAATGCGGGACAAACGTCAAGATCTCTGATATTGTCACACAAAAATGTTTGTCAGATAAATCAAAGCTTTCACTGTGTATTTTTTAAAAGAGACTCTGGGTTAAGTCCGAGTCCACACTTGTTTGAGTACGAGTCAAGACCGAGTCCACACTTGTTTGAGTACGAGTCAAGACCGAGTCCACACTTGTTTGAGTACGAGTCAAGACCGAGTCCACACTTGTTTGAGTACGAGTCAAGACCGAGTCAAGACCGAGTCCACACTTGTTTGAGTACGAGTCAAGACCGAGTCCACACTTGTTTGAGTACGAGTCAAGACCGAGTCCACACTTGTTTGAGTACGAGTCAAGACCGAGTCCACACTTGTTTGAGTACGAGTCAAGACCGAGTCAAATTGCTCACGAGTCCATGATAAGACCAAGACCATGAAAATAGTACTACGACCCTGTCTTTAACCATTTAAAAAGGCTGACCACTACTGCACTCTCGGTTTACTTTGTCGAGTTTGTTTTAAGTTCAACATTTTAAATAATGAGTTTAACAAAATAGCTGCCTTTCATTGCACATCTGAACACTTCCCATAAGCCATTTCACTTCTATTAACGTCTATATTATGTTGTATGTGTTATTATGTGAACTCAGGCCGCAGGTATCGTCTGGCAGATGACGCATTTTGTAGATCACACGAGAAAGATTGTGTCTCATAAAGGCCAGAATAAACAGTTCCTGTAGTTACTTTTAGTTGTTGGATTTTTCTTTCAGCTCAAATGAATTGACAGTGCATATTCAGTTAGTAGTCCTGGTGCAAAACTACCAATTTTCAAAATCTGCTAGTCCATTGTTTGAATGACTTGTTGATTAGTCGCTGTTAAAGAAAATAATGTCTAATTGGTCTTCGTTTTGTTCATGTGACCCTGATCAGAGTGGAGTAGAAGAAGGCTAAGCACAGCACTCAACATGTTAATGGAAATTCAACAAAAATAAAGGCTATATAACAATAACATCTTACTGCATAAGAGCAGAACTGCAAGATAATGATGTGGGTACACATCTAGTTCACAACCTTTTATACTGCAAATATTTATTTAAGCAGTGTTTGAATCAGCAAAAGATTTAAATCTCTCTGAATCACCTCCAGAAAATGCATGCATTTAAACTGACAGTTTGTGTAAAATTTCGACAACAACACTAGCTTAAAGAGACCAGCTCATCCGAGTACATGTCCAGTCCCAGACCAGAATATGTCGAGTTTGAGTCAAGACCGGAGAGGGCTGAGTTGAGACAGACCAGTAATGGCTGTCTTGTTTTTTTTTAATGAATGTATTAAATGTATAATTTAAATAACTATTAACTCTAGGCGCATATATCAAATAAACCTAATTTATTATTTTCTTAAGCTTATGTTGGTTAAACAGTATTACCAGATGAGAATACAAATTAAATAAATTGCATGTCCTAGCTTAAGTGAACAAATTGGTACTACAAAAATATTGTGAACATAAAGCATTTAAGAAACACAACTTCTTGCAGGGGGGTTTAATGTGCTGATGTTATTCATTGTTAAGCATAGCAGACTATCATCATACAAAAATGCTATCCAACAAGTTGCGTCTATCAATTATTGGGCCCTAAACAAAATCCTGCTTGGAGGCCCCCCACCCCTGAGATCCTGGCCCACACAAGAATGACACCATAATAGTCATAAAATGACTATTAACTTAAAATTGGAATATATTAACTACACAAAACTAAAAAAATACAAATTAACAATAAGTAACTATACAAATTAACAAAACATGACTATAAATAACAATAAACAAGTATTTACAATAGAAATAGCACCTGGCTTCCACATACAACCAATAGAAACGTTTTTATACATTATTGCTTAAAGTCAGCATTGAATCAAAACGGACAATTCTTATTTTCTTATTGGATGTTGCTGTTTTTATTATGAATGATTAATCCGTGCATGTTATTTAAAAAAATATCTTAATCTTTAGTCAAAAACAATAAATTGCCCCACCCCCACTCGCAATGACTTCTCTGCTCAGCTGACGTAAGTGTTAACTGATGGTTGGGCTATAAGTTAATAAACCTGCCTTTGAAGCAACTAATACAGAGATGAAAAGGTGTTTTTTCATCGGCTTTCCACCAAAACTCCCGTTCCATACCCCAAACTTGCTTTGTTACGGGCCCGTTGGTTTGAATTTACATTTTGAAGGAGGAATAATGGCGGATTCGGGATTGTGTTCGAGAAATTTCTCACTACAATTGCTGAGGTGATCACTACTGAATGCAACGTGAGTTGGATTCCTCTGGAGTTTATTCATATTTCTAAATGCAGATATCTTGGAATGTACAACACAAGTTTTTTCCCCATAGTATTTAGTGTATTATGATACAAAACATTGAAATATTTACTCGCTCGTTTTTCAATGGCTACAGTCTATTCGTAAACAAAGACCGTGATGTGCTATTATGAGTGTGTTAAGATCTCTGCTCAGTTTCCCCTGTAACCGGCTCGAGGTGTGTGTGTGTGTGTGTGTGTGTGTGTGTGTGTGTGTGTGTGTGTGTGTGTGTGTGTGTGTGTGTGTGTGTGTGTGTGTGTGTGTGTGTGTGTGTCTGACTGCAAACTTGCATTCAGATCTCCCTCAATTCTGGAATGTAACGCCCACTTTTCACAATCCAATCAACAACTGATGAATAAAATCAAGTTCCCACCCTACATTTTTGTTATTCTATTACCCATTTTACTCAGAAATACTTCACAATATGCTCGCAACTTTCATTTCATGCCGACTTTAACAGAATTTCTCCCTTCCATCTCTGGCCACAAGGGTTCCCCCTATAACGATCTAATTTAGCCATAGCAGCTGCCTGAGTCTTACTCACAGCTTTTATATTTTCTGAAATAAAATAAGACCTTGCGCCCACTTATAGATAGATAGAAACAGACCTTCTTCCAATTAAAACACCACAAAAAAAAAATAATCAACCCCACTAATTGACTAGTTAATTGTAGGACGATTAGTCGACCACCATGGCGAATCCCTAGGATGAACCCAACTTATTTGATCATTTATTTCTTAAAGTAGTTACTGTAGGAAACCAAAGGTAGTGGGATTGATTTCCTAGAAAACTGATAAACTATATATGTCAGGTATGCTGTAAGATACTTTGGATAAAAAGCATCTGCTAAGTATATAAATTATAATGTAAAGTACATGCATGTCAGTTCTTATGAATCAACATTGAAAAGGGATGTTGACTTCGGTTATTAAGCTTTCTCAGTGCTCCGATCAGTTTTTCTTTTTGCGTAACAGTATGGCAAACTCATTTTTTCTTTCACTTTCTCTTAAGGGGAGTGATGGCGGCCACAGAGTGTTACATCGTCCACGAGATCTACAATGGTGAGAATGCACAGGAGCAGTTTGAGTATGAGCTGGAACAGGCTCTGGAGGCACAGTACCGCTACATCGTGATCGAGCCCACGCGGATCGGAGACGAAACCGCCCGCTGGGTGGCCGTCGGAAACTGCCTGCACAAAACAGCCGTACTGGCGGGGGCTGCGTGCCTCCTCACGCCACTCGCTCTTACTGCCGACTACTCCCGTTACGTGGCACTGCCGGCTGGTGCACTAAGCCTGGCATGCGCCACACTGTATGGCATCTCCTGGCAGTTCGACCCCTGCTGCAAATACCAGGTGGAATATGACAGTCAGAAGCTCTCACGGCTGCCCCTGCACACGCTCACCTCCTCCACACCAGTGGTTCTGGTTCGACGGGACGACGTTCACAGAAAGAGACTGCACAACACGATAGCGTTGGCGGCCCTGGCGTACTGTGCCAAGAAGATCTATGAACTGTACGCTGTATGAGAGCAATGACACACACACACACACATGCATATAGATACTGACATATGCATACACACTTGCACACACATGCGGCAGGGAGGTGAGAAGCACTACTAAACATCCAACACTGGCAGATACACACATACTCCAACATACATACAAGATCACAACAATAATATGTGGATGGACCGATGGAGAGAGTTATTGAAACAAAAGCAGTGGCAAGAAACAAACAGTACTCTCTCTGTCACTATTTTTCATCATTTTGCTTCAGCTGTGTAAGATTGGACAGGCGGACCGATTGATTGATGGATGGATGGGAGGGTGTAAGAGAGGAAGGGTTGGGGGGGAGCTCTTAGTTACTAGAAGAAAGATTCTTTCCCTTTTTCTGTACTTTAAAGTGATCTCACCCTTGCACTTGATATGCCCCCTTCCCTGTGCCTTTCCAGCCCCTTCCCTCCCCCACTGTCACCTGCCACTCACACGGAGCCTTCGCACCTGGGACTGAACGTGTGGTGAACGGACAGACATGTTTTAAAATGACCTTTGAATCCTCTCTTTTCTCCCCCTGTGTAGTTTTACTGTACTCTGCCTTTGGTGCGTCACCTTTTCATTAAAGAGTAGGAGATTTAACCTCAATGGCATCTCTGATGACCTCTGATCCTTTCTTACAAATCATCTGATTAGTAGCTGTCATGCACACTTCACAGTGAGATGTATTTAAAATCTTTGGTTAGTTATGCTTCAGTCCATAACTTCGGATCAAAATCCAAATCTCAATTCATACAAAGTTATGGACTGATGCATAATTAACCAAAGCTTGTAAATAATTCTAATTTGCAAAACAATTAACAAACAAACCAGTTTAATTAAATAAAATGTTAATATAAAGTCCTCTAATTGTTCATTAAATATCTATTTGGAAGATAAGAATTTTTAAAATGTTAAATAATGTTTACACCTTTACTGTTTACTATGTTTTTATGATTGCACACTGGCCGATGGATATATAGTCCCACAACTGAGATGAAAAGCTTGAACATTCATCTATAGCTGTGTCTCCTTTGGAAGGCTGAGTGCTAGGCTGGACGCGTATCCTTTGAAGCCTGCAGTATATCACGCGTCCGCCAAGTTTAAATGAGAAGGCGTTCGTAGGAATGGAAATGGAACGCAACATGGTTGCTATGACCGCAGTCCCTTTAGAAGGGAATGTATGAGGTACATTTTAGGAGAGTTATAATGATGTAAAGAGAAATGAAAATAGATATTACAGGTGTACTTTTGGTGTAATACTTTATTTTAATTATATATTAATATAATTATACATATTATATACTCTGCACCTAGCTACTGAGGTACTTCAACTTGGGAATTCACATTACTTGCTTTTGAACATCACATTAATGGGCAAATTGACGGAATTTTTTTTTTTTAGGCATTTCTGTTGAAGCAAAGAATTGTGGATTGTGAGTGCCCACGAAGGATACACCTCATGCATCCTTCGAATTCTCATGAAAGAAGGTCGCATTTGAAGTGTCCTACTCTCTGTATTAAACGAGACAGTCTCGTTTAATACAGAGAGTAGGACACTTCAAATGCGACCTTCTTTCATTTGAAGTGTTCTACTCTCTGTATTAAACGAGACAGCCTCGATGAGGTATGCGGCCTTCAAATGCGACCTCCGGAGGACACATTCTTCCAAACGAGACAGTCATATATATGTTCCATATATAAGTTTAACAATCAGTGTTGACCTCTTACAGATCAGGGACGCCTCACCCCTCTTCACAGTTTTTGGCATTACACATAGGGGTTACTGTCTGATTATGGCATTGCATACTTACATGTGTCCTAAACACAGGGTTGGGAGGGTTACTTTTGAAATGTATTTCACTACAGATTACTTGCTGTAAAATGTAATTTGTAACACATTCCGTTAGATTACTCAAGGTCAGTAATGTAATCTAAATACTGGTGGATTTTTTTTCACTTGTTTTGACTATAAAATCTCTGCCAGTACAGTAAGACAAAATACACATGTTAAAAATACATTCTCTGAAAAACCTAAATATCTTATGCAGTGTTGTTTCTAAAACTAAATCAATCAAATTGATCTTGTTTTAAGAATTTTTTGACATTTGTACAGGAAAACAATACAAAAATGATCAAGAATATGATTTTTGCCCTAATGTCAAAGCTCTTACTAGAAAAAAAGAAATTATTATCCAACATGAATTTTATACATATTTCTTGCTAAAAATATGATCGTGCCTGTTGCGATATGATATGTGCATGTAAAATGGCTAGAAATAGCATTTTAGCTTAGCATAAAGCTGACAATTTGCACAAGGTTTATTTCTATTTCTTCCACTCCAAACATACTTCACACTTCTCTGTCTGCTCGTATGAATGTAACACATCATAAGAAAGTGTTTCACTGCTGTTCAAATGCACTTTGGATCGCATCATTTATATGAATAAATGTTTTCCATCTGAAAGGACTAAATATTCAATTAAACAAATGACAATAAAATGCAAAGTAATCTCTTCAGTAATCAAAATACCATTTGAACGTAACTGTATTCTAATTACCAATGATTTAAATTGTAACTGTAGTGGAATACAGTTACTTATATTTTGTATTTTAAATAAGTAATCCTGTTACATGTACTCAGCTACTCCCCAACCCTGCCTAGATATGACACTTTACAATAAAATTATACTTCTAGATTAATGCTTAATGCAAAAACCAAGCTGTGTCATTTGAGTGTATCGAATTCTACTATATTTCATGTCAGTGATGCTCTGAGGTGAGCAGGTGAGTGTATGTTTGCTAAAATTCATTATAGATACAGATTTAAACTCGATGCCAGAGAGGCAGACACAGAGCATGAAACTAAGCAATCTCATCAGTGCACTTTTATGTTTGTTACAGATCTCATTTAGTAGGAACCAGAGTGGAATTACTTTTTTTTCTCCAGTTACTTAAGGATTTGGATATATCATGGCTGTATAATAAACTTTTAGTGACAAAGTTGAAATATTTAGACATTATACACACTAAACTATTTTTACATTTGTGTTACTTCATTCAAAAGAAGCAGCAGGCTTACAATTGAGAGGTTCAAACTCATCTTTAGAGACATGTGAAATGTGAACTGTAAAATACAGCAGAATATTTAATGCTGGGCACATCCTAATAAACCAGAGAGTTTAATGTCAATTGGTGTAAACTGCAGAAAGAATGCTGCACTATATTTCTTGCTGTTTAGACTGGCTGTTAAAATACCATTTAAATTACACTGCGGTGACAGAAATATCTGCTGAGATTCCTGACTATACCTTTTTTTAACTGGACTTGCAAGTCAGTATCGCTTATATGATTTTGTTCAATAGTGGCAAAGTGTTTTTAGTTCCTATGGGGGGGAAAAATTGCATTATTTAAAAAACATGACAGAAATGTCAAGTCTAATATAACAACTGAACTACAGCTAATGCACAATTAACAATTAAATCATGGACACACCTCTTCAAGATTTTTATTGGGAGCTGCATGTGTGTGGTACATCTCCATCAACAAATTTGTCATAAGCATCTGTCATAACCATATTATAATGATGCAGCATTTGCAGTAGTGCTCTGTCTGTTTTTGTTGCCATGGAAATTCATTTTAAGTAGTCCCTGGTTGGGGCAACCAGCTGAGGCAGACAACAGAACTTGAGATGTTGATGTTGAATAAATATTTTAACTTCCTGTATGAGCACCAGTGTGTGACCATAATGGTCAGTGATTATTACAACCAACATGAGAACTACAACTTTTTGTAAAGTGCAGCAGGATGCATGGAGTGGGAAATTTGGTTATTGAAAAGTTTGGGTTAATAAGATATCAATAAATTAGTAAATGGTTTACTCCAGGACAATATATATGTAATACATCAATAAGCAGAACAATTAAATAAATATTTCCCATTCAAGAACTTTATTACATATAAGGAAATAAAAACCATCTAGCTGATCTGTCCAATTGTTCCTTATTACATGCAGTTGAATATTTCAGAGGTCAGGGATGATTTAATGAAATGTGACTGTGAATAAACATTTATTCAAATACATTCCACAAGCATTTTGACAAATACATTTGACTTAAAATATCAAGATTTTTTCTTCAATACTGTTTCTCTTATTCTTCTTTCACCCTTTGTTCCTTTATGGCTCGTGAAGCCATCAGTCTGAAGAAGAGAGCAGGCCAGAGAGTACGTAGATAGATGGCTACAGTGGGCAGTGGACCGGCCAGCACAGTGTCTTTCTGTTTATGATGGACAGCCTTTAAAATGGCACGTGCCACATCCCCAGAATCCCACCCCTTTGCTGTGGTTTTGTCCATTACTTCAAGACCCAACAGAACAGGGAAAAGAAAAATGGAATAAAAACATGTATTTGCCTATCCTTCATAACTCAAGTTCACTCACACTGGTTTGGTTAAGTACAACAAGCTCTTACCTCCATATTTAGAGCCATCTCCTGTGACTGCATTGATGGACAGGTTAGTTCTGATGTAACCAGGGCTGATGACCGATACCTGCAGGCCAAACCTGTCGACCTCAGCTCTCAAACAATCAAAGTAAGCCTGTGTCGCATGTTTAGATGCTGCATCTGAACAGAACAGATGACACATGCATCAATGCAAGTATTCAAACATAAGTAATACTATTTTATATACACTCATTATGAAAAATGTCTGAATGCCTCCATTTAACATTTATGCATTTGGCAGACACTTTTATCCAAAGCGACTTACAGTGCACTTATTACAGGGACAATTCCCCCGGAGTAACCTGAGTTAAGTGCCTTGCTCAAGGACACAATGGTGGTGGCGGTGGGGATCAAACCAGCAACCTTCTGATTAACAGTTATGTGCTTTAGCCCACTACTCCACCATCACTCCTTCCACTTCCATTTCCATTTGATCAGCAATAAGCTAATTAAAGCAATAGTTTTGGTGCTTTTTTCATGAGGGGGCTTTATTCACTTACACAAAGAGATGTCCAGGTGACATCTTACCCCCAAAATCTTAAGAAAAAACAATTTGCATAAAAATGACGCTTAAATACCCTGTGAAATCAAAATGAAAGTTTTGCTGCTTTTAGCCCATATTTATTAGCTTTAGGGTCACCTATATGCCAGTGTACTTCTACAGTTTGATAAAATTCATTTTCAGAAGATATAAGCATTAAATTCTGCAGTCTCGCTCTTCCAGCTTGAAAGACACAGTCAACTCATGACGTCAAACTGTACTAGAGAAACTTTGTCCAATCAAATGCATTCTAGAACGAGAAGGCACCCGCCGTATTGATCTGCTCACTGCACATCACCTGCGCTGATGTCCAATAATGTCTCTGTCCAATAATAATCACTGACCGTTGAAGAGTGCAGGGTAATTGTCTTTGAAAGGAATAGGGCATAGGGACTATCACTTCTGATTGGACGTGCTTGCGGGAGTTAGATGCAATTAAATTGTCTGGAGTTTTTATTTAATGGTTTCTTGGGATGTACATCACGTGTACGTTTTCTTTGCTCTTTCTATATAGTGTAGTGTGATTCAAAACATTGATATGTTTTAATGTTTTATTCGCTTGCTTCTGATTCATCTTCATGACTTGCACAACAGCTCCTGCCTCCACGATGCGCTGTTTTTGTTTGTAACAGGGTCAGTTTGATCATTGTTCGGATCTCAAGTCAGTGGAAAAGTGTCCAAACTAGTTTGAGATCGCTCAATTTCTGTACAGTTTCACTCTCTAAAAGCAGCATGGTGGACAGAGGAATATGTGCGTGTCTAGGACTGCAACTTCGTGTTCACTGAACTTCATGTAAAGTAAGCTGTACTTATCAATGCACTTCACGAGGACTTTTAAGATTTTGTTTGCACTGTGAATATTTTCAGGAAAATTAAGCAAATTTTCCCCCAACTTTTCTGTTTTAATTTCATTATCATTACTGTAACATGGAAAACAATATATATATACACATTTTAAAGTATTTATATATCATTACAGATTTTGTTGGATTGCATTTAATTAGAAATTAATTAATTATTCATGTCTAATTATATAACTTTTTTTTCCTGTAATACAGCAAAAATGACTAATACAGTAATGAGAATAATCATTAAAATATAAAAGAGAAAGGCAATATAAGAGGCCTTTCACTAATGACAATTGAGCTTGTAAAATGTGCTTATTTGTCCTAAAAGTAATATCACAATGCAGTTAACTACATTGTCCTTATGCAAAATATTTTTTCATTCTTTGGTTTTGGAGTGAAATGTGACCGGGATTCTTGAATACTCACATGCAGATCTGTATGGGATGGCGATCTTTCCCTGCACACTGCTGATGACCACAATATGTCCATTGCGTCTATCTACCATAGAGGGCAGAATGGCTAAAGAGAAAGAGAATATTTACTATAATATTTACTTCACAATCATTTAACCATGACATTTTCGTCTTTCTCTCTTACTCTCACTTTCTTTCACTCACCTTGGGTAAGAGCAACAGGACCAAAGTAGTTGGTCTCCATGACATCTCGCTGAACAGAGATGTGGGTGTCCATGATGTTGCCACGGTAACTAATGCCTGCATTGTTGATGAGGACATCCACATGTCCGTGGCACTTCAAAATCTCCTCGGCAGCACTGGCAACCAACACTGTGTTGGAGAGGTCAAATGTGACCGTGCATGGAGGATAAGTCTGAAAAGGAAAAAAATAAACCTACAGTAGTTAAAAGGCAAGACAATCCAGCAAACACAAAACGTTCCCCTAATGTAAGCATTTGGTTCCCATTTGGTTATTTTGTTGGAAACCAATTCCTAACGTTCTACGAACATTCTCTTAAGGTTCTATTTTATTTCAAATAAACTAACGTCCATAGAATGCTGCAGGGAACTTTTGGTTACACTTTAGTTTACATTGAAAGTATACTGAAAGTACACATAATGTACTTACCCAAGAAAGTACTGAGTAATATTAGGTAACTACATGTACTTAATATGGATTAAGGTTAGGTTTAGGGTTAGTACCTAGTCATTAATATAATTGATGTAATTATATAGAATGTAAATGTAGAACAGTACTGTAAAATAAAGTCCTACCAAACATTTTGACTGACAACCTAACAAGAACAGAACGTGCTCTGATGGTTATTTTTAGGTTTATTTTTACAACCATAAACATACTTTCCCAGAACATTACAGGGAGGTTTTTGTGGGACAACCTAATAAGAACTTTTACAGAATGTTCTCTAATGGTTTTTTTTAGGTTTTATTTTTTTTATCCTAATTTGTCATTATTTTTCAATATCATATTTGATTATTTTTTATAAACATTTCAGAGAAGTTGATAGACAACAACCAATGAGTGACAGAACAGCGTTTAATTAAATGTAGAAGATCACAGTGTATGGGAACGCATTATAATAAAGAGATCTGAAAAGCAAACATAATATACGTGCCTTCTCTCTAATTTATCGCTGCGTCTTGTGTTTTATGTTAGCCCAAAATATTAAAAAAATTTAATGCACATTTGGATTTTTCTTGTTTTAATTAATCACTGAAACTTTCAAGACATCTAACCTCAAGACATCTTATCTAACATTTAAATGCACTATTTAATCACATTCAATTAAACAGCCTTGGTCATTTAAAAAAAAAATTATTGCACAAACTGTGTAAAAAGACATGATATTTGTGTGAACATCTGTACCTGTATCTTTCCAATGGGTTTAGCTCTCAGCTCCTCGACCACCTCCTGCAGTCTATTTTGGTCCCGTCCGCACAGGATCAGGCGGGCCCCAGCGGCATGAAACACCCGTGCACACTCTACAGAGTGAGAACATATTATGATGCAAGACAGACAAAGAATAATGTGATATCTACAGCCAAATGCCATTGATAAGACAGCATTGTATGCGAGTTTCTGTGCATGCAACCTTTGCCCAGGCCTGAACTGGCTCCAGTAATCACCACCACTTTATTCTGCACATTCTGCTTGTCTCTCAATCTCTGTATCACTTTCAGCAACATCAGCAACCCGACGGTCCCAACAGCCAGTTGCCCAATACCTGAAGCTAAGAAACGCTCCATGAGTCTGTACACATTCAAAGAGATATGCAAATATAAATTCACAAGTACAGTAAAATGACACAATCACACAAATCTAAAGTCTTAAAGGAGTCATGATATGCCTTTTTTATTATTATTTTAATGTTCCTTGAGGCTCACTTTTTACATTAGTAAAGATTTGTATTTATTTGTATAACATGATCATTTTCCTCCCTCATTCTGACACTCTGTCATAAATAATCTATTTTGGTGCTTCTCCTCCTTTAAGACTTGACAGTAAACACCCACTGTTATGATTGGCTCTCTGCTCTTGACTGACCTGCTCTCTACCTGCAATCTCACTGCTCACCACTACTGAGTGAGCTATGGAAGTGATAATGTAAAGTTCCCTACGTTACAAAAGGGATAATTCAGCCTCCGAAGGGCACTTCGGAGGGAGAACAATCATGGCCACCATGTTGAAGGGTCGTTCCAAACCGAATAGCTCATACATGAGTGCTTCGAAGAGCGCTTATAAAAACTGCTTTCTGTATGGTTCAAATGATGGACACTTCGCTGCCAAGCGGAACAGAACTGGATCATACATCATAAATCTGCAGGTCTATTGTAAATTAAACTAGCTGCACCTCTAAACACACTCTGGTTCTATAATCAAAACGTTTGTGGTTTATAAAGGCTTTTCATTATTATAATGACATTTTTAAAACATTTAAACCCCTGGCTTTCTGTTTGAAACTGGCTTTTGCTTTAGTTATTTTCCTGTACATTTGCTTGATCTGTTATTCTAATAAAGGATTTGAAATAAAAGAAATCTACACTGTGGCATTTTATTTATTTAGTAATTAATAAATATATATGTTTAAAAAATATTTAAACAAAGCTTCAATTTCTTCATAAAGTCTAAAAGTTTTAAAGCATTTCTTTCCATTTTTCATTATGTAAAGAGTAAATAGTAAGGCAAAATCATATATAAATATTTCTGATTAGGTGCAGGTGATGGTCATTAGTGTTAGATGTCTACCATAGTGTGACATCACAATGTAGAGGAAGTAGAGAACTAGTCGTTTTGAGAGCTTGGTTTTAACAAATGACAAAACCCTTTTCACAGTGAGGAGGAAGTTTTGAGTACTGAAACTTAAAGTATGTTTTTATCCAACTATCTCCTAAATGTGAAAGTGTTCCACAATTCGACTGTTTTCAATTTCCTGTCTCCAGTGTTTTCACTCCCATCAGCGTATATTCTTAGCATGTAGCATGTATATTATTAATGTTTAAGGTATTACATTTGTAAAAATGGCTAAAAGTGCATGTGGGTCTATAGTGCCTATACTTCAGAGACGAGATGACAGTTTTTTATTGACAGTGTCTCAACTGAGTGTGTAGATGTCATGAAGCAATGGTGCGAGCTTAGATACATTGATATCATTACCTACTTTGGGTTGATATGACAACAATTAACAGCCTAAAATAAATTTTTACTCCAAACAAACTTAAATGGTTGCTGTTCTCTGTCTGGATTGCTCGTTTAGGTAATTTTTCAAATCAAGACCATAAACAAAAAAAACAGGCAATTAGTATCATCATGGCGCCACCCAGAGGTTGCTGAGAAAAACTGTGGATAGAATAAATAGCCTGATATATGTGAAAAGATCAAGGAAATTTTAATTCCTCTTGTCATCACCCTTTAAGAGCCGTTCACAACTCCACACAGAGCGCGTTTTCCATTCCTCTGAATTTTCTTCCTTCGAGACAGCGATTCATCAATGTGAGGGCATGGGTCTAAAATTGCTGTGCTTGTGACCACAAATGCATCAAACACAGGTTGGGGCCTGGTGTGTAATGGACGCCTGACTTTTCATTTCCAATATTATGAATCACCACATTCTGATTAGTTCGGACAACACAACAGTAGTGGTGTGCATATGTCACATTGATAGAGGAATTATAGAGATATTATACAGCTCGTCATGGGAAATACCACTGAGGAGGGATCTCCTCTCTGGATGGCTCTCTGGCATCCCCTGCCCAAGCTGTGGAACCTGCACGTGTGGCCCCTCAACAGAGCGCACTAAATGTGCCAGAACTGAAGCATACAGTCATGAACACCATTTTACAGGCCAGAGCGCTGTATATGAGATGCCTCCATGTGCTAAAATGGAAATGTTCACTGATTAATGTCTTTCAAATGGCAAAGACCCAGTAAACTGCCCCATACAAGAAATTCTCATATTTATTCAAGAGCGATTAGATGCAGGACTCACTCCGTCAATGCTCAAGATAATTAAATCCACCTCGACTTGGGACATAACTTTGGTCCAAAAAGCGCTCGCAGGGCACCCCCTACGAGGCTTTGGACTCTGTTGATTTGCGCATGCTCTCCATTAAGACTGTACTACTGCTGGCTCTGGCCTCGGTAAAACGGGTCGGTTACTTACATGCCCTATCAATTAACAGTTCATGTCTGGAGTTTAGCCCCAGTCATTCAAAAGCTAATGTCAAACCCAGCAAAAGCTATGTGCCTAAGGTTCTAACCACGCCCATCAGAGTGAAATTGGTTCACCTTCAAGCATTCTTCCCTCCTCCATTTCATTCAGATGAAGAACAATTCTTGCATTTTACATGTGCTGTGCGTACCTGCCAGTTCAGACTGTCTGATCAGCTCTTTATGTGCTATGGAGGATGCAATAAAGGAATATCCGTATCCAAGCAAAGACTTTCTCACTGGATTGTTGATGCGATTGCCCTGGCTTACAAGTCACAGGGTAAGATCGGCCCAATTGGTGTTAAAGCACACTCAACTAGAGGGCGTGGCCTCATGGGCATGGACAAACAGTGTCTTTACAAGACATATGTTTTACAGCAGGATGGTCTTCTCAAAATACACAAGGTTTTACAAACTAGATGTAACGTCTCTCTCTTGACAAGTCCTCTTTGTTTAGAGCGCTTACTATTTCATACTATTAAACATATACTTATGCACTCCCCTTAAGAATGAGCTCCCCATCATTTTACCCAACCACCTGCATCAGGCCATTATAATGGAAACAGTTGCAGCTGTGGCTCAGTTGGTAGAGAGGGTTGGCCACTAATCGCAGGGTTGGTGGTTCAAATCCTGGTTCAAACTCCCGAAGCCCAAGTTGCTACCAATGGCAGGCTAGCACCTTGCATGGCAGCTCTGCCACCATTGGTGTTTGAATGGGTGAATGAGTCACAGTGTAAAGCACTTTGAATACCGTTAAGGTTAAAAAAGGCGCTATATAAGTGCAGAACATTTAATTTACCAGAAACTCACAAGCACTTTCATTATAAATAAACTTCCTTCCCGAGTAGGTTCGTGAAGGGGTTAAATCATACTGTATGACTATCAATCATATATTCATTCTGAGTGCTCCCCTTCTGGCCCAACATGAGGGTCACTCACAGGGCTGGACTGGGAAGAGAAATCGGCTCAAGATTTTACATAGCAACTGGTCCACAATTTGAGCAGGGGTGTTCGTTGTCCTTCTCTGCATATCGAGGAGCCGTTTTGTGGTCCATTCTGCATAACGCGGCGGCTCATTTTAGCTTATCGCGGCCCATTCGGCCCCAAAGTGCGTCGGCCCACCGGGAAAATGCTCGGTATGCCACATTACCAGTCCAGTCCTGGTCACTCACTTGCGGCATACTCATGTCGGTCGCCGCCTGAGGGACTGCGGCATCATGTTTCCTCTCTGGAAGGTTATGTTGTTTAGTGCGGCCTGATGGGATTCTATTCCCTATATGCATTAGCAAATGCAATGTCAAGTTTACTGAGTTTTTAAGGGAATGTCTCGGTTACATACGTAACATACGTAACCTTGGTTCCCTGAGACAAAGGGAATGAGACATTGTGAACGCTGGCCACACTAGAAGACTCTTCTGTGAGAAATGTTCTTCTGAGGTGCGAGTGATGCGCCCAAGTCCCTCAGTCAGAAAATTCTGAGGAATGGTGTTTGTGCACCTGGTTTTATAGCAAACAGCTTTGTGCCTAAAAGGGCAGGGTTTAAACACCATAGACAATATTAGAATATTGGCATTATTGTAGAGAGGTTTCAACAAGATCATGTGGAAGGACACTCCCCATATCCTTCTCAGGGAACCGAGGTTACATACAGTGCATCCGGAAAGTATTCACAGCACATTTTGTTATGTTACAGCCTTATTCCAAAATTGATGAAATTCATTATTTTCCTCAAAATTCTACAAACAATAGCCCATAATGACAACTTGAAAGAAGTTTGTTTGAAATCTTTGCAAATTAAAAAAATAAATAAAAATTAAATTAAAAAAAAATATCACATGTACGTAAGTATTCACAGCCATTGCTCAAGCACCTTTGCAGCAATTACAGCCTCAAGTCTTTTATGTATGATGCTACAAGCTTGGCACACCTATTTTTGGGCAGTTTCTCCCATTCTTCTTTGCAGGACCTCTAAAGCTCCATCAGGAGATGTTCAATCGGGTTCAAGTCTGGGCCACTCAAGGACATTCACAGAGTTGTCCCGTAGCCACTCCTTTGTTATCTTGGCTGTGTGCTTAGGGTTGTTGTTCTTTGGAAGATGAACCTTCACCCCAAGTCTGAGGTCCAGAGCGCTCTGGAGCAGGTTTTCATCAAGGATGTCTCTGTACATTTCTGCATTTATCTTTCCCTCGATCATGACTAGTCTCCCAGTTCCTCCTGCTGAAAAACATCCCCACAGCATGCTGCTGCTACCACCATGCTTCACAGAAGGGATGGTATTGGCCAGGTGATCGGTGCCTGGTTTCCTCCAGACATGACGCTTGCCATTCAGGCCAAAGAGTTCAATCTTTGTTTCATCAGACCAGAGAATTTTGATTCTCATGGTCTAAGAGTCCTTCAGGTGCCTTTTGGCAAACTCCAGGCAGGCTGTCACGTACCTTTTACTGAGGACTGGCTTCCGTCTGGCCACTCTACCATACAGGCCTGATTTGGTGGAGTGCTGCAGAGATGGTTGTTCTTCTGGAAGTTTCTCCTCTCTCCACAGATAAATGTTGGAGCTCTGTCAGAGTGACCATCGGGTTCTTGGTCACCTCCCTGACTAAGGCCCTTCTCCCCCGATCGCTCAGTTTGGCCAGGTGGCCAGCTCTAGGAAGAGTCCTGGTGGTTCCAAACTTCTTCCATTTACGGATGATGGAGGCCACTGCGCTCATTGGGACCTTCAATCCTGCAGACATTTTTCTGTACCCTTCCACAGATCTGTGCCTCGATACAATCCTGTCTCGGAGGTCTACAGACAATTCCTTGGACTTCATGGCTCGGTTTGTGCTCTGACATGCACTGTTAACTGTGGGACCTTATATAGACAGGTGTGTGCCTTTCCAAATAATGTCCAATCAACTGAATTTACCACAGGTGGACTCCAATCAAGTTGTAGAAACATCTCAAGGGTGATCAGTGGAAACAGGATGCACTTGAGCTGAATTTTGAGTGTCATGGTAAAGGCTGTGAATACTTATGTACATGTGATTTTTTTATTTTTAATAAATTAGCAAAGATTTCAAACAAACTTCTTTCACGTTGTCATTATGGGGTATTGTTTGTAGAATTTTGGTACAAATATAAAAGGTGCATATATTTCTATTAAATTAAAAAGCATAAATATGAATAATAAAATGATATTAATAATATAAATGAATGAGAACGGAGGGTAAAGAAGCAACGAGAAGGTGTGCATTATATATGTGAGCTCCTTCAATATCATAGCGTTAGTGATAGTGAGAACTCGTATTTCAACGCTCAAAACAAGCCACGGTTCACAGTCAAGTCAGTGATACAAAAACAACCACTAATGCCAATTAATCCACAGTAACTGCTTCCAAAACCTTTCAGAACTGCACATTACTGCTTGCAGAGCATTTTTGTCATCTCAAAGGGCTCACTGTTCCTAATAATGCGGCACGTGCTGTATTTGTGCACGTAAACTTACAAAGTAACACATCAGGAATAATAATAATACCTTACTTACCAGAAACTGGAACCCATGTAAGTGAATGGCGAGTCCGGAACTAAACACTATCACGTGGTTTCAGCTGCCCAATTACAAATATCGAAAAGGCGGGACTATTACTCCCTCTGCAGAATCCAGATATTAAACGCAAATTTCACTAATCATTTACTCACCCTTATGTTGTTACAAAACTTGTATGAGACTAACATTTTTTGGTGAACTATCTTTTTAAGAACAATGGATGTGATGCATACAGAAACGGTCTTTAAATGCATAGCAGACACAGAGGAGTTTATCGTAGCTCTATTTATACACATAACAAATACAGAAATATTTAAAACAAAGGAGAAGCTCTTTATGCCTGCTTGTGGCATGTTAAACAAAAACACTGTCTCAGTGATTTTTCAATAAATAAACCAAATTATTATAATTTACAATATGTTACAAAAGCAGTAAATACTGGGATATGTTATTGTCTATTTACATCTGTGCAAACACTCACATATATACACACATACACACTCATACAGAGAAGTAAATGTATAGTCTCATTTCAGAGACCCTGTTTGAGAATCCTCCACTTATTGGCTTAATATTCATTAGGCAGGAAACCAAAACCTAGTGTTGTGTGGGGAGAGGTTTGATCTTGCTTTCGATGCATTACTGCATTTGTGTCATCGTTCAAATTTTAGTGTGTCAAATATGTATTCAGTTCTTCTATTAATCTCACAAAAAGCCCTTGACATCGGTTCCATATAGTAGAGTGGTTTTTACCATCAAAAAAACATTAAAATGAAAATAACCCAATGTCCCTATTGAGGTCAGAGTAAAACACGCCTTATGCATGGAAGGTGTGCGCACAAGCACGCACACAGATACATTCCTGTTGCTTTTCCAAAAGGTTAAAAAGACAGATGTACTGAGTACAATAGAAAAAAGTTAAAGACAAAACACACAAGACTGTCATCCTTGACTCTACTTACATATGCATGCACATGCACGCATACAAAAAGTAAGACAATGACAAATTAACAGACATATACAGATGAGAAGACAGAAGATATATGTTCAGATATGGCAGGTTTGTCTGTACATGAGGTTGCATTGTAAACTGGAGTTTTGTTTGTTTGCTTGTTTAAATGTCCTGAATGTGTCTCATAACACAACAGGCACATCATTACAACCATGCACATACCGCACATTCTCTCATTGACAAATCCACATTTGTGAATCCTGGCAGTCTATTGCACTTCATACAGCTGAACCACATAGTCTGTTGCTCTGGTTAACATTCTTTGGTTCAGGCAGTCCACATTTGAGATAATGCAGCTCCATGAGCATCCATCCCTTAGGGAGGTGGGAGGGTCGTTTCTGTGACAGAGAGCTCCTGTGCAAGGTCATTGAATCGGGCGATGTAGTCAACGCTGCTCTCACTCATCATACAGGCCAGTTGGGTATCCACCTGTATAGAGAAAACAGGCAATCAACACAATGACATAAACACTCAATGGTGTTCTCAGGGTTTTTGTTTGTTTCACCAACTCGTACTCCTCCACCGAAAACTCTTGAAAATGCTCTCTTGTACGGCATACTTCAGAAAACTACAACTTTAGGAAACTAAAAACTTAATTTTCCAACAGCAGCATTAGATTTACAATGTATGCGAGAGAAATATTCTGCACCTATTTTACCTCACCTGAAGAGAAGTGTCCTGGCAACACTCTAATGTAAAATTTAGATGTAGTTTGACAAAACTGATTTTAAAGTGATATTTAAACTGATTTCAAAACTGATTTTCACATTGTTTCTTTAACTGCGTATATAGTCATATAGAAGTTATATCAAATCATTAGTTGTTTAGTTACGCCAAATGATAAAGTAAAAATGGCATTTGTGTTTATTGTTGATTTGTGCGTGTCTGTGATCTGCATACAAGAGATCCTGATGCATTCTTTTGCTCATTACAATCATGTTTTATTTGTTGTTATTTATAATTTCATAAGAATTTAGTAAAATACTTTTTGTAAAGTTTATGACTAACATAAAGCTTCATGACACGCACTGAATTTTGAACATTTAATTTTGCAAACCAAGTCGTGCTTTTTCAAATCTCTACGATATTTTTGAGGCATAATATAACTCGGGAAATTCCTCTTCCAAGTTTTCAGCAGTCTACTCTACTATGAGCTCAGTAAAAATGTTTATGATTGGCTGTGAATAACACAGACACAGCTGCCGTAGCCACTCAGTAAAATATAAAATATTTAAATATTTGTCTCTAGTGAAAGTGGAAGGATTTTGGGTGTATGCGCACTACTTGCGTGGAGCCTGCGCACAGCTAGTAAAAAATGCCTGCGATTTGCCGCTTTCCACGTGCCTCTAATTAAAAGAAAACCAGACACTCGCACTTGCCGCGTCCTGTGTGAAACGGCCTTTAGACTTGATTACCGCATGTGCACAATTGAACAGAAAGGCATCACCAGCTTTTTGTGTAATTTAGTTACAATGTCAACGCTCAAAACAAGCCACGGTTCACAGTCAAGTCAGTGATACAAAAACAACCACTAATGCCAATTAATCCACAGTAACTGCTTCCTAAACCTTTCAGAACTGCACATTACTGCTTGCAGAGCATTTTTGTCATCTCAAAGGTCTCACTGTTCCTAATAATGCGGCAGAAAGGCATCACCAGCTTTTTGTGTAATTTAGAGTGACAAATCGTACCAGTGTAATTTAATGTCAAAATGCGTACCTGCTACGCAAAATGCAGAAAGGTTGGCAGGTCTAAAACTCTTTGAAGTAGTTTAAGAAGCTCTGAATTTTTTATTTTTCTTTTCAAATTGTCATTTTTCACATTATTAATACACAGGATTTCAAGGACTTTGCACTTTTTATTTGTTTTCAAGGACTATGCTCAAAATGTCATTAAAACAAATTCTTTATTTTGTTATTTTAAATACAAATATTTTAACCATTCTGTAAATGTTTTTATAAAACACCACATATTACAAGTACAACAATGAGCATATTTAACTACATATTCTCACAGTAGCAATTTTGGTTCATTCATGATTAAATTGATGTGCAATTGTAGTGTGCTCCCTCAAAACACTTTCCAACAAAGTGAATAACTGGGTCAGAAAACCGTAGTCCATATGACTCGTGCTGTGTTTCATGTTTTCTAAAGTCACACAACAGATTTATGTGAGGAACTGAATTAAATTGCAAATGGGTCATTCTCAAAAATGACTTTCCAACTTACAAAATACAGAAATGTTCCATTTAGTTCAGTTTTTGCCTATAAATGCTGAGGGTAAACATTTTGAAACATGTTGTTATTAATTTGTATTCATAAAGGACAACTTGGCTGTTGTTCTTTTATTATTTAATTTTGTTTCACAAATGAAGCAAGTTAACATGGAGTTCTCACTAATGAGGGTTAAATGGGTTACAACACCACATTTTGTATGAAAATATTACTGTTAAAATGTGAATGAATAACTTTTAACATGCTGGGGAAAATCATTAAATGCATATTAATGCAGCCTCTGAAATGTAACCTTAAATTTTTTTTTTCCCACAATGTTTTGTATTTAAAACAATTGTTAAAACAAAAATACGTTTTAAACATTGATAACACCAATGCCATGAAATCAAGGGACAAACACTCATTTTAAATTATTGATAATCATTTTGTTTTGCTTTTTTTGCACACATGTTCGGCCTTGCACTAATGCCTTTATTAAAAAATAAGTACAAAATAAATACACCAATACCTTTACATGCCATAGAAGTGGTGCACCAGCTGAAGGGAACAAGGATTTGTTTACAGGAAATTAACAATTTCAAATATATTTTCTATACAATTTGCAAAACAGAGTTTAGCCATTTCACATCATTAAAGGTTAGGCTATAGGATGATACCTTTTATTTATTTTTGCTATTTGAAAGCTTCTTCATGACTATAAAAGTCAAGGGACATGTTTGTCAAAAAACTTTGACATTGACCCAAATTGTCAGAAATCCCCTATTTTTGTGAGACACAAAGCTTTCTTCACACAAGGTGGCGCTAGACGGCTCACAAAACTGAATCCTCCATTGATCTGTATTCAAATCTCAGAACGTTTTTAATTAAAACTGAGAGTTGCAAGAATTCATACTTGTTAAATCCGCCACAGCAGTATCTATAAAATATATTTGTAAATATTCCAGTAACAATTGATTGTGGTTGACCCATATTGATTGGCCCATATTGCCAAAGGTAACAGCGTCTATGTGCTGCCTGCTTCAGCAATGGTCTAGTGGTCTGTCATCGCAGTGTTTTTCAGAAAATAAATAAATAAATAAATTTCATTTATTAAACGATTTACACAACGTATTTTAAGATTGTCTATAATTCAAGAACTTTTAAGCACCTTTTGGTAAAAATTGCTATTTTCAAGGGTTTTCCATGACTTAAATTTGAAAAAGACAAATTCAAGTACTTCAAGCAACTTGTAAGAACCCTGTATACATTGTGATCAGTTGAATGTAACTGGTGAATAAAATTACCTATTTCTTTCCATAAGAGCAAAATCTGTACATTATTCTAAACTTTTGGCCACCAGTGTAGCCTATATGTGCTGTGCGCTTCACAGTGGATTAGTGCTTTGCTTCGTCATCTCGTACCAGCCTAATGATTTTCAATGCGTGTCTGCTTCACACTCATATAAACCACGCAGCTCGAATACAGACTAAGACTGCAGCCTTTCACAGTTTAATAATCACACTAGAACATATTTTAATTTGATTACTTGTACTTTTCAGTGAAAAAGGAGTGACGGAGCACACTCTCAAATAAGCGCATAAGCATTAGAAAGCAGTCATGTGTTAGTCAGACAGCATGCGTTAGTCAGACAGCATGCCGATACCGAATTGAGTCTGTAGTCATTAATACCTGCACTGCAGAAACACTGGTATTGTTAAATCTTTTTGATTTTAGTACCAACTTGTTACTGAAGTACTGGTACTTTTGACAACACTAGACAGCAACTAAAAAAACACACAGGAGCACCTGTTTATAATGTGCCATATCAAATGACATTGATCTATGAGTCAGCAGCTGGAACGTCCTGTGTTTTAAGTGAGTGTTGAGAAGCCCTCTCACCTCGGCTGCATCAGGCAGGCCACGGGACTGAAAACAATCATGCGAGTTGCTGTCCAGCAGACTGGGTCCAAGTAAGGCTGTACTGCTTGAGGGGGGGAGGGCTGTCCTTCTTGTCTTATCAGGAGATGCCAGACTTGCTGCAATCAGTGAAAAAGAAGAATATACTTGTCAACAGTGAAGAGACTACTGATTCAATGAGAGAGCCGGTATCGATGTCCCTCAAAGTGATGTTTTACTAGGAACAACAGTGATGCTCAAAACAGATTTGTTATCTATTTAGGAATGTCCTTTTATCTATCTTTGCAAGAGAACCCTGATATCTTGCTTTACTACAAAAGGCCAAGCATAGTATAACAGTATGTCAATTAAAAACTGCCCAGCTCAATGGACCCTTAACTTGTTTCCCGGTTTAGACTGCAGAAGTAAATTATTGCGGTGTAAACTTATATAAAGGTAAATGGGAGACCATAACAATTATTGTTGCGGTGTTGATATTTTTAAAATACCAGGGTAATAACACAAAATATAGTGATATAAATATATAATAACAAATGAAAAAAAATGTTTGTAAGATTTATTTACCCATCTAAATTAAGGTGGAAATATGTCAAAGTCTGCCATAGACATTTCAGCACTATCTTTTTTTTTTCCTTTTGCCCCAATTTGGAATGCCCAATGTGCTCTAAGTCCTCGTGGTGGCGTAGTGACTCGCCTCAATCCGGGTGGCGGAGGACGAATCCCAGTTGCCTCCGTGTCTGAGACCGTCAATCAGTGCATCTTATCAAATGTCTTGTTGAGAGCGCTACCGCGGAGGCCTAGCGCGTGTGGAGTAGCTTCACGCTATTCTCCCCAGAATCCATGCACAACTTACCACGCACCCCACCGAGAGAGAGAACCACATTATAGCAACCACGAAGAGGTTACCCCATGTGACTATACCCTCCCTAGCATCTGGCCCAATTTGGTTGCTTAGGAGACCTAGCTGGAGTCACTCACCACACCCTGTTACTCGCTGAGATACTCAGGCCTCTGCAAGCACAATCTTTGATTTTTAATGGGAATGACACAGGCTGTGAGGGATAGATTTACAATCAAAGATGTTACTAGAGTGAATAAGGTCTAGTTTAATGCTAAAAACCACCTTCTTTATTGCTGAGAATGTGGTGCAATTAGTTACTTCATAGAACAAATAGCCACTGCTGAGAAAGCAACATGTTTGGGTATCATGGTTATCATGTCTAACATGCACAACATGAGAAGATGTGTTTGTGTTATGTGGCATTATGTTTGCTACTAACAGAGCAGGCAGCCAAGACTGGAATCAGTAGAGTCGTTTGGGTACCACTGAGGGTCGTGTGTGGGGGAGGGCATCCAACTGTGACATGGTGAGGGGAGGAGCTTAGATCTATCACTCCCATTGAGCTTAGGAGGTGAGAGCAATGATCCATCACCTGAGGAAGGAAAAGAAAGAAAGTGAGGAGCTATGGCAAAGCAACATGTCGTAACAGAGAAATGTCTCTGTCTAACGCCCAAATATAATTAACATACATGCAGATAGGTCATACCATAGTGCGAGTTGATGGCGAGCTCGATAATAGAGTCACTGATGTGGGTCTGTTGCTCTCCAGAAGGGAGAGACTCCTCTGGGGGTCCCGGAAGAGATATGTCCAATAAGGAGGCAACGCTGGGAGGGGCCAAGAGGGAGTCTTCACCCCCTGGAGATGGTGGAGAGACACCATTCTGCAGAGATCCCTGAAGACGAAGATAGTAAAGATCAGACTAGTAGCAGATAAACACATGATTACGCATGCATCCAAAAACAATCAAAGGAATAGGGAGAACATTTTGTAAATGTGAAGTTTCTCTCTATTTTTGCCAGTTTCTCTCTCTTCTCACCTCAGAGAGCTCCTGATCAAGTACATCAGGCTCTAGCTCAGGTGCAGCAGGTTCTGAGTCCATGGCCTCTTTAGAGTCCACAATGGACTTATCAATGCTAGGGGTCTCCATTTCTCGACAGGGGCTGGCAGGGATAATGCCTGCAGATTTTGCAGCCAGGTCAATTGCACCTAAAATCATATAAAAGTTAAGTAACATTTTTCTAAACAAAATGCATAGTGGTGGATTTAGAAAGTCAAGGATATAAATGCATTTTGCATTGTATAGTTTAGATTTTGGTCTTACTGGACAGCTGACTGGTGGTCACAGGACTAGCTGCAGTGGACGGAGCTTTAGAAGAGAGCTGGCGGTTTGTTGGGGCAAGACGAGTGTTTATTGGACGAAAAGAACCTGTGCCTGACAAAGAGGAATTCCAAAAATTCAGATACAGATCAGGTAGACATATGTGTGAATAAAAGCGTATTTGACAGTGTGTAGGAGTGATTATGAATAAGTGTAGTTTTATTGCCTGTAGCAGATGAATTGGAGAGAATAGAGAAGGAGCACACATGTGGTGAAGTGTCTCCAGTTGTTCGTGGCAGCAGTGTTCTCTGTGGAAAATAGAAACACATACTACTATTATCCTTTGACAGGTGTAAATAACAGATACAGAACAGAACTAAAGACAGGAGTACAAAGTAGTTTATTGGTTCATAAAAAATTGCTGCACTGTCTATTATAGTTTGTAGATTATGAGATTTTGCTCTCACCTGGACCACAAGAGGTTTTCTCAGTGGACGCCCCCTCCCGATTTTCCGTTGCTTAGAAAATATATCCGACTGAAGATAAAAATAGAAGCATGATTAGAATGGAAAGGCTGTTGATAGTAATTGACAAAAATTTTGGTGATAAAGTCTAATGATTATAGTTTCTGGATCTCATAGAATTAAACAATTCAATTGGGGGTCCAGGAACTGGGGTTCTATGGACTGATATATAAAACATTTTGTATGTGTTCAAATTATATATATATAACTAAAATCTATATATTTTAATATTTCTTTCTAAATGTGGTTAATTTGTTCTATAGGTTATTATTTAATTTATGGTCAAGAAAAACAACCTCTACTACCAGATAATGTAGTAATGTCTGTTTAAGTTATAAATGGAAGATTTTATATAGTCTTACTGAAATAATTTTTATATAATGGGGTCCCTGGATTGGCTGAAAATCTGCCTGAAGGTTCACAACTCCTGCTGTAGTACATTAATAAGCCTAAGTGATGTGTAAAGCCTGTTTATACTTGATGCAGCCACTCATTCACAAGAGTTCGTCCGCATAAAGTGATGTCATCGCGGCTGTCGCCTAGCCTTCGCAATAGGGCTGGGTGATAGGATATAATCGATATCGCCGATTTCTTACAAAGATCCCGATGGTGACTGTGGCACTCAATTGACAGACGATGATCGACAATATCTGGAAAGTCAGCAAAAAAACAGTAGCCCAGGTTGTGAAACTAGCAAACGCGACCTGTCAAATATGACGAGGCTGAATCCACTTTGCGGCTCCTCGTCCAAATGTATTCCATGCACAGGTAATTTTTGCTTATCTACCCGCAACAGGTAAGATGTCTCGGAGTGACATATGACAAGAAATGCTGTTAGTCACAAAGACACGTGCTTCAAGAGACACACTTTATTATATTTTAAGACTAAAGGAAAGCGTCAATGCCAGTGTCTGATTCGTTGTTTATTCATAGGTGTGAAGCACGAGCCGGTCATGTGGAACAAGTGAATGTATAGTCTTTTTTTCTCGGTTTCAATAATCTGAAAACTTTTTTTTTTACCAAAACACAAATTCGATAAGAACACATATTTGGCAGTATTATTTTGGGAACACAAGAGGATTTATTAGGCTTATTTATTATGATTATTATTATTATTATTATCTTTACATTTATAATTGTTTTAGTTATTAATCTGTAGGCTATTAGTAAACTAAAATCAGTAAAGAATCACGTCACAAATTGTAGGCCAAATCAAATAAGATTTTTAGCTTAGATTTAAAAATAGGTAGTGTGGGGGCAGTTCTAATTTGACTTGGTAGGCTGTTCCAAAGTTTGGGAGCTGCTACGGCGAATGCCCGATCGCCCCTAGACTTTAACTTTAGAACCACTAAAAGGCTTTGATTGGCAGAGCTGAGAGCTCTCACTGGGTGGTGATCTATCAACAGGCCAGAGAGATATGATGATGTTAAACTGTTTCTAGGCTTAAAAACCAATATGAGCACTTTAAAATAAATTCTATAGAGAACAGGTAACCAATGCAGTGACCGTAAAATAGGGGTAATATGTTCCCGCTTCCGAGCATCTGTTAAAACTCTAGCAGCCGCATTTTTAACCATCTGAAGGCGACCTAAAGAAGAATGGCTAATTCCCAGGTATAGAGATTTGCAGTAATCAAGCCTAGTGGAAATGAAAGCATGAATCACCCTTTCAAAGTTCTCAAAAGAGAGAAAAGACTTCATTTTTGCCAAGCCTCGCAATTGATAAAAACTGGCTTTTACAACCTGGTTAACTTGTCTATCAAGTTTTAGAGCACTGTCCAAAAGGACTCCCAGATTTTTAACGTAGGGTTTAACATAGGGTGTTAAGGGCTCTAAATTAGCATTACTCTTGGTGTTAGAAGAAGTAAATACCACAATCTCTGTTTAAGACATTGCTGCATTAACATCCACAAGGCAAGCTACCAAGGGGTCTAAACTGCTCTTTTGAGTCAGTGGAAGATAAAAGTGTGTGTCGTCTGCATTACAGTGGTAAGATATGCCATGTTTTTAAAAAATAGAACCAAGTGGTAGCATATAGAGTGAGAACATTATGGGAGCTAGAGTAGAACCTTGGGGTACACCGCAAGTCAAAGGAACAGACTCAGAGTAGAATTGGCCTATATTGACTGAAAAACTCCTGTTTGTAAGGTATGATTGAAACCAACTTTAGGCTGAAACCTTTATGCCCACAACCTGTTCTAGGCTAGGTAAAAGAACATTATGATCCACAGTGTCAAAAGCAGCACTCTGATCTAACAGTACTAGAACTACAGAATCTCTGGAGTCAGTGGCTAATAAAACATAATTTTTAAGAGAGCTGTCTCGGTAGAATGAGATTTCTAAAATCCTGGCTGAAACGTATAAAAAAAAAAAAATCTAGTTTTCAGTTAAGAAACTCTGAAGTTGGTGGACAACTACTTTCTCCAGTATTTTAGATAAAAAAGAGAGGTTAAAAATGGGTCTAAAATTTGATAGAACTGAGGAATCAAGATTAGGCCTTTTAAGTCTGGGTTGTATTAAGGCACGCTTCAAATAGTCAGGGACAACTCCTGATTCAAGGCACTTATTAAACAAATGTAGAAGAGTGCATCACACTACATCAAGCACTTGTTTAAGTAGCTGTGGGGGAATAACATCTAAAGAGCTAGTGGGCTTTAGTTGGTTTACAACATCATGCAAGTAAGAGAAATGGTTGTAAACTGGCTAAAAACACCAGTATAATTTGATAGGACAGTAGGGTCATAAACCTCCTCAGTTGTTGTTATTCAGAAAGACAAGCCTATTTATCCACAATCTTTTGTACACTGAATAAAAAGGTATAAACAATACTCTAAAGTTTGGTTTCATGAATATAACTGAAAAGCTCTTGTTTATTTATTCTATTAATGCGTTTTTAAACGTGAATATCATATAATTATTTTAAACGTAAACGTCATAATTTTGACCAGGCTCTAAAATATAAAACTAGTATCTCAATGGTACACTTAAGTGTTTCAGTTTAGCCACTGACAGACAGTGATAAAAGCCTACTACTGGTTCTTAAGTGTTTTTGTTTTGTTCATGTCTTGCATATAACCAGCAAACATTAAATATTATTATAATTCCTGCCTGGCAAGGTAAATGAAACTTCAGAAAAGCACTTCTTCACTGATCAGACATTTTCTCTGCACTGCCATCTATTGTTTGGAGAAGAGCGCAACGTGGTGCACGTCAAGTATAAATGCCGTCGAGAGCTGAGTGTACAGGACGCACTGTGGTGCCAGGCGAAAGTATAAACAAGGCTTAACTCAATTGCTGCCAGTCATGAAAGACTGACCATTTACTGACAGTAAATATCCAATTCACACAACTCACACTGATGGAGTCCAGCTGCTGGCGAAAGGCTAGCTCCGCCTCCTTATTAGGAGAGAACATCCGCAGCTGGCGGGAGCTGTTAGGAGGCAGGGTCGTCGGGACAGCAAACCCTTCGCTGTCACCTCCGGAGGCCAGCAGAGAACGCGGTAGGTTTCTCCCACCTATGGAGAACATATCTATTTAAATTCCAGCTAGCTGATTCCTGGAGTGTTGCATTATTAGACTGATACAAAGTAGCAGTATGAAAATATGCTTTTGTCATAATTTTGAATCAATATGAGAGTGTTTGAAAAACAAGATTTTTGCAAATATGTAAGTAACACTAGGGGTTACCACGGCTTTAATGAAGACACAATTAAGGCTGTCCAAGTGTACCTGAATTATTCAGAAGAATTTTAGAGCGTGCTGCATGTTGCTGTCGGCCCCAGCTTGGGCTGCGAGTCGCCCCAGCTGGTGTTCTGCCTGGAGGAGTTCCAGATGATTCCTCCTGTCCTGACTTAAATGGTGAAGTCCCCACTGAACACACGTCTGGAGTCTGAGACAAAGGGATAGTTAAAAGAGAAAATTAAAATGCAGTAAGGAAAGTGAGAATTAGTCACGTTTATCTGTGTTGTAAGAATTTACATTTTCTAACAAGTTTCTTTGCAATGCTTGTCTTGGGCCTTTCTATAGTTGGTTTGTAAAAGTTTAAAGGAGAGAAAATCAAGTGTAAGTTTAGAAAACTCACTGGTTTGGGGTTGACCTCTGAAGACACCAGTCTCAGGAGACACCGAAACACACTTTGAGAGGTGGACAGGGCTGAGGGGCGGGAACTCGGCTGCCATTCATACTCTAACTGTAGTTTCCCAGGCTTGCCCAACATGAGGTAGAGTTCTGCCAGTGTCACATTCTCAGAGCCCTGTGAGCTCCAGCCCTCTTCTCTGATTTGCTGAGGAGATCGTCCAGTCCCACCTACCTCCTCACTACTCCCAGCAGGTTCAGATTGTGGCGGGCCCTTTTCTGATGTAACCCCCACAGCTGTTCCAGGTTCCTCTGTCCTGTTTTCTGTAGGGGCATGGTCTCCCTGAGTGACAATTTCTTTTTCCTGCCCACTAGTATCTGTCAGAGTCTGACTCACTATTTCTTGGTCCACAGTCCCTGCCCCACTTCCCTCCTGTCCAATAAGGAGTGTGGAAGTGAGGGTTGGGCTAACTGGACTTACAGATGGAGAGTTAGTGCTAAGTGCCAGATTTACACTGTTCTCCAACCCTGGAGCTGAAATGCTGCTATCCGAACATTCAACGGGATGTCCATCACATCTTTTTGGGTCTGCTCCTACTGGGCCAGACTTGCCTGATTTCCCTCTAGCAGGCTGAATACCCAAAATGTGAGCAGCGGGCAAGTCCCTGATACCTGTCCGGCCACGCCCACTTTCCTGCCAGTGTACCGTGCAAGAGGCCTTTGAGTGTACTACACGAGCCACACCTGGTAAAGTGGTTATTGTGCTATTCTCTGCCGGAAACA
The DNA here is from genome assembly GCF_025860055.1 of Xyrauchen texanus. NCBI lineage: Eukaryota > Metazoa > Chordata > Actinopteri > Cypriniformes > Catostomidae > Xyrauchen > Xyrauchen texanus. Next base: position 32,688,406 of record NC_068283.1, on the reverse strand, counting down.
GAAACAGGTCCTCTGACTCACTAGACTGGGCCAGGCCATCCAGAGCTTCTCGTTCTGCAAGGCTCTTGCGCTACACATGACAAGTTAAGGGTAATTAACTCTTTAAAAGCGGTATATGTACAAAACATAGGTTTGGGTGCTGATTGCTGCATGTCGATCTTTGATAAATCTCCTGAGACAAACGTTCAAATGTACTGCACATCTATCTCTTAAAACAGATGAGAAAGGAAAAAGGAAATAAGTTATATTTTTGTTTCCAAGAGAGACATCTTGCTGAGATCTGAATACAAGGATACAATTCGTTGATCCTGCACAGCCCACTTTTGCTTCAGGAATTCAATGAGGCTGGAAACTTTCCGGTGCAGTTCAACGACCATTCTACAAAACACAGCCCAAGGATTGGATGGACATTACCAAATTTGTTGCTAGATTAACGTCAACATGAAATCAAAATTGGCAACTTTAAAAAATTGTAATACATGTCCCTGGTCTTATTGTGCACAATTCGATGGTGCACATTATCCCAAATAACAAAAAGTTTGTCTTCTTAATCTTTTATCAAAATGTAATAAATAGCTTTATCTCTAAAATGACTTTTCTTTTTGGCTGACATCACCAAGCCCAGTTACTAATATAAACCCCTAGCCTTCAACCATCTGGCTCCATTATGGAATATAATGCCCAATTATCACAATCCAATCGATTCCCAATAGATAAAATCAAGCCCGTCAATACTTTTTCTAGCTTAATATCCCTATCCACTTGAAAATATGTTAGATTACTGAAGTAAATTGGCTGCAAATGGCATTTTGTGTTGACTTTAAAATTCCAAAATAAGTAAGCTACAACACAAGTGAAGGCAAGTGAATGTATGAATAATTCAACTAAGACAGGTTTATCAGTGAGGTATGTGAGAGAGGTATTGTCGGCATGAAGCTTACCTGAGCCGAGGATTATGGGCTAGACTCTGAACCCGTGCCCAGGAGTGGTTACTCCGTGGTTGAAGCTCCATAGCGACCTTCAGAGGTAAACGCACAGGCTTCTGATCCTCCTCATCACTCACACCTAAAAAAAAAAGAATAAAAAAAAAAAAAAGAATGAGAAGACTGTAAGAGAGACTTGAAAACCCACAACACCACCTCCAGTCTGTTAGTGGGTGGCCTAAATCTGTAAGAACTCCCATCTTCCAATTTGTCCCACAGCCTGAAACCATGAAAAACCACACCGTCCTACAACCTGGAGAGCATCCATGGCACACTCATCCACCACCTCTCTCCACCTAATACCCATAGTGCTCCATTTTTTCATCTTTCTGTTCTCACCTCAGCTCAATCTCTTCAACTCTCAAACAAAATCAATCTTTTAACACTCTATATATCAGTCTCTAGGTTTCACTCTCACGCTCACACACACCATCTGGGTCACAGAGTTTCTTCAGTGCACGGCACATGGGAGCTTTGATCCTCAGGTTTCTGCCTTTGGAACGCACCGTTGTGGCTCTGAAACAACAACACACAAAATTGTACATGTAAAGCAATTATGACAACCAACAGAGAAACAGCACAGTATGCAGTGGGGTCCAAAAGTTGACCACTAGTAAAAATGTGTCTCTTCAGCATTTTTTTATATCAACACATTATTCTTATATTCCTTAGGCTATGGAATCAGCTACCACTTGACATTAGACAAGCTTCATCACTGTCTATTTTTAAACTTAGGCTTAAAACGCACTTATATTCTCTAGCGTTTTGCAGTATTAAATGAGATTGTCTTGCAGCTTTTTTTTTTTTATGTTTTGTTTTGCAAATTTTACTTATATTAATTATACAATTATATTATCAGCAAAACAAATTTAGTGAATTCAAAACATTGTAATAATAAAAAAAATCTACAGTATTTGGTATGTCGTGCTCCACAGGTTTGTGCAAAACATGATGGTCTATTTATCCCAGCATGACTTGAACATTTTAAAAAAGCACCTTATAAATATTTCTTATTAATTTTATGTCTAGTCTTTTCTTTGTTTTACATTATTAAAAATCCTACAACCTTGTTTATAACAGATTTGAATCCAAGATTTTCAATGTGGTCTCAGACTTTTGGACTCCATTGTACATGACCTGATTTTTTCATCTCTTTCACGCACACACGCACGCACACACGCACGCACGCACACACACACGCACACACACACGCACACACACACACATGCACACACACATGCACACACTTACCCCTGCTGGATAAGCTCATTTAGTTTGGCCACATTTTTGTCATCCATCACTAGAAAGAAGAGGAAGAGAACAAGGAATGTTTCATTAAAAATGTCCTCATGTGCAACCATTTAAAATCTTCCCCCTTGATCAAGAAATGCATGTAGCTTATATACTTACAGCCTCCAACCTTCTTCCTGAGTTCAGCATAGCAGATGAGGCCATACAGCTCCTGAGAAGACTTTTTCAGAACACGTGAATACACTGAGAGGAGGAGAAAAAAAATAAGTTATAGGAGGACGAACATAGAGGCTGTGATCAATTTGACGGAATTACAAAAAAACTGCAACAGAAAAATTGTGAACAGAAAAACTCATGGCAACTCAACAGAAACAATGGGTTTTGAGGCACATTTAAAATGTTTTTGTTTCAGGTACATTTTAAAAGAACAAATTTCAACTTAACACAGCACATTAAAAACATGTTCATGGCATGAGATGCTGAAAAGCAGCTAGACCCAATGCAATGACCAAAGAAGAGTTTCTGACATATATACATTATGTGACGTCACTTTACAGCCCATGTGTTGCATGATGAAACTCGCTTGAAAATTACGGAGTCATACTGAAGTGGAAAAAACATGACCAATATGTCCAGGCAGAAGAGCACTTTATAAACACATCAAAGAATATCATAATAAGCATACAGTGTAATGTGGAGTGGTTGATGTATCAGGTGCATGAAGGCTTCAAGTCACAAAAGGATATGGGATCTATTCATTAACATGTATACACATGTGCATGGTGTGGGCACACTTATGTTTAATAATTATTTGAAAACAAATCAGGCAGTGTGGCAGCAGAGTAGAATAAACTTCACAGATGAAGGTGACAGACTGAATTTATATTGGATGTCAGAAACATTCTTGTTGCAGCTAGTTTTGGGGTGCAAAAAAAAAAGATGGCTGACAGATATATTTCACAAGCATTCGAGAGGAAATAAAAAGCTAACTTGAAGAGGCATTTGCAGGTGCAACATGCTGGAAAATGAGGTTCAATTGTCATGGTATTTAATTATGAATCTATGAAACTAACTAAGCTACTGAGCTTTCAAAAGTGCAGAGCATTTTAACATTTAAATTCATGTATTTTCTCTAGATAGCAATACAAAACATTAGCTTAGTTAAGCTAACACTGCCACTATGCAGCATTTCCACTTCTAAATAGTGCAATATATGATTTACATAATTAATCAATGCAGTAAATGTGTAAGCATATTTTGTGAGAGGAAATTGTTAAATGTTAGAATTGCCATTAAATTAAGGCTGTTTTTGGAAGAGAACACACAACAAATTGCTAATAAAACACTAGAGTAAAATGTCTGTCAGTCTCACCATTGTTGAAATCAATGTGTTTTGAGATCTTGTGCCAGGTCCTGTAGTAGAAATGGCGTACCTGCTCCTTGTTCTTCACCATACTGGCTGGTTTACCTTTCTTTTTATATTTAAGGGCAATATTATTCTGAATAGCCTCAAAATCCTTCCCATTCTATGAGAGAACGGAACGGAGAATGAGAGAAGAAAAAGAAAACCAACACTGAGTTAACAATGACTTACATATCACAAGATTTAAACAAAATAAATCCAAAACCAAGGTAACAATCACATTATTTTGCAACGCTGTCAAATTACTCAATCTGAAACCCTGATAATAATTAATAGTTTTTAAAAAGCCAATCATTTTAGCACCTGCACAAAACCAAGCTACAGTCTCGTTATCTGTAATCTCATCTTGAAAACATTTCCCTAGGAAAATAACTTTTAATATACACTGGCGGCCAAAAGCTTGGATTAATGTTCAGATTTTGCTGTTTCTGAAGGAAATTGGTACTTTAATTCACCAAAGTGGCATTCAACTGATCACAAAATATAATCAGGACATTACTGATGTAAAAAACAGCACCGTCACTATTTGAAAAAAGTCATTTTTGATCAAATCTAGACAGGCCCTATTTCCAGCAGCCATCACTCCAACACCTTATCATTGAGTAATCATGATAAATTGATAATTTGGTACTAGAAAATCACTTGCCATTATAACACTGCTGAAAACTATATGGTTCATTAAAAGCTTAACATTGTCTTTGTGTTTGTTTTTGAGTTGCCACAGTATGCAATAGACTGGCATGTCTTAAGGTCAATATTAGGTAACAAATGGCAAAAAAAAACCGCTTTCTCTAAAAACTCATCAGTCAATCATTGTTTTGAGGAATGAAGGCTATACAATGACTTGAAATTGCCCAAAAACTGAAGATTTCATACAAAGGTGTACACTACAGTCTTCAAAGACAAAGAACAACTGTCTCTAACAAGGACAGAAAAAGATGTGTAAGGCCAGATGTTCAACTAAACAAGAGGATAAGTACATCAGAGTCTCTAGTTTGAGAAATAAACACCTCACATGTCCTCAGCTGACAGCTTCATTGAATTCTACCCACTCAACACCAGTTTCATGTACAACAGTAAAGAGAAGACTCAGGGGTGCAGTTCTTATGGGGAGAATTACAAAGAAAAAGACACTTTTGAAACAGAAAAACAAAAAGAAAATGTTAGAGTGGGCAAAGAAACACAGACATTGGACAACAGATAATTGAAGCGGTCATTGCTGCACGTGGAGGATTTTTTGATGAGAGCTATTTTAAGTAGTTTAAGAAGTTCTTAGTTAAAGAAATTGTAATAGTAATTTTTCACAATATTAATGTCCTGACAATACATTGTGATCAGTTGAATGCCACTTTACCAATTTCTGTCCATAAGAGCAAAATCTGTACATAATTCCAAACTTTTGCCGCCAGTTTACAAAAGTTAAAATCTTTCCATTACTAATCTTTATATCAATAAAAGACATCAAACTTCTCTTGCACCTTTTGAAATTAAATGTTAATAAACTAGCTCCATTAGTACAGTCAGATCAGTCTATCCCTGGTAATTCAGGGAGAAATGGAAACTAGAACATAGAAATCAAAATACTACTAAAAAAAACTGCCAAAAGCTTACAGGGAGTTATTATTTTTATTTTCACTCAAGTTGACAAATCACCTCATAAAGTCCTTCAAAAAAACTGTTCTTGTCCTCAGTACTCCAGGACTCCCACTGTCTGCGCACACGTTTCTGACTTCCCCCTTCCTCCTTCTCTGCAGGGCCCTGGCCCTTTGTGGTCGACTTGGATGTCCCACTTGTCCCAGATCCTCCTGTGGAACTCACAGCGGTTGTCACACAAACAGAGGGACCCGTTTCTGCACCTGAGACAGAGAGAGGAAAAGAAACAGGGTCAGTGTGTCAGATCTCAAGATATTCTGTAATTCCTGCAGAGAAATGCATCGCAAGATCAAGTTCTTATAAAAATAAAATAGCACTACAAAACATTTCCATAGCCAGTGTACCTTTATAAAAAAATTAAAAAATTCTACATCAACTATGCATTACTGTACATTGGAATATTTAGATTGTTTTGTAGCCACAAGCAATATAAACCACATAATCAGTGTTATCACAGGTCCACATTCAAAAAAAAATGTATAATTAATTTAATGGGTGCTATGGAATGTCACTAAAACGACATATCTACACCAACCAAATGGCAAGATTAAACACTCAAGGAAACACACACACACACACACAATATGACAAAAAAACAACCGTCACTCATAAACAAAAGATGAGGTAGTCAATAAAGAGTGCTGAAATGTGCTTCTTAAAAGCACATTTTCCATGAATAGCTCTGCAACCAACTATTACATTCTACTTATAATACTTTTGGTCTGCTATATGTATTTTTGGAGTAATATAAATACAACCTTCCACTATTTACAAAATTAAGTATATATATATATATATATATATATATATATATATATATATATATATATATATATATATATGATATATTTCCCACATTAATTAGAAAGACTGCAGGCCTATTGATTATAACCTATTTTAATCTTTTCATGCACTGTGTTAATTTAGGTGTATATTGGCAGGAGTGTATCTGCATGTCAGGAAGTGTGTGTGGAGTCCCTCAGATGGAGCCCAGACCTGCTGCTTAGTGCACTGATCCAAAAACCACACTTGTGGAAACAGAGAAGCCAACATCTCTCCCCCTCTCAATTAAACACACAACAAGTACCTTAGCAAACATTGCAGCGCAAACAAACATATTGTCCAAAATACTGGCTCGCAAACAACATCTTCAAATAAACATTGCACTTACAAAAAGACTCTCATGACTTGAAATCTGTGATCTTGATTAAATGTAAAAGCAGAATGACCATACCCTGAGCTGATGCAAACATATTCATCAGCAGAAACATGCTGCTACATCAGAGTGAAACTCCTAAATGGGAGTTCTCAACTGCGACACATTAGGCATCTTTACACAGCCAAGTTAATCCTGCTATGTGCCTGCTCAAAACTGTGTTTAATCACACAGTCACATAAAAGCCAGATGAAAAGATGCCAGCTCTGACCCACCTCAGCCCCTGGTATCAAAGTCAGTTCTGATGCTGCTTTGGTTCAGTGTAAATAAAATCAGAGCAGCCTTAAACTTTGTTATTGTCACGACAGAGCATACAGTACAGTGCAAAAGTCTTAAGCACATTATATTTTTCACAAACACATTTGTGATAAAATGGCTATTTTATATATCCTACTTTTTATACATCAGTAGGAAATATAAATGTTTAGATTTCAACATTCCTTTTGCAAATAGAATTGAATAGAAGAACAAGAAGCCCTACAACAGATGGTACGGCCCCCACAGAGCCCGGATCTCAACATCTTTATGTTAGTCTGTGATTAAATAAAGAGACAGCAATTGAAACAGCCTAAATAGATAGATGAACTGTGGCAAGTTTTCCAAGCAGATCAGAACATCCTATCTGCCAACAACCAAGAAAAACTGTGTCCAGGTGTACCGAGGAGAATTGGTGCCATTTTGAAGGCAAAGATGGGTCACACCAAATATTAATTTAGCTTTATGTTTACAGGAATTTCTATGACATTAAGTGATAAATAATAACCATTTAAGACATTATTTTTGAAGACATCCTCACTATGCAACATTTTTCACAAGTACCTAAAACTTTTGCACAGTCCTGTGTATTTTATAATATACAATTTATTAATTTATATTTATCCTCTTTTCTCCCAATTTGACATGACCAATTCCCACAACCTAGTAGGTCCTCGTGGTGGTGCGGTTACTCAACTTAATCCGGGTAGTGGAGGACAAGTCTCAGTTGCCTCCACTTCTGAGACGGTCAATCCGTGCATCTTATCACGTGGCTCGTTGTGCACGAAACCGTGGACACAGCATGTGGAGGCTCATGCTACTCTCCACGATCCACACACAACTTACCACGCGCCCCATCGAGAGCAAGAAGACATAATCGCAACCACGAGGAGGTTTCCCCATGTGACTCTATCCTCCCTAGCAACCGGGCCAATTTTAGGACTTAGGACACCTGGCTGGAGTCACTCAGCACACCCTGGATTTGAACTCCAGGGGTGGTAGTCATTGTCAATATTTGCTGAGATACCCAGGCCCTATAATTTTGTTTTTTAAATATTTATCTCATTAAGATATATATGCATTTGTATCTGTTGCATAAATACATTTATGCTTGCTCTGAACAGCATTAAACAGTCTGTGTAAACACAGAAATGCCACTTCACATGCAGCTTCTGTGCCACTTTACAGTGTAAAGATGGATTATGACAGCAAAACCAGTAATATCAAACAAAATAAATAATCATTGATTCGACTCATTAGAGAGAATGCACTGATGCTAATACATAATTAAATATGGTTTCAACGCAATCAAAATATCCCACTGGTTAGATTTTAGTTGGTCAGATCACTTTCACTCCAGAATGTACGAGAGCTTCTCTCAGTTGTCAAATTACGAGCAACTCACAAACACGTGAACAGGAGTTTTAGTAAACGGTTAAAAGCGATAAAGTAGTATGAGGAGGGGGTGTAAACGGTCATAGTGTCCAGGTGAGCAATGGACACACGTCGACATGGTCACTCACCTTTCGCTTTCGCACCACCGTGACCGTTCAGCGCCGGGGACGCGGCATCTTTCCGTATCCGCTTGCTCGGAGGTCGCACGCTGGAGCGGAGAAAATGATGCTGGTCCTGGTTGTTCGGGACGGGTAGGGCTGATGAGAGGGCTGTCGGGTTCACCTGGGCTCCGGGTGGGCTTGATGTTTGGGTCAAAATAGTGGGAGCCGAATCAGGGCTGGTCGTGCTGGCTGGATTAAGTGTTTCCTCTCCGACTCTCTTTGTACTCGTCTCCTCGCTCGTCTGATCTGCGCTTTCTCCATCCTCGTCTCCTTCGGGCTTTCGGGCCGGATTGCTCGGCCCCTCGACTCCCGAACCGCCCCCTTGGCCCACTGTCATTCTGGCAAAACACAAACGAAACATGTATGTAAACATTTCCCGCAAGACAAAACAACGATCAACTTGGAAAGACGACATTCTCCTCAACAAAACATGGCCGCCGCTGTGTGTTTCAAATCCCCTCTCGCCGTCCCGACAAATCGCATCGAAAAACAACCCTTTGCTTATTCACGATTTGGATCAAAAACACACATTTTGCATAATACCCAGCTGCCCTTTTGTCTAGTTGTGCTCGGCTTGAGTTGCGAGCTGACGTTTATTTACGCTGAAATTCAAGCGCGAGCGCCTTCACTTTAGCGCCTCGCAGAAACGACAACGAAAACCTCTCGCGCATTCGACCTCTATTTAAAGTGGTTCTTTCTCGCGCGCTCTCACCCATTTTCCAGCTCTTCGGAAGCAGACGGTGTCTTCTTTCTCTTCACCATGAGTTCGAAGATTCTGGAGAGCAAAACTTGACGGATTTGAACATATTCAAAGCGCAAACGAGGTCAGGCAAAGTCGTCCTCTCCTGGCTGCTGCTCCTACTGGGGTTCAACTCCGCGCAGCGCGACTGGGAGCACTTGCAGCCACAGCAACTCTGACTCATAAACTCAATAATTTTTATCACAACAATAATGCCCTTTATATGCATATTTATTTCGAAACGCTGCGGGACCAAGCTAGTGTTTCAACTGATTATTGCATAGGTCAGAACGAAGGCTTTTCAGCATTTCAGTCAATGAAATCGAATGCGCACACACACACACACAAAACTGTTCTCTCCCAGGACTTTGCTTACTCTAAAATACGCCATCATAACTTGAAGAGCATATGCTGATGAATTATTCGAATTTAATTTTTTTTGCTAAGTGACACATTTACATTATCAACTTATCCCCCCCCCAAAAGCGTGGGTTGATTATATCATCTCAACGACAAGCATGAGTGACAGAGTAGATAGAGCACAAACAGATCACGTATAAGAGAGGGGGTGTGGTATGGTGCGTTCAGTAAACAGCAATAATTTTAACATATCACACGATTCTTCATTGCAGTGACAATCCTGACAATTCTACTTCTCAAATCCTCCCTCTCTCGCCCAGTTTAAAATCCTGTTTTCACTAGTCAGTTGTCACCATATTTTGCCAGATTAGGGTGTGTCTTCAGTAGTCTTTAACTGTTTCAGAAGTGTATGCAGCCTTTCTGACATGACAGACAATATCCAACAGGACAAACAGAGATGCATGCCTAGTCTTAAGAGTTTTTCCCTCTGTAAATTCAGTTGTTAATGTCCACTAAATGCATGCATGTTTAGATATGCACTGTTCAATTGACAGTTGTCAATTGACAATTGACCACCTTTAGTGCAAAACAACTTTCCACCTTTAGTGCAAAACAACTTTCAACTGGATTAATTTCATTCATAACATAGTAATAATATCTTTATGAAATTATATGCAGCTAGGCAACGCTGACCTCAGCTGTTCAACAGCTGCATCTGTCAGTGCCCAGTGTCAAATCACTGTTTGAGGGAACCATTCTGATAAAAAAAAAAAAAAAATGCCTTTATTTCACCCACTTTACTCGTTTAAAGACCTTTGTTCCCAAATGTAAATGTTTAATCAAGCCAAAAACAAAGGACAAAGCTTACGTTGCATGAAGCTCTGTACTTGCCTACAGAGAATCTGCGTGACAGAACAATAACAGTGACAGGTGGAGAATAAATAACTCCATATACTTTGACAATTGATCTTATGCCACATACACAATTGTGGACACCACTATATGGTCTTTTGGATTTACTGTTAAACCTAAACCTAATTCTAAACTTGAGATTTGTTGCACAAAATTGGTTACCTGTCAAAGTAACAATGTCTTGATGATAAATTATGCTTGTTAGCCGGCCAGAAGCTTACAAAGTGTAATTTTGGGGACATACAAGTATACAACAAAATGAGGCTACCAGTCTGATTGCTTAGACCATACATGATACCTAACAACAGCTAATACATAACCAGCAATGCCAGCAGCACTGTCGTTGAGAAAAGTTGGTCTGCTAACTTGCTAGCTAAACAGACCAGTTCCCGCTTCGTTTGCGGTAAACATATCGGATGTGTATTCAATAATTATGTCTTGAAAATGATTTTATAAGCTCTATACCTGTTTAGAATCTTTCTTTATGGCCCCGGAGAACTCCACGGTATCCAGAAAAAATCGGGCCAGAGGGGTAGCAGGAGAACTACTGAGAACTGCATCCCTTCCTGTTTTCCTCGCGCTCAAGCACGCCTACCACAACTCAAAAACAAATCCTGTGATTGGTCAAAAGGCTGCACGTTGATGCTAGCGTAACCTGATTGACAGAAACATTACCCAATCAATTATAAAACAAAGAGGGGCGTATTTTCAAAAGCAACCAATCAAATCCTATGTTAACAAAGCGTCATTTAATTCATTTCGGAAACATTTTAAAATAACGGTCCCACCCAAATAGAACAAACAAAGACCGACAAAGAAACTATCGAAAAAACGGGAGGAATAGTGTTGTTAGTCGGAGCCTGAATCATTAAAATATATATATATATATGTTTTAATTATATAACGTGAAAATATGTTATTATATTATTATATTAATGAAAATATAACATATCATGAAAACTAAAATGAAAATATTATAAATAGCATGCAGGTCAGGAAGACGTTCCCTTTGACATGTTTTAGCTACATCAAGACTGAAAAAAAAATCCAACTGTTAAATTTAATATTTACATCCCTGTAATGAGTACAATCTGACAACAATACAGTCCAGTTTAGAAAAAATAGCAACAAAAGAACTTTCAAAAGTATACAAGTTATTTAAAAAGAGGATATTAAAGGTTCACTCAAAAATTATCCCAGATGTTTCTGACTTTCTTTCATCTACAGAAAACAAACAGAGATTTTTAAAAAGATTATATCAGTTCTGTTGCTCCATAAAATACAAGTAAATTGTGTCCAGAAATGTGAAGCTTCAAAAAGCACATAAAGGCTGCCAAAAGCAATCCATAAGACTCCAGTGGTTAAATTCTTTTCATAAGAAATTACATGATTGGTGTGGGTGAGAAACAGTTCAGTATTTAAGTCCTTTTTTATTATAACTTCTCCTCCCTGCCCAGTATGTGGCAATATGCATGAAGAATGCAAATAGTAAAAAAAAAAAGAAGAAGAAGAAGACAGTGGTCTAAAGTAACAGTTCAAGGAAACGTCGAAAACAAACAAATTCTTTAGCAGATCGTAGCTGAAAACCGAATCAAAGTGATTTTCAATTGTTCCGGAGTGAAAACTATATTTTTAAATGCTGGTAACCAGTTATAACCGGTAAATTTTGTTCCTATAATTTTAATGAAACTAAAGGCCAAGGGTTTATCACAGTAAATTTGTGGAACTACACCACATCATGTTGTCCGAATAAAAGACACTTGTGCTTTGATCTTGAAGGAATCCGCTGCATCACACATTTCTTTGCCTAATTGATAATTGTGGATGTCGCAATCTCTGAATGAAGACCTTTTGAACAACTTTGTATAATTACTACATACTGTACATGCACAGCTAATTCAGATACAAGGGGGAAAAAAATATGAGAGGTAAAAGTACATTTCTCATTTGCTTCCAAGTTTTGTTAGACATGATCCATTAAAACAGATTTGATGCTGCTGTGTTTTGACTGTGAAGCAGATAATTAAAATTGTACTTAACTGTTAAATAACTGTATGCTTGTTATGATTTCAATGCTAATAAATCCAACACAGAGGGGAAAAAAATAGCTTATTTTGGTGAGGCAAATGCGCGTTGAATGCGCACGTGGGAAATGACAGGGACACCTGGAAAGGCGTGATTGGGAGGAACGGCCTCCCTGATCTGAACTCAAGTGGATGTTTGTTATTAGACTTCTATACTAGTCATGGATTATCTATAACAAACACCATGTTCGAACATAAGGAGGCTCATAAGTGTACGTGGTACCAGAGCACCCTAGGCCGAAGGTCGATGATCGATTTTGTAATTGTGTCGTCGGATCTGAGGCCTTACGTTTTGAACACTCGGGTGAAGAGTGGGGCAGAGCTGTCACCCAATCACCATCTGGTGGTGAGTTGGGTCAGGGGGTGGGGAAAGACTCTGGACAGACCTGGGAAGCCCAAGCGAGTAGTTTGGGTGAACTGGGAACATTTGTAGGAGGTCCCTGTCCACGAGATCTTCAACTCACACCTCCGGCAGAGCTTTTCTGTCTCTTTCTTCAGTCCGACGGCTTCAGTCGGACGGCTTCCGTCCGACTGAAGAAAGAGACCTCCGGAGGCAGTTGCAAGGTACCGACAGGCCCGAAGGGCTGCGGCCTCGGCTGTGAGGGAGGCAAAGCAGTGGGTGTGGGAAACGTTTGGAGAAGCCATGGAGAATGACTTTCGGTCCGCACCAAAGTGCTTCCGGAAAACCATCCGCCACCTTAGGAGGGGGAAACGGGGAACCATCCAAGCTGTATACAGCAAAGATGGGACGCTGTTGACCTCAACTGAGGAGGTTATTGGGTGGTGGAAGGAACACTTTGAAGAACTCCTAAATCCCAACACGCCCTCTATGCTAGAGGCAGAGCAGGAGGCTGATGGGGGATCAGATTCTATTTCCCTGAGGGAGGTCACTGAGGTAGTCAAACCACTCCGCAGTGGCAAAGCCCCGGGGATTGATGAGATCCGACCAGAAATGCTGAAAGGTTTGGATGTGGAGGGGGTGTCATGGATGACACGCCTCTTCAACATTGCGTGGAAGTCTGGGACAGGTGGTTCCCCTCTTCAAAAAGGGGGATCAGAGAGTGTGTGCCAAATACAGGGGTATCACACTTCTCAGCCTCCCTGGTAAAGTTTACTCCAAGGTGCTGGATAGGAGGGTTCGGCTGATTGTCGAACCTCGGATTGAAGAGGAACAATGCGGGTTCCATCCTGGCAGTGGAACGACGGACCAGATCTTTACTCTTGCAAGGATCCTGGAGGGGGCCTGGGAGTATGCCCATCCGGTCTACATGTGTTTTGTGGATCTGGAGAAGGCATATGACCGGGTCTGTGGGAGAGACTGTGGGAGTTGCTGCGGGAGTAAGGGGTGGGGGGGAGGTCCAATCCCTATATGTCCAAAGCAAGAGCTGTGTCCGGGTCATCGGCATGAAGTCAAGTTTATTCCATGTGGGGGTTGGTCTCCCCCAAGGCTGTGCTTTGTCACAATCCTGTTTGTGATATTCATGGACAGGATATCGAGGCGTAGTCAGGGTGGGGAAGGTGTGCGGTTTGGTGGGCTGGGGATCTCATCGCTGCTTTTTGACGATGATGTAGTCTTCATGTCATCATCGGTCCGTGACCTTCAGCTCTCACTGGATCGCTTGGCAGTCGAGTGTGAAGCGGCTGGGATGAGGATTAGCACCTCTAAATCTGAGGCCATGGTTCTCAGCAGGAAACAGATGGAGTGCGTACTCCGGGTAGGGAAGGAGTTATTGCCCCAAGTGAAGGAGTTCAAGTACCGGGGTCTTGTTCACGAGTGAGGGGACAATGGAGCGGGAGGTTGGCCGTAGAATCGGGGGGGGGTTTGGGGGTATTGCACTCGCTCTATCGCACCGTTGTCACGAAATGAGAGCTGAGCCGGAAGGGAAAGCTCTTGATCTACCGGTCAATTTTTGTTCCTACCCTCACCTATGGTCATGAAGGCTGGGTCATGACCGAAAGAACTAGGTCACGAGTACAAGCGGCTGAAATGGGCTTCCTCAGAAGAATGGTGGACTTCTCCCTTAGAGATAGGGTGAGGAGCTCAGTCATCCGTGAGGAGCTTGGAGTAGAGCCGCTGCTCCTTTGCATCGAAAGGAGTCAGTTGTGGTGGTTTGGGCATCTGGTAAGGATGGCCCCTGGCCACCTCCCTAGGGAGGTGTTTCAGGCACGTCCAGCTGGGAGGAGGCCTCAGGGAAGACCCAGGACTAGGTGGAGAGATTACATCTCCACACTGGCCTGGGAACTTCTCGGGGTCCCCCAGTCAGAGCTGGTTAATGTGGCTCGGGATAGGGAAGTTTGGGGCCCCCTGCTGGAGCTGCTGCCCCCGCGACCCAACTTCGGATAAGCGGTTGGAGATGGATGGATGGATGGTTGGTGAGGCAAGTGTCTTATTTTGGGCATTTTCCTTGTTTTTCTTGCGAGATCTGGCAACAATGCAATTGGTATTTCACCCACGCCTTAGCACAGACAACTGTTAACTTTAATAGGTTATTACCCTTTCTTTTATTTTGTTCTAACCAGTAACCATTTGCAAAGTAGGCTGCGGAACTTCTGAACCATAAAAAAATTATTGTTTGCTCAGAACGAACCGAAATGAAAAAACATTTTGTTTTTAGTCCCTGGTTAAAAAAAAAAGACTTAAACATTGGCCTGTTTCTCACCCACACCTATCATTCCGCTTCTGAAGACTTGTGAATTACTTTTATGCTGCCTTTATGTGCTTTTCTGAGCTTCAAAGTTCTGGCCCCCACTCACTTGCACCAAATAGACCACCAGAGCTGAAATATTCTTCAAAAATCTACGATTGTGTTCTGCAGACGAAAGAAAATCATACACACTTGGGATGACATGAGGGTGAATAAGCGATGAGAGAATGATTTTTGAGTGAACTATTCTTTAAGGCTTTACAAAATGTCACACACTTTTTGGCTTTGTCGTTTTTTTTTTTTTTTTTTTTTTTTGGCGCCTTTCAATCTATTAAAATACATGCACATCCTTTTTTTTTGTTTGTTTTTTTTGTTTTGTTTTTTTACATCCTTTTATTTGTCTTGATTGATCCAATGCTCTTGGTTACAATACAGACCAGTTTTTGTAAAGATATAAAACGATGTGAATTTGTCTGTTTATATTGTATATACATAAACTCTTTATAGTAATATATTTTCTTTCATTCAAACTATTATATATATAGCTGACAGGAAGTCTTACACCTCAAAGATAAAATATATATATATATATATTTTATCTTTGAGGTGTAAGACTTCCTGTCAGCTAACCAATCAACATCCGAGTCCGCTACCCTCTGTTTGAAATGCAAATGTAGCCAATCGAATTGGTTTTCACTTTGATTGATTTCTATGAAGGCCATTCCCATAATGATATTAGCAGTTCTGCTCTGAGTGCATATTATCTGCACGAGCTTTTCTGGGCGTGGTCGATCGAACTTGAAGATTTTTTTGGCATACACTTCCAGTTAGCGTGTGTGGTAGGACAGTTTCAGTGCTGTCGTTGAAGAGTTTGGGTCACGTCGTCGCAGACAGAAACAAGCAACCATGACTTCAACAAATATGTTTCAGGGACTTGATAATAACTCCAAACCAAGTTCAAGGTTTGTGCTGTTTGTAACCGTTTATTTGGAACAAACTAGTGTTTGCAGTTTACTCTTGTCACTTGTTTCTGTGCATGTGGAATCGTGACTCTTTAGAGGGGTGAAAGAACTTTAGCACGTCCGAGAGCTAACAGCTAACTCAGATTAGCTAAATAGCCCATGTTAGACATAAATGGTCCAATTGTACGCTGCAAAGCCGCGTCATAATATATGATTATGTCAACATGCAGCCATGGAATGTCTGCCGGAAAATACAATTCTACAAAACACATTAGGTGTTAATTGACCTATTATTAAGTGTTAGCTTGTAGCGGCATTTGTGTCGAGAAGGTTCTAGCGGCTACATTGTCGCGTTTTACTTTTAAGCAAAGTTATTTTTGTTAATAGACATAATGCCTGTATTTAAGAAATCCGAGTTTGAATAAACACTTATTTCTTCACAATGCTAACTTGAAATAGGCGCATTTCCTTGTAGTGTTGTTGTTCGGAAACGAGGTTATGTCGCAGTGGTAGGATTTGTGCAGTGTCTTGTGCTTCCTAAAAAAGTGCATGAATTAATTCAGTTTAACACTAATTGTTGGACGTCTGGTTAAAGTTGTTTTTTTTTTTCTCTGACTTGGTGGCCCAGAAAAGCATGACCGCCTAGACTTTGCAGTTGCAATGGTCCGCCGTACATGTAGGATAGCGCTGTTGTGCAATAATACGTGAAGATTTTCGGATACTGAATCGTATTTTGTTAACTATTATGAAGTATTTATACTAAATAAAGTGTCAGGAAAATTAGAGTAGTTTCCAAACATTTTAATGTTCTATTTAACTTTATTATGGACGAAAGTTAAATTTATGTGAGTTTCTTCACCTGTCTGTCTACAGGGTGCTAAGACCTCCAGGTGGAGGATCCAGCAATCTATTTGGTGGATATGAGGATGACACTTCTGCGGCCAGACGGCCAAACAAGACATCATCCTCTATTTTTGCTCCTGCAGAAGAGCCTCAGGGTAGTTTCAAACGCTCCAATCCCCCAGGTGAGAACATTTGTATGGGCTTGCTTCACAGACACAATATTTTCTTGTCCTCAAATCTCTCTTGGGCCCCTTGAAATCTCTGTGTGAAATTATCACCACACTGTCACTTGGTTTTATTTGGAAGAGGGTTTTATTCATTGGATTTGTACAGAAGCACTCCCTCTCATACACACACATACATTCACCTCCACCGTGACAGTAGGTTCGCTTTGCATTTGTTATCTTGTCATAAAAGCAATCTAAAAGACTCTGCCCTACCTTGTTAGTAAAGATTATTTACACCGACAAATTACCCATTCAGTTAACTCTGTGTGAGACCATTGAAGCCAAGTCATTTTTATTTGTATAGCGTTTTTCAGAACACGCATCGTTTCAAAGCAGCTTTACAGACAATTATGCTGTTCAAAGGCTGAATTGATGGTTATGCACCGTTAGGTAACAAAGGGAAAAAAAACCCAACAGGAACTCTATCAGAGGTAGTAACGTGTTGTCCAAGTATTTGTCTGACTTCTAAAGTGCTTTTAAACTCCTATCCAGTAATTTGAAAACTGAAACATTAGTAGAGTGACTTCAAGTTCTGGATTGTAAGTGGTCCTGCTGTAAGCAGTGTGCTTTTCTCTCCCCTGGTTGCCTTTTAGCCTGTAGTAGCACAATCTAGAAGTGGTTGTAAGAATGTACCCTGAGGGAGCAGGTGCTGTGCAATTCAAAATTGTTCCTCTCTGACATGCATAGTTTTGTAATTGGACAGGTGAGCAGTTGACTAAATCATTAAGTGTGTTAACGTGCACTTAAAAATACGATTTCAGTTGGAGAGAATTTTTTTTATTTTAAAATGTCATGTAAACGCATTAGTTCAACTGAAATCATAACCGTTCAGTTTTTGCTAAATCGAATTAGCAGACCTAGATAACACGGTTGTAGATCGGTTCTGTCTAGCAAGTACATGTTAATCGGTCTACAATAGGCTCTCTGCATTATGCGCATACTCTGAAAAACAGAGACGCCACACGATTTGTATTTTACCAGAAAGTCAAGCACAACTTAAAGCAGAGAAGTAAAAGAGAAACAACAATAACACAGTTGGTGTGATAATACCTATTCCCTTGAAAAAATTTCCAGGGTTGGAATAACATTAGTGTAATATTAAATGGCTGTATTATGTTTATGATCTGTAAGCATTATCACAATAGTGTACTGAATGTCAGCATGTTGGTGCAATAGCAGTCTTGTGCTTGAGGTAATTTTTTTTTTACATTAATGTTTTCATCAATACTGTAAAGCTCTGTGTAGCATTTTATTTTACCAGAAATAAAAAAAAAAGAAAAATTGAAAAATGAATTCATATATTTTCATTTGATTAAACCTGGATGTATTAAGATTTAATTAAAGCACTTTACATGGAATCCATAAAAATTGAAACGGAAAACACAGAATCTGGAAGACTTTTAATCAAGTAATTTTCTGTGTAATTGCATCAAAAATATGAGGTTTTTATTTGTTGCCTAAGTATTGATTTATTATCGATACCGAAGTACCAGGGCTGGTATCGTACCAAAGCCAAAATGTTTGTATCGAAGCAACCCTAAACAATCATCTGTGAGAGCTTTGGAGGGCTGAAGCGAATGGGGGCTCAAACGTAACATTTATTCGGACCTCACCTTTAAGTAATTTTTATTGGAAATTCTATTACAATTTAATATCTTACAGCATGGTCACTAATTTTGTCCTCCTTCTAAGTGCTCTTTGGAAGCTGATTTATCTAGTTTGTAACACAGGGACACCTGGTGAATGCAAAAATGTTTGGATGGATCAGCAGTCTGTAAACCATTCACACCTATGACATATAATGTGCCTCTAATTACTATTCTTTTGTCCATTGACTAAACCGCTTATATGTCTGCCATATTAACTCATATCACCCAACAACAATCTTTGCAGTAGCAATATATGTCGTAAGGATAAAAAAAAAACTGTAGTGATCTTATGTGGACTATTTTCACACATTTCTTTATAAAATGCAATAAAAGAGGGTAACAGTTGCCAAAATTATCATGTTAGCATTAATGCTATTAATTCAGGATTACATTACAAACTACATATTATCTACTGCATATATCAGTTGTCATTGAGTGGTTATAACAGCTTCTTTGACTGTTCTAAAAAAGAATTTTCTTAAAATTCTTCAGTTGCTATTTGGGCTGATTGACACCTGTTCTTTTCACACAGTAAGTAAAAGGGAGAGTTCATCCAAAAATGAAAATGTCACTCACCACTCATGTTGTTCTAAACCCGTACCACTGGCTTTCCTCCATAGAACATAAAAGGACATTATAGGCAGAGTCTTAAGGCCTGAGTGTACTTCGGTTGTCCACATTACTGATTTCTCCATGCACGGTGTGCGTGATGCAGATTTCGTCATCGGCACATCTGCGTGGCCTGACCGCACGGCCCAGATTTTCTTGACCCGCGGACCTAGTCCTCATCTGTGCGCATCGTTGGCGCATGCACCGGCCATTGACCGTACTAAAAGAGTATCCCAAAGGAGTTGTAGTTGAACACATTCATATTCAAAGTATACCCAGGCCTTTAGCCTGTCATCATTTATTTTCATTAAATGGAGAGATGAAAAAAAAGATAAAATTTAATGATGACCGAGGCTAACATTTTGTCTAGCATCTTTTGTGTCCCACAAAGAAAATGTCATACAGGTTTGGAACAACATAAAGGTGAGGTAAATGACAGAGTTTTTTTTTTTTGGTCAACTATCCCTGTAAGGGCAAGGGTAGCCAAATCGCATTTGTGGTGGTAACAAAAAGCAGCAAAACTTTTGGTCATTGTAGTTGAAGTTTTTAATACTCTAGTAAATCAATTCTGACATTTAAGGCAGAGTACAAGCTTCTAGGGTTGATGTTGGCCCAATCCAAGTAGCATCAATGTCTCTCAGCAAGCTGAGATTGATCTTGTCGGTTTTTTTTTCTGTCTCAGGTGGGAAGAGCAGTGGGATATTTGGGGGGCCAGAGGCTCCTTCGACTCATAGCAAGCAAATGTCACGTAGTGGAGCATCCAGTAACATCTTTGGTGACTCTGAGTCAACTCTGCCTTCTGTTAAAAGCCATCCCAACAAACCAAAGGTAGACATATAACACCTAACCAAGTGTACCAACATTGCTAATTTTACTTGACAGAGACCCACAATTATGCATGATGTCATTCCCAAAAACGCTGAAGAACAATTACCACAATTCAGCTCTCTTACACATTTCTTTCCCTGTAGGACAACTTAAGTGTGGGTGTACCTGCAACACCGGATCCACCAGGTAAAGAAACTTTGTGATTATAAACCATTAGTCTTGCTGTCCTTCACCCCTGTTTGTTTCAAAAGTGGTTCCCTTTCCCTGCAGTGCCTAAGCTGGAGAAGGCAGTTGAGCTGGTGAAGGCAGAGGCAGTTTCTCCTAAACCCACACCTGAAAAAGTGCCTCCTACCCCTGCACCAGCAGCCACTAAGAATTCGGAGCCAGCCACAATGCAAGCATCAGAAAAGGACCATGAGCCACACCTCGGACCACGCCCTCGCTCCCACAACAAAGTGATTAACCCACCCGGTGGAAAGTCCAGCGTGGTTTTCTACTAGCCCTTTCATTGTCTATTTCCCATCTGTCTTTTTGTTTCTCTCCTCCTCCTTCCTTTTTTTTTTTTTTCTTCTTTTCTTTATTTGCTAAATAATCTTTATCTTTATTTACTTTCTCCTCCATTATTCACTGCATCTTTGGGTTTATTTTGTTCTTGTCTTTCATTCCTTGTTTGCTTTTGCACTTTCAGATTCATTCCTCACTTCTCCATCTTCATCCTTTTCATTTAATTCAAATCACTGTTGCTGTCACTCACACAACTGAATGGTTGTTTCTTCATTCAAATCTTTTAGTATGTTCTCTGAATTTGATAATGTATAAGTTTGCCTCTTAATGGAACTCAGCAGAGCCTATGCAATGTTCAACTGGAATCACTGTCTTTTGCCAAAGCAAGCTCTTCAGTATAAGCATGTACCTTAGTTCAAATGTACCTTTGAATCTCAGTGAATGTGTTCTGATGGACATGGCAATGATAGATTTGCTTTTGTTCAATATAGTTATTTCATTTCTCATTTGATTCTTATTCAAATCTCCCTCTCTCTTGCATCTGTTTAGTAAGACATAAAGCCAGGCAAAAAAGCAATAGCTTAGATGCCAAACTAAAAAATGCACATTTGATAATTGCCAATGCCAAAGCACATATGCACATTCCAATGGATAAAAGTGTGTACAATCAAATAATATACAAAACTATCTATAGATCACAATATTGAGATGTCCATGCATAATTCATACATGTCACTTCATCTAAAAATGTATTGGCAACATGCATACGAATGTAACTACAGAACCTTAAACTCAGAAAAACCTCTGATGCTAAAGAGGATTACTTGAAAAAAGTTGCTGTGCTGTGCTTTTGAATTTGGTCTTTCTTCCCTGTATCAATTAGTAGTATATATTTTTTTATTATTAAAATGGCATTTGGCTAAACGTGGCACATCTATTCAAGTGTGTGAGCACTTCCTACATCCTAGTGCCATCCATGTCCAAAAAACTTCACTTTATGCTTGGCAATGTGACTGGCTGGGATGATGTCAAAAAAGCCTGTGTCTTACAATAAACCTGTGATGTGCATTTGTATGTTGTTTTGTATTGCTGATTTTTTTTTTCTTCATGACAATAAAAGTATGTTTTACCATGTTGCTCAAAATAAACTAGCCCAAATCTTAATTTTACAAGTACAGTATTAACTTATTTGAATGCACTTTCTGTGTCAATCTCATATTTTTTTAGGGCAATATTGAATAGGGTTTGAACTTGATCTAGAAATATTTAAGGCCTGTGTGGATTTCATTATTATATTGTCAGAATATCTTAAGTGTAAAGGGTTTGTCCAAAAAAAGTTGGGAATATAACTGGAAATATACAGGTTTGAGCTTTTTTTTTCTGATGTCAGTTAAATGCTGATTTAATATTCCAGGTTCAATACAACTTCGTGCTGAATTATGAAACTTTTTCGGTGTTAAAATAAATTTCTCCTATCCCAGCCTAATATGCAGAGACTATAAGAATGCTATTCTTAGGTTAATTTCATCTGGAATTGTAAGCACTGTCTTTCTATGGTGCTTTTGAAAGTTGCTGTTTGTTTTGAGTGACCCGTCACCTGACCCAACAATATTATTCAACCAGTGGTGTGAGTTGGTGGTGGAACTATCTCTTTGTTTGACCAACAGTAGACAGAGGGTGTATTCAGAAAACTGTTTTGAAACCGTTGTTTATCGTTGCAATTCTGTTTGTTGGCAGCAATTGTCATATTGTTGATTACAATAATTATTAGATCGCTTATTTATTAAAAACAAAAGCAAAACTCAAGGTAACAGCGAGGCACTTACATTTTTTAATTTTATTACATTTTTAGATCGTTTAAAGGCAGAAATGTGAAGTTCATAATTTCATGAAAGCACTTAAATTGATTCTCTTTAAACTTATGTATTATTTAAACTGTGATGTCGTTCAAAACTTTTTTTTAAGAAAAGGAGGAAGAAGTCAAAATCCTTTAAATGAATAATTCTTTCATCATTTACTCACCCATCTCAGATGTGTATGCATTTCTTCTGCTGAACACAAATTAAGATTTTTTTGGAAGAATATCTCAGCTCTGTATGTCCATTCAATGCAAGTGAATGGTTGCATTGTATGCTACTTTTAAGCTTCAAAAAGCACATCAAGGTAGCATAAAAGTAATCCATTTGACTCCAGTGGTTTAATCCATGTGATCAGAAACAATATAATACATGTGGGTGGGAGACAAATCAATATATAAATTCCTTTTTTAACCATTAATCTCCACTTTTACTATCACTTCCACATTCTTCTTCTGTTTTTTGGTGATTAAAATTCTTAGTGCATATCTTCGTTTGTGGCTGGTCAAAGGTGAAGATTCATAGTAAAATAGGACTTAAATATTGATTTTGTTTTCTTGCACACACCCATTATATTGTTTCAAAAGACATGCATTTAACCACTGGAGTTGTATGGATCACTTTTATTCTGCCTTTATGTTCTTTGTGGCGCTTCAAAGTTCTGGCCGCCATTCACTTGCATTAAATGAACCAGAAGAGCTCAAATATTCTCAATATTAAAAAAAACTTAATTTGTGTTCTGAAGAAGAAAAAGTCACACATCTAGTATGGTATGAGGGTGAGTAAATGATGAGAGAATTTTCACTTTTGGGTGAACTATCCCATTAAGTGCCTATTGACATTTGCATCATGTGCAATCCCTATTCGAGACGCTGGGGGCGAGCAAGCAGCATGATGTATGCCATATACTGTATACTGTATAATGTTGAGTTTGGGCTAGAACTTTTGCTAAATGCCCTCTGAAACATTTAAACCGATATCCTCAACTGGCAAAGTGACCTCATATAAGTGTGATTTCCAGGTGCCTGGGCCCCTACTTTCCCCTCGCTTTCTTCTTTTCTACTGTTCACACAGTGTTGAAAGCTCAAATTAGCTGTTGGAAAATTAATTGATAGCTAATTTAATTAGGTATTCATTCATTAATTAGATACTGTCAACTTTATAATTTTTTACCCATGAAGTATGTCTTACAAAAGTCATCTTTATGTTAAAAATCAAGAAATTCATTATAAATAAAAATATTGAAAAAGTTAAATATAAAGGAAATATGTATACTCTGGGCATTCATTACTTATATTTTTAAATAATTAAATTATATATATATATATATTTTAAATGCATGCTCTATACTTGGAAGAACATGTAACTTAACCTGTCCTCAGCAAGAGGTCACAATGTTAAACTGCTAAACAGTTTACAAATGCAACAAATTCATAAATATAAATATCAAATGAAAGGCAGGGATCTGTACAAAATCAAACAATACATAAAGTAAACTTTCAATTACACTTTCTATACAAAAAACAACTGATGGGTCAAAGTTGTGTCCTCACTTTATGTCAACTCTGTCAGATTGTTTTATAATCCTGAATAAATCAGAACATGTCCTGGTCAGCTTTAACTCTGAGAACCTCTTTAACACTTCCTGCTCATGGTGGATGCAACAGTAGGACACATAGTCTGGTACATTTTATATGTTTCATATTTTAAACAAACAATGTTTAAGTCTGTGGTCACAGCTTCAACTTGACAACTTATTCTCATTTCTGTTCAAATTCTGGGATAAATTTTGGCATTTTAGTTTAGTTTATAGAGGCAGCTTCAACTGAGGGAAAACAAAACAAAATGGCTCATGTACAGTTGTTTCCCCTCTTTCAATTGTTGTCAATTAAAGGTTAGATTATTGTGCATTTTTTTTAATGAAAGATCAAAAGGATAAACGATGCAGTTTTTTTTCACAGCCTTCAATATTCAGCAAAATATTCAATTTGGTAAACTCCATCAGAATTAAGAGAATATTGTGAAAAGAGAACAAAATAAATATAGAACGTATTTTATCACTTAACTCTTTTACTGAACACCATTATTAGATAATTAACTTGAAATGAATACTCTCTTGTTGAATGGATCGAATTTAAATAGCACGTTTTTACTGTGTCTGCCGGAGTTGACACAAATTAAAGGTGTAAGTTATGAAGTGAATAAATGTAAATTTTCAGAAAAAAAGCTTTTTTATATAAAACTTCGCTGATACCTTTGTCTACAAATATATCCATTTCAAAATAATTTCGTGATTTCTTTTCTTTTTTTTTTTTTTTTTTTGCTCCTTATTTCAAGAATCAGTGGGCTACATTATGAAAACAGGGTTTCAGATATTATACATTTTAAGATGCGCTAAAGGCCATAATTCACGTTGCTCAATCGAACCACGTTGCCTATTCACACCCTGTAAGAGGAGGAGGACGGCGGCGATGAGACATCACTTTTCCGGCCTGCTCCATGCAGACGCTGTGACGTCAGTCGTCAGCCTGCGCGAGTCACCCACCGCTCGAGCAGCCAGCAACGGAAACAGCATCACGAGCCCCCGCCGCCCTGTCAACCACCGAATTGATTTATTTACCAAATATGACCAATCTGCTATAATGCTCAAAAGTAATACCCCACTTTCATGACAGCGATCGCCTATGGTAGGCTAGCTCTTTTTTCTTTCTTTATTTCCCCCCTGTTGTTCTCCATTGATTATTCAGTAATGGCTGCGGCTGTCAAGAGGCAGGTGCATCGTCAGGCGCTCGTTGGGCGTGATGTGATGGATTCCGCTCGAGCACAGCGATGAGATCCGCGGAACCGAGGTCAGCTTTTCCCGTCAGCCGTCAACTCGTCCCCTCGCGAGCGCTCTGTGTGTATTGAGCAAATTTGTAATACATTTCCAGCGGGTTTTCAAGCCGAAGTCCGGCTGATGCTGGTGGCATCGGGCCATGGAGTGAAGTGGCACCATGCACACCTGATGACATTCTCATTAATTCATAGAAACCTTTGCTTTTGGATGAGCAAAAATTTCGAGTTGCTTTTTCGTGTCGTGCCACCGCTTATTTATTTATAATTTTTCTAATACCGAGCGCCGCCGAGATGATGGAGCTGGACGAGGTGGTGTACCAGGACGATTATGGGGCCGTTTCTGTCATGTCAGAGCGGGTGTCGGGCCTCGCCAGCAGCATTTACCGGGAGTTCGAGCGCCTCATCAAGAGCTACGATGAGGAGGTGCTGAAGGAGCTGATGCCGCTGGTGGTGAACGTTCTGGAGAACCTCGACTCGGTGCTGACGGAGAACCAGGAGCACGAGGTGGAACTGGAACTTCTCAAGGAGGACAACGAGCAGCTCATCACACAGTATGAACGGGAGAAAGCGCTGCGCAAACAGGCAGAGGAGGTGAGAGCACCGCTCTTTTTGTCTATTTGGTCAAATTATGTGAATAACATTTCCCAACCCCTCATCTTATCATCCTCGTCATATTTGTCCTGTTCAAGCAGGAGAGTTTTATTACACTATTTAAACATAGCAGGTGTGTCTGTAAACGTGTAAATATTGACCATGGCTCTCTAAACTCCATCTCTCATACACATAACTGCTTGAAATGCAACCTCCTTGCTTTGAATGGCATCATCTTATTTAGTAATCAGTCATTACTGGCCTTTGCGAAATTATTTTCTGCTGTCCTTGGCCTCTGCATGCCAGGACATCCGCTTTGGAAACTACACTCAAGCAATATTGTCTCACAATGCAGTTTGGACTAAATAGGCTTGAAATTACTTGTCATGTAATGTGCACACTAATACATTTAGAAACCCATGTGATGAAAGTGGCATGTTGTTCTCTCTCTCTCTCTCTCTCTCTCTCTCTCTCTCTCTCTCTCTCTCTCGCGCTCTCTCTGTGTGTGTGTGTACAGGTTTTGGTGGTTTATGAGGACAATATTTTTAGGTTACAAACTGGTAATTACAAGGGTATTTATGCTATAAGTGTGGTTTATGTGGACCTTTCTAGTGTCCCCATAATTCAAATTACTTTGTGTGTGTGTGTGTGTGTGTGGTGGAAGCCAGTAAATCTCTGAATCTCCCAGAAAGTTTCTCTCATACCACTGTATATGGATTATACAGAAAGACAAACACACACTTACTTCACCTTTTGGCCACATTTGGTAAATGCTACTATGAACCGACAGCAACTAACAAATACAACGAGATCAACAGGGTCAATTTAATGCAGATGTACACAGTAGATAATGCTATTTGAGGATAGCAATTCGTATATAGACATGATTTCCACAAAATTTAAATCTGAACTAATTAAATCTGACAAATGTTGTACAGTATGTGACAATATGTGAATACAGAATGAGTGCACTATTCATTTGCAAATCCGAAGCTACATAGATTTTGGAAGTGACATTATGCAAAATGACCACTGATGCTAATCGGTCAGTCAGGCACGCTTTCTTAAAATAATCTTGAAATAGCTAAATAAATATCCACAGATTAATTAGACAGGACAATAAGTTTGTCTATCACTCTCTCCTCCCTGCTTATTTGCTCTCAGCACCCCCTGTCATCCTTTGAATGCCGCCTTTGTACCAACCCTGTTGAGAACCACTGATATAATGTTGTTGGTTTTTTATTTATTTTTACATTTATTTATTTTTTCCTCCCCAATTTGGAATGCCCAATTCCCAATGCACTCAAGTCCTCGTGGTGGCATAGTGACTCACCTCAATCCAGGTGGTGAAGTACGAATCTCAGTTGCCTGTGCATCTGAGACATCAATCTATGCATCTTATCACGTGGCTAGTGGGTGTGGAGGCTCAAGCTATTCTCTACGGCATCCATGCACAACTCACCACGTGTCCCACCGAGAGTGAGAACCACATTGTAGCAACCACGATGAGGTTAACCCAACGTGACTCTACCCACCCTAGCAACCAGGCCAATTGGTTGCTTAGGAAGACTGACTTGAGTCACTCAGCATGCCCTGGATTCGAATTTGTAACTCCAGGTGTGGTAGTCAGCGTCTTTACTTGCTGAGCTACTCAGGCCCCCCTGATATAAGGGTTTAAACTGTTGTACTAATAAATGGACTATAGTCAAAATGTTAATGGGTTTCCTATTAATGTGTAAGTAGTTAATGTTGTAGACTAGTGATGCACTGATCCGATACCTGGATCTTATTGTTAAAGCTTCAGAATTGACTCCGATACTGAAGCTTTTAGACGGATCAGGTATCGGTCCGACGAGCCGGATCCAAATCCGATACTGTGTGTTAGTCGTGTTCGTCACTGTCAAGCTCCAAAAATTACATAAAAGAACCATTAAAACACAATTAAAGTAGTTCACATGACTTGTGCATTTTATTTGCACATACTATATATCTCTTGCTTTGGCATTGTTGTATGTTAATGCTGATAGAATGTGATGGAAAGCTTAGGGCATACAATTCTGTGGTTTTGAGAAGATGACACAAGTAATTTTTCCAGCAATTGTTTACAGACAGATTGTTTCACTTTTAGGAGACTATATCACAATTCCAGTGAGTCAGAATTTTACAAACACTAAGTTATCTGTGCCTTTAAGCAGGTTGGAAAATTCCAGAAAATGTTGTCAAGCCTTTAGACAATTAGCCAATTAGCTTCTGA
The DNA here is from genome assembly GCF_025860055.1 of Xyrauchen texanus. Classification (NCBI taxonomy): domain Eukaryota; kingdom Metazoa; phylum Chordata; class Actinopteri; order Cypriniformes; family Catostomidae; genus Xyrauchen; species Xyrauchen texanus. The sequence goes on along the minus strand of NC_068283.1, from coordinate 32,660,171 downwards.
TGGGCTAATTGGTTAATTTGAGTCAATTGGAGGTACCTGTGGATGTATTTTAAGGCCTACCTTCAAACTCAGTGCCTCTTCGTTTGACATCATGGGAAAATCAAAAGAAATCAGCCAAGACCTCAGAAAAAAGTTCATCCTTGGGAGCAATTTCCAAACACCTGAAGGTACCGCGTTCATCTGTACAAACAATAGTATGCAAGTATAAACACCATGGGACCACACAGCCATCGTACCGCTCAGGAAGGAGATGCATTGGCTATGTTTACATGCACTACTTTTCGTCAATCCGAATAAATGAAATCCGATTGCAGATTCTGAATGTACTGTTTATATGTCCCCTAAACTTTGCAATACGATATAAATTGTAATGAATGATAGTGAAACACACAGACACGAGTAGAGGAACAGTTCAAAAGATTTATTAACAGTAATAATAAGCAGTCACTGGGTTGAGGAATGTAGAAAATACTGACACCGGCTCCAACAGCGGGAAGCAATATCCAATGACGTGTGCATCATAGTCGTGCAAGGGGCAATCCGTGAAGAGTGTGTTCGTAGGATTAGTGTGTGCTTTGTGGAAGTGAGGAACAGATTTGTAGAATCCTCTGTTGATGCTTAGTGAGATGCAGAACAACGCCCAGCAGAGATGAGTGAACTTTACTCCCGACACGCGGGCAGAGATGAGATATCCTCCATGTAAGACCAGCTGACACGCAGCAATACTGGAGGGCCACCACACATCCGACACACAGGCAACCAAAAGAGACATGAGACAGGACTAACTAGGCAGAGAGAGAGGTTAGTAGTACTCAACATCAAACAACAATCTAGCATAGATACTGTGAACATGACAGGCTTAAGAAGGGAGTGAATTAGAGGAGAACAGGTGTTGCTCGGCACACTAATCATTGGCATGATCAGCATTCCCCCGGAAACAATCAATGTTCCCATGGAAATGCTGATCATGTATGCCGGCCGCACCTGCGAAACATGAGGGTGAGAAAATGAAAAAACTCACAAAACAAACCGACAAACTCACCAGAGCCGTGACATCAAATATTCGTTTACATGTGCATTACATGTATTACGAAACCAAACGTCTGCGCATGCGAAGAGCGTCAGTTGTTGCGTTCTGAAGAAGCAGAGAAAATAGGAGAAAATGAGAATGGCACCAATGTCCGTAATTGGTGTTTTGCTTTGTTGCGATATCTAAAATATATGCCAGAAAATCTTGCTTCTTATGTTACTCACTCTACTCAGCAAACAAAGAATTAGAAGCAGCATCTAATCTGGATGCGAGTATAAAGTAAAGACAGGTGGGTGAGAGTTGCCCTTAATGGAGTTTACAGATGTGGAATGGAAAAAAAATAATAGGGACTTTAAGCAGCTGCGGACGGGACGCTGCGCAATAATCACTAAGCAATAATGATGGTGGAACGGATAATTTAATTTTTCTTAATCATTCAAGAAAAAGAAGAGAATGGATGCTTGCAGTGTTAAATAACTGTCAGAAGAAGAGTTTTACTCTTGTATGATATGAATAGCCTACGTCTAAAACCTAGATTTATTACTAATAGTCTACCAATATTTTTGATGATTTTTTTATTCAAAGCCTACGTAATTTATAGCCTATGTGTGTGTGTATACACTCACCTAAAGGATTATTAGGAACACCTGTTCAATTTCTCATTAATGCAATTATCTAATCAACCAATCACATGGCAGTTGCTTCAATGCATTTTGGGGCGTGGTCCTGGTCAAGACAATCTCCTGAACTCCAAACTGAATGTCAGAATGGGAAAGAAAGGTGATTTAAGCAATTTTGAACGTGGCATGGTTGTTGGTGCCAGGCGGGCGGTCTGAGTATTTCACAATCTGCTCAGTTACTGGGATTTTCACGCACAACCATTTCTAGGGTTTACAAAGAATGGTGTGAAAAGGGAAAAACATCCAGTATCGCGGCAGTCCTGTGGGCGAAAATGCCTTGTTGATGCTAGAGGTCAGAGGAGAATGGGCGGACTGATTCAAGCTGATAGAAGAGCAACTTTGCCTGAAATAACCACTCGTTACAACCGAGGTATGCAGCAAAGCATTTGTGAAGCCACAACACGCACAACCTTGAGGCGGATGGGCTACAACAGCAGAAGACCCCACCGGGTACCACTCATCTCCACTACAAATAGGAAAAAGAGGCTACAATTTGCAAGAGCTCACCAAAATTGGACAGTTGAAGACTGGAAAAATGTTGCCTGGTCTGATGAGTCTCGATTTCTGTTGAGACATTCAGATGGTAGAGTCAGAATTTGGCGTAAACAGAATGAGAACATGGATCCATCATGCCTTGTTACCACTGTGCAGGCTGGTGGTGGTGGTGTAATGGTGTGGGGGATGTTTTCTTGGCACAATTTAGGCCCCTTAGTTCCAATTGGGCATCGTTTAAATGCCACGGCCTACCTGAGCATTGTTTCTGACCATGTCCATCCCTTTATGGCCACCATGTACCCATCCTCTGATGCTACTTCCAGCAGGATGATTCACCATGTCACAAAGCTTGAATCATTTCAAATTGGTTTCTTGAACATGACAATGAGTTGACTGTACTAAAATGGCCCCCACAGTCACCAGATCTCAACCCAATAGAGCATCTTTGGGATGTGGTTGAACGGGAGCTTCGTGCCCTGGATGTGCATCCCACAAATCTCCATCAACTGCAAGATGCTATCCTATCAATATGGGCCAACATTTCTAAAGAATTCTTTCAGCACCTTGTTGAATCAATGCCACGTAGAATTAAGGCAGTTCTGAAGGCGAAAGGGGGTGAAACACAGTATTAGTATGGTGTTCCTAATAATCCTTTAGGTGAGTGTATATATATATATATATTAGTATGTGTTGGGGAGTACCCCAATTTGATTTCGATTCAATTTCAGGAAGATGATTCACCCCCTCTAATAAGCTAGGTAGCGTGCGTGTGTGAGGAGTGTGTCGCTTGTGCACTACAGATGGCATGCAAGTCACAACATGCTTTAAGCATTCCATGTATCCTGCACACTGCAGCAGCCAAACAGATTTATGGAAGCAAGCAACAAAAAAGAAACAAAGAATGACTAGACAAAAGAGAAAGACAGTGAACACCCCAGCAATGTCTTGGAATGTCTCATTGGCAGTTAGACGAGTCAGCTGTGAACAATCATGTGACTGCCCAGTGTCACGTTACAAGCTTGATGCGTCACATTGGAGTTTAAAATTTGATACATTGTGTAATAACTGCTGAAAAAAAACTCACACTAGGCGGGATCAGTTAAATCATTTAGAATTTACATGCGAAAGGGTTAATGAAATTCACAACTCCAAGGGAAATAGAAGGGAAATTTGCATCTCTACAGGATTATTTCTACTGCAGAAAGATGTTAGATTTTAGACATTTCATGGTAGCGCAGCACAAAATTTTTTTTTTTTCACAATGCAACATCATTCTAGCAATTTCAAGTTGAAGATGGGTCTGCATGTATCCTGAGGTTGTTTTGGGTACCGAGGACAGATGTGGGAGGAGGATGGGCAGGGAGGGTGATTATGGATAATCAATTTTCTCATAAAATGAGGCTGGCTGACTCTGTAAACCGATTCTCATATTATTAGACAGAGAGAGAGCACAGAGTGAGGGAGAGAGGATGTAAAGGATGGAGCGAGAGATAGAGGGAGAGAGGGAGTAAACAGTGTTCTCCAATTTCGTGTCCTGTTGTATTATGGCAGTAGATTATAATGGAAACAGTGAGGACATCTAACCCCTCTGTCTCTCACTTGCATCCTCTCATACAGACCGCATTATACGAACAGACATACTGTATATAAAACGACTTGAAATAATACAGCATTAATCAATCCTCTTGAGAGAAATCACAGTGTCTGATGCCTCTTAAAATTGAGCACCATTAAAATGGAACTTGAAGGAGCTAAGTGCAAACAAAAGGAATGTTAGCCACAGTGTGGCTTTAGGGTGACTAAATCATCCATTCAGAGTATAAATAATAATATAGATGTTTTATAACATAAGGCATACAATTTATTAACTTTTTTGCTCCACATTCATGTCTTTTAAATGCATGGTGGTATGACAGGTGCACTTGGCTTTGGCCCAACTTGTCATATTATAACCTGGCCTCAGCGTTTTACCATGTTCCTAAAGACAGATTTTACACGTGATGTGGATTTAATGGTTCCTCAGCTGACAACCTTAAATGAAATATTCTTTTTAAGAGGAATTACATTTTAATTGATCTTTTCAAGTATAAGATTGCATTGGCTTTAAAGGCCATGCTAGATATGGGGGTAATAGAAGAATCCCATAGTGACTGGGCCAGCCCAGTGGTGCTGGTTCCGAAAAGTGACCGGTCTGGTTCTGTGTGGATTATAGAAAAGTACATTCGGCGTATAAATTTGATGCATACTCAATGCATAACATTGACAAACTGCTCTATTGTTTAGGCACATCTTTTATTCTACAGTGGATTTAACAAAGGGATATTGGCAGATTTCCTTAACTCCCATGTCCAGAGTAAAGTAAGTAGCAGGCCGGATGGCTCCTCGGCCTGAGTCGGGTGGTGGGGATATGTGGAAGGAGGGGCATGAATGAGCGATGAACCATGGCTGGGAGAAATTAATGGTAAGGGCTCGCACCTGTGTATAATTTCCTTAACAGCTGTTCTGTGTTTCAGTGAGTGGTGCTGGGGAGATGGGAAACGAGAAGCCCGAGGGGAGGTAGAGCTAAATTTGATCATGTGTGTGTGTGTGTGTGTGTGTGACCTTTAGAAGCCACCGAAAAGTGAAGTCTTTGTTAATAATACTTTTAGTAATTTGTACTGAGAACACTCAGTCTCCTGCGTACACATACCCTGAAACTTAATGGGATCTTTTACAAATTTGAAACCATATTTGCATAATATTTTATAAAAAATATTAAGTTACCATGTCCTCATGACAGTGGGATTGTACTTAGCTGTTTTTAGCCTATATCTGTCATAAACCCACAGCATATGAGCCAATCTCTGTCTCTATGTGAAACTGCAGTTTGTCACAAATAGATGAAGACACGTCGACCCGATATCACGTTGAAATCGTAATAATGGACACAGAAGATTTTGTTCCACTTATTTTCGGATTTTCTGTGCCCTAGATTAATTTGTGCAGCTTTTTTTCACTGAGGTGACAGAAGATTTCAGTCGCAACAGATGTTTAGTTGATGGTTTTATTTGCTCGCATCATTTACATCTTCAGAGATCATCATAATAGCCTATCATTCTTACAATATGAATTGTATTATGTTGCATTTCATAAAAAAAGTTTTTTTAAAAAGATACCGGCCAAATGGTGAGTTGATTAATCAAAAATCAATCTCCATTGATATAACACCTCTGCAGTAGCAGAATATGAATGAACAGAGGCAGAGCTGTGTGGCTTTATATTAGATTTGCCTATGTCATAGAGCACCGTAGTTTATTAGAGAGCATGTGTCCAGGTTTGAGCGAGAGTTGTCCGAGTGCGAGCAGAGATATTTGCACTTGAGCAACTGGTACATGGATGTGCTCTCGCATGATATGCATGTTGTGCTCTCGATATTAACAATATTATAATCTTAATATGGTCTATTAAGATGGGCTATGGTCCCTTATGCCAATAATTGTAATTTATTTTCACAATACATTTTTATTTTATTTACTGTATGTAGCTTTTGAATTTACTTGGTTAAATTATCATCAATAAAAACCGTGGTACTAAAAAACAAACTGTTAGTTTCAGAACTCAAAGCTTCCTCCTCACGGCAAAAAGAGCATTTATTGAAATCAAGCTGTCAAGTAGAGAGCCAATCATAAAAATTGGGTGTTTATTGTAGGGCTGCACCCTGATAGTCAACGGAAGGTTAGTCGATGAGAAGAGACTTGGTCGACCAAGTTTTGATTTGTCGGTTGGTCACAGAAAAAAACTCCACATTAAAACGACGAACAGTCGTATTACCGCTGGTTGGATGCTAGGTGGTACTATAGGGTAATTTTCATTAAGCAGGGTTAGGGTTAAGCCTACACAATAACGCAAGACACCTTGATTTCAAACTTTGAACTTTATTTTTCATTTATTTTAACTAAACATTTAAAATGAAACTGAAAGTGCAATTAAAATGTGAGTTGTTAAACTTTTTGAAAGATGGTTTTACAACAGTTGTGAACATCTCTCTGACAAAGAACCTATTTCATCTGTGCATTCTCTACCGGTTGGGTATTTCGTTATCTGGGAAAATACATAATGTGTGTGAAAAATGTGTTTTGTTCCCTCCTTCATGATATTGCAATATCCAATTACATTGGCAACCCCTGGGCTGTGGGATCGGTGAATATTCTTGCTTTAGTGAATTTGGTTAAATAAATACATTTAATTTATTTAAAAAACAAAAACTTAAATCAAATACATTTCTAAATTCAAATTGCACCCCAAACAAATCGAAAAAGCTAATAAAATAATGAAGTGATAAAAAATTATATATATATATATATATATATATATATATATATATATATATATATATATATATGCACGCTTCCATTCACCGTCAGGCAAGAATCCGTCATAACATAATGGCAGAAAATATCTTAACAGATGTTTAGGCTGTAGAGTTGGTCACAATAATCTACTCTGTGGAAATAAAGTGAACTGAACTCAAAACACCTCCTGAGCTGAGATGTCTGCAGCACTCATAGACGATACTGTTCTTGCAAAAAAAAAAAAAACGGAAGACAGAAACAAATAGTGAGAACCTTTTAGATGCATGTGTTCCACGAGACTGCACCCCTCCGTATCAGCGCATCATATATGCGCATAGACTGCTTTTCTGTCATCTGTTCTTAATAATATAATGAAGTGTTTCTTCAAGCGCGTGTCTGTGTGTCTACGGGCAAATTATTTGTAATGTTAATTTAATAATAATAGCTTAATAATAATAATAATAATAATATAATAATTGATGACAAAGGCATCAGCTATTTTCGATAACTCTGACCATCGTCGATCCCCGAGATCATCGTCTGTTGGCACAACCTTAATGCGCATTTCTCTCTATAAATTAATAAAATATTCAGACAGTCTCCTTGCTGGTTTTTCCTACACATTCAGAATCATTACTGCTTTTGCCGGTGTCACTGTTGCTCGCTTTGTGCATGCGCTTGTAAAATGTATATTTTAAAGGCTCATTATTATGGTTTAGTATTTCCTTGTAATGTAGAGCAGTGTTAGCAATGTTACTTATAACATTCTTTCTCAGCCCTGGAACCATTTTCTGATGCCCCCCTCCAAAAATATATATTCAAGTAATTAAATTAATATCATAAACATGCGACTAGTCGACTAATGGCTTAAATTATCTCTTACTAGTCGATTATGAAAATCTTTTGTCAGGGGCAGCCCTAGTTTACTGTCAAGTCTTAAAGGAAAAGTAAGCAACAAACCGAGCATCAGAATGAGGGTGGAAAATTATCAAGTTTTACATTTTTTACTCATTAGTGAACCTCAAGGAACATATTAAAATGAAGAGGATTCGGAGAGTCGCATGACGCCATGCAAGGGTTGGATGTGTGCAAGGCAAGCTCTGTGCACTTTGCTAGTTTTTAGTACTTTTTATGCCATAAACCGGTGAGATTCGATACACACTGATTTTTAACTGTTTTATGAAGACAATATGTCAAATAATTCTAAATCCTCTTGCAACATTAAAAGACACTTACATGCTCATGCTGATACCCCAGACAGGGCTGCAGACCAGGGACTCATTTTGGATGGTGCGGCGGGAGAAATTCAGCAGCAACTGGTGAGCACGTCTGCAATGCTGGCGAAGGTCATTGCAGACTTGGAGGATCTGGCTGTAATACAGCAATCGATCACTTCTATAGAGATGAAATTCTCTGAGTTGGTTACAAGATTGTCAGAAGTCGGAGAGGGAATTAGATGCTAATCCGCTAGCAACCAAGACAGACTTGCAGCACGTTTGGGAAAAACAGGGAGGTTTGGAGAATCATAATTCACAAAACAATTTCTGAATTGTTGGAATTCCAGAGCATGAGGAAGGCAGAGATATGGTGAAATTCCTAGATGAGCTCTTCCGGAGTCTGCTCAACATAACAGGTCATAAGCTGGAAATTGAGTGAGCTCACTGGGTCCCAGTTCGTAGATCGGGTGAGGGAGACAGGCCCAGATCAATTCTGGACAAATTTATGAGATCATCCGATAAAGATCTCGAATTACACGAGGAGTAAAGGAACGCTTTCTTGGAAGAACCACATGTTCTTGTTCCCAGATTTTGGGAATTCGACAAGAGAAAGGTGATTGATTCAAGGAATGCAAGAATCTCTTACATCAACGGAAGATCGTGTTTGCTCTTATGTTTCCGGAGAAACTGAGAATAGATGCTAAGGATTACATGCCCACAGCAAGCTCTGTCCTTCACTAAACATGAAACACCATTTGGTGTTTTTCATGTTTCTGTTTTTCTCAATTGGAAACATCTTAGTCTCAGATCACGCCCTGGTGAGTTTGGAGGTGTTTCCACATACAGACAAAAATAAATCATATAGTTTCCGCTTTAATGTATACCTTTAGCAAAATCCTGAATTTCAACAAATGTTAAAGGCTGAAATTAATATTTATATGGAGACCTACTGGTCCTCAGTATCCTCTGTAGGCATGGCTTGGGAGGCACTTAAGGCAGTTCTTAGGGGCTGGATCATACACCAAAAAAAACAAAGCACAAGAATTTGTGGAGTTGGAAGGGAATATTAAAAGTGCAGAGGCATGATGGCCATATCGGCCATCGATATTAATAATGCTTTTAAAGAATTTTATCCTTATAGGTCCACGTCTTTATCTACTGATGAAGATGTTAGGAACTTCGTGGAACCATTAGAACTCCCTAAACTGGTCACTGAGCAAAAAAAAGCTTTTGCTTTATGCAGATGATATTTCATTATTCGTCTCTGACCCCATTAGATCTATGCCTTGCCTTCGTAGAATTATTAATTCCTTTTCTAAGTTCTCGAGATACAGAGTTAATTAGTCTAAATCCAAAGCTTTGACTCTGACAGCGTACTGCCCAGTAACGGCTTTCCAGCTAGGCGCCTTCCAGTGGCCCAAACAGGGCATTAAGTATTTCAGCATTTTATTCCCAGCAAATTGTCTGATTTAGTTAGTTAATTTTGACCCCTTAATTAAAAGGTTTTTAAGCAATATGAGCAGGTGGGCTTCATTACATTTATCTATGATTGGGAAGGTTAATGTTATAAAAATTAATTGTGTTCCAAAATTTAACTACCTGCTACAATCTCTCCCTTTAGATGTCCCCTCTCTTATTTTAAGCAATGTAATAGCATTGCAAAGTCCTTCATTTGGAATGGTAATCATCCCAGATTACATTTCAATAAGTTACATAGGCCGATTGACAAAGGTGGGCTAGTTATCCCCAAGATTTTGTTTTATTATTATGCATTCGGTCTCAGACATTTGGCCCATTGGACACGTCCACCTGAAAAAGCCCCTCCCTGGTTTTATATTGAACAGGAAGTTCTTGCCTCTGTTTTACCATTGCAAAGCCTTTATATAAACTAATCGGAGAAGTTAATTTTGACCCTGTTATCTCGCTTTTGCTCTTGGTATGGACAAAAGTGTGCAAGAGTGTTTAATTCTGACATTTATTTAAATGTTGCTTCAAGCATATGGCTGAACCCTAAATTATGTATTAATAATTCCCCTTTCTGCTGGTCAGAGTGGATTGTGAGGGGGTTACTACACTTGGTGACCTGTATGAGAGTGGAGTGTTGAGATCGTTTTAGAATTTGGTTCAACATTTTGGGATTCCCAGATCTCAGATCTTTAGGTATTTACAACTGCGCCACCTGCTCAGTTTTTGGAAGTAGCACACACACCCCTAAAGTGACAGATACTCAGGGAGAGGTGATTACTGCTTTTGGAAAAGGTCATGAGGCATCAGAGTATTACTCCCTGCTAATTCACAGTATGGGGACAGAGCTTGAAATTGTCTCAAGAGATTATGGGAGAAAGATTTAAATTTGGGATTGGAGGAGGGAATGTGTGCTAGGATTTTGAAAAATGTCAAGTCTGCATCTAGAGATGTAAGGGTTCGCCTCATGCAATTCAAGATTTTACATACATTTTATTGGACCATCTTTATTGTATTGTATAGGCTTGGTCTTAAAGACACACCCAACCAGAAGTTGGAGACACAACCCATGCTTTTTGAGGGTGTGATCCAAGAAATTTGGTTGAAGGTTCAGAATTTTTGTTACATTTTGGGCACTCAAATTTAACTTTGCCCCAGATGATATTTTGGGAGATGGGGCGGTCATAAATTTGGGGGACAAACATATAAAAAATTGGGTTCTGACCAGTATTATGATTGGCAGACAAATTATTTTAAGGGGTTGGAAGTTGGACGGAGTGGTGTGCGGAGATTGGGAGGGTGGCAGCTTTCAAGGAGGTGGCAAGTAGAAGGCTAGGGTTTGATTTGTTTGTCAGAAAATTGGGTAATTATTTAGTGGTTTTGGGGGACTCTCGGGGATGAGATGGGGAGAAAGAGGTCTAGTTTAATTATGTATGTTTATTATATATTTAGTTATTTTTTTTATTTTTATTTTTTATTTTGTGTGTGTGTGTGTGTGTGTGTGTGTGTGTGTGTGTGTGTGTGTGTATGTGTGTATTATTTTAGTGACCACAGGGTGTTCATTAGGAGTTAGGTGGGGTTTGTGATTAGGGAGGGATATTAGTTAAATTAGTTAAATGTTAAATGTTGAGTCGGTGTATGTGTTTGTTTTTTTTTTATCAATAAAAAATGTTACAAAATGACAAAAAATAGATGTTTCAGGATATCTGTATGGAAACAAACATTATTTTTGTCATTTCAAAAGTGGAAAGTGTGATACAGAAATTACACTTAATTTATAGCATTAATGACTGTTGATTAAATATTTTAACCACAATATTATTATTAATTCAGGGATTCTGTTGGTTGGAATAGAGCAATTCTCTTTTCACTTATTAAATAGCCCCTGTTATGGCGTGGTATAGTAAGAATTTCTGTCATAATTACATTATGAAAAACATTTCATAATTTCTTAATTCTAAATATAGATATGCTGCTGCTGTTCGGTATTTGTCACAATGATGAGTCTCAAAATCCAAGTGCAATTGAACAGTTTATTGATGCCGGACAGCACAGGGAAATACTCAAAACGCCACGTTTACAGGCGGCGACCTAGAAGTACACAATCTCGAAAAGAGATAAGCAGGGCTGGAAATACAGCGCGGACTCAGGCCAGCGTCAGGATACAATTTCCCAGACGATCCCTCAGTAGACTGGAGGTACAGGGGAAAACGGGAAGCGCCCACAAGGAACTAGGACACAGGAACTGGGTAACAGAATACAAAACATGAATAACGAACCGACACCATGCATGATGATTTCCAGCTAGATAAAGGCAGCTAACAAGCAGTAGTGATTAGTAGCAGCTGACAGCAGTAGAGTAATCAGCTGGTGCTAAGCAACAAACAAGCACTACACTGTTAGGGGTATAACAGTTATGACCCAGACCAGATATGGAGAAAGAAAACCAGGAGTCAAGAAGTTCAATTAAAGAATCCAAAATTTACTGAAGAATAGTTTGCAGTGAAATTGGTAGAGCCAAGCGACAAAGTCTCACGAGGAGATCGAAAGCTAACTCATACATTACACAAAATCTTACATCAATTATACCATTTGCAAGGAGTACATTCTATTATTTCACTCCTGATTGGCTAACAGAGCATAAAGTCACAACATATAGCTAGCTATAGCACATCAACATTAATCAGCGCAATTGTCGTCCTGGCCCGAGATTTACATCTGAAGTGACCTCGCAGATGGTCTCGGGCGTCTTCGAGTCTGCCTGCTGTGTCTCCCTGGGTTCAAAACCTGGGTAGAAGGTCAATACACACACACGAAACACTGACGAACGAATGTGTTTCTCTGCGCACAAGGGAACCAGAGCACACATTTATCAGGTCATTTTAACCAAAACAGTGAGATAAGAAATATTCACCCCTCAGGCAAAGGAGAAGAAAGAAATAACATGCATTCCTTCCCTTAAAGAGATAATAAGAGAAAATTTACACTTCTACTTATTCAAGTGCTATTACATAGGATTTTAAATCATATAATTAGTCATGGACAGGTAAAAATCAACCACAGAATACATCTGGAACATATGTTTAACATCCCCCCCCCCCTCATCTCAAGCTTATTCCCAAGACGACCTTCAAGTCAGCCTCCGTGCAGAACAGAGAGAGAGGCTTCAAGGAATGTGCATGAAATCAAAAATTAACTCTTAACACACATATGATTCAGCGTATATTTCAGTTATGCATAAGAAAAATAAAATTGATTATGTGATCATGCATATAGTTAATTCATCATTTTATTAAAGAAGTTAAGCAACAGAATATAGATAGATATTGATATAAAAGGATATATATATGTATTGATATATCTGAAGAGACAAGGGATTTCGACCCTCACCCTTCAGTACACACACACACACACACACACACACACACACACACACACAACCCCACACCTATAAATACACCAACAGATATACAAAATGAACACATGGATCAATGAACCGTGACAGGTATTCAGAGTTCTCTGTAAATGAATATATACACTGGTGGCCAAAGTTTGGAATAATGTACAGATTTTGCTGTTTCAGATGGAAATTGGTACCAAAAATTTACTTTAAATTTATCAAAGTGGCATTCAGCTGATCACAAAATATAATCAGGACATTACTGATGTAAAAAACAGCACCATGACTATTTGAAAAAAGTCATTTTTGATAAAATCTAGACAGCCCCCATTTCCAGCAGCCATCACTACAACACCTTATCCTTGAGCAATCATGCTAAATTGCTAATTTGGTACTAGAAAATCACTTGCCATTATATCAAACACAGTTGAAAGCTATTTGGTTTGTTAAATGAAGCTTAACATTGTCTTTGTGTTTGTTTTTGAGTTGCCACAGTATGCAATAGACTGGCATGTCAAAGGACAATATTAGGTAACTAATGGCAAAAAAGAAACAATTTTCTCTAGAAACTCATCATTCAATCATTGTTTTGAGGAATGAAGGCAATACAATGCTTGAAATTGCCAAAAACTGAAGATTTCATACAACGGTGTACACTACAGTCTTCAAAGACAAAGGACAACTGTCTCTAACAAGCACAGAAAGACGTGGAAGTCCAGATGTACAACTAAACAAGAGGATAAGTACATCAGAGTCTCTAGTTTGAGAAAAAGACGCCTCACATGTCCTCAGCTGACAGCTTCATTGAATTCTACCCGCTCAATACCAGTTTCATGTACAACAGTAAAGAGAAGACTCAGGGCTGCTGGACTTATGGTAAGAATTGCAAAGAAAAAGCCACTTTTGAAACAGAAAAACAAAAAGAAAAGGTTAGAGTGGGCAAAGAAACACAGACATAGGACAACAGATAATTGGAAAAGAGTGTTGTGGATCTTAACCCTATTGAGCTTTTGTGGGATCAGCTAGACTGTAAGGTGCGTGAAAAGTGCCCGACAAGACAGACACATCTATGTGGTGCTACAGGAAGCGTGAGGTGAAATGTCACCTGATCATCTGGACAAACTGACAGCTGGAATGGAATACCAAGGATCTGCAAAGCTGTCATTGCTCTATGTGGAGGATTTGTTGATGAGAACTCTTTGAAGTAGTTTAAGAAGTTCACCACTTCTGTAGTAAAATCTGTACATTATTCAAAACTTTTGGCCACCAGTGTAAATAAAAAAACACTCATTGGAATTACATAATCAGTCCATTGCAATATTTAAAATAAAAGGGATTTAAAGTGTACATGTGTAAGAAAGTGTGTGTTTGGCTGCTGGGTTTGCAGTGTTGGGATTACTGAATTCCAGGAGACTGTCTGTGGCTGGGTCACTCTGCAGAAAGAGCCTATTGTGTTCCACTTAAATCCTTGCAGCTCAAAGTCACCACACATGCCATTTGGAGTGTGTGTGTGATGTATCCGTGTATTTATTTGTGCATCTATACGTGAAGGTATTGTATTAAAAAAACAATCCCTTCTCCAAACATCTCTTCTCGTCTTTCACCTTTTACTCTTCTACTTAATAATGTGTAAACCAATGCTTAATACATTGATAATCACACACTGAGAGTCAGCACAGTTATAAATACACACTCACACTGCAGTGTTATACATCTGAAAGTACACACACACATTACACAGATCCATCTATCCACCTGTCTATATATTAATAATATAATATAATTATTGATTCAAAATGTCTACTTATTGACATTTTTTAATATCAGTGATCCATTTGTGAAACAGCTTGTACATGGAGTAACAGATGAGGAGTACACATTCACTGTTCTTTCATTCCTGCTGTCACCTCATTCTGGCTGCAAGATAAAAGCTCTGACATTGTGTGAACGTGTGTGTCTTTGTTTTAACAGAAGTTCATTGAATTTGAAGATGCTTTGGAGGCAGAGAAGAAGGAGCTGCAGTCCACAGTTGAGATTTTAGAGTTACAATCAAAACAGCTGGAGCTGAAGACCAAGAACTATGCTGACCAGAGTGAGTCAAGGCACTTTAAAACATATATGTGTACTGATATGTTTACACACACTCAGACAAGCATTTACACAAAGAGAGTTTTTAGTGCCTTGCTCTATGAATTCATACAGTATATGAATACACATAGAGTTTGTATTATCTCTATTATAGTTTCTCGTCTGGAAGAGCGAGAATCAGACATGAAGAAAGAGTATAATGCCCTTCACCAGCGCCATACAGAGGTTAGTGAAACCCCCACATTTAAAATGCCAATAAACAGAGTCTCAGACATATCAACAACTTGAATGTATATTCTTGGAAATCTTTTCCATGCATTTATCATTTATTTCTGAGGATTTTCTAATGCCTTTAAATGCTCTTAGGTTTTATATTTTACCCTTGTCCCAGTTCCAGACTTTCAATCTTAAAACATGAAAATCCATCATACAAATATGAAACATTTTAATATACGTTATACAATAAACACATATTAAAAACTATGATAATAAAAAAAAAATACAAAAAATACAAAATTAAAACCATTTCAATTTTAACTGTGTAAAAATTATTTTTATTACATTTTGGACAATTTCTTTACACAAGACTATCCACAACTCTGGTGTCATTTCCATCATGACCAACAGTTTTGTCCCTAATCATGTGTTTGCAAAAGTTAGTGTACTTGTTTACCAAAGAGAAAAAGGAACCAAAAAATATTTATATATATATACTGTATATTCATAGATTTTCATTTACTATAGATGATACAGACGTATGTGGAACACATTGAACGCTCCAAGATGCAACAGGCGGGCAGCAACCAGTCCGAATCCACAGGCTGCGGACGAACGTGAGTAATTTGTCAGATGTGTGTCTGTGTAATTACCACAATACGGCCATTCCAAGGAATATGGATTATGGAATATGGGTGTGGGATTTACTGTATGTTTTCAAATATTTTGCATGTTACTTTCATGCTGAAATATTTTATGGGAAACAAATTCTTCTAAAGCTCATTGAATTCTAACAAACGTTGGCTTACAGAAGTGCTAATATTATCTAATAAAATAAGTAGTATTCACTTATTCACTGTTCTGATATTTGTATAAGGCTTTAGATTATACAAAATGGCCATTATTGGAACAGTTGTCTTGGAGACGCCATTGCTAGGCACTGGGTGATTATGATGCTCAGTGACAGTTTGTCTTGCTTAGTCAGAGCTAGCATTTTGTCTGACTCACACTCATTTTTACACATATCTGCACAGATTCCATTTAATTTAAAAAGAAAGTCAATGTATTTGAATGTGTATTCACATTTTATAGATACTGTATACTTAAATGAATATTCCAGGCTCAATGCTAGTTAAACCTGCTAGGGCGGCATGGTGGCACAGTGGTTAGCACTACAGCAAGCAGGTCCTGGGTTCGAGTCTTGGCTCAAATGGGCCTTTCTGTGTGGAGTTTGCATGTTCTTCCCTTGTATGTGTGTGTGTGGGCTTCGTCCAGTGCATCGGTGTCCCCCCACAAGTCCAAAAACATGCAGGTTAAGTGAATTGGAGACTCTAAATTGCCTCGTAGTGGTGAGTGAGAATCCCCCAGCCACTGGGTGT
Source organism: Xyrauchen texanus (assembly GCF_025860055.1). Lineage (NCBI taxonomy): Eukaryota > Metazoa > Chordata > Actinopteri > Cypriniformes > Catostomidae > Xyrauchen > Xyrauchen texanus. The sequence goes on along the minus strand of NC_068283.1, from coordinate 32,643,871 downwards.
TGTGTCAGGAAGGGCATCCAGTGTAAAACCTGTAAAAAAGTAAAATATGCGTGTCATGGAAGATCCGCTGTGGCGACCGCTTATGGGAACAGCCAAAAGAAGAAGTGCTAGTTAAACTTGTTACGTATGCTGTCAATGACCATACACATTTTTTTAATCAACTCTTATATTGTAAAAACAAACAAAATTAAGCCTTCTGTAATTTTTTTTTAATTAATTTGGAGTCAGATCTAATAGGAGTTTAACCTTGATATTCAATATCTGAGCTGAATGAGATGGCAGTATGTCGAGATCTTCTTTATCCACAGAATGTAAGCAGTTGGTTTGTGAAATAATATTTCACCGTTAAATGCGATGGTGACACTTATCACTGTTGTTATATTGTTAAAATTACTTTGTATAACTTTTTTAATCTTAATGTTAATTTATGAAAATACAATTGCTCATTGTTAGTATGTTAGCTAATAATGCATTATGCTAATGTTAACACATTTTGATTTAAAAAAAAATTATTAGTGCATCGGGTACAATAGAGTTTTTAACTGCCCCATCTTTAATACTGCCCATTCAGTAAAAGTTCCTTTCCAAAGCTTGAATCATGTATTGACTGGTTATATTAGCCGAAAAAACATATAACCCACTCTGAAAAGTTCTGAAAACGCAAACGTAATACAATCCATGGTGATGCTGGGTATTTCAACAGACCAAAGCAGAGATGATGGTCTTCATATCTCACATCCTCCGTGTTTGTATACACACAGAACGGCATGTGTTTCTCCCATGACATGCCCATCTCTCTCCTCTTCACCTGTTTGACTGAACACCAGTAGGCAGGCCAAGGGTGCGATGATGAAAAATAGGTGTTGATGTCTTGCTGAAGAGGCAAATTTGATTCAACCTTATTTTAAAGAGTTGCAAATATGATTTATAAGCATTTAAAATCTAGTTAAAGATATAGCCTGTCGAAACCCATTCCCTCATCATTGGTTATTGTGCTTACATGAGCACAATAAGAAATTGTTCTTTACAATTTTATCATGTTTTCACTGCCAACATGAGCTAATGACAAGAATTCCATTTGTTTGTCAGTAATAGTTCATACAGTTTATGGATATACTGTATGTTCTATGTAAGGATAGTGTCACCGTTATTGTACATGTGGATGTGTGTTCACTTTCTTTTTTGTCTCTTTCTTTCTGTACGTGTGCCGCTATGTTTCTGAAGTCAACAACATAAACAGAGGAAAAGGTAAAAATGCCCCACAACCTCTGATAGTCTCCCAAAATCTTCCTTTACTTTTACAACAACTTATTCTGAATTTTATCTACCCCTCCACCCAAAATCCCTGTCCAATTGAGCAATCTTAGTGTCAGAGACTGAGAAACCTGTACCTCTTTCTCCTTTGTTGGTTTGTGTCTTTGTGCATATTCACCCCATCCACTGAGAGTGAGTGTTAATTTTTTTGTGCCAGTGTTGGGTTAGTTTTATGCAGGAAATATTAACCTTCTCTCTCTCTCTTCATCTCTCTCCCTCCCTGCAGTAAAACAGAGCGGCCCCCATCGTTGAGTTTGTTTCCTGGTGGAGATGGCATGGTACGTGGGGGTCCTGGGGGGGCTAGAATGGTTTCGTCAGATGCCTGGCATTCCAGCGATCTCTGCAGACTTGTCTATGGCCCTGGCTACCAGGTGTGACAGATATGACTCTGCCCCCAAATATGCAAGGGGAGGAGTCATTGTAATAACCAATCAGCCACTTACCCTTATGTCTGCTTGGGTCCAAACTGGGCAACGTGTGGATGTACCACCAAGCAGGACTACAAGGGTCTATGATTTTGATTTGGCCATTCATTCTCGGCTTTGTTTTTCCCTCTTTGGGTTTGAAAGTTTTTTAATCAATGTAACAAAGCAATGTCTTATTTTAGCCATCTGCGATGAACAGATGTGTTCTAAACAAGCTTATTTAATAAATGTAATCAAATCACACTGTGACGAGGAGGAGGGCATGGCCGGGCCATGAGGGTGCATGGCCGGCGCTGAATCAGCTGATCAGCGGGAGAGTGAGATAAAGGGGAGCCGGAGACGCCAGTTCGAGAGAGAGAAAGAGAGACGCACGCAGCCATACTGCATGTGTGTGTTTGTTTTATGTTGTTTTTAGTTGAGTTATAACATTAAACTTTACGTTGACTGTTCAGCTGGTTCCCGCCTCCTCCTTGCCCATCCTTATATTGTTACACACATCTACATAAAGCAACTGTCAGCACATAACTACAACCATCTGTTCTTTCTAGGAATAGAAGAAATGTTATTCTTTACTTTGTTTTACAAGTGACTCAAGACACACGAATATGACTAAGGAAGTTTGAGTTATATTCAGTTTGATAAAACTTTTTATCCATGGACCTTTCATGTTGACATTTCAGTTTTTGTCTCAAATTTAAATGTATTCATAATGGCATTAAGTGAACTGTAATGATATACAGTACCGGCGCTTCCTAAATGCATATTACGCAGTATGCGTAGGGCACCAACTCCCTAAGGGGGTACCATGTTACCATAGGGGGGCACCAGAAACACCACCGTCTGCCCTTACCCACACGTTATACGCTATTCAAGGACCTGGTAGAAGTCGATCAACACAGAACGCAGAAGATCCAAAAGTTTTGAATAATATACAGATTTTGCTCTTATGGAAAGAAATTGGTACATTTATTCACCAAAGTGGTGAACTTCTTAAACTACTTCAAAGAGTTCTCATCAATAAATCCTCCACATAGAGCAATGACAGCTTTGCCGATCCTTGGCATTCCAGCTGTCAGTTTGTCCAGATATTCAGGTGACATTTCACCTCACGCTTCCTGTAGCACTTCCCATAGATGTGTCTGTCTTGTTGGGCACTTTTCACGCACCTTACATTCTAGCTGATCCCACAAAAGCTCAATGGGGTTAAGATCCATAACACTCTTTTCCAATTATCTGTTGTCCAATGTCTGTGTTTCTTTGCCCACTCTAACCTTTTCTTTTTGTTTTTCTGTTTCAAAAGTGTCTTTTTCTTTGTATTTCTTCCCATAAGTCCAGCAGCCCTGAGTCTTCTCTTTACTGTTGTACATGAAACTGGTATTGAGCGGGTAGAATTCAATGAAGCTGTCAGCTGAGGACATGTGAGGCGTCTATTTCTCAAACTAGAGACTCTGATGTACTTATCCTCTTGTTTAGTTGAACATCTGGACTTCCGCATCTCTTTATTTCCTCGTTAGAGCCAGTTGTACTTTGTCTTTGAAGACTGTAGTGAACACCTTTGTATGAAATCTTCAGTTTTTGGGCAATTTCAAGCATTGTAATTTTGTACCAATTTTTTGTGCCTTCCTTCCTCAAAACAATGATTGAGTGATGAGTTTCTAGAGAAAGCTGTTGTTTTTGTTGTTTTATTTAGCCATTTTTTACCTAATATTGACCTTAAGACATGCCTGTCTGTTGCATACTGTGACAACTCAAAAACAAACACAAAGACAATATTAGGCTTCATTTAATGAACCAAATAGCTTTCAAATGTGTTTGATATAATGGCAAGTGATTTTTGGTAGTACCAAATTAGCAATTTATCATGATTACTCAAGGATAAGGTGTTGGAGGGATGGCTGCTGGAAATAGGGCCTGTCTAGATTTGATCAAATATGACTTTATTCAAATAGTGATGGTGCTGTTTTTTACATCAGTAATGTCCTGACTATACTTTGTGATCAGATGAATGCCACTTTGGTGAATTAAAGTATCCAATTTCCTTCAGAAACAGCAAAATCTGAACATTAATCCAAACTTTTGGCCGCCCGTGTAGATATATATATATATATATATATAGATATAGATATATTTAATATTTTTAAATATGTATTTATATTATTTATGCATAAATGTAGGTATTTAAATTTGTAAAATATTTTTTTACATTTACTAGTTTTGAAGATAATGTGTTAGTGTGGAAATGTGTCTGAATGCAAAAACACATTTATTATGTTTGAGTGTGCCTGTCTGTTTGTGTGTGTGTGTGATATTTTAATCTCTCTATTTTAAGGAGGATGGTTCAGATTCAGACTCTGTTGCAGCCACACCCAGCAGCACAGGCAGCAAATCGAACACTCCCACTTCGTCTGTTCCCTCGGCAACAGTTACTCCTCTAAACGATGGGCAAGTGACTGTGGGAGAGTTTGAGATGTCCCAAGGTCGAGGCCTCAAGAATGCAAAGCGTCTCAGCAGAAACATGGAGGTGCAGGTCTCTCAGGAAACCAGGAACGTCAGCATTGGTGAGAGAAAGAGAGTAAAAATGACACTGAATAAATTGAACAAAAACTGAAATTTCATTCAATTGAATAAAAATACCCTGAAAACCCTTTAAAAAAATCTCTTGGAAACCCTGTCAGGATGTCAGTTGCGTTCCATATAAAGAAACAAGTATGTGCTAACATTTTATATTTTCAAAAACATATTGTGATGTAAAACTATGTACATCACATGTAACAAAAAAAATATATCAAGTAAATCAATAATATTTTCAAATTACATATACAGTATCTCACAAAAGTGAGTACACCCCTCACATTTTTTGTAAATATTTGATTATATCTTTTCATGTGACAACTCTGAAGAAATGACACTTTGCTACAATGTAAAGTAGTGAGTGTACAGCTTGTATAACAGGGTACATTTGCTGTCCCATCAAAATAACTCAACACACAGCCATGTCTAAACCGCTGGCAACAAAAGTGAGTACACCCTAAGTGAAAATGTGTGGGGTGTACTGACTTTTGTGAGATACTGTATATATATATATATATATATATATATATATATATATATATATATATATATATATATATATATTTTAGAGAACAGTGTACGTATGTGTGTGTGTGTGTGTGTGTGTGTGTGTGTGTGTGTGTGTTTATAGGTATGGGCAGTAGTGATGAGTGGTCAGAGTTTCAGGAAATCATAGACTCAACACCAGAGCTAGACATGTGCTTGGACCCTCGAATCTTTGGAGGAGGAAACAGGTAGACAGAAACACATCATATGATCCTCTCAAACACTCAGTACACACAGAACACAAACAATAAACAAAATAAACACTTTCTTTATGTTAATGTTTCACACATTTATTGCTCAATCGGTACAAAATGACCATCAAAGTCAAGTTAATGTTGTCTTGCATTAAGTTGTTTTAAATAGGGTAAATTTATGTAAATTGGGCCACTTTGATGGTTTGAAATTCTTTCTAGAATAATACTTTCTTTTGAGTAGAGTATTATAAAGTGAAGTTCTACATCATACAAGCTATGAAGTGAAAAAGGGATACAAATAATGATAGAACAAATCTTTGCTGTTTGAAGTCCTTCTCAGGGCATTGTGAACGAGGCATTCGGCATCAACACAGACTCACTGTACCACGAGATCAAAGACGCCAAATCTGACATCATTGGGGATGTGGACGCAGGAGCAGAACTTCTTGGTAAGCCTGAGGCGCTGTTCACATCTGGACTTTTTATTGAGCAATAAAGGAATATTTCACACAAGAATAAAAATGATGTCATCATTGGATCACCATCATGTCGTTTTAAACTCGCATTTCTTTCCTCCGTGGAACACAAAAGGAAATGTTAAGCAGAATGTGTGGGACCGACAGCCCTATTCGCAGTCTACTTTCATTGAGCCTCATTCATGATAATTTCATAAATATACGAAATAATTGGAAACAGTTTACGCGTAAAATGTAGCGCCCTGAAAACTTTTCCCCGGATTCGCGAATGCTTTGTATTCCCCAGATTTGTTAGTAAAACTTGTGTATGTTAGTGAATTCCAAACATTCGTAAATTAAGTGCACGTGCATGTTCGTTCAAAATGATCATAATCCATGCCCTTGAAAATTATATATGAGGAAGGCTTCAGACTCGCTAGTAAATGAGAATTGGAAGCTTTTAACATATATTCAAACAGTAATTAAAGTTTTTTAATGGAGTGCATTCACATAGTATTGATTTAGCAAACACTCGCATGTTTGTTCTAAAAAGAAAGTGAGGAACTTACAGTCATTGCATGCTTTTGCTGTCATCAGAGGTTCTTTTGTGAATGAAACAGTCCAAGAGGTCAATAAAAATGGTTTGACGAAGCTTTAGTGTAAAAACAATTTCATTCACGCCGGCAGAAGGATGTCCACCAATTCTCTGGTTCAGTTGAGCACATTGCCAGCGTCAGAGAAACTTCTTGAGTAATCCAAGACTGTAACAGTGTCTTTCCCTTGCAATAGGGAAATCTTCAAAGAAATTATTACAATGCCTGACAGCGGGCTTTTACAACAACTGTACTTTGAAAAAATAAATGCAAGTAGTAAAGAAACTTCTCTAAATAAAAGCTTTTTTATTATTATTTATTTTATTAATTTCATGTTAATTTCTCTCATTTAATTATTAGTAAATTTATTCATTACTTATTTACTTTTTATACTATCACAATGTAGTCATGGCAGTTTGTCTGAAAGAAAACAACATGTTCGGCATGCCCAGTTCCCACTGCTTTCTAGGTCCATGTGGTAGCGAGGTTACTCAACTCAATCTGGGTGGCGGAGGAGAAGCCTCAGTTGCTTCCGCTTCTGAGATAGTCAGCCCATGCATCTTATCACATGGCTCGCTGTGCATGACACCGCAGAGACTCAAAGCATGTGGAGGCTCATGCTATTCCTCGCGATGCACACACAACTTACCACGCGCCCCATTGAGAGCGATAACAACTAATCAAGACCACGAGGAGGTTACCCCATGTGACTCTACCCTCCCTAGCAACTGGGCCAATTTGTTTGCTTAGGAGACCTGGCTGGTGTCACTCCGGAGACCCTGGATTCAAACTCGCGACTCCAGGGGTTGTAGTCAGCGTCAATACTCGCTGAGCTACCCAGGCCCCCAAGCAGGTGTAAAGTTTGTTCGCACTGACTAACATTTTGAAAATACAAAAACTTTCATGAATCCGAAAATGTATGTCAGACCGGCTTTACAGCGATTTACAAAAAAATGTGTTCTGCTCGTTAATGAATAAGGCTCTTGGTATGGAAAAAAGATGCAATGAATGGAAATGGTGACTGAGGTAGTCAGTCCTTAATATTCTGACTAACATCACCACAACATTTGAGTCATGCAGGTTTGAGTAAATGATGACAGAATTTTCATTTAAGGGTGAACAATCCCTATAACTGCAGCATCAAATGGACAGTTTTCCATAAATGCAGGGGTTCTCATGTTCCAAATGTAACTTGCATTCATGATTTTTCTTTTTTTTACGTTTAAGCATCACAGCTAAGCATATGGTGGCTATAGGGGCTGTATGGCCTGTGATCTTTGCATTTTGAACAGCATGCCCTTTGCCAGGATACACACAGTGATGGATATATCCCCAAAGCAAGGTCTCTTGGGATATCATGCTTGCTTCCTGGCTGTATTTCCCACCCTCTGAGCTCATTTTGGCCTGGTCAAGTGAAATTGTTGGATTTATTTGTTATCCTGTTAATTTGAGTTGTTTAATTTGAATGATTTCAGTTATTCATTTCAGGGGTTTCTGATTTGTTTGTTTCATTATCAAGGTAGAGCTTCTGTTGATTTGTTTATCTCAGTGTGAAGGTGGATTTTTCTTTTGATTGGCCGTCTCACTGACCCTTGACCCCTCTCTGTGCTTCCTTCCTGTGTGTGCTTCTCTTGGCCACGCCCTTAGGGGAATTCTCAGGTGTGTATACGATCACTGAGTGGTTGGTATTTATTATTTCCTCATTTCCTTGTTTTGCTTCATACTCTTCATGACCTTTACATAGATAAAAAAAATATATATATTCTCTAATTATTTACTCACCTTCATGCCATCCCAGATGTGTATGAATATATTTCTTCCCAGAACACAAACAAAGATTTTTTTAAAATAATATTTCAGCTATATAGGTACATACAATGCAAGTGAATGGTGACCAAAACTTTGAAGGCCCAGAAGGCAGTAGAAAAGTTATCCATATGACTCCAGTGGTTAAAAATCCATATCTTCTGAAGCAATACGATTGGTGTGGGTGAGAAACAGATCAATATTTAAGTCCTTTTACTGTAAATCTAGACTTTCACAGTCACATTCAGCCACCTATTTGGCTAGTCAAAGGTGGAGATTGATAGTGAACAAGGACTTAAATATTGATCTGTTTTTCACCCACACTTATCATAAAGCTTCTGAAGACATTGATTTAACCACTGGAATCTTATGAATTACTTTTATGCTGCCTAATGAGTTCTGGTAGCCATTCACTTGCATTGTGAGGACCAATATTACATATTAATCTAAAAATCTTAATTTGTGTTCTGCAGAAGAAAGAAAGTCATACACATATGGGATTGCATAAGAGTGAGTAAATGATGAGAGAATTGTCATTGTTGAGTGAACTGTCCCTTTAACATTGATCCTGTTTACATGCACACAATACGCTGATTACTCCCAAAAATCTGCTTATTTAAAGGGATAGTTCACCCCAAAATTTTAATTCTTTCATTATTTACTCACCCTCATGATATCCAAAGTGTGTATGACTTTCATTCTTCACCTGAACACATTTGAAGAAAAATATTTTAGTTCAATAGGTTCTTAAAATGCAAGTTAATGGAGATTTCTCTTTAGAAGCTCCAAAAATCACAGACAGTCAGCATAAACATTTTAAGGACCTACTGAGCTAAGATGTTTTTCTATTTCTCTTCAAATGTGTTCTGGTGAAAAAAGAAAGTCATTCGCACCTGGGATATTATGAGGGTGAGTAAGTAATGAGAGAAATTACATTTTTGGGTGAACTATCCTTATAAAATGTCAGACCAAGCAATAAAAACGCATTTGCAGGAGAGTTATTCTCTGCGTTTGATGTCAAACTGTGAAAACACATGCTCACAACACGTGCGCACATTGGATAAGCTGGTAAAAACAGCAGTAAAGATGTTTACATGCTATGCGAAATCGGGGTAATGGCCAAAAATCTGCTTGTGTCAATCCCTTTATTCTTAAGCCATTTATGACATTACACCGATAAAGGAAAGCTGTTTAATGCGTGCACATGACCGCACACTTTGTCGGCTATTAATAATCAGTGTAAAAGCTTGCATGTAAATACGCTCATTGACAGTTGAATGTAGCACAATTTAGAAAACAGAATTAGTCACATTATTTTTAAGACCACCATATTAAATTATACTTGACATGAGTATAATAATACCAATAATTCAAAGATAGCATTATTGATCTGCTGTTTCAGAATGAAAATGGGAATACTTAGAAGTATTTGCATGACTAAAACAAATACAAAGTAAAATAAAAACAAAAGAAGTTAGTAATGGCAACATTTAAAAAATGCTGGTAGTTTCTTTTTAATTAATGGGCAAAAAATGTATATCTTATACATAAACAACAGTGAATAACTAGAAGAAATTACAATATATAACACAACTGTAACAGTTGAGGATATGTTTTTTGTTAGTTTTAACAAAGGAGTTTGTGTGCTTCCAAATGAGTGTTAATGTTTGTTTGATTATAATTCTCTTAATCTTAAGGATCTAACATGTGCTTATCCATTTGTTTTTCCTCTTTTCTTTTCTCAATCTCTTTTGATTTCACCATTATCTTCCTTTTTGAATGTTCTCTTCTGTCTCAACTTTTAAACCTTAATCCTTCTCCATTTTTTCATCTGTCTCCACTGTCATGCATCTCTCCATCCCTTTGTTTCCTCCTCGGCTCTCAATTTCAGTCCGGGATGATTTCTTTGGTAAGGCTCATGGCCTTGTTTTCCCCTCATGCTGCTTTCAGTAGGACATTGTGACAATTTACTGTGATGTAATTTCCTTGTGTGTAGTTATGGTTTGTTTAGATGTGCTCCTGTGCTTTTGCTGCTCTAACCCTATTAACAAAGGCTGCCCAGTGCTGTGCTTCAGAATGCATGGCTTTAATGCTCATTATTATCATCATCACATTTTTATCATTAAAGTCCTGAGTCCGTGTAAATGTTCACAAATCCACTTACCAAGTTAGACTGTGATCATGCCCCTTAGATTGCCCTTACATGCACCCTCATCAAGTCATTATATAATTTCACCATCATAGACGGGGGGATTTCACTTAAAAATCGACTACTAAAATAAATGTGTAACATTTGTTTTGTGATTGTTGTCTAATTTTGAACAATCAATGGAACTTCCCCTTAGTCTGTTCATATGAGACTTGAAAACGGTTTGTGGTAGCCTGGCTAACAATGTGTATCCCACAGGAATGGGGAAAGAGGTGGAAAATCTACTAACAGAGAACAAACAGCTGCTGGAGACCAAGTAAGACAAAGAGAATGCTTGTTGGAGTGTTAACGTGTATGCATCTCTGTGTGTTTGCACATGTACGTATACAGTATGCCTCTGCGTGTTTTGATGGAGTGATTTGCCACATATAGGAATGCCCTGAACATTGTGAAGAATGACCTGATTGCTAAGGTGGATGAGCTATCGAGCGAACAAGAAGTTCTTCGGGAAGAGCTTGAAACAGTGAAGCAGTCCAAGAGCAAAGTGGACCAGAGAGTTAAAGAACTAGAGGAAGATCTAAAGAGGTACAATTTGTGTCTGTAACTTTACAAACTACAATGAAGTGCTTGTATTTGTTTCCTATGACTTTTTAGGCCAGTGGTTCCCAAACTATTTTAAACTGCGGCACACCTTTATAGTGTATTTGTTTCCCATGGCATCCATGGTTTTTATAAAGAACTAAATAAATATGCGATTGATAACACCCCTTTATTCCAAAAGTTTAATATTTATGTTAATTTTAACAAATTATGGTAAGTTAAAATAATGTGGCCTTCAGGTGTTTCTCCGAAACATTGCTTCAAGTTTATACAATAATTATTCAAGAAATAAAATTGAGTGATAAAATAGAGAACATATCTTTTTATTGTTATTTTTTTTTTAAAAACAGCAGCAATTAATCATTAAAATATTGTTGCATAAAACAAAAGTAATTAAATGAAAAATAGAGTAACCTGTTTGATTATAAGATGTACATTAATACAGATTCAATACAGTCAGAGTTTGACTGAAAACAGAACTGTCATTGAAATTTAATGGGCTTAAAGCTTCTGAAGTTATCCAGCCAAGGACGGTGAGTGCTTTTCTCTTTTTCTTGTCAGTATTGTTGTTTGATTAATATTATGATAGGGCTATAACAGCTGCAGCAGGTCTATTTGGCTGCATTTACATATTTGCACAGATCGGATATTTTGAGATATATGATTTCTGTCTTGTCTACATCACATAATACATTAACAGCTTACAATATTATTGCGTAAAAACGGCACAGATGTTTGTCTTGTCTGTTTACACTCTCGTAATACATTAACGTCTGTTTTTACATTCATATCACGTCAAGAAGTGCATTTTAATGTTCACACGCGCTGCTGCATTCACCACAAAAACTAGCAAGCGCACATACGCATATCAGTACTATCCAGTACTGCGTACAAACTAGCCAGTCCTGCACCCCAGGGTTTGGGAACCACCCACCCAGTTTGGGAACTACTTTTTTAGATATAAAGATGAGTCCTTAGCTATGAGAATATTTGTAATCAACATTGATGTACTAAAATGTCAGTTTATTCCATGTCATTTCAGTGACAGTGTAATTTCTACTTTGAGTCTGAATCTCTCTTTGATTGAAGGTTGAGAGCTGAAGCATTAGGAGCATCTCTGGACTCTAAAGATGAGGGTGGAGAGGATGTAAGTACAATACTTTAGTCACAATTTAAACACTGAGGGGGAATTTGACTAAATATGCATTGCACCCATTGATAGTGTTGTTTATTTGTACACGTTGTTTGCAATTTTTCATTCCCGATTCATAAATAATTAATCAAATCAGAAAACAGCACAAAAATATAAAAAAAATTTGTGCTGAGCACAATTTGTACAGTCCAATGCCTCATCTTGCAGGCTGGTTTTGAGCGCTAGTTGTAAAGAATCCAGTAGATAACGCTCTTCTCCATCATTTGATCAAAATGGTATTTATTACTGAAAATATAATCACTAAATAATGCACTCAAACTTCTCAAACAAAATGTAATTTACCAACTGTTTTCAGTGGGTAGTAATTACGGAACGTTAATCACACCAGGCAAATAACACTGACTTTTGTGAATAAGCTGCATTCTATACAAAAATACTCATTAACATAGAAAGGAGGCGTGTTTGCACTCAAAAAACTGGATTGTGTGTGGTTAGTAAGACACAGGATGTGCACTGAAATACAGTGCATTAAAGTAGTGCAACTGTTTAGTGAATTCACCCCTTAATGTCTAAAAAAAAACACCTCTACTTGCTTTTTTAAAAAATATATTATTAATAACATTAATATAATGTATGCCTTTAGAAAATTCATATAGATTTATGATATTATACGCAAATTGCTGTCAAAATATGAAAAATAAGATTGCTAATAACATCTGCAGTTCTTGCTTTGCTCTAATGATATTCAATTTAAAATGTCACGTAGAAAAAAGCTTTATTTTTCTTATCACTATGCCTCAATCGCCTCTTATTTCATGCTGTGCATTGTAAGCTGAGCTGAGGCCTAATACACTGACCTACACTCCACCGCTGATGTGTTTTGTGGTGCTGCTCTCTTCTATGGTGCAGTACTCATCTCCGCTGCAGGATGATGTTGCCATGACGCAGAGGCGACGGTTCACACGTGTAGAGATGGCGCGTGTACTGATGGAGCGGAACCAGTACAAGGAGAGACTGATGGAGCTTCAGGAAGCTGTGCGTTGGACCGAGATGATCAGGTGAGGGATATGCTGCCACTAGCCACTTACATGAAAACATAATCTCGCCCAAACGTAATCACATCCACATAATTATAACCTTTTTTCACACATACACATGGTTGCATTCAAGCATACATAAAGCCACACATCTAAATTACTTTCTATCTGGTCAACAGGGGTGTAAAAATTCATTTGAACAATGAAAATGCAAAAAATCTATTACATAATCTATTTTCTAAATGACTAAAATAACACCCAATGTATAACTTTGTTAATTTGTTAACCAAAAAGCAATTTGTAACCTATTTTCAGTAAAAATCCACCAAATGCAGATCCCCTCAGCGTGGATGCTTTCGATTGTTCCTCCATTTGTGTTTGTTATGGTGCGTTCACATATAATGCGTTTCATGCGGCGCGATTGCATACAAAGTCAATGCAAAGATGCGAAAAGATGCGCTTAGGCAGGCAGCCTTTCCACGTGGCGCGAATGAAGCAAATGACGTGACTCAAACACTCAAAATTGCTTCAACTCTAAAAATGACCTTGCTGCGTTGTCGCGAAAGCCTATCAGCAATGAGATTGTCTGGATGTCACTGATGTACTGACATAATAGCAGAAGAAATCTGGAAAAATGGATGAAAAAATTGTTGTAGCGGTGTGTGGGCACCCCGAATTGTACACAACGACACAACGTCATACATGTACAGAGACTGGACGAAAAAAGACATCGCTTGGAGGAAAGTGAGTGAGGAAAAGGAAAATATGCGCGTCTACTTGATTCCAGTACATTACTATGCACCAAGTTGTAGAAGCCCCTCCTCCTGTTCTTTTCCGGAAAAGAATGGGGAATATTGCGGGTTTGCATTACTTGCGCTGACGCAAGTTAAAACAGAAATTTATTATCCAGCGGTCAAACTTGCACGAGCAATGCCAGGTGAAATTTTTTTTCACGTTGTATGTGAACGCACCATTAGACATTTTTTATTTCAAAATTGTGATTTCCAGGCCTGGAAAATCAATGAAAAGTCTTGGAAATTGCTATAGTAAATATACATTTTTCTAGTTACGCTTAGCTCTAAAGTATTTAATCTGCATGAAATTGTTCTTTTGTGAGAGCAAATGATTAAAAATATTCATATCCAGAAATAATGAATGACTGTCATGGACAAGTAATAGAAATTAACACGTCAAATGATGTGGGACATTTGTAATTATGAATCGTACCTAAATAATTGAAAGGAATGAATCTTGACCACATTTTAAATTCAGATTTCATTATGCATTGCATCATTAAATTAAGATAAAACTTAAGTAGATCTGCACACTGTTTAACTGTTCCCTTTTATTAATTTAAAAACAGCAACGTTACGATCAGAATGATCTTCAGGTCAGTCAAAATGGAACAGTTAAACAGTGTGTGGATCTACTTCCGTTTTATTTCAGTGCTTTTTGCATTGATCCAGCACCTTTTGTAAAAGTATTGGATGTGCATGCATTTTTCCCCTATCATTGAGTTAAGAGCCATAATCAAATCAAATCATTTTCAGAGCAAATGACAACATATGACACTGGTCAACATAGTCCACAATTTCACCACGTTCAATTGTTATTACAGACTTTCATTTTCTCTTAATCCACTTTATTCCACAGAGCTTCTAGGGAGAGCCCATCACTTCCTGAGAAGAAGAAATCCATAATCTGGCAGTTGTGAGTATTACAGCAGGAGTTTATATTGTTTTTGTTTTGGCAATACAGCATTATTATAACTATAAAGAAGTTACTGGCACACTGACTTTTGACATGTCTAAATTACGTTAGTACTGACATTCGAAAACTTGCTAGCTACTCTACATAACTGCATTCGGGAGGATGATTTTTACCAGTTTAAATTAACTTTATTGTTGATTTGAGACATTTTTCTCTCTCCAGCTTTGCACGTCTTTTCAGTTCATCTGCAAGCCCACCTCCAGTTAAACGGCCTTACACCAGTGTTAACATCCACTATAAGTCTCCATCTCCTGCTGGCTACAACCAGAGACGCTCTCAAACCATGTGCCAGATTTCCACCTCCAACTGCATACTGGAGTTCCTGCCTGAAGAGTGAGAAGGAACACACTCATACCTGTCTGTCTCTATGTCCCATATGTCCTCATAACTTTTCTTTTGTCCTTCCTCAATGTCCACCCATGTGTATTCTCTCTCTTTTCTCAGCTTGGACAAACTGACTCTAAATGTTGCGCTAAGGCTGCATTTGACTGTTAGCTGTTGCACACACACACATACACACACACACATGTTTACTTAGCTTTAAAAATGGCGACATACCACAGTCGTCTATTGTTTTTATATGAAGCTAATTAAAAATACTGTACTGTAAGTTACTACCCCTTAAATAAACGTATTGCAGTACAGTGCTTTATTTATGTATTTTCCAATTGAGAACATACATAAATGTTGCCAAATTGAGATTTTAGCTTTTTTGGGGGACAATCTTGTATTTTTGTGCTGATTAATGCTTAAATGTGTGTCTGCCAAATTAATAAAACAGGAATTTTATTTATTAACACATAAGCACATAAACATACATTACAAATGAAGGCATATGTCTGATGGGCTTTTCTTGCTTCCAAAGTGAGTGTGAAATATAACACTTTACGTAATAAATCGTTTGTCTGTCTTTTATATCTGTGGCATTCATTTTAGGCCTCGGCTGGCTGGTTCTCTCGCTCTTTCGCTGACCGCTCCCTCTCTCTTTCTCTTGGTCCTGTAGACTGCCCAGTAATGGTGTTGCATCTCTTCTCAGCGATTCAGCACTCTGTACCCGCAGAGAGCAGCGTCGAGAACAATACCGGCAGGTGCGCGAGCACATGCGCAGGAAGGACGGACCAATGCAGACCTGCGGCTGGAGTGTCCCACCCCGATTCAAACAGGTATCTACCCTTTTGTTCATCCTGAACCCCTGACCTCAGTAATACATCTCCAGACTCAGTTCTCTAAGACTTCAAGACTCCAGTATCAAGGACTTCCAAGGCCAATATCACCAGTACTAATAGTGATTCTTATAATAAAGGAAATATTATTTGTAATATCTGAGATTAAAATGGGTACTTATGGCCACGTAATATTAATATATGGAAGCTGTCCTTATTAACAGTAAATAAACCGCAAATTATGAGACTGCTGTTTATAGCAAACTCATAATAAACGTCACAAAGTTACTATCCTGCGCAAGTGTGCTAAAACAGTTCACATTTTCCACTTCAAAGCTTATGATACACATGCATTTTTATGATAAATAAATAATTTAATCACCAGTAAATCATTTGTTTTCATTTAGTAGCAGTGTTAATATAGTTATGGAATCAGAAGTATCAATATTTAAGGATTGTCCTGTCCATCCCTACGAAGAGACTGGAGTGAGTCTGTTTGTCAGGGGATGCCCACCACAAGAGAAGCAAAAAAAGCCTCCTAAACGAAGAAAGGAATAAATGGCAAAACAAATAGTCAAGATGTTCTCCAAACATACATATCGCCGCTGTCTAATAAAAAGCACGTATGTCCAAACAGTTCATTTTTCAAGAGCATGTAAAATCTCTTTTTCTCATAAACAATTTTACAATCGAAAATAACATAATTAGTCACCTTTAGCACCATAAATAGAATTCTATCATTACACGTCTATTAGTGAACCGTTCGATATTTTAACTGAACTTTTTTTGTTAGCGAACGTGAACAAGCATAGTATTCTTATCATGGGTTCCAGTGGCGCATGTTCAGTTACAGACTCAAGTTTAACTGTTCGTGTTCTCAGAACTCGGTTGGTTATCAATTGCTAGAGAGTTTATTTTGGGATATAATCTGAGCTTTCACTTACTATTTTAGATTGAAATCAGTTATATGGCTAGGGTTTCTAGTCCAGTTGTTGAGTGGACAGTTCGGTTTCGAGACACACTTTCTGGGTCCAACGCATAAATTGCATATCAGAATTAGTTTCACTCACGGTTTCACAAAGTTGGAAGTCTTGCAACCGTATATGGCTGGTACAGTATAGTCTTCTATTTAAAGCCACCTGACATTGTGCGTGTATGTATGGCTTTGGTTGTCAGGGAAATCACAGAACCAGTCCGATGTAGGCAATCTCTTCCCTACACTTCAGCCAGACAGCTGAAGTAAATTACTTGACCCTCTTCAAAACATAAGGACGGGACATACGCGGTTTTGAAGGCCAATGAAGATACTTGTTAAAGAGATTAAACATTAAACATCTTTTCATTGGTCATTTCGATGCTCAGTTTAAACCGTAGGAAGAGGTAATTCGGTGCGTTCCGTCTATCGTAAAAAGTCAAAATTGCCAAAAGTGGAGATACATGTTTTTCATGGGACAACGACGATATAAGAAAGGATGTGTCTCAGTTCAGCCCCTCCCAAAATAGGGGATGATCCTTTGATTCATGTTTGATGATGATCTCAAATGGCTTGTTGAGGATGTGTGAGATGTTCAAGACTATCATAAGCTCTCATAAGTCCAGTGCAATGTCATACATTTGAATTATTGGTAAGTGTGCCTATGACAGGTAAAATCCCTTGCCTGTTGTCAAGCGAAATAACCATGACTATGGCACACTGGTTATTCTGGAATTGTGTTTTCAGATTGTTTTTACATGGAAATAGTTAAGTGGTACATGTTATACAAGTTTCTGGAGGGGCAACAGTGTGTGTTAGTGTTGCCATGGTTACAGTGTGTTGTAAGGGATGCCCTGGTGACAGTGTCACCGTGGCTCTAACTGTGATCTCCCACAGAATGGCTCCCAGGCGGACAGCACTCAAGATGCCACAGCAAAGAGGACGCAGGCAAGTCTGAGTGGCAGAGGACCAGCATGCACCTCTCCCACCCTGTCCCTCATAAATCCCAGCCCTAACCCGACTCCCGAAAACTGATATAGCAGAAAATACCTTTGCTAAGTTATAAGAATGTAACTAATGGTATAGACCGCAACAGTCTGGTTCCAAAAGTAAAATCCCATTAATTTTTTTCCATTGACAAATTGATTTTCAACGATAACTCATAAACCTTTAAAGACAGACCTACCTAGAGCTCTGAGGTTTTTCAGCAATGGTATATGCTTCCGTTGAAGCATATCAGGATGCATTATTTCAACATTATTGTTTAAAAATCATGTTTGCTAGCAGAGTTCCTGTAAACAACTACATTACCCATTGTACGGCAGAGAAAGCTTCACCAATCAGACAACCACGTCAACGAAGCTGGCGAAATGTGCCTCAGAGCGACCGCCCACTCCCATAATATACTGTGAATGACATAATATAGTCGCTTTCCCTTCCCTTCAAACTACTTATCTATTTGTATGTATCAGAATATTTTGCAATAAACATAAATTATGATGTTTTGATTCTTATAATCAACAACCTAAAATCAACAGTTTTAATGATTCACATCACTTCATATTTGATTACGTCATTCGCAATGCCTCAAAACAAAACTTTTGATGTGATTCACCTTGGAGCTGGTTGGTTTCATTCCTAGCTTAAAACGCTTTTATGGAGGATTATATAAAATCCCTATGGAAAAAATGAATGGGAAAATTTCTTGAGAACCCAGAAGGCTGAAAAAGTTGGCGGACAGTGTTGCGTTCTATTAGAAGCTTTGATCATGCTTGTGAATTAACCAGCACTGAGCAGAATGTTACTTGAGCATTCAAGCTAACTATGTGTTGCTTGCACCCCCAACATGACACAAAAATAGGAAGTATTTAGTGCATTAGACCAATAGATTTGGCTAATTTCATTGCTAGTAAAAACACACAATGTGATACCTTTGCCAGACATCATAATTTAAATGCCTGTATTATTTCAAAACAACCTGATATGTAAACACTGCAATTTACCATGCAAAGGTTATTAAAGGGATAGTTCACCCAAAAATGAAAATTCTCTCATCATTCACTCACCCTCATGTAGGGCTGAAACGATTATTCGAAGTTCAAAAATTTTCATTGTTGAATATTCGTTTGATGTCATTTAACTTTACATGAGATCACATTAAACTCTAATGATGATGTGTGAGAGCAGCATTCTAAACTTTCCAAACAGCTTCAGGTGATGTAGATCTCAAAGTATGAGGGAATTATACTTTGCTTAAGCTCCGCTGAAGCAAAGCTTGTTTGTTGAGTGTCTTTAAAGGAAACACCCCGGTGATACATCTTTAATGCAGTTATATTTAATGCGTTATAGCTTTATTAAAATTCAAACAATAAGGAAGCAGGTCATGTAAACAACTACAAATCTGAAACTGACATTTCTCTTGTGCCTTTTCTATGAGTTGCACGAAGTGTCCTGATCTGAGGGTGAGAGATTGAAACTGCACCCCGTTGATGCATACTCTGTCGCGGGGATGCTCGTCTCCCTCACACACGCTTGCTGCAGCTATACTATATAACGTGATGGCTTATTGAACTTATTGAATCATAATATATGTGTCACTGTGCATTTCTTATCATGAAGAAAATACACAGTATGCAGCTTTATTCAAACGAAAGAGTTATTTTTTTTGTGAGTTAAAGATGGATTAAAGTGAACAGAAAGGTGGGAGAGAGTATATAACAAAATATATATATATATATTTTTTGGCTTGTTTTCCAATACAAATATGTAAAACAATGTACATTTTCTTTAGCAGCTGCAGAAGAAAAATTGTTATCTGAGAATGTTGAATATATTATTAAAAATACAAATATTTTCAAATATCTAAAAAAAGGATTAATTCACCTGAGAAGCTGCATATTAGATATTTAGACTTGTTTTAAGAGAATATATCTTGAATATAAGTATATTTTGTATTTACTGCACTCGCAGAAAAATACACTAATATACAAAATGTACTTCTATTTAAGATACATTCTTTTAAAGCAAGTCTAAATATCTTATATGTTGCTTCTCAAGTAAATGTATACTGTTTTAAGGATTTTTACACTTATTTTAAATGGAAAACAAGATGAAAACACTTGATAACGATACGATTTTTTGCAGCATTTTATTTTTACTGAATGCAACTTATAAACAGTATTTTTTTCTCTTTAATTCAGTGAATGTCATTTAGAGGTATTTTTTAAAAGATGATTTTGTCCTCTTTATTGTTAGCGAGCACATTTAATACAACCTTTTAAGTCAGAAATAGTCGATTAAGATCTAATGATTAATCATTGCAAATAATTGCTCGAATAGTCAAATAATTGTTCTAATAATCATTAGATTAGTCGTTTATCAAAATAATCGTTAGTTGCAGCCCTACCCTCATGCCATCCTATATGTGTATGACTTTCTTCTGCTGAACACAAATGAAAATTTTTAGAAGAATATTTCAGCTCTTTAGGTCCATACATCGCAAGTGAATGGGTACCAAAATTTTGGAGCTCCAAAATACACATAAAGGCAGCATAAAAGTAATCCATAAGACTCCAGTGGTCAAATTAATATCTTTTGGAATGTTATGATAGGTGTGGTGAAAAACATGAATATTTAAATCTGTTTCTACCAAAATAATTCTCTTCCCTGCCCAGTAGGTGGCGATATGCAAGAAAAATGTGAATCACCAAAAACAAAAGAAGAAGAATGTAATATATAAAGTGGAGAGTGATAGTAAAAAGGCTTCAATATTGAACTGTTTCTCACCCACACCGATCATATCTCTTCAGAAGATATGGATTTAACCACTGGAGTCATATGGATTACCTTTATGCTGTGTTTATGTGTATTTTGGAGCTTCTTAATGTTTGCACCCATTCACTTGCATTGTATAGACAAAGAGAGCTAAAATATTCTCTAAAAATCTTTGTTTGTGTTCTGCAGAAGAAAGAAAGTCATAAACATCTAGGATGGCATGAGGGTGAGTAAATGATGCAACGTTTAATAATATACTGTCATAAAATTTTAATTTGATCAGAAATATTATGCTGTCATCAGCTTCTTTATAATCTTGATTTAGAAATCCAGACAACCCTGTTGCAAAGAGCAGCATAACTGGTCTTCAGCATGTGTTGTGTTTTAGATGCTGGTGTGCTGGATTCCCTACCAGGCTTTATAACTAGCTTAAAGCTGAAGTATGTAATTTTCTGCACCACTAGTGCCACCAAACGAAATTGCAAAAATAAAAAAAATTAAAAACAATTTTCTGAATACGCCCCTGGTCTGCCAGTGGCAACACAAATAGATAGTCCTACCTCCAACTCATGCCTTTTGTTGAGTAACGTTGTTGGGGTGGGTCTAAGCAAGTCGCTCAAAACAAAGTAATTTTCAAAGCTCCATAGAAAGACAGTGCTTACAATTTCCAAGAAAATTAACCTATGAATGGCTTACTTATATCTGTTTACATCAGCTTTAAACAGCTAAAATTATATTTTGGTCAACCAACTTCATCTGAAAGACCATGCTGGTCAGCCAGCTTTATCAGCAGAATTTTTTTCTGGTCCAGCAGTTATGCCAATCCCAGACCAGCACTAACCAGCATGGAAATTCATGTTGGTGTTAGCAGGTCTTTTCAGCAGGGAAACATTTCATGCTTGGTCCATATCATACCTACCTTCAGCATAGAAACACTTGAATTATGATTGGCAGCTCCCTCAATCACTCATTAGCTAACCATACAGTGCAGATTAACTCCAGTCATTGCGCATGCATCTGCCTTGTAACCCTCTAACAGACTTTGATCTGCTGCTCTGGTTTGCTGTTCTTGGTTTCCACTTTTCTCTGTCTATCTCTCTGCCTTGGATCAAGGCAAGGTCATGATGGGGCCTCCAAGTCTGGCTTCTGCTTGTAGTGTGTGGCAATGATCATATTTGTGTTGGCTTTCTGAAAATTACTGCCATCCTGTGTTCTCACAGGCCAATGAGAAAGAGGATAATCGCATGAAAAATGTCCCTGTGCCAGTATATTGCCGCCCTCTGGTGGAGAAAGACCCCAACAGGAAGGTAATGGATGAACACATTCATGACTTTAGTAACACAAGATTTCTGGTTTTGTTTTTTTATGGTTATGAATTTTGCTTTTTGCACAGTTGTGGTGTGCAGCTGGTGTGGATCTTACTGGTTGGAACACCAATCCGGAGACTGCTGGTGTGAAGCCATCCAATGGCTCTGATCCATTGACAGTAGAGGATGGAGGAGACAACAAGGGTGAGCAGAGCTCTCCAGAGAAAAAGAAGGTAAACAGCTACAATAACAACACAAAGGCAAAGTAAATTTTTTTTTTTTACATTTTCAAATTAATCAGTATACATAAATATTAAACAGAAATAATTTAGAGTATGTATGCACACAACTAGACTGTGAAGTTATTTCAAGCAGTGTAATTAATGTAGAAGAAATCATCATGGTAACTGTTGTAACCTCTGTACCCTGATGGAGGGAACAAGACTTTGTGTCGAATGTAGTGACACAAGGGGTCTTTCTTGAGTTCCTCGCGTACTTCTGAACTTGAGAAAAGGCCAATGAGAAATTGGCAGACAGAATTTGCATGTCCCACCCCCGGACATACGGGTATAAAGGGAAGCGTATATGAGACCGACTCCGTTCGCTGCACGGCACTCATATCCTGGGCAACCTCAACACGACAGCGGACGCAACAGGTTTCGCCCAGCGGAGAGTGTAGGCTCCAACCCCAGGTGGTCCAGCTGATTTGGGGCCGGTTCGGCATGGCACAGGTAGATCTCTTTGCCTCCCAAGACAATTCCCACTGCCCGCTCTGGAACTCCCTGACAGAGGCCCCACTTGGGACAGACGCGCTGCACACAGCTGGCCCCGGGGGCTGCGCAAGTATGCATTTCCCCCAGTGAGCCTTCTTGCACTGGTCCTTCTTTAAGTGCCTTGGCAGTAGGAGAGCCATGGCATGCAGGGCTGAGGTGGCATGTCCGGTGGGGCTGTAGGCTTTCGAGGTCAGCGACAACGTCATCCTACAGGCCTTGGAGGAGAGTACCGGGTGATCCCGCCAGGTGGCGGCGTTCTCGGGGCACAAGTGGATCGCAACCGCTCTGTCCACCTGGGGGACCTCTGTGTACCCGTGTGCCACCCCACCGTCAAGGGTATTGAGAATGGACGAGCGAGGTGGCCGGTTCCAGGCAGTAAAATGTGCCCTCCACGACCTCGTCAACTCGTCATGCACTTCTGGGAAGAAAGGTACCGGGGTGGGGCTTGGCTGGGAGCGGCGCCCTGACCCGAGGTACCAATCAAGCCGTGAAGGCTGTGGGGAGTATGGAGGGTTCCAGTCTAAGCCCACACATCTGCGCGTCGGCCTCAGACTGAGCGGGATGACCCGAAGGTGGCAGCCCAGTCCAGTTCTCTGCGTCAGACGCCTGAACGCTCTCCGATGCAGTGCAATGTCATCATCCTATTCCGGGGGCTCAAGGGAGAACGCGGGCTGGCCGTGAGGCGAGCCGCCCTCACCTCGAGCCCGGACGGAAGCAAGCGAGTGTGCCGGGGGCTGGTGGTTCGTGGGGATTTACCCAGCGAAACAGAGCCTGCTGCCATCCCCAAATCGCCTCCATCGCCAGCCAGGTCGTCCTCAATCCCGTGGGAAGCAGCGACGTGGGGGGGCAGCTAAAGTGGCATTTACTGTAAGAAATGAAAGCCGCGACCGCAACGCTGCCATGGTCATGTTCTCGCAGTGACTACATGAACCATCCACAAACGCTGCCTCATTGTGATCGCTACCCAGGCACACAAGGCACCGTCTATGACCGTCAGTATTTGTGAGATATTGACCGCATCCAAGAAATACACAGAGGCAGAAAGGCATCTTTAAAAAGACGTTTCCTGAAAAGTGTGAGTGGAAATAAAACTCTTTTAGAGGAAAAAACTCTTTTAGGAGAGAACACTCTTTCAGATAGAAGCGCTGTCGAAGCGCCAAGGGGCGTGGACTGCACAGCGTGCAGAGAGGGAGAAAGCCGCTGGTAATGCGCTGTAGATCCAACAGCAGTGATTAGCCAACAGAGGTGAGTGGAACAGTAGTGAATTTCAGCAGACAGATGCACGCCCGCTTCCCTTTATATCCGTATGTCCAGGGGCGGACATGCAAATTCTGTCTGCCAATTTCTCATTGGCCTTTTCTCAACTTTAGAGGTATGCGAGGCTCTCAGGAAAGACCCCTTGTGTCACTACATTCGACACAATGTCTTTCGACACAAAGCTCTTTTTCAATTTTGTCATATGCACATGTAGTTCTTTCTTCAAAATTTCCATCAATTTTTATGAGTCCTTGTAGAGATGTTACACGGCTTAGAGCCACATTTGCTTTCCCAGAGACAACAGCTTTTACCACTGTTAAACAAAACTTAACAGTATCTTTAAAGGAAGTTAACGTCTTACAGAACCGCATTTGTCATTTGCACATCAACAAATTATTTTATCAGCACAACGATTTGAGTGATTTTCTTAGTAGTAGGACTTAGTATAATATTGCACTTGTGTTTCACATGTTACTGGCTACACTCCCCCATCTTTTTCTCAGCAAAAATGCCCAAAGGGAGTTTTGAGCACCGTGATTACACAGTGTGCTTAAATTGCATCCAAACATTAATATGTTCCCCTCTTCCAGCCTAAGGAGCTGCATGAGATGGACTCCATGAACAGCCGTGTATGGATTCTGACCAGCACTCATTCAGCCAGTAATGTGGTCATCATTGATGCAAACCAGCCCTGCTCACTGGTCGACCAGTTTAATGTGTGCAATGCCCATGTGCTCTGCATCTCCAGTGTACCAGGTCAGTGTAACATTAGATGAAGTGGCTTTGGTAAAAAGGAGTCTGCACTGGACCTAAATATGGATAGATATAACATGAATACAAATCAACAATGAAGAACGTTGCCACAAATGCTATGGGTTTTAAGTGCAATTTTCTGATGGAGGATTCCTGAATCTGGCACCTTGTTGATTCCATATACATATAGAAAATGACACTGTTGCAGACTTATGAATGTTGCATTATTGCCAATTGCAGTGACAGTGCATATGTGTGTCTGTGTCTTTGTAGCGGCCAGTGAGAATGATTATCCAGCAGGTGAGATCTTTTTGGATCAGCAGGGTGGTGATGGAGCATCAGAGGAGAAGGGTGGAGTGGAGGGAATGTTGGCTGGGATCACAATTGTGGGCTGTGCCACTAACTGCAGTGTAGTACGCAGCAACTGTTCATCTCGCACTGATACACCCGTGCAGGACCGAAGTCAAGGTAAAAATACGGATCTGTGCAGAGGTGTGTATGGTTCTTGAAAATCTCATGCTTAACTGTGAAGATGAAAATATGAAACATTGAGACTACACATTCACTGCACTCTTTAATCTATATTTTTGTTCAAGTTATCTTTCATTACATGTATAATGCATTAAATATGAAATGCTACTAGATTTGATACTGAATGGATTGGTGAGGGGTTTTATGCAGTTCAGTTTTTGTGTGTGTGGATAGCTCCTACAGCTCCAGTTTGCAGAAGCTTGGCAGTTTCACAGTCAGCGGAGGAAGCGACAGAAGCCATTGAGGTGTCAGAGGAGGCAGAGCAAAGTGAAAATGCAGACAATGCCCTCGGATCTTTCACAGAACATGTCTTTACTGACAACACACACAGGTACCTCACTCCAGTGTTATTATAGTTTTGTTTTTTTATTTAGTTTTTAGATTTAATTTGTCATTACAATTTAGTTTAGTTTTCCTTAGTTTTCACAGTTTGTTAGTTTTAGTTTAGTTTTTGTTCGTTTTTATTTTGGTTTTAGTATTTTTGTATGGCTGCCAAAGTTAAGCGTTTACTGGTTTAATTTAAAAAGTCTAACATCATTATTTTTCTCTGGCACTCTTGTGTTATGTCTCTCTAGTTCAGACATGGGCAACATACGGCCCGCGGGCCAGTTCATGCCCTCCACATTGTTTAATATGGCCCACGGCTCATTTATTGTAAAAGTTTTTTTTTTTTCATTGGATATTCCCAGTATTGAATGTTTCTTCATTTTTGCTTTTGAATAAGGTAGAAGACATCCTAAGCTTTCGACAAAGGTATAATGTCAGGTTAAGTGTCATTTGGATCATAATTCAATGTCAAGAAAATAAAAATGTCCAAAATTGTCCCACTTTGCCCATATTCACCATATTATGTCAAAAACTCACTTTTATCTTAGTTTAGTTAGTTTTGGAGGAATGAAAATGTATTTGAGTTTAGTTTCAGTTTTTTTTTTCAATAATCTCAGTTTTTATATTTATTTTAGTTAACGAAAAACATTTTGGTTAGTTTTCGTTTTAGTTTTCATTACCTTTATAACACTGCCTCACAACTCTTTATATAAAACCATGGAAAACTGATATAAATGTACTGTTGAGTTCCTGTTTTACTTATTTAATTTATTTGATACTGGTTTATTAACAAGCCCATTCATTGGTTGAAAAATAAGTCCAATATGCTGCCTTCAAGTCATCATGTGAGAGGTCGGTGTTTGTAGTTACATTTGTGTTTATATTTTTAGACCTAAACTGTCCAAGTTTGTTGGCTATTTTATTGGCCCTCAGTAATGCATGCTGTACAGTACATATTAGAATTACTCAGCATTTAGTTTTGTAAGTGATCTTTGAATATGTTATTTTCATCCACTTGGTGGACTTATGCAAAAATAAAGGTAGTTAAAAATGCATGGACCACATCGCATTTGAGGTGTAAATGCTAATCCGTCCTGAATACATCCCGAACAGCAGCGAAGAGCAACCCCTCACCCTGTTCTAAGACAAGAGTTTAAACAATGTAGTTTACGAGTGACGTTAAATGGAAATAACTGTCGGATCAGAACATTTTAAAAAGTGGATTCATACACAATCACAAGAACTTCACAGATCTTCATTGAATCTGATATCTACATGCAGGGACACAGATGAGAAGCACACACATCTGAAGCTCAGGTTTAAACAGGTTATTCACTAAAATAATGGATTATTCTGCTCAAAATGTTGCATTGGTGCTTAGATTGATTTTTAGCTGCATCTGGGTGAAGCATTGTCGTTTTTACACACCTTCTGTCTTTTATTACTTTTTGCAGTTTATTATCATGCAGTAGCACAGTGAAGGATAGTGATTAATGTATGTCATCATGAAATTCTCAACACTCCCCTTGGCATCCAAACACAACTGGACACAGGAGATGCATTTAAGCAACCAGGTGTAAACAGCGATGTGTCATACCAGGTGTAAATAGGGTCAGTGTCTATTGTGCTGTTTTTGTTACATTATATATGATAATATAAATGCAGATGGGCAGTTTTCTTCATACTGAATGCTTTCAGTAGTGCATTGAACTTAAAGGTCAAGTGACACACCTAGGTTTCTCTCGGAAAACGCAGCTTAGTCTGGTCATGTAAACACATAAGTGGTGTTCTGATGGGTGTTTGAAGAGTGTGCGTTTGTGGAACAGACAGGGATAACAAACTACATAAGATGGAGCCCAACAACAAGCCCACACAGTGGAAAGAATTCAACATTTCTGGGAGTACAGTGAGAAAATCACACTATAACATTATAAACTATACCTATTTATACACACCAATGTAAAGTAGCGACTGTCCCTCGTGCTCCTGTATACGTGATTGTACATTGGGGAAATCACAGAGTTTTACCTAAGAGGGAAACCCCACTATTGCAGTGCAATTCTGCTGCAGATCTTGATTGAAAGTAAGGAAAAAAACACAGCAACAACTCTGGAATATCTGGAAATAAAGTGAAGCAATGGAGAATAAAATAGCAAAGTCTTCCTCATATCCCATGTTTGTTATTTACACATGCGTCTCGTGGAAAATGACGTTGCTGTGGAGAAAGCTGCTTGCCGACCAAATGTATACAGGACTAAAGAGTACACCTCTTATACAGTGGATATAAACTGGAACACTTTTTTTCTCGCAATAAGCCGCTTTCTGGTGTCCATGTAAACATAGTCAATGTTGCTGTGTCCGTCTGGTTGGTGCAACATTTTCAAAGTGCCACAGAGCTACTGTGTTTGCAAATTTTTGAGAAATCAGCCTATGAATGGCTTACTTATAGTTGTCTATCCACTTTAAGCTGGGATAGGGGAAACTATTTTAACAAAAACAAAAAATACACTTCACCTTTAAATGTTCTACTCTGTTTTGATGTGTGCTCTGTGTTATTGTGAAACATCAGTGAAGCAGGTGTCCCGAAGGAACAAGTGACATCAGCGCCTACAGACTCAGGGGAGGCAGGAAATGACCGTGCAGGAACAAGTGCTGCTCCTACCATGTGGCTGGGAGCCCAGAATGGCTGGTAGGAATCATCTCTCACTCTCTTTCTCTCTCTCTCTCTCAATTATAATTTTTTTTCAATTTAATTTGGCTTTATTGGCATTACAAATTGGAGTATAGTATTGCCAAAGCATTTTAAGGTTATGTACATTCAGAATGTTTTAAATACAATAATAAAACAACAAAAAGTAGTAATGAGAAGGAAAACATTTACATCCTAAGAATGAATATAGATATATATAAAAAAGACACACAAAATATACAGAAAATGAATTGTATTCAGTGAATTAGC
This sequence comes from Xyrauchen texanus, assembly GCF_025860055.1. NCBI lineage: Eukaryota > Metazoa > Chordata > Actinopteri > Cypriniformes > Catostomidae > Xyrauchen > Xyrauchen texanus. The sequence continues at coordinate 32,615,441 of NC_068283.1, read as the reverse complement.
TATGTCTAACAAAGTGAATGACAGACACATATATAGCAACTAGTGCAGCTGTGCAGTCATCCTCTCCAAGAATATAGGGAATTTTTTCTGTATCACTGAGTTTAAGGAATGATGGATTCAGTTAACGTTCTCTCTCCCTCTACCTCTTTTAGACATGTGTTCACACACATACAAAAAGCATCCCATTTTCACATCCCATTATAAAGTCATATTTTCTTGACACCAATACTGTGACACCGAGCACTCACATATACAAAATAAATTGAAAACACTCATGTCATGTCTCTGTAAACTCTCTCAACAGGCTTTATGTCCATTCTGCAGTGGCAAACTGGAAGAAATGCCTCCATTCCATCAAACTCAAAGACTCTATACTGAGTTTGGTGTAAGTAGAATCAGAGTGATATACTTTGATAGTTGTTAATAATTAATAAATTAATAAAATGTATACACTGCATATAGTTTCAGTGCAGGTTTACAAAGAATAATGCTTTACAAACCCCCGTGTTCATCGCTGTGTCTTTCAGGCATGTGAAAGGGAGGGTTCTTGTTGCATTAGCTGATGGCACTCTTGCAATTTTCCATAGAGCTGAAGGTTTGCCACATCTCACTTGAAAATCATTACAACTGAACTGTAATTTATTGGGGTTTTGGGTGTAAATGTTATTAGGATGACAGATGTTATTACAATAGGATGACACATATGGAATCACACAATTTTGAGCTTTCTCTTTGTGTATGAAATCTACACACAGATGGACAATGGGACCTATCAAACTATCATCTAATGGATCTGGGTCGACCCCACCACTCCATTCGATGTATGGCTGTGGTGCATGACAAAGTGTGGTGTGGTAACAAGAACAAGATCTATGTCATCCAGCCTAAGAGCATGCAGATCGAGGTGAGACCATTATTAAATGTGCTGTCCCAGGTCAGGCTAATATCTATTTGTTTCCTCATTACAACCATTATGTGAAGAAAGTAAAAACTGATACTAAGTAACTAAGTAACAAAAAACATGTGAATATGCCAGTGATTTATTTCGTTCTACCATTCTTTGGCCTGTTTTCTCTCTTTTCTATATTTGCTCAGCAAATTTCCATTTGTCAGCCTTTCTCTTGCCCTTGGGACTTCAATTTGTCTCTGTGTTTCTCTCTCTGCTTATAGAAATCATTTGACGCTCACCCACGCAAGGAAAGCCAGGTGAGGCAGCTTGCATGGATTGGTGATGGCGTCTGGGTTTCAATTCGTTTGGATTCAACACTCCGCTTGTACCACGCACTCACACACCAACATCTACAAGACGTGGACATTGAGCCTTATGTCAGCAAGATGCTAGGTAACACTCCTCCCTCTGACCTCAACAATAGTGTCTCATCTAAAACTGAAAATATACTTTGTCAGGCGCAAACGCTGAGTGACGCGTGATGCAAATTTAGTCATAAGCAGAGTGCATCTCTGAATGCGCAGAATGCCCATGCACCAACATTATTTGCACTAGCGTTCACAAACCGAAGTACTCATTGGGCTTAAGATTAGAGTAACATCCAGCATATAACAGCAGTATAAACATTTTACATATCTGTTGCCTTGTCTATGATTGACAGGTACAGGAAAGCTGGGGTTTTCATTTGTCAGGATAACCGCCCTGCTGATTGGAGGAAACCGGTTGTGGGTGGGAACTGGAAATGGTGTCATCATCTCTATTCCTCTGACTGAAAGTAAGTCTTATGTGTGTGTTATATGCGCGCACACACACACCTAGAAGTAAAGTATTTCGGAGAAATAACTTAGACAAGAATAAACTAAAATGAAACAAGAATGTACAGATTTGTTGGCAAACTTCAACAGGATAGTTCACACAAAAATAAAAACTCTGTAATTTACCAAAGATCTAAGGAAAAATAGCAGTTTGATTTACCAAATGTACAAGGTTTTTGGCATCGTGCCTTGATAAAAGAGTTTTGCAAAAAATGCAAATGTCTTAAAGGGATAGTTCATAAAAAATTTTAATTGATCATTTACTCGCTGCTGAAAGATTTACTTTATACAATGACTCCTTACAGATGAAACATATCAGAATCTATTTTAAAATGTACCACTTTCCAATACATCAAAAGATGGATTGAGGCAGCTCCACAGATGAAGTGTTAAACCCCAGATATCCACTGACCCTAGAACCACCACTGTCGTGAATCCAGATCATGAACCGCTAGGTTACCACAACCTTCCATAACCCTTTTAACTTCCCAACAACCTGTGTGTCCCCCTTTTCACATCGCTTTCTTTACTTCTCTATTTCTTATTGTCTATTGTATCATAACCGTCTTTCGTCTTCCGTCTCATGCTCTCTTGTCCTGCCCTGTTCCCCTCCCCGCTTCCTCCTTACTTTAGCCGTAGTGCTTCATCGAGGTCAGCTCCTCGGACTGAGGGGTAAGTTTGGAGTGGTACAACTGTAATTGTTATATCACGTCACGCTTTATTTGGGTAATATATTTGCTTCTTTCTCTTTCATTTATGCCATCATTCAAACTTTTTTTTTCAGTGGGTTTAGCATGGTTTTGTCAGGGTTGAATTATCTCTTTTAGCATTACTGTCTTCATTGTGTTTATTTGAAATGTTGTCATAAATGCCATTATGTTCTTGTTTTATGTTGTATCTGTATGAATAGCTGTGGATTTGTAATAGTCTTGCATGCTGTGAGGTCTTTATCACAAAGAATCATGTTTGTTTTTCTCTGCTGCACCTGGCAGATGTATTCCTGGCAGTGAGTTTCTGTGATTGGTTATTTCAGTGTCATATTGTTTTTTTCTATATGTTTGCAGCCAATAAGGTGTCACCCACGTCGTCAGGGGGCGTGATCCATGTATATGCAGATGATAGTATCTCTGAAAAGAGTAGCTTCATACCATACTGCTCTATGGCTCAGGCTCAGCTCTGTTTCCATGGACACCGAGATGCAGTCAAGTTCTTCGTGTCAGTGCCAGGTTTGTGTTTAAGTTTTCAAAGTTTTATAAGGGGGGTAATAAATTATAACAAATATAATATAATTTTAATGTGGTAATATGACGAGAAATCAGATTGTCCTTTTTCTTTTGAGATAAGAGTTCTGTAAAATACTGTGTAAATATACAGTAACTTTTTAAATACTTTCGCTACCTGAAGTATTCATATTCGAGGAGTATTTAAGAGATTGTTCCCCTAAAAATTTACATTTACTCACCCTCATGTTATTTTAAACCTGTATGATTTTCTCATGTGGAACACAAAATGAGATGTTAGTCAGAGTCTCGTGGCACCATGCAAGGGTCGGATGTGTGAACGTCGAGCTCTGTGCTCTTTGCTAGTTTTTAATAATTTTTGTATCATAAACTGGAGAGATTCGATACACCCTGATCCATAAATGTTCTATGAAGACAATATGTCAAATAATTCAAAATCCTCGGGCTCTGGAGATGTGTAAAAATCTTGGTCTTACAGATATTTTGAGATTTTTTTAACCCATCTGTTAGGGACTATAAATTTTTTTCATCAGCCATAAGATTTATTCTAGTATAGATTTTTTTTTTATATCGAAGTCCCTCATTTCATCTGTTGTTGATTGCTCAATTGGAAACATATTAGTCTCAGACCAAGCCTTGGTGAGTTTAGAAGAGTTGCCACATATGGAGAAAAATAATTAATATAGTTCTTTAATGTTTCCCTTTTGCAAAATCCTGAATTTCAACAAATGCTAAAGGCTGAAATCAATGTCTATTTGGAGACCAAATGGTCCTCTGTATCCTCTCTGGGCGTGGCTTGGGTGGCACTTAAGCTGGTTCTTAGGTGTCGGATCATACAGTTTCCCTCATTCATCAAAATATCCAAAGCAAAAGAACTCGTGGATTTGGAAGGGAATATTAAAAGTGCCGAGGCAGAGCTGAAGCTCTGAATGTCTTCTGATGGCCTCAGAGGCTGAGCTGTTTTGGCTATTTAGGGTTTTGGGGGGACTCTCAGGGAGGGGATGGGGAGAGAGAAGTGTAGTTTAATTATGTATGTTGGTTTTATATATATATATATATATATATATTTATTTGTGTGTATTATTATTATTATATGTTTGTTGGGGGTTAGGGCGGGGTTGACGATTGGGGAGGGATATTTGTGGGGGTTAAATGTTAAATGTTGATTTGATGTTTATGTGTTGTGTCTTTCTCTGCTGTGTATTTTTGAATCAATTAAAATCATTAATTTCAATAAAAAGGAGATGTTAGTTAGTATGTTACCCTGAGTCACCATTCACTTTCATTGCATATTTTTAGTCAGTGGTGATTAAGGCTAACATTCTGCTTAAAATCTTTTGTGTTTCACTGAAGTAAGTCATATGTGTTTGGTATGAGGGTGATTAAAGAGTGACAAGATTTTTCTAACCTTTTAAAGGCAAACTTTATGTTTTGGTGCATTAAATAACTTTTCTAACATTATAAGTGAACCAAGGGAAGAATTTGATTATAAAAAAAGTATGATTCCACGTCTAGTTCTGTTTACTCCACATACAGTATCTCATCCTTTATTTCAGGAAATGTGTTGGCCACCTTGAATGGTAGTGTGCTGGACAGCCCATCAGAGTCGCAGGGGTCCTCGGTAGCCCCAGCAGACACAGAGGCACAGAGCCTTCTGAACGTGCTGGTGCTGAGTGGAGGGGAGGGTTATATCGACTTCCGAATTGGTTAGAAGCGCTCACATTTCTCTCTCTCATACACCTGAACTGATCTTCCATACATTTACTCATGCTCTCACTTTCATAGGTGATGGCGAGGATGAAGAGGCAGAGGAAGCCGAGGGTGAAGCCCCACAGATGAAGTCAGCATTGTCTAAAGCAGAGAAGAGTCATATCATTGTGTGGCAGGTGTCTTATGGGCCAGAGTGACTCATACAGACACCTGCCCCCTACCGCTCAATAACGCACCCAAAGACAGAGTATGAAACCTGATCTCTTTCTGTATCTATGCCCCAAATTCTGTACCTATGCTATGTAACTACCACAGCCTTGTAACTACCCCTTTAAAAGTCCTATATTGACCCCTTTAGTCTGTATTTTCCTACCCTAAATTCGAACTTCCTGAACGATCCTTCATTTCACGTCGTAACTTCCCCTCCCTCCCTACAAAAAGACAAACCACCTGCATCTTGTGATTGAATGGCAATTTCAAATTAAATACATGTAAACATCTTAAACCAGTACCAAACTACCATCCTGAAAGAACTACCCAGTTTTAGACAAATACCTGAAGACCCTTACCTTTACGTTCCTCAGCACACAGCTCACTGAATGGAGACAGGAACTCATTGCATAGAGTTTCAGAGGAGCAGTTAGCTGAATGGAACAATTTCAACAAAAATGTCTTAATTTGTCCATGAGGCTTTGTGTAGATGGCCAATACCACCTGGCTCTGTGTGTAGCCACAGGATAAAAGAGGTATGCAAACAGAATGTAAATAATGGAGTTCAGTATGCACTGAAGAGAGAAAGCGAAAAAATAATGAATAATTGAGAGGATAATCAAATAATGTGGAGGTCAGAATCTTCCACAACCCAAAGGAGTGTTTTCAATGCATACTAAGTATATATGTAAAAGAACATAGTAATGGATTAGATACATTTAGATAAATGGATTCAAGAACAATATCACCAATTGCAGCAGGTCATTTTTCAATCTCAGTGAGATGTGTGCTGATTGGATCTGACAACCTCCCCTTTGGGATTAACCACGAGGTTGAGGCCTTTGATTGGCTGCAGGTTTGACAGTCACCCTGTATGTAAAATCATCATTCTGTGTTCTCTGTGTGGTTAAGTATTAAGTAATAAACATGTTTATGTGCTAAAGTATTCTGTGTTAGTGAAACAATTCACAATCCTTGAATTTGGGATTTTCTTTTAAGGTAGAGCAATACTATATTATATATATAGAGAGAGAGAGAGAGAGAGAAACAAAAACAAGGACAAATGTACATTGAAATTATTTATTTGTAATGTAAGGTGCACTTTGGTCATATGAATTCCAACCAGATTAAGATAAGACATTATTGTGATATTCAGATCAGTTTTTCAGAGCCTACTGGCACTTTATCATTCACTATTGCTTTTCATTTGAGTAACGATAAAGAAATGTATTTATTACTAAGTCCATCAAGATGACAAGAAACATTCAAAGGTTTGATGTAAAAATGTAAACAATGTCTTTCAAGTGGGTGTAAACACTTCAAGTAAAATGTTGAGAATTTCATAGTGCATTCAGGATCCCATAAGGGCAAGGTTTACCAACCTACCAAAGAGAGTGCAAAATTACTAGTAATTAAGTAAACGAATATCTAATTAAAAATGTTTGCAAAGAAAAATTCACAAATATTCATTACAGCATGAGAAAGAGAGAATCAAAAGAAAACATTCAAGATAGCTTGATCAATAAATGTATACAGGAAATTCAGGGAATCCAGGAAAACGGCTATTAACTTGTCAACATTAATTAATAACAGCTCTCATACTGATGAAGCTGTTCATTTTTTTTGGTCACTTAATGGTCAAGCAGAGCAAGAGTTTTTAGGAGCATGTATCAAACTGCTAGGGTTATGTTCAGCTGCAAAAGCTGTTTGATGATGTGTGAACACAAGATGGCTTTCAAGCATAGATCCAGTGCTGACTGCACTCATCCCAGCAGAGCAATTCATGTTGCTTGAACCACAGCGAGATCTCTCTCTGAGCACTTTCAACTGAATCACTGCCATGGATGACATTCCTGCACAACAACAAAATGTTTCAATTGAACAAGTGTTTAGAGGTAAACCGATTTTACCAATATCTAAGGTATTGGAAAAGGCTGATAACCAATGATAAAACATTTTCTTAAACTTTTTTTACTATGACAGACACAGGCTACAAGAGGCCAAAATTAATAAAATCCCAAATGCAGTTTATTGTGGAATCAGAAAAAAATTATAAGATTTGGTGCATAATGCAGGACTTAACTATACATAAGCCCGAAGTACACTGGGAACTCATTTTAAAATGAAAGAGACATAGCTTCTTAACAATGCTCTAGATTTTATATTTATGGAAATTAAGCTTTTCATAGTCTATACATTCACTAGATAAAGTGGTTTGTATGTATATATATATATATATATATATATATATATATATATATATATATATATATATATTATTAAATATATTTATATTTCACCAGATGAGAATAAGGTTTATTATTATTATTCGCAAAAAATGAAGTTTGAGACAATGTTCTGACAGCACGTTTCCATGGTCGCATTTTTCTTTGCATGCTCTTGTTTCAATTTAGAACACTTGATTAGCAAATAAAAATAACAAAATATTTTTATGCTAATTTCAATGCATATAAATGAATATTGTCAATAATGAAAGATTTAGAGACAGAAAATCCCCACGAGGTGTCGATATTAATTTAAGGATTAATACAATTAAAAACTATTTTATTTCATTATTATTTTGGGAGGATCAGTAGGCTACACATCCAAAACAAGCTGAGAACTGTCGCTCAATTACTTTATAGTTGTTTAATCAGTAAACAAAGACAGTGCTAAACTGTCAACTTCACATTGGGCCTATTAGAAGCACTAAAAACAACCGTTATTCAAATAATAATAAAAAGTTATACACAGAAGCAAGCAACGACCATGTCTAATTTGTTACAAGGCTCAACAGCTGCAAAAACACGCATTCATTTAAAAATTAAGTACATTTATTTTTACGCAAGATGAGTTACACCATAAACAGCTATAATTTAAATTTTTCATGATTGGTTAATTGTGACAGCTGCAATTGTAATCTTGTTTATTTTTTTCTATTAATTGTGCAACCCTTCAATCAACATTAAGCTGTATCAATACAATGGATAAATAATTAATCCAACACAACAAAATTGTGCTTACCAAACTATTAACTCACAACCACATAAGCAATGTGCAATAAGCAAAGAATACAATTTCTTCAGTGGTGCATACACAATGGATGTTTCTTATCATTATCTATATTTATTACACAGCTTTTAGGAATGCTCAATTTTGTTTGGTCAATTGCAGCATTCTGCGGTCAAACATTTTGGTGTAACGATAGCTTAAAAAATGTTTTGACCATTGTCCCTGAAAGCCATTTTCATATCAATTTATTTATCAGTTTGTAAGCTCTGCTTTACTTTGGGGTCTCGATCACCCTGTCTGGGTTTATTTTGCGATAATGACCGGCAGACTGCAGAAATACATGTAAGGGATGACATACAAACATAGCTTTAAACACACACACACACACCAACCTGCCCACTTCCACGCAGTAATCTCCTCTGATAGTCCCAGGGAGAGAGTCTGCTGGGTTTGTCTCTCCAAGCATCTTTCTGGAGGTCTTCACCACATCCAGCCCCTGCCATACCTAATAAAACACGCAAAGGCAAACACACAAGTATTGGACTGCATGGCATGCAACTACAAGCCTATAGATGTTAACATCACATTCACATCAGCATAAATGCAGAGCTCTAGCCATTTTTTTTGGCCATTACAGAGTAAATGTTGTCAATGTGTGACCCTTTACCATAGCAACGGCAGGTCCAGAGCTCATGTATTTGACCAAGCCACTGAAGAAAGGTTTCTCCCTCAGGTCCCAGTAGTGCTGTCTGAGCTGCTCCTCAGATGCCTATACACAAATAAATAAATAAATAAAATGGAGTAAACAAACATATGCGTTAAGTCACCAAACAACACTATTCCCATTGTTTTCAAGGAATTGTGTATGTTCTCTGCCTGAGACTAAAGGAAAAGGTGTCTTACTAGCCACTGACATATTCTGTGTAAATATCTGTAATTCCGTCAGTGTACTAGTACACAGAGAGTTTGTTTTTTGTCACCTGCAGAAGCTTCATGCCAACAAGTTTGAAGCCTTTGCGTTCAAAGCGGCAGATGATCTCGCCCACCAGCCTGCGCTGAACACCGTCCGGCTTCACTGCAATGAACGTGCGTTCATTCACACCAGTCCATCCTGGAATAAACATGAAACTGCGCTTTACATGTTTGTTCATAAAGGTAGTTTTGCACACACCAATTAATAAGCAAAAAAACACTGATCTAACTGGTACAACTTATCGAGTGGTATACAGGGCCATACCTAATGGGGTGAAAAGGGGTAACGATTCTAGGGGACAACGGGTCCAATGGGCCCCATAACAATTTTTAAACTGTTTTTTATGAAAGGGGCCCAGACCAATATAAACCCTGGGGGCCCTGTTTGTATGTAAATTATATTTAAAAAAATAAATAATAAAATATTGCATTACAAATACTTGGTATCATTTGTTACACTTTTTACAAAAAAAGAAAAAAGAATCATAAACAGATAAACGCTAATAAAAGATTAAGACAAAAATGCCCTTTACTATCCAATTAATACCGAAGCAATAAACCTCTTAGTCCACATATCATCTGTTTAGGTTACAAAAAATAACCGGCGCTAAATGAGAATGATTTTTTAAGCGTTTAATATTTATTATTTGGTATTCGGATTATAATTTCCCCATAAATCATATAATATTGCTGTAATCTCTGTCGGTTCGAGGTCCCTTCGCGTTGGTGTCCATGTAAACGATTAAAGGGTTCCGTCGAAAGAGCTGCTGTCATTCTGCACACCAGATCAGATCATCCGCGCGTTCTTTTGGTCGGACAGTGACCATTTTGAATCCAGACCATAATTATTATGAGCGCAACCGTCTCGCGCAGCCCAGCACACCAACTGGCCAATCACGGGTGAGCATGACGTAGGCAAACGTTCAAGAGCCAATCACAGGAACGCAAACGGCACCGTTAATACGTTAGCAAACGAACATGAAAATAATGCAATTTATTCATTCATTGACGTTGAGAACAACAACAAATGCCTACTCGTAAACATAATCGTTGGTCGATTAAGACCCAAGACATTTATTGGCGGTAACCTCCAATGAACCTAGTAAGACAAATAACGTAAACGGCCAAGTTTTGTATAAAGCTTTGGATAAAAGCGTCTGCCAAATGAATAAATGTAAATGTATTAGTGTCGCGACTTCGTTCGCTTTGGTCCTAAAGGTGATACCGCAAAGCATGGCCATTATCTGCGTTGCATGTCTAGCGCAGTGACTCATGGATTATATGGATATTCAGCCTTGCAAACAATTACTCACTAGATTTTTGTTTGGACCTGCCGACAATAGAAATGTTTCAGTCAGTTCATTGCTTTAATGCAAATTAGCAAAAACACAACTATAACGACGTTTACGGTGCTACTTACCGGTCTTGAAAACGTTCGCAAATATCGTTAAGAGAAGTATTATCATCTTGAACTGCAAGGAGCCGAAGAGATTTCGGGAGAGAGAGAGGGATGAGAAGCGTGCTCGCGCTGATAAGTGTCGCTAGGTGACATGCGCGTGCGTGTTTCATACCCATACTGCATGTGCCAAGCATATAGGAAAAAGCATGTGCGCACTAGCACAAATGATATTCTCTATTTGGGTGAATCTTACGAAAAAACTGTCCAGTTCACATTTCAACACTTTTTTTTTTATTTTGCATAAAAACATTTTGCTTATTTTTTTGGATCATAAAGACCTCCTACTCTATTACAGTAAAATGCAATTAAAATAATTATTGGTTGGGCCAAATAGTAAACATTTATTTATCAAAAACCAACTAAAAACCTGTTGATAAGACTTTTAGGGCTTTTTTTTCCGTGAGTGCGCAAAGTGCAACGACCATGTGCTACATCTTATCCAATTTTCCTGAGAGCACTAATTCGAAGCACAATTTCCATGCCAGCACAAAGCACAATGGGGCATGGGTGGGAGTATTTGGCCCATCTATGGGTGTATGTGCACAAACTGTGGGTGTATTTTATATTAATGAAGCTGCACAAAACGCAATTTCTATTTTCCAGAAGAATAGGTCATTGCACCAAGACGTTTGAGGACTATGTCAGTATTCGGTTCCACCAGCAGGTGACAATAAAGTTCATGTCCAAACTCTGAAAATATAGTGGAACATCAAATAATGTCCCTGACATACATTAAAAGCCATTGTGTTAAACTATCTATAGGCTATTGTTAATTTTTCAATTATTATTTTTATTGTTTATATTCACAATTGTACTTATCTGATTTGTATTGGTGTTTTCCCACATTGTTGTAGAGTGATTTTAAACAGTTAAAGCACAAAAGAATGCAAACCCATATTTATATTCTTGTAATTCATTACATAAGTCCATTTACACTACCAACTTCTTATGAATGTGCTGTCTTTGTTTATATCGCTGGTGCTTGGCAGAGAATGGACTATAATAGGACGCAGATGCTGCAATAACAGAGAAGAACCGCTCAGTTTAATTGCACTTGTCCCAGCCCATTAACACATTTTGCAAGAAATTTCACCAAAGTCACTTGGGCCTAGACATAGTACATGCTTGCAAGAAAATACCAAAACTTCATGGCCATGCCCATTGACTTTGCGATAATGACTTAAAGCATAGCGCTGTGCTTAGCGCTCTTAAAATAGGGCCATTAAGAGCCATTTTTAATAAAAACTCAAACTGATTCTAGACTCTCCTAATAACCATGTTAGAACAAAATCAGTTCAGCCATTTTTTTTAATCACAGATATTCAATTGTTACAGAGCATGCAAATAACATTATACATTTAACTCACATAATGTAAATAATATTACACAGATTTTTTCTCTTTCTTGACCAAGTCGAAATAAAAACAGTCTTTCCACAGAGTCCTTTCGGTTTATTCACCTGTCCAAATGTGCTACAAGAGCCTCCTATGAGATCTTCTCCCCCTCATTAGCCTCAAAATTTGGAAAACAAGACAATATCTCACAAAATATGCCATTAAATACAAACCAATTATTATTGTGAGCAAGAGTGTCCTAAAAATAGGGAACAGATGGGAGGGCTCCCATCACGACCACTAAAACAGATCTCACATCTCTTCCCCATGATCTTTCCCCTTGAACTGAACCTTAGCATCAGACAGGTGTACCCTCCTGTTTCTTTTTCTCTTCCTGACTCCTGAAATACTCATTACTGAGCAGCACATCCCGCTTCAATGGAAGAGAGAGCTCTGGAATAGTGCTCACATCCAAACCCAGCTGTTTTGCTTGCTGGGCCAGGATCATAGCACGCAGGAGGGGCGGGTATTTTGCATAACGGACAGGGGGTTCAGGGACGGGTTCGCAGCATTTAAAGGCCTCTTCCTCATGTTTGGGCACCAGACGCCAGTCATGATACATCACCTTATCCACCTCGCGTTCTGTGGTCTCCTCTTTACCTGAACGATATACATCCATACAACGTGTCACAGTTTGATACATTTATTTATTAACCTGTTTATTTTTGTAAATTTACAAGTAGAGTAAAATTTATCTGAGACAGACATCATACATTTGCAGTCACTCAGATGTGACTGAAAATAACAGAAGTGAACCATTGTAAAATACTAGGTCCTGAATATTTGCTCAAGTTCTACAGTGAACTGTTCTGCTTTTCCATGAACAGTACTGTCACAGCTCCTCCACTAGAGGTCAGTATATAAAAGTATGACTTAAAAAAGGTTTCTCACCTCTAAATGTTAGAAAGCCCCATGCTTTCCCATGATCCATGTTCTAAAAGAGGAAAATACCGGAGTCTGAGCTTGCACATAGTCTTACAACATTTACACAAATTATTATTATGTTATGGAGTAAATTACCATAATCTGATGATGTAAAAGACAAACACACACACAGAGAATTTACCTCTGCTGTATAATCAACCTTGACTTTTGTTATTTTCCAATAGCATGGCTCTGTATGCTCATCCATCCATGACTTGCGTGTGAAGAGCCGACCCACGCCAAACATGCGCATGCCAGCTAGTAATGTAAAGAGCCGTGTTTCTCTTCTCACATCTTGCCAAGCCAGCACTGGCAGCTTTTTACCACTGAAGGGACGCGTCATTGTGTCATAGTCCAATGCATAGCGTTGAGAATCATGTGGCCGATTCTTCAGCTCCCGGTAGGCCCGGATTTTCCGTGCCATCTCGGCTATGAGCCGCAGACGCTTTTTCTTTACCATGTTGCCTGAATGACAGGTGAAAAAAAATAAGATAATGATGCAAATGTGCAAACCAGGGCTCAACATTAAGCATGGTGCAATGGATCACGGTGTTGAAACTAGTTGATGGGAATTCTGCAGATTTAAACTTGTCTCAACAAAGTGAAGTTTGGTAGAAACTGCTAGCTCTTGTTATAGTCTTGGAAGCATTAGTATAAATGGGAAGAAAATTACAAACCAATTAGTAATGTTTTGCATCATATAATATTGGTTTCTAGAACACATACACTCACTGGGCACTTCATTAGGAACACTATACTAATTCCAGTTAGGGCCTAGGTTTGCTTTAAATAAACAGCTTCAATTCTTAGTGGCATGGATTTCACAAGATGTTGGAAACGTTATTTTGAGATTCTGGTCCATGTTGACATGATTGCATAACACAATTTCTGCAGATTTGTCAGCTGCATATTCACGCTGCGAATATCCTGTTCTACCACATCCTAAAGGTGTTCAGTTCCGGTGACTGTGAAGGCCACTGAAGAACAGTGAACTCATTGTCAGGTTCATGAAGCCAGTTTGAGATGACTTCTGCTTTGTGATATGGTGCATTATCAGGTTGGAAGTAGGCATTAGAAGATGGGTAAATTGTGGCCATGAAGGGATGCACATGGTCAGCAACAATCCTCAAATACGCTGTGGCATTCAAGCCATGATCAATTGGTATTAACACATTCCCCACACCATTACACCACAGTCACAAGACCGGGTTGCGTTTCACAAAAGCATCGCAACCTTAAGTTGATCGTAGAGACCATTGACAAGTCTTAAAACATTTTAACACTCAATTACTTTTCTAACAAATGTATTCATCTTCCAGCCATCAATGAGAATCATAAATAAAAATAGTTGATCATACTCATTTAAGTTCATGTAAATCCTGGCAATTATTAGAAGTCGACCGATATATCGCAGAGGCTAATACATCGGCTGATATTCTGACTTTAATTATCGGCATTGGCCGCTAAATTTTCCTGTTTGGTGGATTTGTTTCTTAAGGGCGCCAAAAATCGCATGCTTGCACGTGAAGCAACTGAGACATGTAAATGACAAGTCATGGTTCGCTTTGTTGTTACGTGCCATCGTGTTAGTACAATAATAGGCCGGTGTGCAACACAGTGTCATTTAAAAGTCTGCATATCAGAGCTGTGGCAGACACGTTTGAGCTCATAATGTCATCCCTAATTCAATTAATACTTTAAATATTTATACATTGTATCATATCAAACTTTCAAAAAAACATTATGTTTAATGTTTCAGAAAAAAATTACAATTCTTGCCTGCTCATCTGAAATGCCTGTCTGCTATTCTCACCATGAAAAACTACTGATCATTTCTATGGATGCCTTTAACATCTTCACTGACTCCACATATGACACTTGTGACACATTTCATGTTTTCTAAATCCATATAAAAGTTATCTGTGGGTTAAAGACCTACAGACTGAAATTGCACATTGTCAGCCACAGACTGTCTTGAGTGTTTTATTCCTGCAGGGGGCGCTTGACGCTCTGAAAACCAAATCCTCCATTCATCTGGATTTAGTTATTTTTTTATAAAAACTTATACTCAAAATAATTCATACCCATCTGCATTATCTATAAAAATCCTCATCCAGTAATAATAAACAACTGGGAATTCATGCATCCTGGCCAGCGCGGAGAAAAAAATAACAGATACCACATGAATCCGCCAACTAGTTGGGCGATACCAACTCGTTCAATGGAGGGGGACTTTTTGTGCAATTGCAAGGTATCTCTAGCGTTGATTAAACTATATAAACAAAGACAGATGCATGATTGGGGGAATCACCCCTTCACAGCACTGGGGGGCATTTGTCCCCCATCTCTACGCCAGTGTTCCTAATATATTTCATCACGTGAAAATATATTAAACAGATATCAGAAGAAACTGATATCTACCATTTAAACTACAATATTATTTTAGATTTGCTTTATGTTTTTTTACAAAATTAAAGTTTTGATTGAAAATGAGTAAATATAATGCTAAATAGGAGTTTATTAAAAAAAAAAAATTTGCAATTGAATGTGCATATTATTTACTATATTAAATTGTGCGATGTATCGGCCACCCTGCTTTCTGGAAATCGGCATCAGCCATTAAAAAAAACCATATCGGTCGATCACTAAATATTAGTAGAGGACAGAACTGCAGAGAAGTTGTTGCTGATTACATCCTCTGATGACAAAAGCGTTGACAGGTCAAAGTTGATACTCTGGCAACATGCTTATTTTAAATGTAAGGAAAAATAAACTAACAAAAAATTATCTAAACAAGCACTTAGCACCACTGATCAGATAGACAGCTGCGTAGAATTGCGTTTACATGCCTCACATGTTACAAAGCGTTATATCATAACGTGTGATATAGTATTGGTGGGCGTCAAACGCCACAGATAAAGACACCATTAACGAATAACTGTGGTAATAATAAATAAATAAATAATGCGACCACATCTCAACCTATTTTCTGTCAAAAACGGTTATTTCTTACCAATCTGCTTGACTTGACCTCCACAAGTACGTCACGCCTGCTTTAGTCCGTCTGGAAACTCGGGACGTGGGCAACACACATGAGTGTCATCAGTTCCGCTTACAGGGACAAACTATAGATGGGACTGTTTCTAAACAATTAACCTTATGTGAAGGTTTAGTACTCTGTTTTGTTTAGATTATTAATACCATCATTTCAAGGAATATCTCAGATGACGCTCACTGAAGTGATCAAATGACCACAGCTTCTTTACTTTAATGTTTACTTTAATGTTTTTTTATCGATTTATAGAATTATATATATATATATATTAGTACGTCGGCCCACCTGGGAAATGCCTAGTATGACAGATTGCCTGTCCAGCCCTGCCACTGTGTAATGAGGCTATTTAATGCTTCATTTACCTCATAGTCTTGCCTGTGTTAATTCACCAAACCTATTTTTTTATGACTATCTGAGCATCCAGGCAGAAGAATGAGGGAGTTCGAATCTAGATATGTGCTTAAAATGACTACGCCCAGATAATATTATGTTGTAGGCCATTTCAGCACATTTCCTGTGACTACTGCATGTGTCATTTAAAACAGGTTTATAAAATAAAATACAAATAAAAAATGATTCATGCATGTTAAACTCAAATTGGCAAATTTTTACAATATTGTTTCATTGCATGAGTTAGTAGTTTGCAATAATGACAAAGAAAATATAAAAAACTAAAATTTTATATTGACACTGTAGTGTAAAATTCTAATCAAACCGACCAAGAAAATGACCTCAAATTACCAATCAACGTGTTAAATGACATGTGAGTTGTGTAGAAACACCAGTATAACAACGACGTTTGAAAGCCCTTGTTTAATTTCTGAGTCTATGGGGCCATCTACAGGTAAAACAACGTGACTTGCCCACTCAACTGAACATCGTGGAGCCTTTTGAGTTTTTACTGCCATCTAGAGGAAACACAACGTTGCTGTGCGCGCACACGTGAAGTGGGGTATGCTCCAGCCAGGCAGTCAGGCACAACATCTGTACTACCAGTTATCGGAAAAATCGATTGTTGCAGATTTTTTTTTCCCTTATATATAGACCTCATAAAACCGATATATCAGTTTGCCTCATTTGGTCAAAAATGCATAATCAAAAGATGTGATTCAATTGGACCTTGTAGTTCAAATTAATTGCAATAAAAGCTACACTTCAATTGACTTTTGGAAACCTTTATTAAGATTTCAAAAAGAAAACAAAACTATATCCAGCTCCTTTTCAATGCACATAATTTTCCAAATTTTCATATAAAAGGCCATGCTTAATGTACTATAGGAGACAAAGAGAATATGAGAGCGCTTATAACACACAATGTGCATCGAGCACAGTACAGGGGACCTGTATATCTATATACTTCTATACATAAAATAAGCGAGAAAGTGCTTTTATGCATAACAAAAACATGATTTACTTTCTTTACAATGAATTACAAAACCAGCAATAAAACCCTTTATGAATTCAATATGAACCTCATGTAGAGATGTTGCACAGACTGAAAACTGAATTAACCTCAACTTCAGTCAGTCTAAAAACTGAATCAAGATATTTTTAGGAAAACAAAATTCTGTGGAAATACTGTTCAAATATAGCCTACATACCACACATATGACCTAAAGTATTTCCTAAAGAGAAAAAAAATGTAATAAAACGGTCACAGGAATTTTTCCTGATTTCATGGAATTTAAAACACATGATTTTTTTAGACAATATTCATAACGACATCACTTATTTATTCACTTACTGTCTGTTGGAAACTTCAAGTTTGTTAGTGACATAATAATTAAACACAAAATGATTGTGTGATTAACAGATCAAATATAAAGATGGAACAGACCATGGCACATGCAGAGATGTTTATCTGGCCTGTCCTGGAGAATGACATGAGTTATATGGGTCACTTTCTATGATCAATTACTTTTTCTGCCCCCGGGAGATGAGAACAAATGGAGCAAGTTATAGTTCACTGAAGCTGGTATGTTGTCATGACTTGATTGTTTAGGTGTGAGTAAATGGGTCTCTGTGTACAAAGTACAGTATCGATGTTTGCCTGCCATTCGGATGGTAATGTTTTTGTTCCCCACATGAAAACATGTTCACAAGGTGCATATATTTTTTGAAAAGCTGATGAATTTCATTCCATTGTGTATCTGGAACATCAGTACAGAATAAAAAATGACTTTGAATACTGTAATTCAGTACATCTCAATTTGAACCTGAAGGGTCAAACAACCTTTTGAACACTGAAGAATGAATACTTACCAACAATACAACTAGTCAAACTGGCTCGAAAGACCTTCAATGTTTTTTCAAAGTTATTCATGTTTGTTGAGACATTTTAACGTGTGCAGGGTGAGTGGATGAGGCGTAGACAAAGCCTCAGGTCCAGCGGCAACGTTTCCGCTGGCAGGCCTCGGGGTCTGAAGAGCATCCCTCGGAGTCACTACCCGAGGAGGGCCCTGGCGAGGTATGTGCGTTCGAGTGTGCATGTGGATGCGTGTGATCCAGGCTCAGCACCCATCCCAGCTTGGAGTGCAGAAGGTGTCTGAGGCCAGGCGGAAGGGGCAGAACTCGAAGTGCGTCAACTCCAGAGGGGAGCAGCTTGCGGAGACGAGAGCAACATAGATACTGTAGTGAGGTGGGGGCAGAGACGGAGCGAATCACCTTCATGCTGCTTTTGGCAGCAGTGGAACATGCCATCGGAAACACTTGCTTATTCTTCATCTCTGTTGTTGCAATACCTAACACACATAAACAAATATTAAATGCCATCAAATGTCTTTTTAAAGGGCTCATATCAAAAAGGAAATTCTTATGCATTTTACTTGATCATCTGAAATAAGTGTTAGCTTTACTATGAAAGCATACTAGGGATGCCACCAATACTTATCAGCCAGTTATTGACCATATCTGCATTTCAGCCATGAGCATGAAAATGCTGATATGAAAAACAACTGCTATCCAGCTTTCTGGCCGTACTCAATAGTTTTTGATCTAAAAACTGGTTAATAAAAACAGCGATAACATCTTAAAAGTCTTAGAAAAAAATAATTCTTACAAGTACCGTACTGTAAAGAACTGACACTTAAAAATATGTATATTATTTCAAACAGCAGCTGAAAGGAGTCACATATCAGTGTAACTCTTACCGATACATTTGCGATTCTTAAAGAAGGTGAGGGTTCCATGCCAAGTGTCCAAGTGAACACCGATAATGGAACCCTGGCCGTAACGTGTTGAAAAGCAAACTTTATCACCATTATGATGCAACAGACCTGAAAAAACAAAACAAAAACAAAAAAGATAAATTACAAAAGGATCCTTAGGCACTTTGAAAAGTATGTATTACTTAAGTATGTCCTTATGAACTGAACTTGTTTTACCTGTATATGACAGACCCCAGCTGTCTTCATCTTTACCCAGCAGGCTGCAGAATGTATGTCTATATTTGTCCAGATTCACATCTGATGTACCAATACCTACCATCTACATAAACACACACACAAATAATTCCACCACTCAACTTAGTTAGATAAGATGCACAAAACAAGTAGACTTTTTCTAATTCACAAAAAAAACAAAACATTCTGTATATATCTAATGACAACTTTGCCACATAGAACCACATTATAATACCTACATTTTTGCAAAATGATTTTTATGTGGCTCACTGTACATACTGCTGCAGTTTCCGGTTTAATTAAAAACTAGAGGCGCCACGATAACAATGACTTTTATTCACTTTCAGACAAATCAGGAGAAAAATGGCAGATTAGCAGTTCATGAACACTAACGTTTCGCCCTGTTCCTCATCCAATACCATCTTATGACATCAAAACAGATTTACTATAATGAAGTTGTACACATTTTAACATTTGCATTACAGAACCATCTGCATTTACTGTTCAAGCTTGTTCTCGCGCAGTAGCTCAAATGATAGAGCGTTGCACTTTAATCGTAAAGGACTTTTACAAATATTGGAGAGCATGCGAGTCGATGAGAGGCTAAAAACTTCAGCAAATTGCATTTTTTCATCTCACATTTGTTTTTATGACACTATTTATAAGGTTTAGGGTAGCGAGGTAGGTTTTGTTGATTTAAAATCATTAAATCTACTTTGAGCATTAACCTCATCTTTTTAGGTGAAAATTCTACTCGCTTTGAGCACCACATAGTGGACATTTCCACTCTGAACTGCCGCAATTTGTGCAATGAACCGTATAGTATAATTTTTCAAAAATGTCACCAGTCACATAATTTTCTGACCAAGGCAAAATATGCACACAGACCCACACACATACACATGTCGCACCATGTCTGTGCCGTAGACTGGGGAAGTCATTTTAATCTCCCAGAAATGTTGTCCCTCCGTGAGTTCTTTGGAGCCACGAATGGCTGCTGTTCCACAGCTATATTCCGAATGGAAGCTCACTTTTCTGTTCTCACAGCTTAACAGTGTTGCAGAAGACCGGCTGCCCTCATCCCACACCCAGTCAAAATCTGACAATAACATGGTAACAATTAAGCACAATAAGCTCAGTCAACATACAAAAGAATAAGACTTATATCACTTGTAAGAGATGTGGTACTACTACTAATACCTTGGTCGTCTTCTCCACAGTGGCAGTCTCGTAAGTGTGTGTAACCTCTGAGCCGCGAGTTACAGCTGAGCTCCATCTGCGAGTCACAGCTGCAGTATGACTCTCCTGTAACGGGCACAGCACTCGGAACTGCTGGCACAAGGGCCGGATACTCAGCTTCGGAATCAGAGTCACTATACTGCTGGACACACATGTACACACACTCTATTAATATTCATCCCAAGGAATATGTCTCCGATATTTAAAGTAGGATCTATATTAATTAACGTCAGTTACAATGCATCATTTCTGATCTTGATTTTTTTCATGGAATTATGCTTGCTTGTCACTTACAAGAAATGATGTATGGAACGGGAAATTTATGGGATGGCTATTATGTCTTAATTGTATCACTCATACTGATAACATCTAATTTAGTAATATTTCTGCAGTATCTAAAAGGACTTTTTACATAAGATAAGCTCTGTGTTCACCCCTCTCACACCCACCTGCTGCCGTTCATAACTCCAGTCCTCACTTTCGTCGGAGAGCACTAAAGTTCTTGCATTTGCGTCCCGTCGGATTCCGCTCCAAACGTACCTCCATGCTCTACTGTTTCTGCTCCGCCTCGACATGCCAACCAGGGGCCTCCTTCACTGTCAATTACAGAGGGAGAACAATTGTTTGTCATTCAATACAAAGACAACAGACAGCCCTATTGGAGCAAACACATTGTGAAAATGTAGCTAATTTCAATTTAGTCAAATACACCTTTTTTAACACTCATCTGAAATAAATGTCTCTTTTAAAGAAATCAGCCACATAACTTTCCTACAGGTTCCTTGCAATCCTTCACAGTTCTTCCAATCATACTGTGTGTGCATAAATAGTATACCAACACATGAATTTACATTGATCAACCATTAACTGCCAACTAATTTCACGATTTCGTGCCTGCCCTGCTTATTTATGCCCCTAGTGGAACTTAAAACGAGTTCTTCGGGGAGCAAATCGTTTTGCAAAATCACAAACGTGATTGCCCGTTGCGCGCGAGGTGTGAAGCAAAACTTGAACATGAGAATTTCACGCGCGAGAAGAGTAAACATTGGATGGCAACACGCTCAGTTTGAATAACTTTAAGTATGCCATTTTGTATTCCCGCGTCAGTTATTCCGGTCATTTGAGAACTAGTTACGATATCGATATAGCTCCTACAGATTGATTCCGGGGGGGGGCATAACATTTTCTCGTGTTAGGCCTCGCAGAAAGTGACCGACAAGACAGGCACCTCGCATGCCTGTAGAGATGAATCACTTGCAATTACCTTAATACTACAGACTAATGTTTTGGATTAAATATTATACGTCTGTTTGAAAAAGAACAAAAATCTAAACGCGCAACAGGCTCCGACGCAATCTCATCTTGGCGCTAACGGAGGCTCGCGTATTTAGCACGAGCTATTCCTGGATGTTGCCTTCACTAGGACAGTTATTTTTTGAGGCACAAGCAAACTTACCAGTCTTTTAGGGTGCCCTATAGATCGCCGGATTTCGTTACACCTAAAGATGCTAGTATGGCACAGTGAAGCATGTATCTGTGAAAGCAATCGGCTCCCGTCCGCCAGCTAACTGTCACATTTCACTGTGACCTACCTTCACGACAGACGTAAACATCAAGCCCCTCCTCTCCAGTTCGAACACAATTGGCTAAAACATAAGTGGGCGTGGTTTTCACTGAAGCGTGTATAAGTACAGGTCTAAACAGCTGTCACTTAAGTGTCTAGTTCGTTCTAAACCCGTTTATGACGTTCACGCTTTCTCATCCTAGCAAGTGTGCGTCAACTCCATAATAATCTTTAAGCGGCAGGTGTTCCACTGTCATAATTAACTTAGGTGGTTATTCATTCGTCTTTTTCCGTTAGACAGTTCTCTGTTGTGATATTAGCGGAATACAACATTTTATTTACTGTCTATCAACGAGTCTAACTTGGTACATATGTACATAAAAGGGCACATATCAATCATTCTTGACTAAAATCGGAATTTAGGTGACGTAATATCTTGTTAGATCCTGCTAAAGCACTGTCACCAAGTTATGTTCACTTGTTTAAAACACTCTGTTTTGGTGAGAGAAGAATTATGCCCAAACTTTTATTTTGATGGCGTTTGTCTTAATGAAAAATGTCGTAGGCCTTGTAAACATGTAAGGCAATTGCTGCATGACATGCTCTGTACGTCCCCATTTCTTTTCTTTTCTTCGGTTTTATGTTCACTGGATAAGCGCCTGGTTACTACCTGAAAAATATTTCATTTATATCAAGTCCATTTTATGATTATGCATATCCAAAAAATATATATATATATTATTTCTACCTTTGCAGATATATCTTCAGTGAGATGGAGAAAAGAAGTCTGCATCCTTTCAGTTATGAGTGTAAGCATGTACAATCCCTTTGGGAGGATTTAAGTATTTAATTTGTCTCCCTTAATAAACTGTGAATTCGTCGTTGAAAGATTTCACTGATTCATGATATAAGAGACAAAACATGTTTAAAACCTGAGTTTAGATTTTTTAATATTAAATTAATTTGAAATTGATATATTTTTAGACAAAGGTATCAGCTAACGTACTATGTAAGGGAACAAGTTTGTATAAAACCCCCCTTTTTTTTTTACTTCTGAAAATTGACCTTTATTCTCTTCATAACTTAAATCTTGTCATTTGTGTCAACAACGACAGATACACCAAAAAGCATGCAAATTTAATTTGATTGTACACTTGATTGAAGTGTAAAGTCTTTAATGATCTAATATAAGGAGTTAAGTGATAAAATACATTCAATATTTATACATTTTTTTCTGTTTTCATACTATTCTGAAAATTCTGACTGAGTTGACAAAATTATAAACTAAACTAAAATGCCAAAATTTATCCCAGAATTTGAACAGAAATGAGAATAAGTTGTCAAGTTGAAGCTGTGACCGCAGACTTAAACATTGTTTGTTTAAAATATGAAACATATAAAATGTACCAGACTATGTGTCCTACTGTTGCATCCACCATGAGCAGGAAGTGTTAAAGAGGTTCTCAGAGTTAAAGCTGACCAGGACATGTTCTGATTTATTCAGGATTATAAAACAATCTGACAGAGTTGACATAAAGTGAGGACACAACTTTGACCCATCAGTTGTTTTTTGTATAGAAAGTATAATTGAAAGTTTACTTTATGTATTGTTTGATTTTGTACAGATCCCTGCCTTTCATTTGATATTTATGAATTTGTTGCATTTGTAAACTGTTTAGCAGTTTAACATTGTGACCTCTTGCTGAGGACAGGTTAAGTTACATGTTCTTCCAAGTATAGAGCATGCATTTAAAAAATAAAAAGTCTTTAAAAATATAAATAAAAAAATGCCCTGATTATACATATTACAGGACGGTGCTGTTGAATAGGGCGGCCCTGATGTCCGGGTCGATGGCTCTGTTAGTGGCCGTCTCGGCAATTGAGCCAAAGGTGACCCAGGAGGCTCGGCGTCGTCGTGCCAGTTCTCGACCAATCTTGTGGTCGGTAGTCAGCTCCTGGCCCAAGTAGATGTATCTATCGACTTGCTGGAGCTGGTGCTGGACGACATGAAGGGTAGTGTCGGCCACCTGGTCGTTGCGCATCCACTTGGTTTTGGCCAGATTGATTTTGAGGCCGCACCGAGCGCCAGCCTGGTTGAGCTGGTCGAGCCGCTGCTGTACATCGACTGCCGAGCAGCCTATCAGCACGATGTCGTCGGCAAAGCGCACGTGATTGAGCCAGCGGCCGTTGATCTTGATGCCGACCTCGTCCCAGTTGAGCTGCCGGAAAATTTGCTCGAGACAGGCGGTGAAAAGCTTGGGCGAGATGGTGTCGCCCTGCTTGACCCCGCGGCCGACCTCGATGTTAAGCGGCCGGTCGAACAGGGTGATGGTAGTGGCGCAGTTGCTGTTCAGCTCCTGCAGCAGGGCCACATGCTCGTCCCCGATGCCTTGTTGTTGGAGGGCGAGCAGCACGGCGTTGATCTCGACCGAGTCGAAGGCCTTCTCGTAGTCGACGAAGGCCAGGACCAGCGGCATCTTATACTCCCTGGCCCGCTCGAGCAGCTGGTTCAGTACCTGCACATGGTCCATGGTGCTAAAGCCAGATCTGAATCCGGCCTGCTCGACGGGCTGCTGTTCGTCCAGCTGCTTGGCCAACCGGTTGAGCAGCACCTTGGTGAAGATCTTATATAAGGCCGACAGCAGTGTGATCGGCCGGTAGTTACTGAGCAGCTCGCGGACGCCCTTCTTGAACAGCAGTACTGTCTTGGCCGTCTTCCACTGTTTGGGGATTTGGCATTGTGCCATGTAGCTGCTGAATCGGGCTGCCATGGCTGTCCAAAGTGAGTGGCCGCCGGCCTTAAGCAGGTCGATCTCAACGCCGTCCAGGCCGGGCGCCCGGTCCGCCTGTGCCTGCTCGAATGCATGTCGGACCTCACTTTCCAGCACTGGCAGGATGGGTGGCAGCTGGTCGAGCTGAAGGTTAGGTGGGGGGACGGGGACCTTGCTGGCGAACAGGTCACTGTAGAAGCGCCTGCACTCGGCCTCAATACCGGACCGAGTCCTGGATGTCCGCCCGTCGGCCGTCTTCAGTGCTGGTATCTGGCCGCGCTGCTGCTGCATCGCCCGCCTGCACTTTTTCAGGCTCTTGCGGCTCTCGGCTGTCGCCAGCAGGCGCCTCTGTCTGTACTGGTCGAGGTCGGTCTTGAGCTGCTGCCGGATCTGCTTGCACAGCAGGCCGTACTCGATGTGTGTGGGTCCGTCAGCGCGCATCTGCCGCCGCCTCTGCATCAGGGCCTTGGTGGCGTCCGAAATTCGGCTGGCTCGGCTGTTGGTCGGCACTGTAGCTGCATCGCGGCTTGACTTGAGCAGGCCTATAAAGTGGTCGTAGTCCTGGTCAATGTCGGCTTCAAGCTGGGCCCAGTTGGTGTGGTCGATCAGAGTGTGGAAGACGGCTAGGTCAGTGGTGGCCGGCTGCTTTGCCCTGTTGCTGGCTGCCAGTGCGCGCTTTTCGGTCCTGCCGTCGATGACCAGCTTGGCCCTTACCTGCCGATGGTCGCTGCCCGTGTCAAAGAACTTGCGGCCGATGACAGCGACGTCCTGCAGGATGCGGCGGTGGCTGCAGAGGACGTAGTCGATCTCGTTGGTTGTTTCTCCATTGGGAGACATCCATGTCCATCGGCGGCGAGCGCTTCTTGAACAGACTGTTGCCGATGAACAGCCGGTTGGTCTCGGCCATTGCAACCAGTCGCTCGCCCGGTCCGTTCCTGTTGCCGCTGCCGAACGGGCCGACAAAGCGCTCGCCATCCAACCCCTTGCCCACCTTGGCGTTGAAGTCGCCCATCAGGACGAGGTAGGTGGCACGGGGGGTAGTGGCTGCCTCGACGGCCTCGTAGAACTGCTCAAGCAAATCCTCATCTTGCTCGGCCGCAGCCGCTGCTGTTGGTGCATATGTCTGCACGATCCGGATGGTGGCTTTGTTGTGTAGGCGCAGGGTGAGCACGCCGACTCTGGGGTTGGTCACGTCGACCAGGTCAATCATCGGCGACCATCGTTTGGATACAATGAAGCCGATGCCACCGACAGGCCGCGTCTCTTCCCTGGCACCCAAGATGACCGTCCTGCCGTCGTCGCGGCGCACGTGCAGCG
Organism: Xyrauchen texanus; assembly: GCF_025860055.1. Lineage (NCBI taxonomy): Eukaryota > Metazoa > Chordata > Actinopteri > Cypriniformes > Catostomidae > Xyrauchen > Xyrauchen texanus. The sequence goes on along the minus strand of NC_068283.1, from coordinate 32,589,408 downwards.
GCTCCCGGCGCTTGGTCTCGCACAGCCCAAGCACGTCGCAGCGGATGCTGTTCAAGCCTTCCAGGATGGCAGCCAGGTTGGCCTCATTCGACACAGTCCTGGCGTTGAAGGTAGCAATGTCGAGCGCCATGGTGTTGGTAGTCTGGTCCTCTGGTCAGTATGGCAGCCTGGTACCTGAGATTCTTAGCAGCCTCTCGTCCCTGGCCGGATCGCTCCGCCGCCGTAGAACGGGCCCTTGTTTGTCGTTGTTGTTGCAGTTGGGTTCAGACCTCGGCTTGCAAGGCCACTAGGTCTGTGCCCTCGTCCTTAGCCAGGTGTCTGTCATCTTCTCAGCATGGTTGAACCTGCCAGGAATTGCTTCCCGCTGTACATCGACGACAGACTCCTGTTTCACCCCCCCACCACGGTGAGGCGGACGAATAGGACTTGGGGGGGCATTGTAAATACTTTTAATTTAAATTATTTTCAGTTGAAATATACTAATATACCAACATTACAAAATCTCTTATGATTATAAATATTAGCAAGAACAACAAGTATTATGACCCTGTTTCCGTTACTTATTTTCATTTGAATTATTATATAACAGATTTTTTAATGTTTTATAAATGACATCTACATTTTCCTCACACACTCTCTGTAATTCTTCAGTGCATTGCTAAATATTCTTTGCGTTATATGCAGATAAAATAATGTGGTGTCCAATGCTTCAAACCTATTGACCTGTTTGTTTGTTTCTGGTTAATTTGCTCCATTCTGTGTACCTAAAACGAAATTGTCCCTCAGAGACAAATAAAGGGGAATTGTATTGTAACACTTCTAGTGCCCCCTTGCCACCATTCGAGCAATTGCAGCATGGTGAAGCATGATGAGGGGTGAGTTTGGTAGAGACTGTAATGCAGCGATTCTGATCTGTGGACCAATCCTTCTCCCAGCACTATATCATAATGACTTGGTGTCCTGACTCTGCATGATGTGAGAGCATTATGAACTATAAGCTGTTTTTTTAATAACTACACATGAAATGCAATGTTAAAATGTGATTTGCACATTAGTGCCATATGAATGGTCATACTTGGGATTCAAAATAGACAGTAACCTGTCATATGACAACAAAAAATAATAGTGAATACTTTAGCAGTAATACCATGTAACATCATGATGACTAAAAATATTAAAATTCCAATGCACTCACTGCTTTGCTCTTAACACCTACAGTGTATTTACACCATCTTACATGCCCTGTGCACATATGTTTAAAGGAAAGACAAACTGAAACTAGGTTGAGGAAGTTTTATTTGGAAACTGGACAAGTTGCGCTGGTGTTCACCAATTAATGGCACCAGAAACAGTATTAACTACAGGTAACACGCTACACGTCTGAAGAATGTTACGTCAAGATTTAAAACACACACACACACACACACACACACACACACTCACAAACATACATGTGCATACATTCGGTTCACACACACTTAGTAAACTTGCACATCAATACCTTGATTAAGACATCAGTCTCCACAAATTTCCCACAGTGCAATTCACCTACCTATACAGATATATATTTTCTTATACACACACTCACATATTGTATTTAGATAATCAGGATTTCAATAAAGTCTTTGATCCATTTAAACTGTTTAATTAACATTTTCATAAATAATCTGCAGAAAACAAATACAAACAAACAGCAATAATCAATCTTTTTTTACATTTAGGTCCTCAAAATCAGTGTCTGATTTTGAATGGTCCCAAAAAAACAACAACAAAAAAAAACAGTTGATTTGTTCTTCAAATATGAATAAAATTATGCCAAAAAAAAAAAAAAAATGACGACAAACAGGTGTAGCTTAGGAGAAACAGGGCATCTATCTAAACACACAGGACAAAAGCAACAGCTACACAGCGCATTTACAGAGGGAACACATATCAGGCTACTATACATAGAGAGAATTCAATCACACATTCACTTGCAAAAAGCTCACTCACAACAGAACACACACATGCACGCAAATATTCCTCTCTCATCGTTTCTGGTGAAGTTATGTGTTTCATTAGGAGGATGTTTGTGTTGGTGCTTGTGTGTTTGTGGTTGTTCATATGTAGAGAGAATAAGAGCAACAATTAACCCTTGGTGGATAGGATAAGAGCGACAATAAGCCCGTAGAGCCCCAGAACCTCAGCAAAAATGAGGATGAGGATCATACCAACAAACAAGCGAGGCTGCTGAGCTGTTCCTCGGACTCCTGCATCACCCACGATACCAATAGCAAAGCCAGCAGCGAGACCACTCAGACCAACACTTAACCCGGCACCAAGGTGCAAGAAACTCCTAAAGAGAGAGAGACACATTATGATAATGTCAAATATGGATGAATCATATGACGCAATCTAACTGTCAGAACTAAGCATTTGTTTGACTCTAATAACATTTGGTACTAGGGCTGGGACAACGCGTCAACGTCATCGATGACGTCGACGCAAAAAATACGTCGACGCAAAATATGCGCGTCGATTCGTCGGACCCAAAACAAAGATGGCGGCGCCGGCGAATAGTAGCAACACGAGTGGCTCCTCAGACTATCAGAAGTGCAAGGCGGCATGCACTCGTGCCTCTAAAGTATGGGAATTCTTTAATTTAAAAGGAAACAATTCCGTGATATGATTATGTCGTCTTTGCAAAATGGAGATGGCCTTCCATTCTAGCACCACGGCAATGCACCAGCACCTGAAGAGGCGCCACCCGGTTGCAGCTGCAGATGACAGAGCACCGTAAGTTTTTTTTTCAACTCCCCACTTTGCACTCGATGTTGGAGTAGGCTATAATACGTTGTCGACACCTAAAGTTTTCAGCTATAGCTATTAATAATGCGCTTATAGCTATGAATGTCGTGAAAAATACATAGAGGACACTGACAATGCGCTGACAGACAGGACCAAGCAGGTAACATTTAATAAAGTCTCAACTTTCAAATTTGGTCATTCAAAGAAAATTAAACCATAAATAGGCCTACTATTTTGTGGCTCTTTAATGTGTCGTGACAGATTGCCTCAGTTAAAGCTGCTCGTGAACCGATCATCTTTTCCTTGGTTAATTTATAGCATCAAATAGGCTAAACATGAATGTAGCCTACATCAGAAGGACTGTTGTTTTAACCGTGGAAAGACGTCAGTACAGTAGCCTATACAATCCATTATTCAAATCCACCGACGTTAATCTTCTCTCTCCTGACTACTTTGTCGGACAAAAATGGCGTATTATGATTGATTGATCAGATCGCCAGTCAATCAAACGTCAAATGTTTTTTTTTTGTACATTTTATACACCCCCACCCCCGATGAAACAAGTATTACCGGTGTTGTCACAAGTCGATTAATCGAATCGGACTGAAAAAAATGAATCGTTAGATTAATCGATGCATCGAAAAAATAAATTGCTAGATTAATCGTTTAATAAATAATCGTTTATCCCAGCCCTATTTGGTACCTATAAAAAGTTTATTTTTTTTAAACAGAGGATGACTATTATATTTGCTATTTTTGTTTCAAAGGAAGCTTAGGGTGACTGGTAGGAAAATACAACTAAGGTCTACATTTTGAATGTAAAAAAATAGACAATGCGCATGACTCACTTGTAGAGTGTGACTTTTTCAGAGATGTTGTTGGCAATGAGAACAGCCACCACCAGGCCGTAGATGGCGATGATACCCGCCATGACCACAGGAATGATAGACTTCATGATCAGCTCTGGCCGCATCACCGACATGGCGGCAATGCCTGTGCCACTCTTGGCAGTCCCATATGCAGCACCCAATGCTACAAAGAGAGAAGACAATTAACACATGTAGGGAGACAAAGAATGAGGTTTGGGGTTCTTAAAGTTTTACGACAAGATGCTTTGCATCAGTGTCAGAAATTAAAGGAATACCAAAAATGAACATGCCATCCCAGATGTGTATGACTTTCTTCTGCTGAACATAAACAAAGACTATTGGAAGGATATTTCAGCTCTGTAGGTCCATACAATGCAAGTGAATTATGACCAAAACTTTGAACCTCCAAAAAGCACAAAGGCAGAATAAAAGTAATCCATAATACTGCAGAGGTTTAATCAATGTCTTCTGAAGCAATCCAATCGGTTTTATGTAACTCTTTCTTCACTATAAATCTTGACATCAGCCGTCTCTTTGGCGATCATGATTTCCAGCTTGATTACACTTCTTAGTACCAGCAGTCGCTCTGTGCATGCGTCATGCACTAGGAAGTATAATCAAGCAAAAATTATTGAATCACTTCAGAAGAAATTGTTTTAATCAATGGAGTAGTATGGATTACTTTTATAATACCTTCATGTGCTTTTTGGAGTTTCAAAGGTCAGCCCAACATCACTTTTATTTTCTTCTAAAAATCTGTTTGTGTTCTGCAGAAGAAAGAAAATCACAAATCTGGGATGACATGAGGGTGATTAAATGATGAGAGAATTTTCCTTTTTGGGTGAACTGTTCTTTTAACTTTTCCATCAAGAGGCAGTAATTGCCCCTGGATTTGATTTTTGGAGGCATTTGATTCTTCATAATAGTGTATTTTATTCTAAACATTTAAAATATCCTTTTATTTCAAATAAATCAATATAATGAACTCTCTTACATAGTTATCTATCTGAGCAACAAAACAAAACACACACTGAGAATAGATTACCAATTACCCATAAAATTAAATCAACATTAACTCAATATGTATAACTAGCCCTAGAGTAGAATATTAAGAACTTTCTTAGATGTTACCAACAGAAAACAGAGGACTGTTTAACGATGGCATTTATTTGCCCTCACATTTTAAATTTTTGGGGGGTGTTTTTGTCACTTTTGGTACATACAAACAAGACAAAGCATAGGCTGCATATACTGATGTGCTTTGCTCCAGGGAAGGTGGTCTAAGTAAATATCCACCAAATGAAAACCATTCTAACACCTACATCTTAAATATCTACCTTCTGCACCCCTCAAATAGCGCCACAAACTGCTTCAGACTTTGAAAAGCAAAGTCAGCTAAACATTGAGGCAGTGCCTACTGCCCAAATTGCTTTCACTCTCAATCACATGACTACACCAGAGTCCCCTTGTTTGAAGGAGGACGACGAGAGTAGCGTCAAATTTATTGGGATCTTCCTTGGGTTGAGGCCCAGTGTGCTGAGATAGCACTAGACTCGGCGTAAACATACAATTTCACTTGGCTATTGTTGAGCACAGATAAAACGAGTGGCTGTGAGATGGCTAAACTGAAAAGACGTTCCCGTCTTTGCTTGTAATCCTAGACAAAAATCTACAAAAACAAAACAAGCAGAGCTGTCGCAGTGAGGGCGAACTTGTTGATTAACCTACAAAATGGATTTCCATTTAGGTTGAATCATAGACACTTAATTAGATTCGTGGATAAGGCTACGGCGTGTCTTAGACCTGTATAAATGGAACGTAATACATTATAAAACAAAAATGGTCGTCATTCCATTATGACGTCCTAATGCAAACATTTAAATATGAGAGGTTGCGCTGTAGGTGCCTTAACTTTGCCACGCAAATTATCGAACGGAATAAATAAATTATAGACATCACGTCAACTGAGACGTCATGTGCCGTGATGGAAACCTTCATCCCTTATTATTACAGGTACTGGGCTCAGTGAGCCGCAACTCCGCGCCGTTCACTGCCACTCGATCACATCCGGTTATAAATTAAAAAAAGTATTTAAAAAGCTCAATATTAAGGGGATCTTTCACCCTTGATTTAAGGTTAAAATGACACGTTTCTTACCACTGAACACCATTGCTGCTGAGGCACCCATCACTGCGAAGAAGGGAGAGTACTCAGGGCTCTGGGCGGACATTCTTCTGTGCGTTTAGGACACTAGAAACTAAGGACAGAAAGGAAGGAATGTCTAAATGTATAGGCTCTAAAAAGGGACTACTCTACGTTGCCAGGTCCTGCAGAGCCCAAGAGATGGTCACGAATCCGACAGGAGGCTGATCGCTGGTGGTGAGGAAGAAAATGGCGAAATGGAGAGAGTCACATGATCAACCATGAGTTGCAGGGTCCATTTCCGCTTTTCCAGGGATGACTAATAAATACGCAATGTAATTATTTTGCGGATTTTGCAATGACTTGGCACCAAGATATCACAGAGACAAAATAAAAAAATTTAGTACAATAAAATCAGCATTATTAATTTTGCTCGAGCATTTAGTCACTTTGTCGTTTAAAGTCGACCCCTATTTTACTGCTGGTTTGGTACAATCCATTGCGGGCTTCCACTGCGAGCTGTGAAGTCTATCCCAGATAATATGAAGAATTTGATAGCACTGTAAACCAGTATTGTTTATCTGGTAGAACCAGTTTCCATTCATAATAACATGACATTCATCACACATAACATTTGATTGTGTTTATTCATCTTATATGTGGAAACTCCAGGACAAAACACACGTATAATACAATCCTATAGGCCATAAAATAGAACAAATATCCTGAATGCATTTTACACTATTAGCTTACTGGACCTTCATCAATAAGAATGGATATATGTTTGTTTGGGTATTTATACATTAAATATCATGAAAATGTAGAATGATCATTATATGAACATTGCCTGTGGAAGTCGTGTGAGGTGTACATTTTGTCATGTGCTTGGTCTCATGACTTCTAGGCAGGGAGCTGGAGAGTCCAGAGGGGAAATAACTTTATATTGCTCATACACAGTTGCACAGACACAGACAGACTCATATCAAATCAAACCCATTTCAATGTGATTTAAAATTGTTCCGTATTCTGTGCAAACTTCTGTTTCACTTGTGGAGTTTTTGTTGTGAGCTAAAATACTAGAAGTTCCACGCTGATGCATCCCATCCTCTGAATGTTGCCATCTTACTGTCTACAATTTACACAGTAGTAGTTACAATATAGCCTTGCAGGGAAGAGAGAACAAAAGATAAAAGTGATAAAGGATAGAAGCATAGAAAAGAAAGCAACCATAATTTTCTTACGGAGAATGACAGAAAATACTTTGCAATTAAATTTGCCATTAAAGGGGTCATGATATCAGGAATAACATTTTCCTTGATCTTTTTACTTATAAGAGGTCATTGTACTATAAAAACATACTGTACATACTGAACTCAAAACATCCTCCTTACTGCAAAAAGAGCATTAGTAGAAATCAAGCTGCCAAAACGACTTGTTGTCTATTTCCTCCTCACTGTGATGTCACACTGTTGTAAACATTTGCATCTGACCACCTCCATGACAACACAACATATCAACACCTACTTTACCTTATTACTTCAGTAGCCCCGCCCCGCAGCGGTGAGCTGTGAGATGGCAAGGAGAGAGCAGGACAGTCAAGCGCAGATAACCAATCATAACAATGGCCGTTTACTGTCTAGTCTTAAAGGAGAAGCAGCACCTAAACCGAACATTTCTGACAAAGGGTCAGAATGAGCAGGGAAGGGACGTGCACAGGAGGGTAGCTACAGTGGCCACGCCACTACCCCTTTGCCCTCCTGGGCTGAGGTAACCATCTGGAGAATGTTATTTTGTTTTGCATATATTCATTTTGCAGATGCTTTTTATCCACAATGTCAAAGTCCGCAGTCGTGTAATGAATAGTACAACACTGTCTGCATGATTTTTTTATTATTATTGATTTACGCAGACATGCGCTAGACAGTTGACATTGCTTTAGTGGTTCCAAGTGTGTTAAAAACTTGCATTAGTCCATAAGGTTTATATTAAATTCATTATTTTCTTTCATTATTTTGTATTTAAACTTGAATGTAGGCTGTCCAATTACAACAACTGCTGCACAGCATAATTATAAAATAATAAAAGAGTGAGATGTATCCTTAAGCTGTTGCTGGACTGAATATATGCTGTCTCCTACAATTTACTGTGTATTATACATATATGAAATCTATAGCAGTCGTATAAATATAAATAACAGTGAAGACAGTGATAGTAGCAATTGGGTAACCATGAAATTCATCTGCATAATGTTAGATAACAGCTGTGCTTTCTATTTATGTTCAAGTTGTGTGTTGCACACTTTTTATATACCATGCCTTCACAAAAATAAGTTTGAGAGAAGAGAATGAGCAGAGGGAGGTTGCTAGAGTAAGTGTTTCTTTGCCAAGCTGTATTCAAAGAACCAGAAAGCATGCAGGTGAATCAAGATGAAAATTTATAACAAAATTCTTCACACTCTTCAGTAAAGTATTTTTTCTTCTAAATAATTTTGCCATAGAAGGAAGTAATTTTTAACTTTCTGTTTGAAAGTAAAGCATATTTGTATTAAACTAATATTACTATTACTATACATAATACAGAATAAAAAAAGTAAAGATATATGCATTATTCGATATGAGTTGTAGATATAGCATCATGATATAGACAATATTATTCTATAAAAAATATGTGAAAAGTCTAATTCTTCTATTCAAGATGAGGCACAACCTCAAGGCTAACAGCAGCAACAACAACATCAGCAGTGGTTTTAGCATTAAACTTAATAATTAACAATATGACTGAACAGTTTGTAAATCATTCTTTGTAACTGTATTTAGTGAGTGGGAAAAAGGGGGAGGGGCATTTTATCTCAGTTTGAGCCACTGCCCCTCAAAATATCAGAATGGCCCTGAGAATGATATATAGGATTGTTTTTTGTGCAGTTTCTTTTAGTAATATTATCAGTGAACCTCAAGGAACATATTCAAAAATTATACAAAATTAACGTCATGACCCCTTTAAGACAGTGAAACGCATTTACACTCATTTACTTTTTATCCTATTTTTAAGATTGAGGCTGAAATATAATACACTAATACAAAATGTAATACATTATTGCCATAACTTCTTAGTTGCTAGGAAATTGTTCTCATTGTAATATTAGCAGTGACGTCAATAAATTAATTCCTCACAAATAATATCACACAATGCAGACAAATACAAGGAACGAGATCAGTACAGCCTAATATTCCAGCATTTGTCCTGTGATTTAATCCATATCCACAAGTTCCTGTATACATTTTACAAAACATTCTAAAATGACTGAGAATTCTAAAAGAATATAGAACCGTTGGATGTCGCTGTAATTCTCTATGTTCGAAATCTTTGTGTACGTGGCACTCACTCATCTGGTGCCCAGTACTGCTCCCTATTGGTAATCTGCGTCCAGCATCACTTAAAAACAGGTAAATCACATGATCGAGGTTTAAATAAGTGTTATTTTGTCACGGTCACGCTGCGTCTTTTCGTTTCTTGTTTGGACGTGTGCGTGGGTATCAGACTTAATATGTGCAGATACATTTGTGTGTTTTATCAAAACAACCTTAGGGGGCATCCGGATTTGAACCGGAGACCTCTTGATCTGCAGTCAAATGCTCTACCACTGAGCTATACCCCCTATTCGAAATACATTAATGAAACAGTTGCTTTTGATATTTCACAATTTTTCTTGATCGCTAAAACGCATTTCATCAACTTTTTTTCTTCTTCCCTAAACTGAGTCTCGAAACTACACACCAATTTGTTCCAACCTCACACTTCCCCGTCATATTTCATTCAAAATAGGTTCTCTTCCCCCGACAGTCCCTCAACTGATATCCCTTCATGGCTGATGATTGAGCAAGGTGCCTCAAATTCGTCACTCTCCTCATTACTTTTTGCTGTCCCAGCGACTTTTAAAGCCACAGTAGGATCCTATTTTATGATTAATAATTCTCTTAGGATATGGCTTCAAATTGGTAAGGCATTTAAATTGCCAAATACCTCTTTTCTTGCTCCTGTCTGCCTTTAAACCTTCACTATTAGACCCAGTGTCCACAGGTTGGGCTAGAAAAGGAATCCTTACCTTGAGAGATTTATATATTGACAATAATTTTGCCACATTCACTCAACTAACAGAGAAATATAACCTTCCTGCTTCACATTTCTTTAGATACCTACAAATTAGAAATTATGTTCGTTCCACTGTGCCAAATAGAGGAACTAGATGTTCAGCTCTCTGAGGAGGACTGGGAAAAATGTCTTAAAAATATATACACCTGTTCATGCCAGGCACCAACTTATTCAGTATAAGGTGTTGCACAGATTACATTACTCAAGGGTTAAACTTAATTCTTTCTATCCTACTATCTCCCCTCTCTGCAATAAGTGTGAGTCTGCGGAGGGCTCTCTTGGTCATCTCTTCTGGGCATGCCCAAAACTGGGTGAATTCTGGTCAGAAGTTTTTCAGTTTCTTTCTGAAGCTTATGCTTGTGAGCTTCCCTTGGATCCTGCGATTGCCAATCTTGGCTGGTCGGCCTCTTTGCTGCGCCTTAACAATGCTACCCCACTGCCTATACAGTATGGTTTGATGATTGCCAAAACATCTATACTCTGCATGTGGAAGAAAAATTCAAAGTCACTATTCAAGTTTTGGTTGTCAGAACTTTCCTCCACTCTGCACGTGGAAAGACTCAGATATAGTATTTCTGGAAATATAGAGAAATTTGAAGCCTCTTGGAGGCCTCTTTTCAATCATTTTTAAAAATCAACAATGATGAAGCTATTTAATATGTTTTTCTATTCATTTTTTTAAATTGTTTTTTTTTTTTTATTAGGATTTTATTGTTATTTCCGTTGACCTCTGTCTTTAATGTAAAGATACATTAAAGTGGTCAAGTTGTACAATCTCACCTGGTTTATAATGTCTCACTATCTGTTTTGACCTTCCTTGCCCGTGCCTGGTGATGTGGTTTTCTGCACATTTGAATCCAACTGAAGGAGTTTTTTGTGTGTGTGTTTGTGTTTGGTTCTGTCCTGTGATTGTATTGTCTATTTGTCTGAAAACCTACAATAAATATAATAATAAAAAAAAAATAGGTTCTCTTCCGTCACAATTATTAAATATAGTCAATAAACAATGTGTTACATTTCAAACAGTGTCTGATAATCTATTTAATAAATGAGACAGATCATCGTCACAAAGGCTCTTTATTTGAAAAATTTGAATCAGTTATTTGTGAATATCCATAGACTTACAATACATGCATTTGAAAAGTGGTAATAATACTGTATTGAGTGTTTGCATATAACTATATTAGGCTATAGACAAGCATATTGTGCAGAATGTTTCTTTTATGTTCAAGACAGTCATACATTGTGTTTTGGGGACGGACTGCATCTTTAGGATATAATGTTAAAATGTTATGTTAAAGATGCACTCAGTAAGTTTTTATTCATGTCATTCATTCTTGGACTTGTCGACCCTGACACCTAGTGCCATGGATGCAGCATAATTCAACGCAATAGTTTTCAGCTAAAGATGCCATTGTGGAAATTCACTATTCACAGACAGTCATGAATAATTTAATCCATGAGTGAAAGAAGGTGGTTAGTGAGATTAAGCCAGTAGTATTCCGCTGGTCATGTGACCCTAACATGGGGAGCCCCCATGAGGAGACCCTCTCCATGGAGAATAAAATAGCTTTTATAAGGCTACTGATATGACTGGAGTCATGTGAGTTTTATTGATTTTCAGCATATGTTTTTAAAATACTATTTATCTCTTTAGGGGTAAAGCATTTTTTATTGAGGAAAAAAAATTACTGAGTGCAACTTTAATAGTGTCTTATGTGTTAACTTTGTGTCATCTAAAAACAACAACAACAACAATCTTATGTGGACAAAAAACGAGGGACTGTTTGTGTAAAGTGCTAGCCTATTTCTTTTGCATGAAGATACATGTCGAAGGCTATAGGCAGGGCCGTAGCTGGTGGGATGAAAGGTGGTAATGACTCTAGCGGCCCAAACGTCCAGGGGATCCCACAACAAATTCAACACTGCATTTTTTAACAGGAAAGGGCACAGAGCAATACAGTCAAGTGGCCCAGAATTCCTTGCTACAACCCTGGCCATAAAAACAGAGTGACAAGAGGGAAGAGGAGAAGGGGTGACGTTTCATCTTTTTATGTGTCCTGCATCCTCCAGTTATTTGACATCAGTGCTGTTCATCTCAGAATCCCGGGGCTTGATGCTACAAATTGAGTTTCCTCCGGTAACCTGCATAAAAATAAAGGGCACATAATACAATGATTTAGAGAAATTGCAATATCTGCATTGTGTCTAAATAGGAGCTTTTATATGAAGAGGCTTAGCAACATTGTTCCAACCCCATCTGTATGTGTAATTTATTGCAGTATAGCATATTACAGAATTCTCATGGGTCGATCTGACTGAACGCGAACGGCACAACAAACAGAACAATAAACATTTATCAAGGGAAGTCTATAAGGTTAGCATATATAGTCCCATATACATTCACTGCCGAGGAGACAAGAGGCCGTTAATTTTGAATACATTTCTAAACAACAGATGCTTGAGTGTGCTTAATAAACAGCTTTTGTGAGAAAACAGCTAATCACTAAATTAACTGACTGCCTTTCCAATAATCTTCAACATGTTTTAAACTAAACAATCCTTTTGTAATGAGCTATGCGTGGAGTTTACTACAATACAATTGCTATTTTATAAGAGGCGACACAGACAGATTTGCGACTGGTATGTGTCAGTTTACGGCTCTTCCCATTTTTTTGTATGGTATCCGCAAAGAGTGACTTACTGTCGCAACACGCTAGTTGATCGTTACGTTCTTTCGTAAAAACGCGGAGGTTAGTATAATGGATTTCTGGTTTAGAGATGCCGAAAGAACAGTAAGACGTGACGCAAAGGTTAAATATGTCATATCTTTTTTATACCTAGAAATATATATATAAAACCTGCGAAAACTATTTAGGTGTGAGTAAATGGCCAGTCACACAGGAAAAAATAAATAAAAATAATATTTATAAATATATTTATAAAAGGAAACATTTTAAATACATAAATCTTCCCATCGCCAACCTTTGTGCTCAAATCCCTTCCGAGGACGTGAATGACGCATCCGCTCTCACGGTGCGCCATTGATCCTGCCGTGATCAGAGCATGTATATGATGTAAGAGAGGAACACAAGCCCCATGATGGCGAAGAACATCAATACCAAAACGTCCAGCATGATGTTTGCGTCTCTGCTAGTCTCAGCAGCGGGTCCAAAAGATGCGGAGGATGCTCAGTCACCCTCGGAGGACAACGGCTGGACCAGAGACCCCTCCCCGCCAGCTGATGCACACTATCCTCCCTTCTAGAAAGATGAAGTTGGCAATATAGCTTGGAGATGGAGCATCAAAAACGGGGTTTATGGTGTGCAGCCTCTTTGCAGATGGCAAAAATTCAGAATATATAATGCTCATTCAGAATAATGTTTATTCAAAATAACACTTCAGAAAATGGTACATCATTGCCTGTTAATATCAATCATATTTAGCATTTTATAACATCTCAAGTATTCTATAAACAAACAAATCTCCATTGTAATCGCAAAACCACTTTGAACATTCTTCACATCAAATCAGTGTCTGCTACTGCTGGTGGGTTGACTGAGTTCATGTTTAAATTCATGCAAGGAGAACCAAGTGTATGCATCACATTTGTCATCACAATTTCCACATTCCAGTTCTCTTTTAATAACCTTCCTGCTTGTTTATTAATATAATTTTGTAATGACCATTACTGAAATATTACACTAAATAGAGTCACAGGTTTCCCCCAAAGAGGATATAAACAATAGAATAATAAACTTCTTGATTTATATTAAGACTTTTGGAGGTAGAAGAGCATGTTCTGGATTTAGGAGATAGACCAAAAAGAGAAGTATTCAGAAAAACAGATTTGGATATTTTTGCATCCATATGCCAATCTTGTATCACTGAAAGCCTCACATTTTCTCTTACTAGAGTTTTTCATACAAAATTCTTGTTTTTAAAGGTGCACTCGGTAACTTTTGTTTTTGTGTCATCTTGGACTTTCACTGACTTCTAGCGGCTTGGATGCAGCATCATTTAAAATCAAAAGTTTTCAGTTTAAGATGCCATTGTAGAAATGTAGTATTCACAGTCAGCCATGATTACTTTAATCCAAGAGTGAAAGTGTCCAATAACAGGGCAGTTACTGAGATTTTCAGATGGTCATGTGATCCTAACATGGCAGCCCATATGCGGACACTCGCCACGTAGAATAAAACAGCTTTTAAAGTGTTACAGTAATTATTTAAGTCTTCATTTTAATGTGAGTGGTCATGATTTCCTACATATATTGCAACATTTCAATTAATGTCTTTAAGAGTTAAACTTTTTTAATGAGGAATGAATAACTGACTGCACCTTTAAAATGTTAAAACATGCAAATCCAATTTATGCCAATATACTATGTGCTAAAATAAAACATTAAAATAACTGATAAACCTAACAAGTGTATGTAGCATTAAAACTTTACATTACTGAAAATGTGCAACAGCTTTTTAAATCTGAAATGGTAGTCCAAAAGTGTACACAGGGCAAACCAGCAAGATTTACTAAGCACTGGACCACTTTGAACAAGAGAATACTGTGGAGGATTTGTGAAAGATTGGACTTCAAGAAATTAGTGACCCCAAGGTTTTACTTTTGACTTTTGCAGTGATGAATGTGAGAACAGTGTCTTGAGAAAACAACATACTACTTGTTTAGATCATTCTCTGCTTCTATATTTTGGCATTTAAGAGAACAATGATCAGTAGAATCTCATTAGTCTTCAGCACAGCAACATGTAAAAGACTGCATTTGTTTCCAGTTGTTCAAGAGAAATACATGCTAGGCTCTAAAATATTGTAATTCCAGTAGCTATTCCTTCCTTCTGTTTGACAAACCCACCTGCCTTGGTATACAAATAGATTTGTTTTATTCCACTGATATTGATAAATTGACAATAAAATTCCATCTCATACAATACCAGCAAGGCAATGAGAATAAGCAAGATATGAGGAAAAACAAACAACAAAAACATCAATAACATCTTACAGAACGCTCGGAGATACAGTTTCATTTTATGCATATGAGATGCTCCAGAACCGAAATGGACCAGAACCAATGGAATGATTAAAATTCATAGCTAAAATGGTCCTTAGAATTGTGCTTGGGCTCCTTTCCTCTCTCACTGTGCTACAATGTGGTTCTGCTCCTCTTTTGTGGAGTTACTACATAGTTTTTTCCCTTTATCAAGAATAAGGTACATCACTTCCCAAATTTATTGTCATTTTAAAAGCAGGAGCATCAGAACAAAATCAGGCTCATTTATAGTAATTCATTCAGTAAAGAGCAGGAGGAATTGTGAAGGGTAAGCTTCTGTGGACATGTACAGTAAGTCGTAACAAAAAGGCACCACCCCTTTCATTATGTTTAAGAGTTGAAAAAGATGAGCCTTTTTTAGATTCCAGTTAACTACATGATGCAATTGGTCAGACATATGGAATGATTGGAATGACCACAAGTCTCATGTTTAAAGCATCGTTACAGACACACAACCAATGAGATGTGAAACTGTACTGAATACTTTACAATTACTGGCTGCAAATAAGATCAGAAACAAAGTTAATAAAAGATTTGACAACTGAGGTTTGGATCAGATCACTTATTGTCATGGCAACCGATAGATAAGTGTTTGAGATGTCTGCAAAGTGCTCTATAGCAGGCCCTAAATATTTTAAAGTCCTGTGTGGTTTTGTGGTATATGTGTGTGTGTATGTTTGTTTGTGTGCGAGTCTTAATAAAACTTAAGTGCCACTTGTGACAGCACCTTTCCAGGACTGAGGAAACACATAATATAAGACAAACAGTCAGACAGGCGAACAGATAGACAAGCAACAAAAGCAAAAAACAGGGAGGTGCATACAGAGAGAAAGATATGGGGAAAAGTAGCAAATCGTAATTCACTATTTACGTATATGTGTGTACTGTCGGTGTGTCTGATTATATATGTATGTGGTTACTGAACTGTTTCTTTTGGAACATGTCTGGATCATGGAGGTTGATCCCCTGGTAGGACAGTTAGTGCAGGAATAGAAGAGAACAGGATGAGATCATCTTAATAGGTGAGACGGTACTCAGGTCATCATCTGCATCTCTTGAATCAGCCCCCCCCACACACTTTTTAACACCCTTCTCCCTTTCCATCTACCACCCCCCACCCCTTCTCTCTTGTTTTCAGATGGCCTCTACATAGTTAGCCGGCAGCATCCCTTGCTGGCCGGTACGCTCCACTCTTCCATACATCCACCCCTCATCGATCTGCTGCACATCCAAAATCATGTCACCGTCCTGGAACGACACCTCATCTTCATCAGCCGCAGTGTAGTCGTACACTGCTCGGTAGCGCTTCTGAAACACACATGATTGTTAGGACACAGTCTGACTTGTTCATTAGAAAGAACAACATTATCCTAGAATGTTTAGGATGGTATGTATTAGGCCTGGGTTATTAAAGATCTCGACGTTTAAAAATCTTTTGATAATATTCATATACATTAATGATATGCATCAATGTTTAAAGTACTCAATATTTATGTACTTGCTTTGAAAAGGTGATTTTATTTTTCAATCAGATTCAAAATGTTGAATGTGTAATAATCACATTTTTATTATAGAAAAGTTATGATGTAAATTTTAAAAGAACTACCATTAAAGCAATAGTAAAAACTAAATCAAGGGATGTTTTACACTTGTGGCAAAATAGCACCCTCAACTGACAAACATTATGAATCATAGCCTCAATGATCTGCTCTGAGAACATGCAAAATGATTGACAAGTAAAAAGTGTCAATGTCTGCGGTTCACGGACACATTTTGTTGGCGGTTTACAAAGTCAAAGTCTAATCAGACCAGTGAGATATCTCAGGACTCTTATTTCAGTATCTTTAAGGGAGTAGGACATTTGTTTACATACTTTTCCATGAATAAAATAAATGAAAAAAAAAAAAAGAAATCAGCTTACATATGTTAATAAACAACAATATGTTTTCATACAATATTCATTTCAATATTCATAACAATATTCATTTCATATGTTAATAAACAACAATATGTACCAACATATTTCTTACTAGAAGTAAAACAATGCTACAATGCCAACGAATCAGTGAATCTATGTTTGGAATCAACTCGAACCGAAAAACTGTTTTTGTAAAGTGTAAATCAGAGACGCTATTTAAAAGGAATATTCCAGGTTCAATACAAGTTAAGCTCAATTGAAAGTATTTGTGGCATTAGGTTGATTACCACAAAAACATCTCATCCCGTTTAAAAAAATAAATAAAAACGGAAAAAATGTGGTTAATGTAAGGCCTCTATAATAAGGGGGAATGGGGTCAGTTCATAAACATTAAAATACTGTTTCAAATATATATCCACAAAAACATTTATGGACTGAAAGTGCCTCACGGTTACTGAGATTTTTTTAATTAAACAATGGGCAAAAAATTATTTTGATTAGTGCTAATTAACATTATGCCTCAAATGCTTTTGACTGAGCTTAACTTGTATTGAACCAGGAACATTGCTTTAAAATTCTCGGTCTTTATGCTCTCATACACGCAAATCACGAGATAAGGGTCACAAAACAAGTATAATGACACGGTTTGGAAGAAACTTAATGGCCTAAAAAAAAACATTTAAATTATTGTGAAATTCATGGTGTTGCTTTATTTTTGTTTAATGTCCAGCAAAATCATTACAAATATTGTAAAAGACTTTACTAGTATGCATCCAGAGTTTAAATGGTAATGTGTTTTAAAAGTGTTCGTTACCCCAGAGCTGGGAGGAGGGGCGGCAGCAGCCGGACGCACAGGTTCAGGCTCATAGTGATAGTTATGAGATGCTGCTGGGGGCTGATATGCTACAAGAAAGAAATTACATTTCATTATTTTCTGGCCTACTGAAAACTGAAACTGTAATGATCCATCCATCAAGACGTACAAAGAGCAAAATGAAATAAAGGAAAAATTGTGTACCTGGAGTTGTGTTTTGTTGAGGTATCTGCGGGTGATGAGGAGGGGCATCGCCGCCCATTCGGCTCCTCTCAAATTCCTCATGGTATTTAATCTAAAACACACACATAGACAAATACATTGTAAAAACAGAGCCAGAAAGTTACACTATTTTTAAATACCATTACCAAAGAATGTTATGAGACCAGTAAAATGAGCATAATTAGATGTGGAGATCCAACACATAATTATAAAATGGAAATACTAATGTTAAAGAATACAACGTAAAACATTTAGGTAAGTTTAGGTTTTAGGCTTTGATAATGCATAAAATAAATGGTGCATCAGAGCTGCCATGACATTGTCCAGACATTCAGTGTTGACCTTGTTTTCTGTGGGTGTGCTCAAGAATCAACAGATAACATGTTTTCTCTGCCATCTTTGCAATGTAAACAGTTAGGCCTAAATAGTTGTATGAAAGAAAAGACCAGGGTTTTTGAAGAAAGCAGCATTCTGAAACATCATGTAAACGAGAACACAGATTTCCTTAAGCCGTTTAAGGAATTAAGTGAAAATGGTTTAACACACCTGGGTTTCTCCCGGAGAACACGGATTTTGTGGTCATGTAAACACACAAGCAGCATTGCATGAACAGACCGGATAACTAACGTCATAGGATGGAGCCCAACAACATGTCAACACAGCAGAAAGTGTTTAACATTTCTGGGAGTACAGAGGGAAAAAGTTTAAACACTATTATTTACACAAGTGTCGTGGGGTAATTACGTTGCCGTGGAGAAAGCTGCTTACTGACCGAGCCGCATGTATACGGGAGCAAAGAGTACACCAATTATGCAGTGCATGTAAACCTAATTAGCCGGTTTCTTGTGTACACGTTAACGCAGTCTTTGTCGGTTACATTTTGAATATAGAACATTCTAAAAGTGGAAGTCAAAGGGAGATTTTAAAACTATCATTTTGAATTGTTTAAAATGTATATAAAAAAAAATAATAATAATAATAATAAAAAAAAATATATATATAAATATATATATATATATTAGTCACAATATATTTGTTAACATGACAAAAAACTTTTCTGTGTAAAGTAATATCCAGTAGGATGTGTGTAAATCCATAAAACACAGTTTGAAAAGAGTCAGTAAACTGTGATGAAGAACACGAGCAAGGAATGAACCTGCTGTCTTGCAAGCACTTTAATTGACCTACTCTGCAAACAGTCACTCGTTTTGTAAAGTGGTGGTTTCAGCAAGAGGTTTTCATTGAATTAAATTGTTTGAGATTATTAATAGTTGTTCCTGTACTATCCACAAAGTGTCTCCCAAGCCAATCTGACGGGTGATCTTGCATGCTTTTATACCAACAGGAAATGACATTACAAAAGGAAGTGCAGTGACCTAATTGTTGCTAGGCAACCAGTGCAGAAAATTCAGGGAACAGGTGTGGTGTGAAAAAGGAAGGGTTTGTCAAAATGTTTATGCCCTTTATATGTGCTGCTCAGTTTGCAAGGACAAACCCCTTACTTCAACTATGAACAATGAACGGAAAGAGGTCATGTAAGATATACTGTGCAAGTGTAAAGGGTATGAAAAGAAAATGTGGGGCAGATAGAAAAGACAGTGAGAGAAAAGAGAATTATACACAAGATAGAATGAATTAAAAATGGAAACTAGACAGCCTTGCTAAAAATAAACTAGAATCACAAATTAAACAATGCTTCCACGCAGATACTTTGATAGAGAAGCGTGCATTTTGGAATCAAGTGTTGGACATACGTTGCTGATTTGGTCTTGTGTTTTCTTGATTCTCTGCATTTCTGGTGTGTCAGCCATAACACTGAAGCCTTTTCCTTTGCTCTTCTCAAATTCTTCCTTATAGAGCACCTGAAACACACAAACAAATGAATAACAAAAAAGAAAATCAAAAATCCCCATTGCACATGCAAGAGATTCACAGGTACGCAGTATGGCTCCACAATTAATAACACTATGACACTGTGTGACTATTATAGCACAAAGTGCTGCGATTTAATAAAATAAATAAATAGTCTGCTTGCTTCAAAGTTTATGTGCTAAGTTTTTAGTGCATTTTTACAGTTTTCAGAGTGGTTCTGAGCTCCATAATCTTGTGCTTGGAGTAACAGAAATGCTCCAAGCTCAGATTTGTTTGCGTGCTGAGCAAGTTACTTTTAAAGTACTCCAGAGTCACTTTAACTTTCGCAGAATTCCAAACATGTTTGGCCACTTCAAGTTAATATACAAACAGATGTTGCCACAACAAAAGATTGACGGTTTAGAACACTTTGATTTAACAGGACCACTTAGAAGTGCTCCATCAAGTTAAGATTTTATAACAGAAATATATTAATATTGTATAATAATACTAATGATGATAATAATAATAATAATAATAATAATATAATAATCAGTACTATCAATCTTTTAATATCCAAGTTGACTGGGTTCCCAAAATAATGATGATGAATAGTTGGCTGGTGAGACCCTATTACATAGTGGCGGTGGGCAGGTACAATGTGAATATGAAGAAGACTCTTTAATACTCTGTTTTATACATTTATTTATTTGTTTGTTTGTTTGTTTATTGCTGAAGTAAAAAAACATTTGAGTCCCCACCAGACTCAGGTGTGAACCCTCATGGGCAAAACAATATAACATTTTGGTAAAAAATAATCACTTTACCATTTGCCTGTTTATTATATCATATGTTCAAATCACATTCGCAGATTTTTTTCAAAACAAGTGAAATTTGACTTTTTGTCCAAATTGTGCAGCCCTAGTACTCAGATGTCTTTTAGGTTATACGGAGGCTCCAAAAAGAGTCTGGACAGTTTCTGACGCTGAAAGAACACTTTAAAGTCAAATTCCTCGTATGTGAACTTCATCAGATTCTGATTAAAGTGTCTGACTTTCATTTTAAGTTATGCTCTTCACAGCCATTTTTGCAATAACTGTAAACAAGCTGGTCCCAAGGTCATTTGTTGTGAATGTATGAATTCAGTTTTCCTCAAGTCCACATAAGTGCCCTAGCAGAGGTGAAGACATGTGTTCAAACCTATATTCTTTTAACACTCATAAACTCTACAACTTCAAACAAACATATTTTGTGAAATGTTTGGTTTGAAAAGTGTGCTTGCCATTTGCCTTAATGAGAAGTTGTTTCATTACCTATACATTTCCATACTGATGGTATGTGTGAACAGCACATGTGGTACATTTACCAGTAAAAGCAACCCAACGATTTTCCTGTAATTTTCCTGGTTGCATTTGAGAACGGGGCTAATGATTTTCCCTGATTTGATTTGATAGTGAAAAACAACTTTAAATTATGGTCCGTTCATCACACAAAGAGATTTAATGCATTCAGAAGACTTGGAATATACATGACACACATGGACTACTTTCATGATACTTTTGAGTGAGTCACTGTCTACTGTCGTTTGATTGAATTCAGCCAACAGTACTGGATTCAATTATTATTAAATGATCTCCTTTTGTGTTCCTCAGAAGAAAGAAAGTCCTACAGGTTTGGGAAAGCATGTGGGTGAGTTAATGATGAATTTCTCATTTTTGGGTTTAATATCCCTTTAAGTGTCAAAATACTTCTGGGGGCCACTATATCATGTGGAGCTCTAAGAGAAGATTATGATTTTGATTTAAATATTGTTTGGATATTACTTTGTGCCTAGGACTTTGTAATGAGTGTTGTGGCGAGGAGACTGGGGATAGTAGGATCCAAGCATAGTTAATAAGACATATACAAGGAAACTAGATGAAAACCTAGTCACTAGAATATATTTAGAGAAACAAAAAGAACAGAACTGCACAACAGTTTAAACAGAAAAAGAACCGACACAGACAACACAAGGGCAATAAACACAAGAACAAATGAGGTTAACAAGACTAATTAGCACAACACAGCTGGAAACAATCAAGGTAGGGAACCGGAAACAGAGACAAGACAAGACCTCAAAACTACATTTTAAAATAAAAGTCCACATACACATTCTCCATATACATTAGAGATTTTGACTAATGCCACAAACTGTCTTCATTTATTTTTAAGGATCTCTACAATTCAGTGTTAAACCCCATCAAGATCTTCAATAAAGCACAGTGTTTAATGTACCTGGCTCTGCATCTTGCTCTGCTGTTTCAGGCGTAGGTTCTCTGGAGTGTCTGCAACACTGGTGAATGATGTCTTCGGATAGTGTCTAAAAAAACACAAACATGCATCACTTACAGTAAATATCACACTATGAAACGTATGCAATAAAATACACCAAGAAAAGGAGACGAGTCAAAATAAAATTGTGGCAATTCACTTGATGCCACAAATGCTGTTGATTAAGCTTAACTTGAGTTGAACCCAGAATATTTTTTTAAATACAATTGTTAAGTAGAACCATTTGTCGATTCACCTTTAACCTATAAACTGTGGAAGCTAATTGCATGTTGGTTATAAGTCGACTCAAGGATATTAAAAACAACAATGGATTTTTCTTAACAGTGTTGATAAAGGTACAAAACCACAAAGTCAATTTTTTCTCATGACTTATCAGTGTGCGTGTACTATAGGCGCAGGACTATAATTTGTAAGCCCTTAACAAGGCAGCTTATTTGTCGTATTTTACCAACACAACACAAAATTAGGGTGACTGCAACAAAACTAAACCACAATCAACCACAGCAACACCCAATTAAAGTGTCTGCAATAAATGGAACTGTAATCAATTTAAGCTACTAATTACAAAAACATCAACTGATCTAATTGACATTACAGTCGGAAACAGAACTATTACACTAATCATTTAACTATAATTAGTGAATCATTTAACCACATAACACGTAATGTGCCATGACAAGACTCAAACGGATTGATTCAGTAAAATGAATCATTCATCGCACAAACCACAACAGAGCCAATCAAATCAAAGTGGCAAAACAGCAGAAGCTGATTCTGTTTAGTATCCGCCACACAGTACACAGGAGCTGTGTTGCTGCTGGCAACCACCACATTATATAGTAAAATATTAGGTAGTAAAATTGTAAATAGACTAATTTATCTCAAATTCAAAAGCCAGTCTAAATATTTAATAACGACCATATTGAAGTGCATTATAACCCTGGTTCAACCACATCTGTTGTGCAAATATGTATGCTATCATGCTTTTCATTTTTAAAAACAGTCATAGGATGAAAGTTGATAGTTACATCTGCCAAATTACTTTTGTGGTCAATAATATTAACTGACATTAGTTGGTAGTCCAACATTTCAGGACAGATCAATTATTGTGAATACATTTTTAGTTTCTGTTAAACAGAAGGGTTCAGTAAACGGTCAAACCACACAAACAGGCAAAGAGAGGAAAACAAAAGTAAACAAATATAAACAGATAAATGGCACCCTAGTTTGGTTTCTATTTTTATATCGGCAGACAATCTCAACATGATCCAAACAGATGCTTTTTACTTCCGTAGAATGTGTCATTAGTCCAGTTAATCTGAGAAGTAAACAGGGCTTTTATCTATTGGATGCAAGAGGAAATTACTTTGCCATGCTCACTCAGATAATCTTCATAATAAGGACTGAGTAAACAGTGGAAGAAGCAGATCTAGATAGATGGACAGACATAAATCATTTGCTAAATCAAGACTAAAATCCCTTGTGTATTAATTGCATGTGTGTGACTGAGAAAAACAAGAATCTTTACACTTCAGGGACATTTGAAAGTTGGCAGATTTAAGGACAAGGTAGCCTATTTGCATTGATCTCATTTATTTTGGTCATGCCAAAGCAGCCATGCCTTGTGCATTCTTCACCCTAATATAGTCATTACTGAAAAAATCAACTTGGCTTAATTAAACATTACTTGAAATGTCTTTTTTTTTATTTATTTTTTTATTATTAAGTAGAAACAACAACATTTAAATAGCAATTCTGAGTTAAGTTTACTTGCATCTCAACCTTAACTTAACTCATTTAGTTAATTCTATATGATCCCCAAGTTTACACAAGTTTTGGAGATGCCATTACTCAATTCAATTGAGGGTTTAAAACAAGTTTACTCAATTGAGTTAAGTCAACTTAATTGTGTGGTCGGCATTTAAACACTTCCAAGTGTTAGTGACGTAAGAATACAATTTTGAAATGGTAACATTTTCAAAATGACTGAACATAGGAATTGAATAAATGAGGTATTTGACTCTTTAAGACTATTAGGGATCAGAGATCCAGGGAGGGTCATTAATGTTTGTGCGGAAGTGTGTATGGATCATTGTTGTAAACTCGATGGAATTTCCCCAATACCATTTCCTCTGAACAAGTCAGCTTCTTTGCATGAATGTGACCTTTTTATATTCATCTAACTAACGCTTTCAATCTGGAAGAATAATTCCATTTAAAAATCTACCATAAGGAAAAAAAGCATGAAAGTACCCAAATACCACAGTCCATATGCAAATAAACAAAGTTCATTCAAAGCAGGTATACTTACGCATTACAGTATGGTCTCTTCTCAAAGCCTTTGTAGTTCTTCATGTTTAGCGTCATCTTACAGACTTCACAGCTAAAGCATCCTTTATGCCAGAACTGAAAAATAGAGGGGAGGAGTCAATGATTAAAAGCATGTAAATATGTTTTGTGTTGGGGGGTGCATTTAAGAGGTATGGAGACATTATCTGCAATAGGGTCAGTAATGATAACGATTAAAACAAATTAAAAGAGCAATGACAAACTTATTCAGATCCCCTAGTCTTGCTAATTCAGTTGCTACAGATATTTACATTTACATTTACATTAATGCATTTGGCAGACGCTTTTATCCAAAGCGACATACATTGCACTTATTACAGGGACAATCCCCCTGGAGCAACCTGGAGTTAAGTGCCTTGCTCAAGGACACAATGGTGGTGGCCGTGGGGATCGAACCAGCGACTTTCTGATTAACAGTTATGTGCTTTAGCCCACCACACCACCACCACTTCCGATATTGCAAAGTCTACTTGGTTCTCTCTTGAGGATTAAATGGGAATAAAAACAATGAAGTACTTGTTCTTGGAAGGACAGATGGGATCGAGCACCACATGTTGCAAAAGTTCCAACTTGAGGTTACTTGTGCTCTGACTAAAGACAAGTTTTCTGCATGTGAATGCATTCATTTTAAGACTTTCTGAGAGAGCTGTGAAGACATTTTATGGCACCCCCAGGAGCACACTGGTTGTCAAGTGGTTACTAAGTGAGTTGTTACATCACCATTTTCCCAGGTTCTTGTAACAAAGTTTTTAGAAATAAAGTAGAAAAAACTTTTTTGCTGGGAAAGTTATTAAATCAAAATGCTTCACACCAAGCATGTGGGTAGCTGGACACTGTGCTGAACTTTGATCAGCAAGTTACTTAGTTAATGTTGACCATGGGAGTGTTTCAGTGAGAACACCCCTTACACACACACAGAAAAATGGACTGTGCCTGACCTGACCCGCTACCCTACATTCCAACTACGCAGCCAGTCAAGCATGCTAACTGTTAATATAGATGTTGGTGTGTTTGTCTTTCTATATCAAACTCTTTCTTGCTATATATTAGGGTTGCAATGGTAAGAGATTTTCACGGTATGATAACCGTCTCAGAAAATATCACGGTTACACGGTATTACACAATTAGTATTATCAGTGAAAACAGAAGGGTTATTTTATTTATTTATTTTTGAGCAAACCGATGGAGTGCGTACTCCAGGTAGGGAATGAAGTTTTGCCCCAAGTGAAGGAGTTCAAGTACCTCGGGGTCTTGTTCTCGAGTGAGGGGACAATGGAGCGGGAGGTTGGCCGGAGAATCGGGGCAGCGGGGGCGGTATTGCACTCACTCTATCGCACCGTTAATCACGAAAAGAGAGCTGAGCCGAAGGCAAAGCTCTCGATCTACCGGTCAATTTTTGTTCCTACCCTCACCTATGGTCATGAAGGTTGGGTCATGACCGAAAGAACTAGGTCGCGAGTACAAGCGGCCGAAATGGGCTTCCTCAGAAGGGTGGCGGGCTTCTCCCTTAGAGATAGGGTGAGGAGCTCAGTCATCCGTGAGGAGCTCGGAGTAGAGCCGCTGCTCCTTTGCGTTGAAAGGAGTCAGTTGAGGTGATTTGGGCATCTGGTAAGGATGCCTCCTGGCCGCCTCTCTAGGGAGGTGTTTCAGGCACATCCAGCTGGGAGGAGGCCTCGGGGAAGACCCAGGACTAGGTGGAGAGATTACATCTCCACACTGGCCTGGGAACGCCTCGGGGTCCCCCAGTCAGAGTTGGTTAATGTGGCTCGGGATAGGGAAGTTTGGGGCCCCCTGCTGGAGCAGCTGCCCCCGCGACCCGACTTCGGATAAGCGGTTGAAGATGGATGGATGGATGGATGGATTTTTGAGCAAACACTATTATAATTGAAACCATTTATTTTATTGAAGTGTAAAAAAAATTCTCCCTTTTGAAAATAAAATAAATAGAATAAATAAGAAAACTATCAGAATTATAATAATAAACCAAATTATAAACATGATAAAAATAGCATGTAACTATAACATGTTAGTTTACATGTTAAATGAACTACTAAATGAAAAATAACATCAGCTGTGTGAGCTTTTGAAGTAATTGATTATTAACAGTTAACATATACTGTAGGTGCGCGACAGTGAGGACAGACTGCTCGTGTCTGTACCTTTAACTCAGTGCTTCACAACTGGTTTTGCTTCAGGACAGATTTTACATTGGACATCAAATGTCGACCTGCCATAGATTAAACATAACCTGTATTTAATGTATCCTGGGTTGCATTTCCTTTTATGTTGCATAGTTTTGTTCATGGTTTTCCAGTACAAGGATATGCATCAAGTGACATTATTTTTGTTGTTGATGTCAACAACAAAATCTACAGGAAGTTTTCTCTCCCCCTTTTAAAAATTGAAGAACATATTTACTTATATGAGCCCATTATTATCCTGTTTGTTTCCTATATTACATATTTATACACCTATTACACAGAAGGAAAAGCTCCTCATCATGGTTATGTCAGTGTGCTAGTCTTAAATAATAGTAATAGAGTTAAGTGGTGTTTTCTCAGTAAGTTGCTTACTAGTTTGTGAAATACATATTGGAAAGTTAATAAAAAATGACCCCATCATTTTCCCTTTTCAATATAACTAATATAACATTAACCCTGCCCCTGACAACCATATCAATCACATCTGTTTGCTATGTTAGCCAGCTATAGTTTGTCAGTGCAGTCAGTAACACAGCAGATTGAAAGGTAAATATCAGAGCATCCTTTTGCAGCTCAGCAGACAACAGTGCGGTGGTGGATTGTGTCTGTTGAGTGTTGATTTCAAGCTATGTTGTTGTTCATGCTAAGAATGAGAGTAAAAGATGGACCAGTGGCAACAAGCTTATAGCTAACTAGCTAACCACGTAGCTACTTACATTGCTTGTCAGCTGAGTGAAAGCTAATATGTAAACATGTATTCACCAAACTGTTTTGTTCAGGATTCGCAGTTTGGTACCCCCTTCAACAATTCCAGTTGGTGCATATACAAAATGTAGTAAAATGTAGTAAGTCAGGTTTTCCACCGTTGAAAGTTTCCCCTAAACTTGTATAGCAGAACACAGTATAACACCGCTGCTTATTCTCTTGACTCGGCAGGTGGAAATACTTTGCTTTACAACCTGCCACTAATTTACTGGCAGTACTAAAGAGCACCTATTATGGTTTTAAAAGCACCTAATTTTGTTTTAACGGTCTCATATAATAGATTTACATGCATCCGAGGTCAAAAAATACTTTAATTTGGTCTTAATTTAAATTCCAGCATTTACTTTTTTCCCCAGTGTCAAAAACGACTTGTTCAATGATCTGTTCTAAAGGATTCATTCTAAACTCCTCCTTTCAGAGAGCCTACTCTGCTCAGACAGGTCAGATGTCCCAGTCTGTTGTGATTGGTCTACCACTTTGTGTAGTATTTGAGAGCGGGTCAAAATGGTTTGCGAGCAGCCAATGAAGATCAGAGGCATTTGTTTTTTATTATTCCAAATTACGTAGATTAGTAAAGGAAGTAAGTCTGGAATTACTAATGACTCGTTTCAGGTGTTCAGAATTGGTTCTTTCTTTTGGGAGTCAATAACTCCATTTGTTGGGCACTTTGATTTTTGAAATTTTGAAGACTTTAATACATTCACAAACAGCTATATAACACACTACATGAAAGGTAATATTTGAAAAACCATAACAGGTGCTCTTTAATATAGTCAGCATTTGACTGATTCTAAACAGTACTACTGATGTTGATTTAAATTTTTTATTGTATTTATTCTTTATTTTTATGGTCAGCAACTGACTGATACTGAACATACAGTACTAATGTTTATTGAGCTATTTATTGTATTTGTATTTATTCTTTATTTCTCGGTGTTCATTTCTAGAATTTGTTGACAAAGTAATTTGTCAAATAATGCAAAATATTCAGTAATCAGTGAATTTTGCCCCTCTAAAATCGGTATAATCTCAAAAATCCCATATCGGTCGGGCTCTAATTTGTATACATGTGTATTTTTTGTCTTATTGTGTGTTTCTTTACTTATTCACTTTTTATCTTTATAATTTTTTTTTTATTATTGTATTGTTTGTGCACTGGAAGCTTCTGTCACCTAGACAAATTCCTTGTATGTGTAGGCATAGCCTACTTGGCAATAAACAGGGCTCGACAATAAGGACTTCCCGATGGCCCAGGGCCCGAGTGAGAAAGATTCGGCCAGTTGCTAGAATGGTCACTAGCCCCATCGGGCCAGTGCTGCATTTATAACATTAGTGCAAGCAAACAACAAGCGAGAGAGCACAAAAATTTTACAGAGCGAACAAAATCTTCTAACCGAGGAGCGAGCGTGCGTATATTTATCTTGCAAAGATGCGCAAATGCATAATATACTGGACAGTTATACATGTGTCTGGAAATCACAAGCTGCTCAATATCCAAAATGTAAGTATACATTTAATTAGGCAATGTTTCAAAACGTAAACATTAATTTGACATGATAATGGTGTTTGATATGAAAAGAAGCAAGATCACTATGCCTATTTATTAGCCTATTAGCTGTTCAGCTGCAGGAAGAAGATGGATATCTGAAACAGTCTACTTCATATCATCCTCATAAAACACCTGTTACATGTCTCATTTCTGGACCATACAAGTATTTTTGTTTTTGTATATCAGTCAGTGTTGGTCTTGTTTGGGTTGTCTGATTTCATGTTATATACACATTGTTAATTCACAGATTAGGCCTAATATATACCTACTGTATATTACACATCACAACCAATTTAGTAGCAAGTCTGTTCTCACAGCCAATGATAAAATCTTAAACTCAGTGACCAAACCTTTGATCCTTCTTGTGAAAACACTACACATGGTCAAAAGTTGCATGACAGCATGACTAAACGGGTGACCGAAAACCCATCATCTCCTCCACATAACTCTTGGCTTAAAAGCACATGTGTAAATGGCAGGACGGCTGAGGTAAATATGATGTATTTATGAATTTATATCTGTTAAGCACATATTTGGGATTACATAAGGCATAAATCATATCTTGAAATTCTCCAACTAATGTTGTTAGTTAAACTTCTAGGAGAACTTCTAACCAAGTAGGCTACGTTACAAAAATATTATATTTAATTCGTTTTTCATCATTTTGGTCATTTTTAGGTTAAGTCATGATGAATTTGTCACAGATCGCCTTAGAGGGAGCAACATTATAATGACAGTTTGGATTTATTGCCAAATTCATAGCTGAAAATAAAATCTTTGGTCTATTAGAATGTATATTAATTAAATTTGAAAGGTATTTGTTCATGCCAACTTGGATGCGTTCTGAAAGGTCTTTAAACAATCTTTATAAATCTCGTAAGAGACAGTAAGGCGATCTTTCTTCCATTTCCTCTCAGCTCTTCGGCAGGTATGCCTCAAAGACAGGGTATGTTCATTTAGCCAATAGAGAGAATTTTTTGTTTTTTATTGTACTTCAGAGGGGTAATATAATCTAAGATCGTTAAGCAGAATGAATAAAATAATAAAATTAACTCATCAGGGCTAGATGTGGTTTGAGCAGTAGTTCAAATTAACGTTTCAAAAGCATGTTCCTGATAGCTGTCAGAGAAATGAGTAATAGTGGAAGAATTAATCAAATGGGAATAATGGCCAACAGGCTTGACAGTAGATAGAGGGCTCTAAGCAGTAATATTGAAAACAATGGGCTTATGATCTGAAAAACATGCATCTTCTATAACAATATTATCAACGGGAATTCCATAAGACAGAATAAGATCAAGAGTATGTCCAAGAACATGAGTGGCACTCGTTATATGCTGGTTAAAACCAAAGCAGTCCAAAAAATTATTAAATTCGGTAACCAAAGGTCTACCGGGACAACACGCGTGAATATTAAAATCCCCCAGCAACAACATACGTTCATACAGTGGGACTATTTGAGATAAGAATTCAGAGAATTCTACTATAAAGTCTTTGTCCAGCCTAGGAGGTCTGTAGACTAGAGCACAAAAAATGTATGCAGAGGCAAACTCCATTAGAACACACTCCAGCTCGAATGTAGAGAATGACCCGACAGAAACTGTTTGAAGTTTAAACAAGTTCTTAAAAACCATGGCCACACCGCCACCCTTTCCAACATTCCTAGGGGTACTTACAAAACAGCAATCAGATAGACAAAGTTCATAAAAAATTGCTGACTCACCAGGAGAAGCCCACGTCTCAATCAGGAATAGAAAAGTCGAAATCCCGACTGATAAAAGTAATTTAAAATGAAAGACTTCTTATTAAACGGGAATGAGGTACTGGAGCCTGTAGCCGATGCACAAACTCAAGTAGACGAATATTTGACAGATTTATTCCTCCACCTTGTAAACGTGGCCGTGGGGGAGCAGAAAGAACAGGTGGAAGAGTCGAATCTGGGGTAATGAGCAGATGGCATGAGTATCTAAAATCCAGGGAACGACGACCCCCATAATCTGTTTTATGCAATGGAGGTTCAGTCAAAATTTGCAGAAGTGAAACATTTACTACCCTCCTAATCCTCACGCGAATACCACCACGATTTCCGCTCTTCCTGCGGCGTTTCCTTTGGAGGGGAATGCAACAAGGCGGCTGATGTATAGACTCCACAGAGGGATGAAGGAATTTAAAACTGTGGTGATCGTGTTTAGCAGGGCATTCAAGGAGATGAGTTTCCATAGAATATTTGATCTGGATTAAAGTTTGCCAGTCATAAGTCAGCACTGGTTCTGACAACAACCAAAATTGTCAATATGCATAATACAGACAAGGCAAACATAGATATAGCAGATAAAACAGCAGATAAAAAATAAATAAAATCAGACAGAGTAGACGGCAAGCCGATGAACACACTGGCGCCATCTTGTTCTTTAAAAATTTTTCCATATACTATATTCATTATGTTTTTTTTCTTTTGACCAACAACTGACTAAAGATCAGAAAGGGTATTAAAAGAGACATTATTAAATGACAAATGGATTTATCTCGTCTTTCCAAACGTTAACTACCAACACGATGCTGAACTCCATACCCACTACATTACACAATCACTGATGAGTGAAATCTGAACATTTACCAGGCAATAGCTAATCACAGGTATTTAGTTGCATAATGAGAAAATTGGTTGCAAATGTGAGTGATTTCCTCTCATTTTATTTAGGGCTTGGTATCGATACAGATTTCCTGATTCAACAAGTATCCCGATACAAGCTCTTGATTAAATTCCATTTCGATTTGATCAATTGTAGATTTAAATGGGTTTGTTTCAGTTAAAATGTGCCTTTGGCTTACATATAAAATAAATGATCTCCCAGCTAATGCTGTTGATTATATTTCATATATTATTTTTGTTAAATATTTATTGTTTAATTGTATAATTTGTACTATTTACAAGTATTTACATTGATTTGTTGAACACGTGCTAAAACCGGTATGGTCTCTTTAACAAAAAACAGCATTTCTGTAAACGGCACATTTAAATGAGCTCATGTTAACGAAAAGGGATACAGCCATTCAAATCCTATCTGTGCGATACATGATTAGAATAAAAAAAGAAAAAAGAAAAAAAAGAGACATTATTCAATAATAAATGGGATTCACAACATGCTGTGAAAGGATCTCGCTGCTGAACACTACACGACTAAACCAGTCCCGGTTCTACGGGGTTGCTTGAGGGTGCTGAGTTTTTAGCACCCTCGTTTTTATTAGATCTTTCATTTATCTGGCTTTTGGACCTATTGCGCATCCACCAGCTTTTAATATGCTCAGGGTTGCCAGATAATAGATGCAACACCCCAATAAGAGATTTATACTTTAATTTGTTGTTATTTTTCCCCTCACACCTGTATGTAATGTTACTCTGGCAGTAATATTAGTGTTTTTAACAGTGTCATGCAGCTTGTATTATTGAGTTGTGTGCTGAATAGGACGCCAATCAAACCATTGACGAGACCCACATCATGACCCATGAGTGTGTAAACAGGTTGATAATGTTTTGAGAATAAAACAAGTAAATGGGTCCACTTTGAGGCCAACGTTTAAATAAGCTTTTAGAATCTCTTTCCCGAATATTTTATTTTACTTTTAAACCAGACTCCTGATATAGTGTTATAGAATACTAAAATACCATTGCATTGCAGTAGGGTAAAATAGGCTGCAGGCGCAGCATTTTGCTGTCATTTTCAGCGACAGATCATGGGGAAAAAAACCACGAAGAAATAAATGTTTTGACCATTAAAAAAAACAAACTTTTCTTTATGTTGTTTAAGTAGCGTTTAAACGTGATTTAATCTATTAATTTATTTTTTTATTTTGATACATCTCCACTTTATACAGAGACTTTTTCTATTTTTAGAAGCACCCTCAGTGATTCTGATCTGGAACCGGGCCTGGACTAAACTACACAATTACTGGGGAGTGAAATGTGAACATTTACCAGCTAGTTGAAAAATATATTCACTTTAGTCACATCTTTAGTCGCATAGTGTGAATTTTTTGCAAATGAGAGTGACTTCATTCATTGTAGTAGAGGGTTGTGCATTGAGTGAAAGATCGATCTTGGGATTTAATTATCGATATGATATATCGCGGCAACATTTTGTGGTCCGTTCTGCATAAAGCGGCAGCTCATTTTAGCTTATCGCGGCCGACCCACCGGCCTGCTTGGTTCTCCCAATGGCCAGTCTGCCCCTGATCGGCCCCAAGGTGCGTCATCCCACCGGGAAAATGCCCGGTATGCCAGATTACAAGTCCAGCCCTGTTCCCAAGAACACGCTGGGTCTATCTCTCGGGTTTGTCGTAGTTTTAATTGCAATCCAAATCAAATATTACAAATTAAAATACTATGCATTGCGATACGAATCATATCGTGAGGTGGTTATCGATACCCAGCCCTACAGGTCAAGACACATAGGGTTAAGGCAATGGTCATTATATTACTAGTCTTACATAAAGTGACGTTCAACATTTTCAGTAAATAACTTTTTGAGCAGCCTGTACATTGCTCTAAACATTTCCTTTTTTGTTCCGTGAATACAGAATGACATAATTTTTATATTTGGGTAAACAAACGTAAATCTCACAGCAGAATGCATTCCTATACCCCCTGTTTTATAACGACCTCCTAGACCACCACTCTTAGGGTGCGGTTATTCTGAGATGTTCTCCAGTATGACAGCTGATGAACTCAAGCATTGAGGCAGAATGGCAGGGGATGCTTGGCCTGTCTTCAAGCTGAGGGAAACATCAGCATGCTACCTCAGAATGACTGTGAGAAGGAATGTGTTCGTGGCCTTTCCTCGAGGCAGTGAATGGGAACCAAAGTGTATGACAACTGTTTTTGGCAGGATTTGTCATTTGTGGGAGGTGTGGCTTCACACGCCCCCCCACGTTTGCGGTTACGTAAAATGCACCCTTCATGTGCGCACTGTACGTCCATCTTCGAGACTCTTGCAGTAATTCCTTACGTTGTTTCATCCAAGGCCATTCAGCCTGTCAGCAATCGATTAAAATGCTTTTAACGTCAATTACCCGCGTTGTCACCCTCCCTCGCACATACTTGCTCTGCGTAAAAATACAACAAGGCGACCCCACCCTCTGGAGCATCTCAAAGCAATTCAAAACATTCAAGATTTCACCACATACTCAGAAAAAGAAAAAAAAATAGAGAGTGGGTGGGGACTGTATACAAAATATCTTGTTTCGAAAGCATGTCGAGTAGCAACACTTCCTCTGGCCGGGTGGTAAACATGTAGCACAGACCTGCATGTGCACAATGAAAACGCAAGGGCCGCCTGATGTAACTAAATGTGTCCCAAAATCGTATGTTTTCAGTAAAAGAGCTTAAACCCACAATGCGTAGGTAGATGCTATATTTGAAGACACTGGTATTCGCAATGCAACAAAGGACAGAAATTGTTATATCGCCCACTGTTAGGTATTAAAAGAACTAATGTGCAGAAACAACACCGAGTTGACGTTGCACATGCAAAGTTGTACATTACACACCTGGGCGGACGACAACAAAAAAAACGAGATCATGTACATCATCACCAAGATGTCCGGCTATTACAATCGGTTTATTTAGGAATTGGAATTATCAATGACGAAAGTTGGGCTATTTCAGATAAGGAGCCTTTGCCATGGACTGTTTGGGGTTTTTCGGGTCCACCATGTCGCCCACAGGACAGACTGACACGTCATAAACAAACCACCTCCTCGCGACCGAGGCCACGAACAAGCTCGTGCAGTTTGTTTTCGAAAACAACGACTTCCGCCACACCGAGTAATCTGATATGTGCACAGGTAAAAGCGCATTTCTATCGATATGATAAACAACTTGTGGCATGCTATGAAGTTGTCACAATCTAGGTCCTTCACTACTAGCAAATGGATGAATTATCCATTCGCTACACGCGTCCGTTCTCATCGCAATCTGAATAACCACAAAATCGGAAATAGCATACCCTCTTTTAAGGGACATTATTAGACATGCGTAACAAATTAAAAACAGCCAAGTTTACCTCATTACCATAGTCAGAAGTATAAGCTATGCTAGCGTTTGCTAAGTTTCGCTTAGCCTTACCTTGTCAAGACAATTCACTTTTTCCGTGGGATACACCACTCGGTTACATCTGCCACACAGTGGATTCATTTTGGAGAAATATAACGGCGACTGAAAGGGGTGGAAAACGATCCGTGGAGTGAAATGTGCGTGATAAAGCGCGAAGTGTGGATCGCTAGCATCTGACGAGTCCAATTCGCACCGCTGGCTGTCAGCGAACGAATCCGACACAGAAGGCGCGCTCACGGCACTGCCGCTGTGTCCTGCTGCGCGGTCCCGTGCCTAGATAAGCAAAGGCAATGAGCGGCGGACTTTCACTCCCGAATACCAAGCCTTTATCATTTAAAATTGAAATAAGAGACTGTCCTGCTCAAAATGTTACATGTTTACTTACTTTTCTTTGTTTATGCCTTA
Source organism: Xyrauchen texanus (assembly GCF_025860055.1). Classification (NCBI taxonomy): domain Eukaryota; kingdom Metazoa; phylum Chordata; class Actinopteri; order Cypriniformes; family Catostomidae; genus Xyrauchen; species Xyrauchen texanus. The sequence continues at coordinate 32,553,880 of NC_068283.1, read as the reverse complement.
TATATTTTTTAAACATTTTATATCTCAAACAGATATTTTATTACGCACGCTGACATATTTAAAGGGACAGTTCACCTAAAAATGAAATCTCTCTCGTCATTTACTCACCCTAATGCCATCTCAGATGGGTATGACTTTCTTTCTTTAGCAGAACACAAACAAATATTTTTAGAGGAATATTTCAAGTCTGTAGGTCCATACAATGCCAGTTCCGACGCAAGCAGCAAATATCACATAAAGACAGCATAAAAGTAATTCACAATTATTATTTTTACTGTAAATTCTATATTTTCACCAGCTATAGTTCCCCCATATTTTTACATATTTATATTGTTCACCAACAATATTTATTTAGTTCATTCTCTCATTCAGCAAGACTAAGACAAACTCATCTTTGAGTGTTTTTGAGAGTTCACACAGACCATTTACATTGTATATCCAGAGACAGAGGTTGCAATAATGAGACAGAAAATCATGTGCGTCATATTATTTAATTTATTTATTAATTCATACGTTATAATTCTATTCTAAATTGAAACACAACACCATATATATCATTTTATACTACAGGGCTGTTGAATGCTTGATTCTGATTGGTTGAGAACGTTCTAAGGTGTGCAATTATTTTCAGGGAAACGCACGGCTAAAGTAGTTCCAAGCACATGATTTTCTGTCTCATTATTGCAACCTCTGTCTCTCTAATAACTACACTAATAACTGCATTAGTCTGCTGTCAGTGGCTCAAACCTCCGTTACTAACTCTAAAATGACGTTTTGGAATTAGCAACGGAGGCATGGGATTAGATGCGTAAGAAATTAGTCCTAAATACAAGAGCGTTTTAATGACAAAAACTCCGCTTCGCGTCGTGACCGCATTACCACCCCGGGTGTGCATTATTTTTCTAATAATTCAACGGCCCGTCGTCAATTATTCCTTACATAATTCAACGGCCCGTCGTCAATTATTCCTTACATATATGGTGTTGTGTTTCAATTTAGAATACAATGCGACAAAATGCTTCTTTTATTAGCATGATCTTTGCTCCAGTCTGTGTCGTCCTTTGTTTGAGCGACACCTGGTGGCTGAGTATTTCGCCTAAAAGTAGGATTTTACACCAAACTCTTTTTGTTTTTTTTTGTCATATTCACGATGTAATTAATCTGGGTATATTTCAGATGATCATAACACATGCTTGAAGAGTAATTAGTCCCTAGTTTGATGCTGGATACCCTTTCATATTTTCTTTGCATTATACTTGTTGGCCTAAACAGGTAACAGGTAACAGGTGGCTTGGGTCTCATCATTCTGAGGTAGACTCTGAAAAAGGAAATAATTTTATAGTCATGAATGCATGAATTCACATATATCATCAGACTCCTTTTGTATCCGATTTCAGCATGCCACAAACACATTTTAATAATAATAATAATAATAATAATAATAATAATAATAATAATACAAAAAATATCTATGCCCTCTTAGTACAATTATTTTATGGGTATTACATCACGAGGAGAACACACAGTTACAGGCCAAGAAATGCATCTATCTATCTATCTATCTATCTATCTATCTATCTATCTATCTATCTATCTATCTATCTATCTATCTATCTATCTATCTATCTATCTATCTATCTATCTATCTATCTATCTATCTATCTATCTGTCTGTCTGTCTGTCTATCTATCTATCTATCTATCTATCTATCTATCTATCTATAGGTCAGTTAGTTTCACTACTTTATTTTAAGAATGTGAAATGTCAGAATAATAGTAGAGAGAATGATTTATTTCAGCTTTTATTACTTTCATCACATTCCCAGTGGATAAAAGTTGACATACACTTGGTTAGTATTTGGTATCATTGACTTTACATTGTTTAACTTGGGTCAAATGTTTTGGGATGCCTTCACAAGCTTCACACAATAATTTGCTGGAATTTTGTCCCATTCCTCCAGACAGAACTGGTGTAACTGAGTCAGGTTTGTAGGCCTCCTTGCTCACACACGATTTTTCAATTCTGCCCACAAATTTTCTATCGGACTGAAGTCAGGGCTTTGTGATGGCCACTCCAATACCTTGACTTTGTTGTCCTTAGGCCATTTTGCCACAACTCTGGAGGAATGCTTGGAGTCATTGTCCATTTGAAAGACCCATTTGCGACCGAGTTTTAACTTCCTGGCTGATGTCTTGAGATGTTGCTTCAATATATACATATAATTCTCCTTCCTCATTATGCCATTTATTTTTCTATTATCCTGCAGCAAAGCACTCCCACAACATGATGCTGCCACCCCCATTCTTGGATTATCACACACAACAGTCTCTAAAATTTAGTCAGAATGGTGCCAAAAACAAAAAACATCCAGCGAGCGACAGTTCTGTGGACGGAAACGCCTTGATGATGAGAGAGGTCAATAGAGAATGGCCAGACTGGTTTAAACTGACAAAGTTTGCCAATCGAGTGGTATCTCAGATAACCACTCGATTCGCTCTGATTTGGTGGCACGAGGGGACCAACACCATATTAGGCAGGTGGTTTTAATGTTGTGGCTGATCAGTGTAAGTAGACTTGTGTAGACATAGCTTGTAGCTTGACATAAATTGCTTACTTCCAAAAAAGTATCATGCAGTGTTTTTGTCTAATTGAGTATCATGCAGAAATAGGGTTAGTGGTGGAACTGGATACTCTCATATTCTTTATTTTTCATTCTGATGGTTTTACCTAAATATTCATAACAAACTAATATTGTACACTGACATAAATGTTTTTAAATGTCTAAAATATTTTCTCTTGGTTAAAAAATTAATATGACTTGAAATTGAAAAGCAGACTGTTATCATGAAACTGCCTCATTTTCGTATTTGGAATCCATTTTTATATATAAAGTGCTTTTTCTTTTTGACAAAGACAACTCAAACCTCAACTATTGCCTGTTTAAGCCAACAAGTAAAACTATGAAAATATGTGATTGTACCAAGAAACAACTGCTTTGCAAACAAGCGCTCAGACCAAATGAGCTATTAATATCACATTAGAAAATATACACATAATTCTTATGAAAGACTGATTTGATCATGTTCTAATTTTTGAAGTGGGCTGTATGTAGTTGTATACTTTGACACCAGGTGTCGCCCAAACAAAAGCAATACATTCAATGACGTCCCAAGAATTCTCCAATCATAGGCCCTATGCTGGAATTCTACATTGTTTTTATAATATTTCCCCCCTTAAAATTAATTAATTTTATAGGTTCCTTAAGGTTTACTTATACTATTAGTAAAGATTATTTGATATATTTGTAAACCATGATCATTTTCCATCCTTATTCTGACCCTCTGTCAGAAACGCTCAGTTTTGATGTTGCTTCTCCTTTAAGACTTGACAGCAAACGCCCACTGTTAGGATTGGCTCTCTGCTCTTGACTGACCTGCTCTGTCCTTCCCATCTCACTGCTCACACACTGCTACTGAAGTGATAAGGTAAAGTAGGGGTTGATGTGTTGTTGTGGAGGCGGTCAGATGCAAATGTTTACCACAGTGTGACATCACAATGTGGAGGAAGCAGAGAACAAATTTTAAATAAACAATTTTAGTCAAATTTGAAATAAAAGTCCTCATGTCATGACCACTTTAAATCCACTTATAAAGTTACATAAGGTTTCTTGTAGCAAAACAGTCACAATTTAGTTTTACACAAAACAATCCAAATGTGCCAAACAAACTGTTTCAACAAGCTCTTTTATTTAATAAAATCAAAGAGGGAAAAAAAATCAATGAAAACATTTCCCTGAAATTATCCCTTTAAAATCAGGACAAGCAATGGTGCTTTATTGAATACAAAGTTTCTTATGCTCAGAGTAATACACTATTGGTGCAGAGTGCTACAAAATGATTTTATGCAGCTCTTATGGCAAATTATTGGTTATTTTCAGAGTTCAAGAATAGAGCGGCAACAGACACAATGACTGATATGGGAATGAGGAGATAAAATGTAAGATTATATGGATTATGTAAAAGAAACCATATTCCAGTTAGTTGGTTATTACCCTTTTTGATGACTACAGTTTAAGTAGTGTATTTAACTCTATTTTCAAGATGTGTCTTCTTGGTGATTGTTATTGTTGAATGTGAAAGTGTAGCATAGTGTTTCGAAAGAAGCAGGTTTCATTGTGCTTAGTGTAATGTGATACTGTTCAGCAACTCTCTCAACTCTTTCTCTGCCCTTTCATTTTCTGACTGCAATTCTGTGCATTACAATAATATCCTGTCTTAGCTCCTCCTCTTCCCTTTCGACATTGTGTCTTTATGGGGTAGGTATGTTTATGCTAATCTGCAGTCAATCTAATTTAATCTTTGCTTTAAAAATAATTTATTGATGTGTTATCCTTTAATTCATATGTACTGTGTCATACTATTTTTTCCCATTTATATTTTTGTTGTTTTGACTTGTTTACAGCTATATTTAATTTTCGTCCTCTTCAGTTAACATGAAACACATTCTCACCACAAAACACCTTTTTATTTTAAAGACAGGTACTAGAGCGAACGCTCACAGTTCTTAAAGACTGGTTTAATTTGGGTTTTATTAGATAATAAACCATGATTCGACTCAATCACGGATGTCCATCTCATTCCAAGGAATACCCAACACAGACTACACCAGTTACATCAGGACTGACCAAAACAGGAACTAAGAGATTTCAATATACCATTTTATTCATGCCCATAATCATGTTTACCTCACTTTGAAGACATATACAAATATACAGAAGTCACACTCACAGTTACACAACCATTAAGCACAAAATGTTGGTCTGAAAGCTAGATAAGTACCATTTTAAATAAACACTTATAAGCATGAATTGAGCACGGGGGTATAGCTCAGTGGTAGAGCATTTGACTGCAGATCAAGAGGTCCCCGGTTCAAATCCGGGTGCCCCCTTGTGTTTTTTAAAGATCAAAAAAATGAATGGTAAGACATTTCTAATAACACTTGTTACAAACAATGCTTAGAACCATTTCAGGCCAAAAATCTTTGTGGTCATGAATATCACACACCTTTGTAGCTAGTAGCACAAATGCAGGTCCTGGTTACCACAGAGACAAAGTGTTTATGAAGGTAACAGCTGAAATCTGCACTGAAGAATTTAACTAATAGATGCATAAGTTAATCATTGTTCAACAACGTAATGGTGACATTTGTTTTAAGTATGAATTTAAAACAGCTAGATTTATTAAGATACAACCTTCCTGTGAAAAACCTACCTTACTATATAAGCAATTATTTTGGACTCATCTGGATATGATTAGTTTAGGACTCAAAACAAAATTTTAAAGATCATGTGACATGACAGAGAATTTACAAAATATGTGTTTATCTGTTGTCTTTAAAAGAAGAGGTAGTCGTCTACATTTATTTCCATTTCAGCACACATTGGCTCACAATATTGTAACAAGCAGTAAACACATTCCTGTTTTTACCTTAGTATTAGATAGCCTAAGGAACCCATGGCGAATTAGCCTTTCGGCTTTGCTTGCGAATTGGCTTCATGGCTGAATGGCTCGTTTATATAATATTTTATATTTTATCCAAAGCGACTTGCAAATGAGGAACGTAACTAGCAATTTGTCAAGCAAAAGTCAACAATATCTGCAGTATTGCACTGACCAGTTCACGTTGTAGCTACGAGAGTACAGAAGAAAGATTTTTTTTATTAGATAATTAATCTAAATAGTAAGTGTCATAACTGTGGAGTGGTTCAGTGCTCCAGGAAGAAATGTGTTTCCTGAATGTTGAGATGGTAACAACAGATTGGGTGGAGGTTGTTGAGGGTGCTGTTCCATAGTCAAAGCCTTTAATTTGATGCCGGCAGCTACATGTAGCCAGTGTAGTGAAATTAAGAGGTTGGGGTGATGTGAGCCCTCTTTGGTTGATTGAAGACAAGACATGCTGCTGTGTTCTGGACCATCTGCAATGGCTTAATCGTGCTAGCTGGGAGGGTGGCCAATAGAGCATTGCAGTAGTCCAGTCTTGAAATGACCAGAGCTTGGATCAGGAGCTGCACAGCATATTCATACAGCAAAGATCTGATTTACCTGATTTTTACTATTGTTAAACCAAGATGAATGGTGAGGTTGTGGTCAACAGATGGGTTGGATCGGATCACAAGGTGTTCTGTCTTGACAAGGTTGAGCTAAATGTGGCCTTTCCTTATCCAGGCCAAGATCTCAGAGAGGAAAGCTGAGATACTGTACGTGCTGAAATGGTGGGGTCGTCAGGTTGGAAGGACAGGTAGAGCTGCATATCATCTGCATTGCAGTGGTAGGAAAAGCCATGTGCCTTAATGAAAAATCAAATTTATGTTGTGTAGATTAAAAAGAGGAGGGGTCCAAGCACTGATCCCTGAGGAACACTGGTGTGACTTGGACACCTCTCCTATTCAGGAGACCTTGAATGATCTGCTTGTGAAGTATGACAATACGAAAGTGCCACATTTATTTTTTGACGGGAATGAAAACAAGGTTTTTGTTGATAATTCTGCTGTCGAAATATTAAAAACATCTTTCAAAAAAAAAAATCAAAATACTAAAAATTCCAGAAAACAAGAGTTATAAAAATTCTATGTTGTCTAGGACAGCTTGTTTTCACTCCTGTCAAAAATATGATGCTACACTCTGTTTGGCGCGATATCCATCAGTGTGCCCATTCGCATATAAAAATTTAAGCTGCATGCATGTGAAACTGATGTTTAGGTATTTTGTCTGTTGTAGTCTTTTAAGTATCTGCTAAAAGCTAGTGTATTAGCATACAGGCCTATATGGGGAGGGGACAGATTGTCATCTGAATGGTCAGTGGAAATTGGGCTGTAGTTGGCTACTAATTGATCTAATAATGGTCACCTGTCTTGTGTAGCTAGAGGACCTGTGGCTGTTTACTGGGTGTAAACTGTTCTCTGAAACTACACTGTTCTACCTGCTCTACAGTCCAATACCATTTTCAGTCATAAACATTTCACTCATATATATTTCTATTTATATACAATTGTCTCAATGAGACATTTTATAACACAAACCAAAGGCAGAAAAGGCACTTTTAGCATACATTTTTATCTGTACAAAAGGTTTTGTACAAAATGTTGTAAGAAAACATACTATGGATATCCAGTCTACTTTAAAAAATAAAATACTTGAACAATTTGCTCATTTCAGCATGCAGATATCTGTACAACATACATACAATTCAATTTAAATAATTCAAATAATGCTTGTTCAATAGCTTAGTGGCTCAGTACGGTCCAGTACAGGCATTTGAACCATTGCCCCTCTCAGATGGCTGTCTGTAGGTAATTGCTCCACTTGTAAAGTTTGTTTAAAAAAATCCCAGAGGTGAATACTTAACAGTGACACCAACACATCATGATCAGATCATTTCATAAGTCTGTGATGTAAACAATGTGGACCACTAGAACGGAGTCACATAATACACAAACCTGCACGAGTCTACACATACATATTTAAGCACTCTCAGTCTCACACGCACGCACACACACACCCAGTATCCAATCTTCATCTGGTATATAGAGTATAATTGGCGGTAGTGGATTAGGTGTGTTCCTCCAGGTGTTAGCATTTAAGCTGGCTGCTGTCCAGATGGAGGCACTGAGAGCAGGACAATAGTTTGAGCAGGCCTAGGTCACTCTTTTAACTGTACCAGGGGTTAAAGAAACTCTACTGCTGGAGTTAGTTTGCCAAAACACGGGACTGCATCCAGTCTAGACTGGCGGGTAAACTGTAGAGTGAAAGAGAAAGAGTTGGTTACAATAAATGATATAAAGTTGGCCCACACCAGTTTTTCTTAATTAAGCTTCAAGCTTGCAAACTTGCCTGAATTCCCCTAAATCATTTCAAACACATATGGACTAGACACCTACATTATAACCAAAGAAACACACATACCCCTCTCCAGTGAGAGCACAACAGGCCTGGACATGCCACGAGCGAGCGGTGAGTGAGCCGAGTGTCAGACTCTGGGAGATCTCTGCAGCAGACATACTGTTCTTCATGTCCTGCTTATTTGCCAAAACCAGTACTGATGCATTCTGCAGATCCTATGTGGAGGAGCGAGTAGTAGAAAGAATGCAGAAGAAACAGACAACAGGAAGGGAAATTAGTCAGGCTTTCACACATGTGCCAAGTATATCAAATTCCCATCAAGACATTTTCATAACAAGTGTCATTAATCAGCTGAATGCAAACTGACCTCGTGAGCAAGCATGCGATGAAGTTCCTCTTTGGTCACAGTCAAACGTTCTCGATCAGTGCTATCAACCACCAGGATGACAATCTGTTACAGTAAAGGAGAAAATTAGTATACAATCTAAAGTGTATTCCTAGACACAATAATGTCTTTGACCAAGATCACACTCTAAGACACAAGCATGCAAATGTTCATCTTTCACATAATTTTACTGCATTTGCCCCTGAGATAGGGAGAGGGACATAATGATACACACCTCCGTGTTACAGTAATACGAGTTCCAGCTAGCTCTGAGACTATCCTGCCCGCCGATGTCCCAGACAAGGAAGCGTGTTTTCTTTATGGAGATTTCCTCTACATTGCTGCCAATTGTGGGAGAGGTCTGCACTGCTTCTTTAGTTAAACTAGAGAGAACCCCAGTCAAAAATCACAGAAATGACCAATGTACAAATACATGCTTCAAAAGCTGAGTGGCACATTAATTTAACTACATACATGTAACTGGTTTATACAGCACAACCGACAGATAATGCCAATGAGACACATTGTTCTGGTGGTATGAACGGCATGTGGTTATCCTGATGATATATTTTTAAGAAGAACAAAAAACAACAACAAACACTTACAATTGGTAAAGGATGGTGGTCTTCCCAGCATTGTCCAATCCAACAATAATTACTTTATGTTCTAAAAGGAAAGAAGGGGACGTCAGTGTGGACACAAAAACAAAAGACACAAACTAATGCTTTGTATGATTATATATACAGTATACAGTGTTGGGGAGTAACGGAATACATGTAATGGGATTACACATTTAAAATACAAAATATAAGTAACTGTATTCCACTACAGTTACAATATAAATCATTCATAATTAGAATACAGTTACATTGAAAAAGTATTTTGATTAATGAAGAGACTACTTTGCATTTTATTGTCATTTGTTTAATTTAATATTTAGTCCTTTAAGATGGAAAACATTTATTCATATAAATGATGCGATCCAAAGTGCATTTAAACAGCGGTGAAACACTTTCTTATGATGTGTTACATTCATACGAGCAGACAGAGAAGTGTGAAGTATGTTTGGAGTGGAAGAAACAGAAATAATCCTTGTGTAAATCCGAGCTACATCTGAGAAAATGTCTTTGCACCAGTCTTCTGCTGTCCAATCCTTGTACTTCCTGCAGAATTTCAGTCTGTCCTTGATGTTTTTCTTGGAGAGAAGTGGCTTCTTGCCCATCTTGACACCAGGCCATTGTCCAAAAGTCTTCACCTCAATATGTGTACAGATGCACTCACACCAACCTGAGTGCATTGAGCAAGCTTTGAACAAGCTCTGCACTGGTGGTGACACGATTCTGTAGTTGACTCCTCAGGTCAAGACAGTCCTGGCGCTTGCTGGACACTCTGGGACATTTACATTTATGCATTTGGCAGACGCTTTTATCCAAAGCAACTTACAGTGCACTTATTACAGGTGCTTGAACTGTGTCCTTCTGATTATCAGATTACCAGTTATGTGATTAGACCACTACACCACCACCACTCCACTGGTGGAAGCGTTCTTCGCTGCAGTTGAACCTCTCTCCTTGAAGTTCTTGAGAATCCGGTAAAAGGTTCTTCAGGTGCAATATTCTTTGCAGCAGTTTCCTTACATGTGAGGCCATTTTGATGCAAAGCGATGATGGCTGCTTGTCTTTCTTTAGAGGTAACCATTGCTAACAAGAACACAATGACTGGAAGCACGTCTTCCCTCCTTTTACAGCAATCAGTCTGCTCTTATAATCCAATCAGAATGATAGAGTGATTTAACCTGACTAGTACTCATTCACACTTTCCCATGTGCTGCTGATATGATTAGTGAAATTATGTTTGCTGGTCATTTTGTGCCAGGGCCAAAAAAAAAGGGAAATTTGGGTTTTTGTGATAAAGTTAATGTTTTGGCCAATGAAGTTTTTTTATTAATTAAAATGCATCTGATGACTCTGCACAATAATCTAGAAACAATGTGAATCAACATCACAACAACTGAAGCAGAAAACTTTGCGAAACAAAAAATTGATGTCACTGCAATACTTTTGGCCAAGGCTGTATTTTGTCTTACTGTACTGGCAGAATTTTTATAGTCAAAACAAGTGATAAAAGTCTACCAGTGCTGAAGAAGTAATCCAAAGTATTAAGAATACGTTACTGACCTTGAGTAAACGGAATATGTTACAAATTACATTTTACAGCATGTATTTTGTTATCTGTAGTGGAGTACATTTCAAAAGTAACCCTCCCAACCCTGACAGTATATATATAAACTAATACAATCCATGCCATACTTCTCTGACAACCCTGTGTTTTTCAGATATTAGTTTGAGTTCAAGAAGTTCAGAAAAGTTGATTACATTGGTTAAGAATAACAGTAGATCAGCAAAAACTCATTTGATCTTTGAACCTACATGAGCGCATACCGAGACATGCTTATCTGACATGTTATCAACAGAACAGAACATCCTAAGACAAACATGCATTAGCACTATGAGTAAAACAAACGTAGCTTCTCTGTGTTACATTTCTCTAAGTATGATATCAGTGTAATGGACACAGTGTGACTTACAACAAAATACAGGGTGTGAAGTTTTTCAATAGGACGGAAGGCTAATTGGCTGTTCTTTTTACTGAAGAGGCTCAATAAAAGTAAGCCATTTTAAAAGCATCTTAAAAGGTCCGATAATCAGTGAATAAAATACAAAAATTATAATAATAAAATAAAAGCATCCTCTTTTTCATTCTCTCACCTCTGTCTCCGAACACAGTCATCAGTTTAGCGAACAGCAATCCCATTTCTACAGCCAGTGAATATGAATGGAGGGATTTGCAGATAAATCACAACTAGTTTTCTGAATTTGCACGACAGATGTGGTGAATTTGTTCAACCGACTCCTTTGAATCTTTAAATCCGGGCTTTGAATACTTAAACAGCTCAGTTGAAACAGTGAACCAACGATGGAACAAACGATAATATTGTTCTGTATCGTCAAAAATGTCTCTAATATGGTCACAATGTTAAGAGAATCTTTCCTCAAGCGTTGGTTATTTATTCGACTGATATCTGTCCGATTACCCCAATGCTCTGATACACATAACCGGACCGGGATTACAGAATCTCGTCGTGTTTTCTGTGCGCGTCCGCATATTTTAAACGATGAGTAATGACGCAAAGCCTACGTCACGCGTTTTACGAGTAGTCGAAACGACGATCCCAATTGGACGCCTACGAAAATGACACAAATTCCTTTCGATTTCTCTGAACGGGGAGGTGCTTGTCTTGGTGCGTTTAATTTTCGTATTACAGGGGAATTTTAGAGGCTGTTTCATGGAAAGTTATTTTTGCCCTAAAGTAAAAGAGAATTCCCTGGAAGCTCTGTGAGTGAACCACAATAACAAACGCACATCCATCCCTGTAGTCTGACTATATGAAATCTCTGGGCTCTGATCTCTTGATTTAGTTAAAACACCAACAGTGCTGCATAACAGAGACTGGTTCAAATAACATTACTCAACTATTTCTATTTGATCTCAGTGGCCTCACAGGCCTTTTATCAACCCACTAGCAATCAGAGATCAATCAGATTCTTGAAGGAATAGTTCACCCCAAAATTATATTTTCTCATCATTTACTCACCCTCATGACATCCCATATGTGTATGACTTTCTTTCCTCTGCTGAACACAAACGATGATTTTTAAAAGAATATTTCAACTCTCTAGGTTCATACAATATGAATTTAATAGTGATCAGACATTTTTAGCTCCAAAAATCACATAAAGGGAACACAAAAATAATCCATAAGACTCCAGTGGATACATCTATATCTTCAGAAGTGATATAAGATGGGTGAGAAATAGATCAAAGTCATGAGGTGAGTAAATTATGAGAGAATAAAACATTTGGGGCGAACTATACCTTTAAGTCCTTTTTTACTGTAAATTCTCCTTCCGGCCCAGTAGGTGGCGATGTACATGAAACATACGAATCACCAAAAACAACAGAAGAAGAATGTGAATATTTTAATGTGCTTAAAATATTGATTTGTTTCTCACCCGCACCGAACATAACGTTTTACCTGGATTCAACCACTGGGGTCATATGGATGACTTTTATGCAGCTTGTATGTGCTTTTTGGAGATTCAAAGTTCAGGCCACCATTAACTTGCATTGTGAGGACCAACAGAGCTTAAATATTCTTCTAAAAATCTTCATTTGTGTTCTGCAGAAAGAAAGTCAAACACTTCTGTGATGGCATGAGGGTGAGTAAATGATGAGAGAATTTTCATTGTTAGGTGAACCATTCCTTTAAGTAAACTTATCAGAGGCTTAAAGAGGCAGTTCAACCAAAAATTCACTCACACTCACGTTGTTTCACACTCTTATGACCTTCGTTTATCCGTGGAATACCAAATGAGATCTTGTGCAATATGTTAGTCTCTGTTACCATTCACTTTGTTTCATCCAATAAAAGTGAATGGTGACTGAATCTGTCACTCTACCAAACATCTTCTTAGGTTTCCATGGAAGAAAGAGAGTCATACAGGTTTGAAACAATGCGAGAATTATACTCTTTCAGTTCCACTTTGCAGATTTGATCTGACCATGACGAATTTCCTGTTGTCACAGTCTTTCTAAAAATGTCACGCTAATGTCCTGAACTGAACCAGACTTCACGCAATTCACATGTACACCCACACCTGAGGATTTGTGTGTGTTTTCTTTTTTTTGCAAAGTATGCACCACTTTATTGTGACTCATTTTTAAAGATTTGCTTCTTCTTAAATGTCTTTGTATATTTAATAATGACACATGCATCTGAAACCTGCTGCTACAGGAATTGAAGAAGCATGCAATCCGCAAGGCGTATGTCTGCACTAAAGTGTTCGTGCATGACATGAGTGTGGTGAAGTGTTATCCGTACACCTGCCCGACAGTTGCATAAAGGCTTTGCTGTCGTCTTTTGTGTGTGTGTGTGTGTGTGTGTGTGTGTGTAATGAAATGAGTCACCTGTGAACAAAATCTATTGTTGGTTTAAGTCAAGACACTTCTTTTCTTATATGTCACTCAAGACCAAAATGGGGAAATATTTCTCTTATAAAATGCAATCTTTTCAGGATTTTTGTAAACTACCTCAACAACATATTAAAGGGATAATTCACCCAAAAATAAAAATTCTGTCAACATCGTTCTTCCAAACCAGTATGACTTTTGTGTTCTGTGGAACACAAATCGAGATGTAAGGCAGCATGTAGTCTTAGTCACCATTCACTTTCATTGCAACTTTGTTCCATACAATAAAAGTGAATAGTGACTGAGGATAACATTCTGCATTACATCTTTTATGTTCTAAAGAAGAAAGTTTGAAAGTTTAAAACAAAATAAGGACGAGTAAAGGATGACAGATTTTCAGATTTCAGGTGAACTATCCCTTCAATTGTTTCAGCCCAGTGTGTCATTTATCAAGAGCAGATGTCTCGTACTTTGTATGAGAGCATTAAGCACATTTTACAAATGTAACACACGATTTCAGATGTTTGGCTGTAAACCAAGATTGCCCCAATAAATGAGAGGTGATAAACATCTTTTCATTTTTCTCTCACACCCACTGTCTATCCTGTATTGTTTCCTTATTCCTTCCTTTTTGTGTTCTTCCTGGCCCCCCACCACCAGATATTCTTTCTCACTCTTTCCTCCCCCATCACTTCACACCTATTACTTGCTCCTCTCCATTTATCACTCCAATTCATGTCTGCTCATACTTCCCACAAGTCCTTTGTGAACCGAATTAAAGGGATAGTTCACCCCCAAAATGCTAATTCTGTCATCATTTACTCCAAACTAACACTGTAGGGTTGGAACAACATGAAGGTAATTAAATGACGACAGAATTTTCTTTCCCCTTTTTCCCCTCTGAACCTTTTTAACACTGTGCATCCATTTTGCCTAAATAACTGTTATGAAAATACAAACAGAAAAGGAAACAGTTGATGCAGAGTAAAATTTTTAATTAAAATATGAATTTATCCACAGATTAAAAACAAAAAGTAAAATGGAGCTACATTCAGGCACCAAAGAATATGTTTTTCTTTATATTTTGAAACGATTGCGATAATGCAACAATAACATTATTTAGTAAGCTATCTACTTGTATATTTAGCTAACTTCATTATGATGATCTTTTAAAACATAGTTGAGGGTAAAAGTGGCTCAAAGACATTCACCAATGCTCTGGTTACAAAAAAATATTAAAGACTTCAGGATATCTCCCGTTTCACACACACACACACACACACACACACACACACACACACACACACACACACACACACACACACACACACACACACACAGACACAGACACAGACACACACACACGTTGGTGCGGCTGTCCTTATGAGAGCTCTCCACAGAAAAAAATATTTTTATACTGTACGAACTATAGATTATATCCCCTAAACCCATCCCTCACAAAAAACTTTCTGTATTTTTACATAATTTTTTTTTTTTTTAAAGTTATTTGAATTATGGTGACACTAGAAATGTCCTCATAAACCACATTTATAGCATAATACCCTTGTAATTACCAGTTTGTAAACGAAAAAAATTTCCTCATACCCCCCCCCCTCCCGCACACCTGTCTTAAAAATTGGCCACAGATATAACAACACAAAAAGCAGCAGCAGGTGCATGAGTTTGGCAGTCAGACTTTGACAGAGTATGTTGACTAGCGTATGTATATATGTCAGTATGAATATATTGTATACTTTCAGTGTGAAGTAAATTAAACTCTCATGCAATAAATACCTTTAGCTGAACATGCTTAAAGGGGTAGTTCACACCACCAAAATAGTTTTTGTCATCATTTACTCACCCTCATGTTGTTCCAAACCTGTATGAATTTCTTTTTCCGTAGATCACAGAAGAAAAGGTGAATGCTGAGCGTTCGCATACAGGACCTGTAAGCATGCAGTCAAATTAAGTATACAAACGCTCAGCATTCACGTCAAAACCGAAGTAATCTGTGGGCTTCAGTCCCCATTCACTTTCCTTGTATGGAAAAGAGAAGCATCAACATTGTTCAACATTTCTCCTGTTGTGTTCCATGGAAGAAAGTGAACAGGTTTGGAATGACTTGAGGGTGAGTAAATGATGACAGCATCAAGGTAGTGCAAACATGTCGGTAGAGAAACCAGGCAAAATGGCAGCGTAGACTACAATCACACCCACAAAAACAACTGTATGTGTTGCACTGAGTAAAGGCAACCCATCACTGTTGTAGTGGGCATGGCCTAATGAAAGATTATGGCACTTGTGATTGGTGGCTAGTGTGACTAATGTGCAAATAAGGCAGAACATGTGGCATCTGATGGCAGTGGTACATTAGCGTCACAATGCTAAAAGCCCTCGGACAGGCACAGAAGACGGGACAGAGCCAGATACAATCAACACAAAGCTATTTTTGTTGACTAATGTCACAGCAACCTGTATTTGCCTTTATAAGTGGTCTCAAAAGTTTCATACTAATATTTAGCTTGAAAGGTGTCTCTCAGACCATAATGTGAGTTTTTTTTTTATATATTTGCATATTAAGCTTTATAAATGCTTACAGATGTGGATTAACATTGGTGCACATTGTTGATGCATGTCAGCGTGTTAGCCCTATTAAACTATAGCCTGTACATGAGCACCACAGCACCCCTCTCAGATTGAAGGAGCACACAGCAGCGGTGGCACTCTGGAGAGAGTAAAGGTTTTAATAGGCTAAAGACAAGATAGACCTTGTTTTGAGACTCAATAAATAAAATAAATAGATTTAAATATGCAAAAAAACATGCACTGCAGTAGTGTTGTCTAGGAAATCAAAATGGTGGAGCACTCCCAAGACTTTTATGAATTAGAAAGACCCTGTTTAAGACTACAGAGTACACACACACGCACGCACGCACGCACGCACTCAAACACACTAAACCATACACACATTCATACATTTGCAAGATTTTGGTGGTACATTCTGAATCATATTTAATGCTCAGCAGGAACAGTCACTAACCTCATAATGATTAGGATTCATGCAGTACTATACAAAGTAAATTAGAATGAAGACAAATTTAAAACAAATCATGGGTTTTTCTACCCACCCTTCTTAAAAACAGGATAAAATTAAATACATATTGACAGAGAGTTTTGATTAGGTAATGTGAATGTTGTGAGTGTCAGCTGTACAGCATTTTTCAATGATTTTGTGTTTTTGGGTTGTAAACAGATCCAACTATAGAGATTCTACTTTAGTATCATTCTACACAATTAACCCCCACCCCACACACACGCTCATCTTCTAGTGTTCTCCTGTTTCCTGGGGTTGTATTACAGTAACATTCTCACTGTAGAATTCTATCTTATTTAATTTGTAACAACGGCAATTTCAGAATCCTAACTTTGATTCTGATTGATTTGGATTATCTTAGGTCGTGTCAACACTAATAAGTGTCAGTTAAAAAACACATAATTTCGCTATGTTTACACCTCTCATCATTCAAAAACACAAAAACTAAGCATTTCAAGAACTAAAAATAGAGTTTTTAAATGAAACCAGATTAACATGGACGTGGCCTAATGCTAAGGCTAAGTTTGAAATGTTAAAAGTTTTCCAAAGTATCAAGAAATGGAGAGTGTTTTTGAAACACTATATTTTTTAGTGAAGAAAACTGAGTTCTAGTATGGATAAGAGGTGTAAACTCAGCTAAATTGATGCGTTTTCAAATAAAAACAAATTAGTGTGGACCTTGCCTGAAAGGGATAGTTTACTCAGAAATCACAATTCGGTCACCGGAGTGACTTTCTTTCTTCCGTAGAACACAAAAGGAGATGTTTTCACTTTCATTGTTTGGGAAAACAATGCAATGAAAGTGAATGGTGACTGAGGCTATCAGTCTCTTATATTCTGCTTAACATCTCCACGGAAAAAAAAGCCTTATGACTAAGGAACAACATGAAGGTGAGGAAATGTTGCCCTTGTTCTCCAAGTAAACCTGCTCTAGCGAATATATACATCTCTGCTCCACTCCTCCTGGTTATGATTACGGCCCATGGTCGACCCTCCACCTTCTCCATCCTGACAGTAACGATCCCTCAGCTTGCCTCGTCCACGTTGGTGCTGATTGGCTGGTGGTGGGACCACATTGAGGTTCTCCTGATCAGGTTCTGCCCCTTCATCCTCCCAGGAGGCCTGGCGAGGAGCATGGTGGGCAGGATTTAGGCGGTAGCGACATGGGTCCGGTTCCTCATATGGATCTGTCTCCATGTCATCGGTGTAGGCGGAATCACGGCTGCCCTGGGTCTCGGAATCAAACGTGTCCTGCCGTGACAGACCCCGCCCCCCTGTTTGCATCTGGCTGCGTGAAGAGCACAGCGGCTGCTTGCCAACCAGGTCGCTCTGGTAGTCTTGGATACTGCCACGTTCAGTCACTTCCCTCTTCTGTTCTCCATGCACCAGGAATGGCCCCTACATCAAGCCACACCCCCAAAACACGCAACAGGCCAATGCGCATGCAGACACACAAAACAGAGCAAGCGGCATGTCAATACAGAGGTTAGAGTACAGCATTTTGTTTAAAAAAAAAAAAGATACTAAGTAAGATTAGCATGTTACACATTCCAGTCAATGCTATCACCTTATGTGTTAAGATATCAATTGCATACATTATGCATGCTTTTATAGTAAAAAGGCAGAGCACATTGGGAGTCAGACACATTCATACTAAATTCATACATTGCATTTTTACATTTTGTATGGTTTCAAAAAGCTATTATAGTATTATAGAGTTTATATCCACACCAATAAGCTGACAACTACCAAAAATCAGCTAATTTAAAAAAATGTTGTACTGGCATGCTTTTATTATTGGGGGTGGGGGATCTACGACCCTGCCTCTGATATTACCTTAAGTTTATGTTTTTCTTGTAAAAATGCAATAAAACATATTTTTGTGAAAAAGCAACAAAATCTCTCAATAAAAATAATTAGAACATTAGAATGTTAATTGCATCTGACAAACTCAAAGCATGACACACACACAAATGCACATCATGTAAAAAACAGACTAACCATTAGCACCCACTTGTGGTCATTTTAAACACATTGCTAAATGAAAATATGAGCAAGCTTCAAGTGTTAAATATGCTGATGATTAAAAAAATCCAGTCATTGTGGCAAAATTAGGACAGCCATCTTTGGAGTCAAAGAGCATCTCTAGTTCACACTGCAACCTCTGGAGAAAAATCAACTCTAAAACAAATACTCTAAAATCGACTTTAACAATATATACAATTTTATCAAATATATTTTAGTTTTTATCTAGAAGAAATCCAGTGAAATGACTGTTATTTGAATATTTGATCTGTCCCGTGTCTATAACACAATAAATCCTCTTTTATGAAAAGAGCATCACACTCTAACAACCGTGTAACTGTGAAGACTGAGCAGACTGATGCTCGTTTAGTCTTGTTCAGATTGCGGTGAGAGAGCTGTCAAAATGCACACACTGACACACAGGCATTGATCCATGTCCTGTCTGCCTCACTCACTAAAGATTTTCTCACTCGCCGTCTGTCACTTCTGCACACAGACAAACAAACACACACTTTCATTTAACTTGGGTAAACAACACTGGTGCCAATGCACATACGCAAGCTCCATTAGAATTTATACTCTGTGTTAATAGGATAATGGATATGAGTGCGTTCTGCAGGGCTGGTGCCATGGCAACCTGAAAGAGGGTAGCGATCTAAACTATATTTCCCAGATGACAAGAGGCCATTGGATTTCAAATGAAGGGAGAGGTGATGTGTGTGTGTGTGTGTGTGTGTTTGTGTGGACCATGGCATGCATGGTGGACAACTCAGGACTTATGATTATGGTAATCATGGTGTGCGTGGGTTAAGGTGCATGTTAGAGTACATACAGATTTACAGAAAACTTTAGTGTGAAAATTGGAGTAACTACAATATCCACACTAAAGCCATTTTTCTCAGTTTCAGTGTTTGAGTAGTTGCTGCATTTTGTAGGGCAGCATGTTTTGTTTGTATGTGTGTTACATTGCTTGTAATCATTGAGAGATAAGTCAGAGAGGAGCAGAGACCGAAAACAGAATTACAGACAGGCATTCCTATCTCTTGAGCAGCCATCAATAATTTTCTGAGATTATTTTGCCACTGAGGATGAGCGACCCTTTCCTTCGTCTCATCATAATCCAAGTCTTAGAGGGCACATTCCTCTTCTGCATGCCCCTCCCCTGTCGGAGGGGAGCCATCAAACAGCTCCATGTTGCGACGAAGGGAAGTGAGCACTTGTACCTGCAGGTTGGAGACGGGTTCAGGCGAGGCAGCCAGGGCGGCTGTAGCCATGGTACGGTTGAGCAGAGGGTTGGGTGGGTTGCTGCTAGGAGGGTGTGTGGCTTTCCAGTAGGCCTCCAGGTACTCAGCCAGATGTTCACATGCATCTTCTAACTGATTCTCATCTAATATTATGTCAAAAAGCTCCTTAAAGAGAGAAATGAGAGATAAATTGTAAGTTATATGTTGAAGACAACCATAGTTTTTTAACCAGGTATGTAGGTATAATTTTCCATTTAGTGGGCCTGCAAAAAAAAAACCGTTTGAACACAGAAATACGAAGCTTAAAAGTTTATAAAAGCACTTGCATTATTTTTTCTTTTTAAACTTGTGTACAGTGACTCACTGTAACCTCAATATTTGCTTTTTTTTGGTTTTAAAGAAAAAGAGGTACATATCATTATGCCACAAATGCTGTCGATTGAGCTCAACTTGTATTGAAGCTGGAATATTCCTTTAATATTTAAAAACATCTCTTTGATTTGTAACATTCTAGCATGCTTCAGATGATTTGAGCATTTTATTTGCATACTGATGAGCCTACTTCCTTTTCTCTTCACACTTTAAGGGCTTGCTATTCTTTATGCTATCGTTTACCTAAATTATTTGCAATAATTAGTGGGACAACAAGGTGGCAACACTCGCAATTGAGCCATTGCTTTCTTGAAGAAGTGCAAGAAGATGTAATCGCCGCTAAACAACAGGAGACAAAGGTGGATATGCATGTCAAGAGTTTGTGTGAGAAGGTCAGTATCTGTATTTTCGAGTCTGAAGGAATAAATCATTATGGGTCTAAACTCCTGAAGAGAAATGGTCCACTATCTCATATCAGTCATAGTGCTCATACGCACACAGTCAAATGGAATATATTTTATAAAAGCTTTGAGCCTGACTGTATGCAGACACTAAGCGTTCATGACAAAACTGAAGTATACTTTGGGCTTAAGGCTAACATTCTGCCAAACTGCAAACCCCATACGGGTTTGGAACAACATGAGTGTGAGTAACTGGTGATAGAACTTACATTTTTGTCTGAACTATCCCATTAAAGACACCTATCTGTAACTATTCACTTACGCCGAGTTTACACTACACAATTTTAAGCCGGATTTTCGCTTGCCGACAGTTTTGTGGAGATCGCCGACAAAAGCCTGAAATCATAGGCAAATCAGAGCTCGCTCCCATGAGTGACAAACACAGTGTATGAACTATCAAAGACGTGATCGCTGACACATCACCAAGGCATCACCAATGTCAGCGAGATATCTAGAATGTTAAATATATGGACCTGTCTGCGATTCCAAAATCGTGCAATGTGAAATGTGTTTTGACTGAATACAACTGCAGCGTTGACCTACAGCCAATGAGAGAGCAAGAAACGGGGCACGGGAAGTGGAAGGAGTCGTGATGTACCTGCAACAGAACATCAACTAGCATAGCTGTGGTATCTCATTGGACCAAAGCAATGGAGAAAAAATGTGTGGAACATTGACAGGATTTGATGTTTCCTCTGAACTGTATCACAACGGGGCGGAGAAAGAAAAGAGTTGGAGAGAAATTGCTAATTCACTTGGACAGTCAGATAAGCAAATAGTTACAGTCAGGTAAAAAAATAGAGGTACTTTTTCATATTGTAACCAATAAAATATATGATGCGTAACACATTATGATTATGTGATTAAAAATATACATTATATTCTGAAATGCATAAGATATGATCATGCATTTGTTTTCGTAGCTCGAATCACTTCTCACGTGTACTCTGTTGTGAAATGTAATTTGGAGTCCAGACAGAGCCCAACATTGAAATGTTTTGTAACGTGTTCACCCCTGTCGCCGATTCCTCGTGTAATTTGAAAACACTTCGACTTCAATGACAACACAGGCAGTTGTGTAATATGAACGGTACCACAATCCGACATCTTTGAAAGTAGTGCAGTGTGTAGGAGGCATTAGCTACTTCAAAACTTACCCACCACATCAGAACAAATAGAAAATTATACAATCCTGCAATGTAAATAGATTTAAAATTTGTTGGAATAAATAACATATACTTTTAGACAAGCACACAAGTTTTCATACACCTACAAACCTATCCACATACATCTACACACACATACATACTCACAGGAGGACATTGCGCTAGTTTATCAGCTGCCACCATTTGGACATTGAGATGTTTGGCCTGAGATTTACCTCTAGACTTTATCAGCCTCTGCAACACCTGATAGAGAGGGAGATACCATAACATAAATGTGTGTAAACACATTTAACCCAAAAGACAAATGTTTGTGAATCAGTTTAATTTGTCATATATTTTGTAGTTAAGTATTTACCTTTGGAGAGGCGATCTTGATGTAGACTATGATAGGTGCCAGTGATGTCTTGGCCAGTTGAGACGGATGGTTGATTGTATCAGCATCCAGAGCCACTAACTGGAGTGTTCGAGCCAGTTCAAAGATTCTTTCTATCTCACTTTGCACCTCAGCTGCCAGAGGGAGAGATACAAATCTGCATGAGCTCAACTAAATCTACAGTAAGCACATACATCTCCACTTTGTTAGTGTACTTTGTGTACTAATGTTTGTGGACAAAAGGTAATCTATACACTACAAAAATTCACATGTTAATCAGTACAAGTAAAAATATGTAAACATCCTTTACCTGGGAGGCTACTTTTCATAAGATCTTAAAACTCCAGGAATGCATCTTAAATATTTTGTATCTTTCAGTTTTCAGACATTTTTTTGCATTGTTCATCAGAGACTGCAGTTCTGACAACACACACACACACACACACACACACCTCCACACCTCCAAATTCAATGAATAAATTGAATTTCACAACGACTTACCCCTCAGTTTAATTTCACAGTCGGAGACTCAAACCTTCTGCTGTGTTAGTAGTTATCATGCACGTGGTGCTAATTATGGTCCGCTAGATAAAATGCGTGTGTGAGTGTGTAGCTGGCATGTGAGCTTTTAGTTCCATTTAACTGTAGGTAAATGGAACGCTGAAAGGAATGACAGCAGCTTCCAGAAGAGTGAATGCAAAGAGTATGTGGTTATTTACATTGATCTATGTGAAATCTCTTTAAAGCTGCACTTATGTGAACCAACATCATTTTATACAGTGAATCAGAAAGTCCATTCATTCGATAACGTTTGAGTTAAAACAAGGAATTCATCCTACATTTCAACTGAAACTTGCCTAGCTACAAGCAACTCATATTGTAAAATGCAGTAGATAAACTACAGTGAAGATAACCTTAAGATAAAGTAGGCAGCAGCACTACAAGTAGTTGAACTACTACGTTCAATCCTTTTAAGGGTCAACTCCTTTTTAATTAAACAACTTAATAAAATTGCATAATATATTTCAAGGATACAGAGCAGTAATTTTCTGGCATAAAAACAACAAGGACTTCTATTTAGGTGACCACATTAAACTTGAACACATACATTTACACTAAACACAGCTAGTAAAACAAACAAAAATATATATAATTGAATGCCTTATTAATATAACCAAACTAATCCTACTTAATACAACTTAAGCTCAAAATATAGTGATAAACAGTAGTATTTAACTAGCCCCTTATTACATAAACCACAAGAAAAACACCTGGGTCACTTGGTGCATACAGTACAGGGTTCAAACATGGGCCCCTCAGAGAGTTCATCTTTTGCTGGCCTAAATACCGCCTTATAATGTTAAAGTCAGAAGTTTACATACATTTAGGTTGAAGTGTAAGGTCATAAAAACACAGATTTAATATTAGCAAATAATACTTTTGGCAAGTTGTTTAGGACAACTGCTTTGTGCATGACACAAGTCATTTTTCCAACAATTGTTTACAGACAGATTGTTTCACTTTTAATTGACAATATCACAGTTCCAGTGGGTCAGAAATGTACATACACTAAGTTAACTGTGCCTTTAAGCAGCTTGGAAAACGTCTAGGTTACGGATGTAACCTCCGTTCCCTGATGGAGGGAATGAGACGTTGTGTCAAAGTATTTGCATACCCTGCCCCCGGACATTACCCATTCAGGATTTTTCTGAGAAGCCAGAAATGGTCCGGCCACTACAGTGGCTCGGCTCAGCAACGTGGCCGGGAGGACACAACATCTCATTCCCTCAAAAGGCAGCTTTTATGACCATCAGAGGTGGGGCGAAATCAACCGCATCGAGAAACTACGCAGAGGCAGAAACACATCTTTAAAAAGACGTGTCCTGAAAAGGACGTTCAACGCCATCTGTGTATTTGCTCTTTTAGAGAAAATAACTCTTTTAACTGCGCTGTCGAAGTGCCCAGGGGCAAACTGCATTGCCGTGCAGAGAATGGAGAAAGCCGCTGTAATGCGCCGTAGAATCCAACAGCAGGCAGCGTCAGAGGAACAGGAATGGGTGTGTAATTCGCAGCTGACTGCATAAACGACCATCGGCTCCAAACAAAATTTCTGAATGAACGTGACATATTTGCCCGCTTTTATGCTCGTATGTCCGGGGGCGGGGTATGCAAATACTGTCTGACTAATTCCCATTGGCCTTTTTCCGTAGATCAGAGGCATATTTGTCGCTCAAGAGAGACCCCTAGTGTCGCTTCTTTGACACAACGTTTCTTAAGCACTTCAGGAGGGAAGTCATGGTCAACATAGAAGAGGG
This sequence comes from Xyrauchen texanus, assembly GCF_025860055.1. NCBI lineage: Eukaryota > Metazoa > Chordata > Actinopteri > Cypriniformes > Catostomidae > Xyrauchen > Xyrauchen texanus. The sequence goes on along the minus strand of NC_068283.1, from coordinate 32,529,516 downwards.
CATCATTGCAAAACACTTCTTATTCTGCCAGGCTCTCCTGAGCACCTCCTCTTTCATCCGGTAGCTCCCGAACTTGACCACTATAGACCGTGGCTTTGCCTGCGGATTTTTCGGCTTCGGTGCTAGTGTCTGATGTGCTCACTCAATTCCAAGCTCTCTGTCATGGGGAAAGTCCAGTGCACTTTTCAACAAGTTATCCAGAAAGCCAACCATATCAGTGCCTTATTTATCTTCGGGATTTCCATAAATCCTTAAATTGTCTCTGCACGCATGCCCCTCCTGATCTATCAGCCTGGCTTACAGATTAGCCTGGCGTTGTGGTAGCCACTTGATTAATGTTGATGTTGCTTGAAGCGTGGTCTCTGTTTACTCAATTCTCATCTCTGCCTCATCCAGTCTGTCAGTTGTTCTCTTCAGTTCTTGTTTAATGTCGGAAAGCTGTACCTTATTGTCCCTTCTGAACTCCCGGAGTTCATTGAGAATACATTGCAGGCTAACTTCTGAGCTATCTTCATCATGTGGAGATGAACTCGGAGAGCTACTTCAGCTATCTTGCATCACTTCAGGGTAATTTTCTATCACGTTCATCATTGTACTTCTTGTAGTAACCCCTTTCTCCATTATTACACAGAATATTTACTGTGGTCATGATTTTTGGGGGGTTATTTCACAAAACCATCGGGGGATCGAAAATTAGGCTGTCATCCTCTTGGTGGCATAACCGGAACTCTCCTGTAGACTGATTTTCATGTGAAGGGAGTGGGTAATTTTTTCCGGGAAAATCCTAATCCTAATGGAATCCAGAAAATGTCCAGCTCCCAGCACAACACCGACTACACAAAGTAAGACAAATAAACCGCCCAAAAAACATTTATCTACTGAATCCCGTCTGGCTGAGCAGAAACGTTATCGTGGAAGAGCGATAAATAGAGTAACTAGATAACATTGGCTGGGCATTTGATTCCTGGAGGGACCTTCGTTAGATTTTGTGGATCAAAACCAACCCTGAATTGGCGTTCTTTTTATTGGACATAATTGCAAAGTATGTGAAATATAGTGCCTGGGGTGTGTGCATGAGCGTGAGCAAAAGCAACAGGTAGCTGGCTGCAGTTCACTTACTGGCCACAGGTGTCATTAATAACAAGCGTTTCTGAATCTTACATACTGCACCTTTAAAATAAAGTAGTGATCCTAACTTACCTAAGACAGGGAATGTTTTCTACAATTAAATGTCAGGAATTGTGAAAAACTCAGTTTAAGTGTATCTGGCTAGGTATATATAAACTTCTGACTTTAACTGCACCTTAGTTTAAACAAACATTTTAGTTGGGGGGGGCTGTTACTGGAAAAACTACACTAGTGATAGCAGACCTACTGTAACGCTACTGAAAATTGATTTAGTTGGTTACTTCCAACAGTGCCAACAAGACTGTTCACTTTAAACTCAAGGTAGAGGTCAGAAAAAAGAACACACAGATGCAGAGTTAGATGGATGGATGGATGGATGAAGTGAGATGTGAATATACGTACCAAGCACGTCTAAGGTGGAGAGAAAGACAAAGGGAGGAAGTGTGTTGTGAAAAGGTGTGACAGGAGAGAGTAGGATGAAAAAGAGAAAAGAGGCAGATCAGACATGACATATCAGAGGAAGAGGAAACATTAAGAAAAATGTTCAGGAAACAGAGAAAATGTGTACTAGTGTACACTTGTGAAATCTGACAGGGCTTGACATAACATTTTTACTGATTCACCCGCTAAAATTAGACTAAACAGCTATACAAATATCTGCTGCAAAAAAAATAAAAATAGACTTGAATGAAAACAATGCATACTCATGGACCTATTGGCAATAATTTTTTTTTTTTTACAATAATTGACAAATAATGTTTGTATAGGTTGATTTTTGTCTTTGTTTCAGTGTAAATAGTTTGGCATTTTTGATTCGCTTTGCTTTTATTTCGTTCTTGTTGTGAATAGGCCTTTCAGTCAACGTTACATCAAGATGGACCCTATAGGTTGCAATGGCAATTCACATTGACATTAAAAGTCCGCATTAACATTGTCAATGTATGTTGAGATAGGATGTTGCCAAACCACATGTTTCGTTCGCTTTAGCTTTGATACCACATGAGGGAGCTCTCTTGTGTATTCATCAGTGTGCATGTGTGTTTCATACCCAGACTGGATCTGGTGCTGGAGCGCTCGATGATCGTGTGTTTGCTGGGGTTGTTAAGGACGGAACGTTTGGCAAGTGAAATGTCTGCTGTCACCCGGGTGATGGATATTCTGGGACAAACAAAAACAAACGTTAACACTGTGACCCTGGCATGCCAGTTATTACACAAGCATATTATGATGTTGCCAGAGATTGTGACGTTAATATGACATCAGATCTTTGCCACACAACAACCACTTTATGATCATGATGTGTACCACAGTTGCATAAGCACACCATTTTGATACCCACCTGCCCTCAAATTTGTGTTTTAGAAAGTCAAAGAGAGCTTTCTGCATCATATCTGTCACCTGGAATGTAATAACACACACACAAGCATTATAATCTGTATGTCAAAAACGAATCTACCAAAAGTACCTCACTGCTTTTTTTAAATGTCCTGAACAATAGGGGAGAGTGGGGTAGGATGTGTCAGTGGGAACATTTTGCCACCCCCTTAATCTAGCAAACTGTGCACAATTTTTGTCATATGTTTAGAAAGGGCTCATTATGTAACGCTGCCTGTTGTGCACATGAGAAAAGTGCTTCACATTTCTATGCTAAAAAACACTTTGTATGTTCTTCATATTTCAAAGTACATTTTCTACATGGCAGGTTACATAAATGTTACGTCAAAGCAAACTTATCCAGGTTTAAAAATATTTATCATACATAGAATTATCAATGTAAAAAAACATGTAAGCTGTTTGGCAAAATATTAGCCATGAATAATTAAAGGTTAATTCAGTAAATGTTTTCATCTTATAAAAAGTTTTACGTCTAAAGAAATGAATAGTAATATTGAAACAAATCTATGAAATCATGACCACTCATGTGATATGAAGAGTTCAGTCATATCAGTAACCTTCTAAAAGCTCTTTTATTCTACATGGAGCAGGGGTGCCCCATGGGGCAGCCATTTTAGCATCACATGACCAGCTGAATACTATTCGCTTAATCTCGGTAACCGCCCTGTTATTGGACTGTTTCATTCATGGATTAAATTAATCATGGCTGACTGTGAATAGTGAGTTTCCACAATGGCATTTATAACTGGAAACTACTGTTTGAATGATGCAGCTTGCAAGCCACTTGGTGTCACTGTAAGCCAATGTACATTACTTCAACATACTTCCAAAAATTACTTTGTGCACCTAAAAAAAATATATAATAATTTTCCCCAAAATTGTAGTTGTGGGGCAAAGTGTGTCAGATGCTTCAGGGAACATGAACTCACTTATAGTGATAAGGCCCGTTCATACCTAGAGTCCTTGTTCTTTTCCCTTAGTATCTTTCTAGATGAGAACTCTTACAAGGAACAGGAAACCCAAGGAGAATTGTCCCCTGTTGCATTCGCACTCACAAAGTAACCACAATAGTGACGTTATCTATCGTCGACAGTTTTTATTCTGACTTTATTTGCATGCACATTTCAATAGCAACAACAACGAAATCAACAACATTGACGAAGGATGCCGGGATCAGATGTGGGGCTTTTTTATACAAACTTTGGCTGCATTGGAAAATGTAGGTAGCTGCCTTCTCAGTTAATGGTTTAATGGTGTTTTTGGATGAATGGAACTCTCTGAACAGTTTAAAAGGCACCTTATTTCATCCTACCTTCAACCATCCTTATACAACCTCAGAAGGCAGCATTTTCCAGTTTTCAGACGCAGCTTGTGTCTTCAGGTTACAGTTTAAACTGCGCTTGTGAGCCGCATGTGCGATGCTCCGTGCTGCAGCCGGAGTGAGAGGTGAGACGAGGTTGCGAAAGCGCTCTTTGCACTATAAACCTATTTATCAACACAATCATTTACAATAAAATCTTTTATGACTCAACATAAATTACTGTACTGAAATTCTCACTCATTGACTTAAAGACGTTTTGATGCAAGTTAACCACGCAGTATCAGGCACGCAATACTTCCCTCATGTAAACTAGTTTTAATGATGGTTTGGTGTATAATAAAGTTAAATTACCCACTCATGATAAACATATTATTTATATCCGTCATCCCAGGAAAAGTCGTAGTAATCCAGAATTCACTTAATTTTCTGTATAGACAGTACAGATGCAATAAACTCAAATCGTGTCTCTCCATGAAGACACACACACACACACACACACACACACACACATGCACGTATGCACACATGTGAAATGGTGGATTCACTTTGGATACATTGTTTGTTTCTGTTATTTCTGTTAAGAGAATTGTAAAATTCCCACAGTCCTCTCAGTAGCAGGCTAGCAGCTAGTTTGTTTACTATTAGTGGCTATGGAGCTCCTCTCCTTTCTCAATGCAGGTTTTTGTCCAATCACAGGCTACAGCACATCCCACAGTCCCTATATGCCCCAAAATATCTTCCCGAAGTTGGAGCTAAAAACATACTCTAAAACGTCTTCAAGGAACTATAGTTCCTTAGGTGCGAAAGCGGCGAAAAGCACTAGTCCCAGGGAACTGTACAGGCTTTATTACCGCCAGTGGGAAAGGCCCTCTAGTGAGCTTTGCTTCTAAATTAAGCAAATACAGTACAATTACAAAATTACTGTAACAAAAATTAGAACATTTTTCACTACATATGAATGCATGACATACATGTGAACAAAGCAGAACACAATTATAGATTATAAATAGAGAGTTAGGAATGTACATAGTCTTGCCTCATAGCCTTTAAGTGATGGTCCCACTAGAATAATGGGTCTCATTGAAGGCACCACATCATAAGGAGGAACGTGTTCCATCTGAAACACACACACACACACACACACACACACACACACACACACACACACACGGTTAGTGGTTTGCAAAAATAGAACCCCTTCACATCCCACACAAACAAATCTGTGACTGACTTGTAAATAGATGCATATCCATGCAAGCCAATTGTACAGCTTAAATTATTGCAAAACTGACTTAAACATCTGCACATATCTTAAAATAGCACTGTTCCCATTATACTTGTTAAAACTTCTCTTTTTTTCCACCATCCTTTGTTTCCTTTTTATTTCAATACTTTTTTCCACTTTCTTCCTTGTTTTTCCACCCTGCCCCTCTGTCATTCTTACAGTTTAATCTAAAATAAGACTTTTCCATGTTGTGGAGGGGCTCCACTCCATCAAGAGTGAGACTGTGTGTGTGAAAATAAAAAAGAGGGGGAGAAATTGGAATTCTTTGCTCAATTGATTCCCATTCTCCATGGCCCAATCCCACTCATCTGAATATCTGACAGATTAGAGTTATGGACTACGGAGATATCTACAAATAACAGGAATGTCCATAGTATAATGTTATAATTTGGAGTACTCTATTGTTCCCAATCAGGTGTCGGTTCATGTGTGCTTGTGTGACGGTAGCCACCGTGACGATGACATGTGTGGGCTAAGCTCTGTGTCACGGACCTGTAATGGAAATGAAAACCGTGGAAACCTGTCAAATGTTTTTGCCTCATCTTGTGAGCGTCTGCAAGAGGATAGCAGACACCCAGGGTTGTCCATTTCCGAGCAGTATTCATTAAAGGGATAGTTTAAAATCTGTCATCAGTTACTGATCCTCATGCTGTTCCAAACTCATATTATTTTCAACACAAAGATGTTAGGCAGAATGGTTCCTTCAGTCAGGCTTTTTTTTTATACAATGAAAATAAATGGTGACTGAGGTTGTTATTCTACCTAACTTCTCCTTTTGTGTTACATGGAAGAAATAAAGTCATACGGGTTTGGAAGAACACGGGTGGGAGTAAATGACAGAATATGCATTTTTTTATGAGCTTTCCTTTTAACACAGGACTGGTACCTAAAGCCTGAGCCGAATATGCCATAACCTCCTTCTAAAACTATGGAGGATATGGAAAAGCTATGAAGAAAAGGTTATGTTATATCTGTTATTTACAGTATTTAAATTATTAAACTGGCTTTTCTGAATAATAAAAGAAAAGTAAAAAAAAAAGCTTTAGTGGCTCAAACAATTGTTGACAGAAAGAATCTGAAATAAATTCACATTGTTTGTTTGGCAGATGTAGGGCCGAACAATACATTTAAATGACAATAGCCTTAAGACTCTGATTTCTTCAAAACAAGTACCAAGACAAAAATACAAAAGTTTGTTGTTGGCATGACTCACCGATTTCTGTTTCTGTTTGGCAGGCCCACCTATCATTCCACACACGCACCCGTGGGAAGACAAAAACGGCATGCAAGCAAACAAACAAACAAACAGAAGCAGTTTTTGTTAGTGACTAATTGTTAATACACTTAGGTTGCTGGGAGAAAATGAATCAAAAAGTCAGATGCAGTCAAATGCAGAAAAGATGGAACTTATATGAAGTCAGAGAAGATCTTGTTATCTAGGTTTCTTGCATATTCACTACTAGTTTTACTAGTTTTGCAACAGCAGTGTCTGAAATAAACTTTCCATTAAAAGGCATTATTTTCCCCCTAGATTGATCAGGGGCATTTCTTATCTTATATTTTATACAATAAAATTTACACTTAGACCTAGAATATAATATTAAGGAATATGTCAGATCAGACATCACAAATAAAACACCAAGGAAATCATTCCGGGAGAATATTTATTCCCACACATTTTGAACTTTTGGGGATTTGTATCAGTTTTGGTGGCAATTTTTCCAGAGCCCCTGTTAATTGCTGACCCTGCTGCAAATAAATCAGGTTTTCCAAGGGCTTTGATAAATTATGGCTTGATAGCTCATCCATATCCATCTTAAACATTCTCCCAGTATAAACACAATCTCACTGGTTTTCACATATTTACATCTTGCCTAAAGCTCAGTTGTGTAGTAGTGTCTGAAGAAGTGGGCATACTGTGAATTTACCAAGGAGCCAATAACTGAGACGTTACAGAGATCCATTTGTTTTTTTGGATTTTAACATTGGAATAATTACAGACTTCACCTTAAAAATGTAGTATTAATTAGGACACTGAGTGCATCCATAAAGTCTTCTGGATCAAGCTTAATAATGCATTCATCTCATCTCTTTGTCAGGATCCTGACACTTCTGTCAGTCTAGTTTTCCATTTTTTAGTGGCTTTTGAAATATATTCCACAACAGATTACAGAATATATTGTGTAAAATGTCATTTGTAACATATTCTGTCAGATTACACAAGGTCAGTAACATATTCTAAATTCTTTGGATTACTTCTTTAGAACTGGTAGATTTTTTCACTTAAAAAAACGTTGCCAGTACAGTAAGACAAAATACACATGTTAAAAATACATTCTCTGAAAAAACTAAATATCTTATTCTGTGTTGTTTCTAAAACAAGATAAATCAAATTGATCTTGTTTTTAGATATTTTTACAGGAAAAAAATAAACAAGATAAAAAGTTAATTGAGAAATTTTTAAGTTGGCTTGAGAAAGCTTAGTCTGAATGTTTGAAGTAGTTGTAAAAGCTTGAAATTTTAAGGTTTGAAGTTTGAAGTAGTTAAAAGTTTAAGTAGTAGTTTTCAAAGTTCAAAGTTTAAAGATTATAAGACCATTCAGTCTATCAGATAGATAGATAGATAGATAGATAGATAGATAGATAGATAGATAGATAGATAGATAGACAGATAGATAGATAGATTGATTGATTCTGGTTCAGATATATTTCATTTGTTCCTTGCTACCCTGAATCCAATGAATGAAACCAGAAGTCTCTACATTGTTCTGGTGCAGAAATATGTGATTTGTTACTTGGATGCTAGGGTAACCCCATATGGTTGCTAGGTAGTTACCAAGGTGATACTCAAAAGGCTCCTTGCTACCCTGAGTCAAATGAACAAAACCAGAATCTCTATGATGTTCTGGTGCAGAGATATATGATTTGTTATTTGGTTGGTAGGGTAACCCCATCTGGTTGCTAGGCAGTTACCAAGGGGAAAATTTAAAGTCTCCTTGCTACCCTGAGTCCAATTAACAAAATCGGAATTGTTTACGATGTTCTGGTGCAGAGATATATGTTTTGTTACTTGGTTGCTATGGTGAGCTCACTTGGTTGCTAAGCAGTTTCCAGAGGGATACAAACAAGGCTGCTTGCTGGAGTCATACGAGCCAACAATGAATTCTCTATGATGTTCTGATCCTGAAATATCAATCTAAGCTCATTTTAATGGAAGTCAATGGATTTTGGTTGCTAGGGTGCACTAAATGGTTATTAGGTTGTAGCTAAGTATTTTCCAGCATGATATTTAAAGGTTCCTTGTTGATCTGAGTCAAATAAGCCAAAGTTGAATTCTCTACGATGTTGTGGTGCAGAGATATGTGTTTTGCTATAAGGTTGCTAGGGTAAATCCATTTGGTTGCTAGAAAGTTGCCAGGGTGATCCTAAAAAAGGCTGCTTGCTGGACTGAGTGTAATGAGACAAACCTGAAGACTCTATGACACTCTGATCAGGAGATATCCATCTAAGCCATTTTGAATGGCAGTCAATGGGTTTTGGTTTCTAGGGTGCACTAAATGGTTGCTAGGTTGTATGCAGTTGCTAGGGTGTTAAAGTGAATGTGAAAAGAAAGAATAAAAAGAGTTATGTAAAGATAGAAAAAGAAAGTGATGGAGTGATAGATAGAAAGTATGAGTGGTGGAGTTTTAGGATGTAGCTTGAATGCTCTTAAGGATTTATTACAAAAAAATGTCGTACCTTGAATGGAAGTCAAAGTGACACGAGGCCTTTTCGGAAGTCTGATACTGGAATACTGTAATTCCGATCAATTAGAAAAGATAAAGCACACTATTTGTGATAAGTCTGAAGGTCTGTGCTGAGTTTGATGCATGTATCTTAAAAGCTCTAGGAGCAAAGTTTAGTTTCAGAAGTGGAATAATAATGTCTAAATAGATTTTCAGTATGTCTCAATTAAAACACAATTATTATCAAGAATATGATTTTTGAGTCAATATCAAAAGGTCTTACTAGAAAAAAAGAAATTATGTGAATTTACTTGATAAAAAAATATGATCATTACTGGTAACATGTGCATGTCAAATGGCTAGCAAATAGCATAATATAAAGTGTTTCACCGCTGTTCAAATGCACTTTGGATCTAATAATTTATATGCATAAATGTTTTCCATCTGAAAGGACTAAATGAAGTAATCCCTTCAGTAATCAAAATTATTTTTGAATGTAACTGTATTCTAATTACCGATTATTTAAATTGTAACTGTAGTGGAACACAGTTACTAATATTTTGTATTTTTAATACATAATCCAATTACATGTATTCCGTTACTCCCCAACCCTGGTTATACACGAACACATACACACACAAACAGCAACAACTCCACTAATTTTTCAGAGACCCAGGTGCTTGGTTTAGGAGTGAGTCTGATTTTTAGTCACAAATGAAGGGGGTTGTCTTTTGATGCAATCTGGGGTTATCACCACGGTTACCTTCTTAAAGAAAGGGAGGCGGGGCAGGTTGCCTTGAGGGGAGGTGACACTTCCGCCCACACCCTTATGGTCACGGGTGTCGGCAGGCTCCACCTCCTCAACATCTGAATCCAGTGCATCATCATAAAGCCCCAGGGACAAGTCAGCTGAGGAAGGGTACCGATTGGGAGGTGGGCGGGGTTTAGTAGGCAGAAAAAGAGAGAAAGGCACACAGAGAGAAACAGGGAAAGAAGGGAATGGAAAGAATGAAAGGAAGAAGAGCAGCATGATGTACAGACTTTGCTGAGTCAGAAACATGATGAAGAGAACAAAGTTGTTTTACAATGCAGAAGCAAAATTAAAAAGTAAAAAACTTTTTGAGAAGAACAAAATAAGCAAAATCACAGAGCTATGACATTGCCATGATGGATAAAATACTCCACAAGAAGCCCAGTGAGAGAAAGATTTGGACTACAATTAGGAACTGATGGTGAAGAGAAAGAGAAAAGGAGAAAAGATAAACATAGCTAGTGATTGACTAAAAGAATAAGTGATAAGATTGGAAAGAGGAGGGCAGATGGAATCCTTAAGGGTCTGATTCTCACTAATTGTCACTGAGTTCCCAGTTTAGTAGTAATTAATTTGTGTTTGTTTTGTTTTTGTGGGGGATTGGGATCTATACATGCCTTTTTACACTGCTCATAGAACACTTGATCCTGATTGGTTGAGTCTGACATTCAGTGGTCAAATATTAAAGAATAATGACCCAAATCCATAGCATCACTGTATAACTGACCAACTGGCTGACTATTATGCCTTACACAACTCAAATGATGTAACCAATTATTAAAGAAATTAAAGGTTTAAGTGCAACTGAAAAACACATTTGGATCAACCATTCTGAATATTGGAGGGGACATGACTCCCTTAATGTCTAGGGTGGTTTGTTATGACCCTGTCATATCACCAACATATTAGAACAACAATTACACTATTAGTGTCCGATCATACCTGTTCCAGGTGGGGTGGGCCTCCGGGCACCTGTGGCAACATCAAGACTAGAGCTTCCACCAGACTTACTAAAAAGAGAGAGACAGCAACAGAAAGAATCTTAACATGTATTAAGGTGACTAGTGGTTACATTGCTAATAATGCAAAATATTCATGTTTCAACAGGATTCCAACAATATCTGACCAATGAATTTCCATGACTTTTCCAGTCGTTTGTAATTACTGGACATGTATATAAACTCAGCAAAAAAAGAAACGTCCTTTCACTTTCAACTGTTTTTATTTTCAGGAAAATGTTCATGTGTAAATATCTGTATGAACATAAAAAGATTCAACAACTAAGAAATAAACTGAACAAGTTTCATAGACATGTGACTAACAGAAATGGAATAATGTGTCCCTGAACAAAGGGGGGGGTGTTCAAAAGTAACAGTCAGTATCTGGTGTGGCCACCAGCTCCATTAAGGACTCCAGTGCATCTCCCCCTCATGGACTGCACCAGATTTGCCAGTTCTTGCTGTACTGTAAGTTGTTACCCCACTCTTCCACCAAGGCAGTTGCAAGTTCCTGGACATTTCTGGGGGGAATGGCAATAGCCCTCTCCCTTCCATTTAATGGGATTGAGATCCAGGCTCCTCGCTGGCCATGGCAGAACACTGACATTCCTTGCAGGAAATCATGCACAGAACAAGCAGTATGGCTGATGTCACTGTCATGCTGGAGGGTCATGAGATAGGATGATGTCTTCCCTGTAACGCACAGCATTGAGATTGCCTGCAATGACAACAAGCTCAGTCCGAGGATGCTGTGACACACCGCCCCAGACTATGACGGACCCTCCACCTCCAAATCGATCCCGCTCCAGAAAACCGGCCTCGATGTAACGCTCATTCCTTCGACGATAAACGCAAGTCCAACCATCACCCCTGGTGAGACAAAACTGCGACTTGTCAGTGAAGAGCACATTTTATCAGTCCTGTCTGGTCCAGCAAAGGTGGGTTTGTGCCCATAGGCGACGTTGTTGCAGGTGATGTCTGGAAAGGACCAGCCTTCCAACAGGCCAACAAGCCCTCAGTCCAGCCTCTCTCAGCCTACTCTGAACAGTCTAAGCACTGATGGAGGGATTGTATGTTCCTTGTGTAACTCAGGCTGTTGTTGTTGCCATCCTGTACCTGTCCTGTAGGTGTGATATTCGGATGTACCGATCCTGTGCAGGTGTTGTTACATGTGGTCTGCCACTGCAAGGATGATCAGCTGTCCTTCCTGTCACCCTGTAGCGCTGTCTTAGGCATCTCACAGTACGGACATTGCAATTTATTGCCCTGGTCACATCTACAGTCCTTATGCGTTCATGCAGATGAGCAGGGACCCAGGGCATCTTTCTTTTGGTGTTTTTCAGAGTCAGTAGAAAGGTCTCTTTAGTGTCCTAAGTTGCCTACCGTCTGTAAGCTGTTAGTGTCTTAATGGCCATTCCACAGGTGCACATTCATTAATTGTTTATGGTTCATGCATGGAAAACATTGTTTAAACCCTTGACGATAAAGATCTGTAAAGATATTTCGATTTAAAAAAAATTATCTTTAAAATACAGTGTCCCTGAAAAAGGGACGTTTCTTTTTTTGCTGAGATTATATTTACACACTCACCGACCACTTTATGAGGTACACCTGTACACCTACATTTTCATGTGATTTTCTAATCAGCCAATCATGTGTCAGCAGTGCAATGCATAAAATCATGCATATATAGGTCAAGAACTTCAGTTAATGTTCACACAAACCATAAGAATTGGGAAAAAATGTGATCTCAGTGATTTCGACTTTGGCATGATTGTTGGGGCCAGATGGGCTGGTTTGAGTATCTCTGTAACTGCTGATTTTCATGCACAGCACTCAACAGAATGGTGCCAAAAACAAAAAAGCATCCAGTGTGGCAGATCAGCGGACGGAAAATGCCTTGTTGATGAGAGAAGTAAACGGAGAATTGCTAGATTGGTTGGCGCTGACAGAAAGGCTCAGACCACTCTGTACAATTGTAAAGAGCAGAACAGCATCTCAGAATGCACAACACATCGAACATTGAGACGGGTGGGCTCCAAAAGCAGAAGACCACATCGGGTTCCATTTTTGTCAGCCAAGAACTGAAAGCTGAGGCTTATCTTTGATAATGGTAGATGTGAACATTTAATTAAGCTCCAGACCAGTATCTGCATGATTTTATGCATTGAAATCACACACGATTGGCTGATTACATAATCCTATGAATGAGTAGGTGTACAGGTTTCCTAATAATGTGGTCTGTGAGTGGTTGTATTTATATATATATATATATATAAATATACAGCCGTGGCCAAAAGTATTGGCAGTGACATAAATTTTGTGTTTTCTTCTTCTGTTGTTGTGGTGTTGATTCACATTTCTAGATTATTGTGCAAGGTGATCAGATGCATTTTAAATAATTGCAAAAACTTCATTGGCCAAAAAAAGAACTTTATCACAAAAACCCTCACTTAATTTCACTAATCATATCAGCAGCACATGGGACAGTGTGAACAAGTACTAGTCAGGTGAAATCACTCTATCATTCTTATTGGATTATAAGAGCAGACTGATTGCTATAAAAGGAGGGAAGAAGTGCTTCCAATCATTGTGTTCTTGTTAGCAATGGTTACCTCTAAAGAAAGACACGCAGCCATCATCGCTTTGCATCAAAATGGTCTCACATGTAAGGAAATTGCTGCAAAGAATATTGCACCTAAAAGAACCATTTGGAGTGGTGGTGGCATAGTGGCTAAAGCACAGGGCTGTTAATCAGAAGGTTGTTGGTTCGAACCCCACGGCCACCACCATTGGTGTTCTGGGGGGATTGTCCCTGTAATAATTGCACTGTAAGTCGCTTTGGATAAAAGCGTCTGCCAAATGCATAAATGTAACCATTTACCGGATTCTCAAGAACTTCAAGGAGAGAGGTTCAACTGCAGTGAAGGCTTCAGGACGTCTCAGAGTGTCCAGGACCGTCTCCTCCTGAGGAGTCAGCTACGGAATCGTGTCACCACCAGTGCAGGTTGGTGCAGGTTGGTGCAGAGCTTGCTCAATATTGGCAGCAGGTTGGTGTGAGTGCATCTGCACAGTGAGGTGAAGACTATTGGACAATGGCCTGCTGTCAAGAAGGGCAGCAAAGAAGCCACTTCTCTCCAAGAAAAACATCAATGACAGACTGAAATTCTGCAGGAAGTACAAGGATTGGACAGCAGAAGACTGGTGCAAAGTTATTTTCTCTGATGAAGCCCCCTTTCGACTGTTTGGGACATCTGTAAAATCGATAGTCCGGAGAAGAAAAGGGGAACGCTACCATGAGTCCTGTGTTGTGCCAACAGTGAAGCATCCTGAGACCATCCATGTGTGGGGTTGCTTTTCATCCAAGGGAGTGGGCTCTCTCACAATTCTGCCCAAAAACCCTGCCATGAATAAAGAATGGTATCAAAACATCCTGCAAGAGCAACTTCTCCCAACGTTCCAGGAGCAATTTGGTGATGATCCGTGCATTTTCCAGCATGATTGAGCTCCATGTCACAAGGCAAGAGTGATAATGAAGTGGCTCAGAGATCATTAAATTGAAATTTTGGCAACTCCCTGGATCTTAATCCCATAGAGAACCTGTGGTCAATCCTCAAAAGGCGAGTGGACAAGCAGAAGCCCACAAATTGTGATCAACTTTGAGCACTAATAAGACAAGAATGGATCGCCATCAGTCAGGATTTGGCCCAGAAGCTGATATCCAGCATGCCAGAGCGAATTGCAGAGGTTATGAAGAACAAGGGTCAACACTGTAAATATTGACTTTTGAATATATTTGCCAATAAAAGTCTTTAAAACTCATGAAAAGCTAATCATTGTTTTCCAGTATACCATAGAAACATGTGAAAAAAGTATCTACAAATACTGAAGAAGCAAACTTTGCAAAACATAAAATGTATGTCACTGCCAATACTTTTGGCCATGGCTGTATATACTGATATATATATATATATATATATATATATATATATATATATATATATATATACACACACATCAAATAAAAATGTTCATTAATTTTTCATGACCTTTTCAGCATGGAAAACCCAATTTCTGATATTTCCAAGTTTACCATGACAATGTTTAATCTGCATGTTTTGTGAGTGGCAGATAGTCCTGCTAAGGTCCGCCATGATTGGCTGTTACCTGGAGCTAAGGCGGTTCTGTCTCATTCTCTGTTCTTGTAACTGACGTGTACTCTCAAGCTTCACAGGACTTGGGATAAACCCCACCTCACATCCCTCCTTTACCAAACGCCCAATCCACCAATCATTACTATACTTCTGTTAACAGAAAAACACAACACAGACAAACCACAATGTCTTAGTATTTAAAAATATGTCATGTTTGAATATGAATGTTTAGAATTCAAATATCATACCAATATCAAGGGGTTAAAGAAAGAATTTGTGATGTGTTTCACAAATATAGTTCAGTGATTACATAATACATCAGACCAAAGAAAAGTATGTCTGACCTCTTTGATATGCAGGAAGTCTTTGGGTTCAAAAGAGATGGCCATGCCCTGGACTGGCACATCATCGTTAGGGCCCGGGTTATAGCCAACGTTAGTCCTCACCGCAAACGCTACAGGCTTGGTCTTTAGAGAAATGGAGAAATAAATGAAAGTGGGTGAAAAACAGGTAATGTTAAAGCTCACATATGGAAGTTATCTCATATACTGTGAAAAGAATGGACACAATTCTGTAACATACTGCTTCCAAACTCAAGTCCTGAAGGAACAGCAAGCAGAAGGCATGTGTGCCAAGCTTCAGTCAACACATCTGATTAAGTGTGCTAATTCAGGTTTAGAACAAAATCCTGCATCCAGGTGTTTCTCCAAGGCTAGAGTGGAAAATCACTGGTATAGAGCACAAAACTCAGGGTGGTTATTAAAAATGGCCACTTATGTTTGACTATTCTGTGAAGAATTCCCAAAGAAAGTATAAGCTATTATCTTTGTATTAATAGTTGTCCTTAAAGAAGAAAGCGTGGAATTTTTAATATGTTCAGATACTTTCTCCTATCTCAGTCTAATGTGTAGAGACAACTAAAAGTAAGTCATTTGTAGGTTGAGTTCCAAAAAAGTGCAAAAACCATGGCTCTGTCGGTCTATCAAATTCTATAATTGCTCTGTTTGTTGCTGACATGCCAGCTTCTGGCTCAACCAATTGTGTGAGTTTGGGCCAGGACTATTTTGGGGTTTTTGGAATTCTGTTTGGCATCACTAGTGTTATACAAATTACAGACTTCACCTTTAACGATAAAATCTGTGCTGTTTGGTATAATTACAGTCTTTGCAAGAAAGAACAGTACTGATATACCTCAAACATCCTAGTTAGGGGTTTGTTAGTACCAAACGTATAACTGTAAGTAAATAATTCAGCTCAAACCGCTTACAGTTTTTCTGAATACACATTTCTTGAAACCTTTACCCATTTTCTCACAACTTTAAACACAAAACCAAATCTTCAAACTACATTCAATAAATCCCTGACACTTTTGGCAAAATCAAACAATCACCTCAAAACCATTTAATCTGTACTCAAAATCAAACAATGCTTTCAGATCATGCACAAATCAAGTCAATATTTAAACACTACAGAGCATTCAAAAGACACAACATCAGAAAATGGAGAACACAGCGTCCAGGGCATGCAGTTACAGATTTTTATTTGATTGTATATAGTGAACACAATTTGCAATTACTGTAAAAAAAAAAGAATAGTAATCACAATTTACAGTAGTACAGTGAAATTTATGTATACTGTAAATACTGCATGTAATACAGTTTTGAATGTATGTACATTCAGCACTTGCATACTGTATAAATACAGTTGTCCAACTACAAAACCCCAAAGAACAAAGAACACTCTAAAAGAAAAACACATTACAGTACACTCACTCAAAAATGTTGTGCAACTGCAAAATCAAAGTCAATGAGAGATGAATTCTGCATCAGCATCTTGTTCTCACATCATTACAAAAAAAGTGTGAACAATTTTGAGTCATTGTGGGTAAACGACGACAACTGTGTTGTAGTTGCGTTAAACATTTGCTGCCTGTGTTTACCGTTTTGCAACCCATGTGCATCACAGTGCGAAATGTGTTTTAGTGAGTGAGAATGTGTTTAGAGTTTTGCAAAGAAAGAGTGATTGATTTGACAAATGGGTTTAGGCCACAGAGCATTTGATTCAGAGAATGGGGTTTAGTGTTTTAGCAATTCAGAAAAACTGTAATGTACTCCATTCAAACTTTTTTTGGACATAATTTTAGCCTTAAGGCCTGTTCACACCAAATCTGTGATGATTTTGCGAGACGGACCTCTGATGGAAAGTCTATTCATACAAAGTCCATAAAAAATTCAACAAAAAATTATTTCACCCCTGTACAGTAGGCAGTGCCGTTGTTAATCTGCAAACATTTATACCAGTCTCTTGCCCACATCTTCAGCTGTTAGAGATTAATATATTGAATATTGTTAAGGATTTATTCTTTCCATGGTGCATTTTGTTGAGTATATAATAATTGTTATTCCCAATTAGGAATGCCCAAATCCCACTACTTATTAGGTCCTCGTGGTGGCCCGGTTACTCACCTCAATCTGGGTGGCAGAGGACAAGCCTCAGTTGCCTCCGCTTCTGAGACAATCCGCACATCTTATCACATGGCTCATTGTGCACGAATCCACAGAGGCTCTGCATGTGGAGACTCATGCTACTCTCTGTGATCCACGCACACTTTACCACACGACATTGAGAGTGAGAACCACTAATCACGACCACGAGGAGGTTACCCTATGTGACTCTACTCTCCCTAGCAACCGGGCCAATTTGGCTGCTTAGGAGACCTGGCTGGAGTCACTAAGCATGCCCTGTATAGCGTCAATACTCGCTGAGCTACACAGGCCCTATAAATGCTGATTTTTATGCGAGTGAGATGAGTAAAGAGCACATTTCTTGAATTATTTATTATAGCATATTTATTTGCTCATGTATTTTGCTTCTTGAATGGAATCGCAAACCATATTCTCTTTTTATAATGCCTGGATAACATAACACAAGGTAAAGTCATATAAATGCACATGGAATAATATGCATTACTGTAAGGATATTAAAAATGTATAATATTAAAATGAATAATATAAAAAATAATATAAAAAAACACTGGCCTTTTCTTTATTTAAATTATTGCATTATAACTTTGCAATATTATCCTTGCAATAAAAAATAGCAGTGTGTAATCTCGTAGTGATATACATATTAAATAATGAATATTAAAACAAAAGAACCATGGGCAGGCTTTCAAAAAACAGACCAGGTTTACATTTGCAGTACCAAGGGTTAATGAACTGCAACTATTTATTTTTAAGCATTTCATTTTCAGGGGAGTGTGTCAGCTGAATGTCCAACGCAGGTGTTTGCCAGTTGATTAGCGCCACCAACACACTGGATTGAGCAGCTGCAGCAAAAAATAACAAAATGCTTTTATCTCATTTGTCAGTCAGTTTTCTGACTGACAAACTCTGAATTGTCGGTGGGCGATTTGTCGGACCTGATGTGAATAACGGCATGGGAATTCATTGTTCCCATTAAAAAGCTCATCGGAATGAGCAATTGCAATGGAAAAAAAAAAACGGATTTGGTGTGAAAAGGCCTTTAGTTGTGCAAACAATTTTTTTGTAAAGTTTTTACTCATAAAGAAATTTAAGATTAAAATGTGAAAATCTCCCATTGACATTTCGCCATTGAAATAATCATTTAGCTTTGAGGTAATTATAATATTTGCATAATGTATTGTGATTGTACTTTTTTGAACATCTATTTACATCTATTGATCTATAGCCACTTTTAAACTGAACATATTACGTTATGTGTTGAGTATCATGACAACAGCAAAATGGCCTTGGGAGCACTGTTTTTTCTTTCAAGAACTTCAAATCTATTTAATAATAATGCTCTTGAGGAACAGGGGGGCTGAGGAACAGAAAATTCTTGCTGAAATAAAGTACTCTATATCATGACCATTCATGGCAGAGTCTGAATAATGGAGAAATGAAGCAGAAAGGTAGAGAGATAAACAGACATCAGAAAATAGAGAAAGATTAGACACCTTAGCCTTCTCCAGGGTGGCAAGAGCTTGTCTATCAGCTTCTTTTCTGAGAGCCTCGGGGTCCTCCTCCAGGGAAACGTCAGAGTCTGAAGGACGACTGGTGTAGGAGTCCGCTGAGCCCTGTGAGAGGACAACAGAGAGGGAGTGAGTGTGAATCTGTGTTAATAGCCTTATTTAACACAATACAGTATCTATTTATGTGTTTGAAAAAGATGACCAAAGATTAATTTTTAAGTTTTGTTGCTTGTACTCAAAGTCTATTAGCTTTGAAGACATCTACAGGCTAGAGTACTTGTGAAAATAGACAAAATTATCTTTTAGCTGATATTAAAATTTTCTCTTCTGACTCATCTTTCATTACACAGAGTTTTGTCCAATCAAAACTCTTTATATTTTCTGCTCCAATAAAAAATAAATTCAAAAGGAAAGAAAACTGCTCGTCATGCCATTTCACTGTTTAATTTGTATACTGTATCAATCAGTAAAAGTGAGCACATTACATCAAAACAAACATTCAGTAATCACACAATCTATGTAAAAGATTTGTGAATGAAAAACAGAACAAGATGAACGGGTTGGCAGGAAGAGTGTGGGAGGGATTGAAAGAGAAGAAGACACAAAACAAGTAAGAAAAGTGACGGGTGCTTGTGTGTGTGTGTGTGTGTGTGTATGATTTTGTGCACTTATGGATGTTTTAGAGTCTGGGTATAAAGTTCATGAAGATAATGCAGTACAGTGCTCTGTACAGCACAGTGTCAGAGGCTTTATATAAGCCTCCCACTCCTCTCATCTCTTTCTTTCCCCACCTTCCTCTCGTTTTCCTCTGTCTGTTTTTCAGGTGTCGGCGAACTCTTATTCGTGGGAAGTGTGGACAGGCGTGCGGACAGATGCAAGAATGACTCATTGGATGTGTTTACGTGTTAACATGAGTGCATTAGGTTTGTCAAATATTGGTGAGAGTGGAAGTGTGTGTGCGTGTGTGTGTGTGTGTGTGTGTGTTAAATAGAGATGAGAATGTGTCAGGCTGATATATGCCATATGCAATGATTTTAAATTATTCATAGTAAAACAGAGAGTCACAGTAAACCAGCACACACACACACACACACACACACACACACACACACACACACACACACACAGACTAACTATCCTATCACCAACTTCATGAGACAGCATTGGAAATAGCTCCAAGGCTGCTAGACTATAACTTTTACAACAGAGGTGTTGTACATGCTTCTTAAAGAGATAATATAGTGAGCTGACTGAATCCCTTAAACAAATCACTTTTAGACTTGGCACAGACACTACACACACACACACACACACACACACACACACACGTAGTGTTTCGAAGTTTTATGGGGACTTTCCATAGACATAATGGTTTTTATACTGTACAAACTTTATATTCTATCCCCTAAACCTAACCCTACCCCTAAACCTAACCCTCACAGAAAACTTTCTGCATTTTTACATTTTCAAAAAACATAATTTAGTATGATATATAAGCTGTTTTCCTCATGGGGACCGACAAAATGTCCCCACAAGGTCAAACATTTTCCCCACAAAGTGATAAATACACGCTCACACACACACACACACACACACACACCCACACACACACACACACACACACAAAGGATTCAGAAAGGTGTTACATAAACCAGGCAAAGAGTTCCAGTTTTGAAAAGCAAAATCTGACTCCAAGGGCCCAAACATTTTCAAATGGCATTTTGTTTTTCACTAGTAAGGATCATTAAAATCTTTTAGAAAATGTAATTCCCCTTCAGCCTCATCTTTTCCTCTCTCATCTACAGTTCTAAAGTTCTTTTGTTCTTCTAAAATCACCATTAGTTTGATCAATTCTATAGTATAATAGTTTATCTCGTTAGTCTGGATATGCAGAATGCAGAATACAATTTGAGAGGGGGAAGATTATCAGTGAAAAACAGCTTAAATTTGGTATTAAAAATGTCATATAAAGCTTCAGACTTGGAATCTTTTCCAAGATTTCTTAAATAACACCTTTTTAGAACTTGACCAGCATGTCACTGTGAACTAGTGCTGGGCAAAAAAGAAAAAAGAAAAAAGAAAATGAAAAAGAAAGATATTCAGATAAATTGATTTTAGTTTTATTTGGTCGATTCAATATTGAACCTGAAAAGCCATGGATTGATCTTTTACTCTATGTGCAACCCTCCACTACAATGAGAGGAAATGTCTAATATAATATAAAATATAAAACAGAATGCATATTCACAACATTTAAACCAATTCACCACAACTGAAATAACCCTACATTTAATTAATTTTATCTTTTTTTTTTGACTCAAGATCCCTTTGACTTTTTAATTCCGGTATTTGCACCTTAGTCCTGTTTTATGTCTGTTGCAACTGCAACCATGTATTTGTTTGGCAGTGTTCAAGATCAGTAGCAAACCATGCCAACAACAACTTGAGAGCACTTTCAAATATCACAGGCCTAAATGTTATGAAGTTGGATCCATTGTAGTAACAGCGAATTAACAATAATATTAGCTCAGGCACTGCGGAGCTCATAAACAAAGTTGACATTTTCACTGACATCTTTCAGTGTGTAAAATTGCTTAGGCTGTGTAGAAACAGCCCGTGAACACTGTACATCAATTACACTGTCAGTCTCACGCTAGTCAACACATCAGTGGCAAAACTACAGGAACACAGAGCAGGGAAAGAAACAAAAGATATGCCAGAAGATGATGGCCAGTGGAGAAAGATATAAAGCGAAAAATAGGACGAAAAGAAAAAAAGGGAATGTGTGGGAGAGGTGGAGAGGAAGCTCTAAAAATATTTTCTCCCACACACGCATAGACAAGCACACATACATATCCACAGTGTGGAATGATTAGTTGTAACAACTAGGCCTCTCTATCAGAAATGAAGATTAAAATGATTAAAATTAATTATGGTGGTTCCCTCTGATGTTCCCAGCCTGTCGCTCACTTGATGTTGTGTCGAATGAAGCGAAACTAGGGGTCTTTCTTGAAGGCCTCGGTTACCTCTGAACTTGAGAAAGGGCCAATGAAAAATTGTCAGACAAGAATTGTCCTTCCCCCAGACATACGGGTATAAAAGGAGGGAATCGTGCAGAGCGGTTGTGCGATCAGGGAGCTAAGATCACTTCTGTTCCACTCACCTCTGCAGAGCATTTGCTGTTGGATCTACGGCACATATCAGTGGCTTTATCCTTCTCTGCACGCCAGTGCAGCTTTGCCCCAGGGCCCTTCGACAGCGCTTCTAAAAGAGAGTATTTCTTTAAAAGAGTTTATTTTGTCTAAAAGAGCACACAAAGCAGGCGTTGAACATTCTTTTCAGGATACGTCTTTTTAAAGATGCCCTTCCGCCTGTGTAGTTTCTGTATGCAGTCGATATCGCTCCGCTCCTGACGGTCATAGACGCTGCCTCGTGTGTCTGGGCCACGATCACACTGAGGAGGCGTTTGTGGATGGTTTTGTTCTTACTGCGAGAACTTAACCATGGCAACGTTGCGGTCACGGCTTTCCTTCCTAAAAAAGGAACGCCACTCCAGCCGCCCCCCCGCATCACTCCTTCTTCCCACGGGATTGAGGATGACCCAGCTGGCGATGGAGGTGATTTGGGGATGGCAGCAGGCTCGATTTTGCCAGGTAAATCCTGACGAACCAACCGCCCCCGGCACACTCGTTGACTTCCGTCCCAACTCTAGGTGAGAGCGGCTCGCTTCACAGCCAGTCCGACAACTCCCTCGGACCAGCCGAGCTGGATGATAAATTTGCTGCTGCATCAGAGAGTGTCCCAGCGTCTGACGCGGAAGACTCGACTGGGCTGCTGCCTTCGAGTCGGCCTGCCCAGTCTGAGGCTGATGCCCAAATGGCCAACATGCTTGCGTGGGGTTGGACTGGAACCCTCTGTCCTTCCCGCAGTCCTCACAGCTAGATGATCGGTTCCTCAGGTCCGGGCGCCGCTCACAGCCACAACCTGGGTCATCTGGCCCGCACAGACTTTGTTCTCGGATCTCACACTCCTCGCATTCACGACCCGACCTCTGGAACCTCCGGAATGTCTGGCCCCTGGACGGGATGCAGAATATCTAAGTGGTCTACCACCTGCTATCGTAGACATGATCAACCAACCAAAGCTCCCTCTACCAGGCAACTTTATGACCTGAAGTGGCGCTTGTTCGTGAATTGGTGTTTTCGCAGTTGGATCAGTGCTCTCGTTTCTGCAGGAGAGGCTGGAGGGGAGGTTTTCTCTTATTAATCAAAGGAATATGTTGAATGTCATTCCAAAACCGTAAAAAATTTCTTTCAACCGTAGATCACAAAAGGAGAAAATTTTAAGAATGTACTGGCCAATTTTTTTCAGTGCAGTTACATTGAATGGAAACTGGAGCTTTCATGCTTCACAAAGGATGCAAACGCTCCATAAAGTATAATAAATGTGGTCCACTGATTTATGCATCACTGCTCTAGTATCTTTGTGTTTAGCAACTTCAGTTTTAGTCTGTTTCTCACACAAAGCTATCATATGATTAACACAAGTTGTATGGACCACTATTCTGTCTATGGTGCTTTTGCTGTCTTATTTTTTATTCTTGAAATCTCAAGTTGTTGTAATTGCACAGAAAAGAGTGACCAGTACATTCTTTAAAATTTCAAATTTTATGTTGTGTTTCTCATTTTTGGTTGAACCATTCTTTTAAGAAACACAGAATAAATGCATATTTTAAAAAGGTTTGGCAACTAAAACTGACAAGCAGAGGAACAGTGTATGCTGTTTGTGTCAGACGTCATACTTTCACCATTTACAGAGTTGATCTATGAGTGTAACAGTAAATAATAACAAATAGTACGTCCCTTCAGAAGTGTATAATAAAGACATACGCTTCTGAATTAATTTGTTCCAAAAGCACAACAGTGACCTTGGGACAACTGAATTGTTCTGGGTACTTCCTGAACAGTCTTCACAGAATGACCAATAATGGTGAGGACATGTGCACAGATTTAACAAACAAACAATATTAATGTACTGTATGAATACATTGACCCCTACAGAAAATATTAAGATGCTGCTCAATAAACCCTGAATTTGGTTTGCTCATGTAAGTTGTTAAAACAACATTTACTATCTCCACAATCCTGAGCATTAAGACTCCCCACTTCAAGCAATAAATCAAAGTTTTATTCTACTTCACAGAATTTTTTAAAAATATTGAAAATAAACTTTTAAGGCCAGATAAATTTTAGGCACCCAAACTGTATCTAACAAAAATACTTTAGATTTGACAAGCCAGACACCCAGAATGACAATATAAGAAAGAGTTATGAAAACATTGGGAGACTAAATCTGTTCAGAAAAAAGGCTTCACATTTGATTACACATTTTTCTTCATACCAATCTTAAGTCTAACATTAAAAAAAAATGAATTAAATTCACATGATCAATTTAAGATGCTACACTATAAAAAGTTGTTGCCTTAAGGAGCTATTTCTAACTAATCTAACCATTCAAATGATTAAGGGTTTAAAGAAATAATAATTAATGGCTTAAGCATTAGGGTTGATTCAGTGAAGTTAAATAAAATGTATTACCTGAATCAAACAAATTAATGTAGATGTTACTACACAAAGCGCATTTTAGGTGAATATATTTCCAGAGTAATGAGCAGACTTCAAATTCAAATTTTCTATCAAACCAGAAAATTCCAAGTCATAAAAGATGGTTATTCATCATAAAAATGTAAAAAGACTGTTTTAGGTCTTTTTAAAAAAATTCTAAATTAATTCATTTTATCAATTGTAGATGCTAATCAAGCTTTAGTCACTTTTAAACTTTGCCTACACAAATACATAGTGTTCCCCGTCTGTCACTCACTTTGACGTTGTGTCGAAGAAGCGACACTAGGGGTCTCTCTTGAGAGCCTCATGCATCTCTGAACTTGAGAAAAGGCCAATGAGAAATTGGCAGACAGAATTTGCATGTCCCTCCCCCGGACATACGGTATAAAGGGAGGAAATCATGCGTCTGTCCATTCTTATTTTTTCTTTGGAACAATGAGGCAGCATTTGTGGATGGGCGTTGGGGGAGGGTACGTGCAGTCTGCCGCAGCCTGTCGCTTTTGTATGCAACTGCCTGGCCGCACCTGCATCAGCAGCGCACGTACACGGTTCAGCGCATGGCGTGATTGAATAGGGACCCCTAGTGTCACTTCTTCGACACAATGTCAAAGTGAGCGACAGATGGGGAACGTCTAGGTTACTGCTGATGGAGGGAACGAGACGTTGTGTTCTCCAAGCCAAAACGCTGAACCGAGCCACAGTGTAAAACCTGAATGGACAGACGCATGATTTCCTCCCTTTATACCCGTATGTCCGGGGGAGGGACATGCAAATTCTGTCTGCCAATTTCTCATTGGCCTTTTCTCAAGTTCAGAGATGCGCGAGGCTCTCAAGAGAGACCCCTAGTGTCGCTTCTTTGACACAACGTCTCGTTCCCTCCATCAGGGAACGGAGGTTACAACAGTAACCTAGACGATTTCCTTCACAGTCTTGCATGTAGTACAGCAAATAAATGAAATGCTTATAAGGCTCATTGTTACTAGACCTCATCTTGTATGACAAATCACATGGACACAATCAGAGACGTTTTAACCCTTTTCAGATTTTTTATACTTTTCAGAATTTATTTACAGGGTTACTACACCTTTCGACCAGCCTTTGTAATTATATTTTTTTGTAAAAGTATATTTTTAAAATAATTTATTACAGATTGCACTTGTAAAGAACAATTTCTAGCCAATAAAATATTTTAGAGCTAAGCATAACTAGAACATTTTTTGAATGTACAAATTTCCATTGTTTTTTAAAATGTATTTCCAATTATTAATTTAATTTTCCAGGCCTTAAAATCTAATAAGTTCCTCAACATTTCCAGGTTTTTCATAACTGTGTGAACCCTGTGTCCCATGCCAAAAAAGTTCCTTTAAGAACCCTTTGTAAGGCAGGGTGCCAATGTGTATGCATTCAAAGGCAAAGAGCAAATGTATGATCTTTGAAAAAATCAACAAATGAACTTTCTCACAATTAGCAACTCTTCCTGAGGCACCACACCCCACTCAGCGAAGACTGCAAATTCACACCTTATTTTTGCCCTTCCACATCTGTCCCATTCTCTCCCCTCTCCTCCTCATCCATTCCCCTTCAGCTCAGAATCACCTCAAACTCACCTAAGATCTGATCTGATCTGATGTATACAAATAATGTAACTAGTAACATGTTTGGTATCATTTAAAATGTCTCAGTGTGTCTGGTATAGTGCTCTTTTTCCCAGGTTTGTAAAATTTAATGACAACAAAGTTATAAGGTCTTTGCCAAATACTGAATAATTCTGGAGGTCTATCCCCCTCCTTGAAGGCTAAACACCAGGAAGCCAAGAACCCATTAACCCCCAAATTCTCTTTGTTCAAAGGATACCATTTGGTACACAATGTGTATTCTGTCTGGATATTTATTAAAAGCTGGCCCAGAGCTCAGGGTTCTCTGTAGTCAGATGATCCCACACCTCAATGTGTGTAAATTTAATAACAGGAATCTGCATTCAGATCTCCCATGCTTTGCAATTACATGTAGTTTTCTCAACTGCCATGTTCTTTGACTTGAATTTAAAATTGAAAATTTTATCTGGCAAATAAATTGTTACTTTTTGATTTATTCTGTATTCCTCTGAAATCATTTATATCAATACTGGGTCTTTAAAATAGAAGAAACCGCTCTGGAGGAACCGAGCAGGAGAATACCATTTAAGAATCATTTATATCATAACTGAAGCTTTAATGTAGGAGGAAGCCACTTAAAGACTATCAGTTTGAATCTCATTACAAACTGATCAAAATATAAATGAATAGAAGAGGATTTAGAGTAATCAATAACTTAAAAGATTAAAATAAAAGAATGATCAGAAAGTAATTAGAGCCTTAATCTAAATTAGAGGTCAACTTAAAAATCAGATTAATATAAAATTGGAGTCAGATAAAATTAATAACGGGATGAATTTGTAAAGTGCAAATTATTAACGATAATTGCTTTACTTCAGCGCTCAGAAAAGACAGAACAACACAGAGACCTTCAAGGGGCAAATCTATCTATTTTTAGCAGTTTTGCCTGCTTTTTACACCTTTAATTTTGCAAACATACAAATGTGAATACAATGTGGCGTTTGCTAGCATTCCATAATGACCTGAATCAAAGGAAGCTCTATTAGTTGGCATATGTGGTTTTGTTTGACCACCATACTCCATGGGTGCCAAGACTGGAAAGAAACCCAGGGAAAGAGCCCTTTGTCAGGTTATCCAGTAGGAGCGAGATCCTTGAGGGGTGCTGGAAGTCTAATTTAAACCCAGCAGGCCTAAGCAGCTGCCCAGCCCAAAATGGAATCAAATGGCAGCAGAGAGATAGATAGAGAGAGAGAGAGAGAGAGAGAGAGAGAGAGAGAGAGAGAGAGAGAAATGAAAGAAAAGAGAGATGTAGAGAGAGGGTTGAATAGGAAAAAGACTATGGATAATTGAAAATATCTTTATGTCCTAGGCAGTTAATTCGTTTTTTTTTTTTTTACATCAACACAGTTTCATTAGTACATATAATTAATCCCCACACAAACTCCAGGTCTTTCTTACCATTGTGGGCCTATGGATCCGTGCGTTCGTCTCCATGGCACTCTCTCCTTGCCACGGTAACACAGAGTCACACCCAAAGATCCGAGTCCACACAAAACAAGATGTGTGTGTGCCACACAAGGGTGGGTGAGTGTGAGTGTAGCTGTGATGGGAGTGTGTGTTCAGAAAATATCTAGGGAAATGTAAGTGTGTGTCACAGAGTGGCAAGTTGCTCTGCTAACTTCAACACCCCCATCTTCCCCTCCTGTGTCATTCTGACACCCACATACACACATACAGTACATACACAAATACACAGCTGAAACCTGTACTGAGTTTGTAAGGGGGGAATGACAGAGAGAGAGAGAGAGAGAGAGAGAGAGAGAGAGAGAGAGAGAGAGAATGGGGGGGGGAGGGGTCAAATTGCAGGACTTGTGCTGCATTTGCAGACTGGGGGGTTAAATTTAGCTGTGGCAGGCAGGGGCAGATCTCTCTCTCTTTCTCACTCTCTCTCTTTCATGTTTAGCTTCTGTATGAAGGGCTGAGCACCAGAAAGAGAAGAAATGTAAATGCCAGCCAAAGAGAGAGAGAAATAAATAAAGAAAGAAAAAGAATGAAAGGAGGAGGAAGTGAAAGACCCTCTTTAGCAATCCCCACCATGACAGAATGGCACCTGACTCACTGAGCCTGTCAGATGAAGAGCCTACACATGTGTTCAGTCAGTCACTTCAACACCTTGACTTCCTCTAGCAAAGCAGCCTACTTATGTCACCAGAATGAGTCATTTTTAATAGTGATATAGACTTATATATCAGTCATGCAATATTTAGCCATTATCATGATAACCATGATAACAATTATCAGAAGCGTTGTGTCAGTTCTAAAATCTACCAACAGCCTAGTGGAAAATGCTGATTGTATGAGCATGAGCATGTATTTTAAAAATGACCATCCTTGTAACCTGCTTAGCATAAAACATCTACTAAGTGAATACCTTTAAACAGAGTGCAATTAAACTAAATAATAATATATAATATATAGACCCTAACATTACCAGACATATGCTGAAATCATCGAGTAGTATCTGGTTGTAAAAACCACTAGAGGGCAATCTTACCTTTGACCCTCAAGAGCCTCAACACCGATGTATCCCAATGTTGTCTGTCTCATGTACCCCCCACAGCCCCTTCACAAAGGCTCAAGTACCCCTTCATCCACACCAATCAGAAAATCAGTTTGTTAGAACTAATACTACACTGGATATCATTTATAATGATCATTAATATTATTAAAATGGATTGAGGTCACGTGACACCATGAGAGGATCAGATGTGTGAACGGCAAGCTCTGCGCACTTTGCTGGTTTTGATATCTTTTAATGACATAAACAAGTGAGATTCGATACACTCTGTTCCACAACTGTTCTAGAAGGACAATATGACAAAGAATTCAAAATCATTGGGCACTGGAGACATTAAAAGACACTTACGTGCTCGGGCTGACACCCCTGAGCAGCAGGCCGTGGGCCTGGGAGCTGATTTGGTTGGAGAGAGATGCAGAACATGTCGGCAATGCTGACGAAAGTCGCTGCTGACTTGGAGGATCTAGCTGTTATACGTCGATTGATCACTGCCACGGAAGCGCAATTTACTGATGTGGCCACAAGAGTGGGGAATGTCGAGAAAGGATCGTTTATCTGGAGTCATCGGAGAGGGAATTATCTGCTAATCTACTAGTGACCAAGGTGGATTTGGAGCGTGTCTGGGAGAAATCAGAGGACATGGAAAACCGTAGCCGGCAGAATAACGTCCATATCGTCCATAGAGTCCTGGAGGGAGCAGAGGGACAGAATATGGTGGAATTCCTGGACAAGCCAGGAATGGCTCTTTCCGAGTCAGCTCGGTATAATAGGGTATATGCTGGAAATCGAGCGAGCTCACAGGGTTCTGGCTCGGTGAGCCTCTGAGGGAGACAGGCCTCGATCATTTCTGGCCAAATCTCTGAGATCATCCGATAAAGATCTTGTGTTGTGTGAGGCGAGGAGTAAAGGAAGGCTTTCTTGGAAGAATCACAGCATTTTCTTATTCCCAGACTTTGCGAAATCGACAAGAGAGAAATGTGATCGATTCAAGGAATGCAATCAGCGGAAGGTTGCTTTTGCATTGATATTCACGGCCAAATTGAGAAAAGATGCTAAGGATGGCCATAAAACATTCACATTGACTTCATAAAGTCAATGGAGTGAGTGGGTCATGTTGTGGTGCTCAGGTTGCCGCCGGGTGGGCCAGATCACTGATCATACGCTTGAATGTTTTCAGATTCTGCGTGATCTTTTTGTACTGGTTCCACCTAGTGACTGGAGTTTATTTTGTAGAATAATACACCTTTAGGACAGTTATATGGATGAAGCTACACGCTCTTTGTGTTTATTCTGCCTATTGGCTGGAGTTATAGATTATCTTTTGCTGTGTAATACTGTCACACAAAATTTGTATAGAAAGTTTTATAGATTTGAGCAATCCGACGGCAAAGTTGTCACAGGGGCTTTCGTAGGTGTACATGGACTGTTTGAGTTTGGAGAGATGGACGCCAGTTGGCGATGTTGTCCACGGGGTTAATGCACATGTTTTTTTGGTTCTGGGGAATGTTCATTAATGTGCATTAATGTTGGAATGTAGTCTTTATAATCCTGTTTTTGACACACAATCTATTTGACAAATACATGCCTTACATGCCAAAATGTCAAATGTTAATATGAGTGGATTGTCTCTCTCCACATGGAATCTGAATGGCTTGGGGCACCCCATTAAAAAGGATTTCTTCTAGAAACACACCTTTCCCCACAGGAAGTTGAAAAATATGGGGTATTTTTATATAGTGCTGGCTCGTGAAAGAGCAAGGAAGACATTACACTAATAGTGAACATCTACAATTCAAACCATTAGCAGCCACGATAAGAAAGGAGGTGGTGGTGGGAGGTATGGCGCATA
This sequence comes from Xyrauchen texanus, assembly GCF_025860055.1. Taxonomy (NCBI): domain Eukaryota; kingdom Metazoa; phylum Chordata; class Actinopteri; order Cypriniformes; family Catostomidae; genus Xyrauchen; species Xyrauchen texanus. The sequence continues at coordinate 32,499,060 of NC_068283.1, read as the reverse complement.
AGCTTTTGCTTTCCACAGATTATATTTTATTATTTGTCTCCGACCCCACTGGATCTATGCCTGGCCTCAATAGAATTATTAATTCCTTTTCTAAGTTCTCAGGATACAGTCTAAATCTGAAGCTTTTGCTCTGATAGCATATTGCCAAGTAACGGCTTTTCAGCTAGGCACCTTCCAGTGGCTCAAACAGGGCTTTACGTATTTAGGAATTTTATTCCCATCAGATTTGTGTGATTTAATTAGTTAATTTAAAATTAGTGATTTAAATGAGTTAATTTTGACCCTTTAATAAAAAGGTTTTTGAGCAATGTGGGCAGGTGGGCTTCATTACATTTAAATTAATTTTACTCCAAAATTAATCTACCGGCTGGGGCACCCTCATTTCAGGAGTGGTGCATAGAGATGGGCAGGGTGACGGCATTCTAAGAAATGTCATATAGGAGACAGGGAAGCTTGGAATTGTTTAATGGACAATAGGGCATATTTGGAGGGCTCTCAAGGAGGGGAAGAGGAGAGAGATGTGTAGTTTTAAATGTGTGTGATTTTTATTTATATATATATACATATATATATATATATATATATATGTATTATTTGAGTTCAGCAGATGAAAGAAAGTCATACACATCTGGGATGCATAAGGGTGAGTAAATGATGAGAGAATTTTCATATTTGGATGAACTATCCCTTTAAGGATCTGAACAGCCCGACACTGCAACATTGGCTCCAGAGGTGGGTAGTAACATGCTACATTTACTTGAGTAACTTTTTGAAAAAAAAAAAAAAAATCCTTTTAGAGTAGGTTTAAAAGTGTGTTATTTTTACTCTCACTCAAGTAAATTTCTAATGAAAAATGTTCCTGTCATTACATCACTGGTTTAATTTTAATTAATGAGTAATTTATTGAGAGATTATTGAATGGGACTTTTACAACAGCGGAAGTTCACATAGCTGCACGCACTGTCACAGACTGTCACTCAAGCGAGTCCATCACTGTTGCAGAGTCAAGCTCTTCAGACTAAGTGAAAAACATTCTTCACACTTCACAGTGAAAAAAGCAGTTTCGTCAAGTTTCGTCATGCAATGACTTAATTTAACACCAAGACAAGCAGATATTTCAAGATTAAAATTGTAGCTCCATCTTAAGGCAGCACACTGAGGTAAGTTGTGGCTCTAATGATAACACAGGCTTTTCTGTGTCATTGTGATGGTAATTTTTAGGGTGATTCTGTATCAATATATCAATGCGCATTGTCCCGCATGTCATACGCAGTATTTATGCACTTATCCCCACACCCTTGCAGGGGTAATGGAAACTATCACAGCTACTTTGGGCTGATTAACAGTATAAATCCATGTAAACATCCAAGTTAAATGTAAATGCCTTTTGCTCTGCCGAACATGTAATTGGCAACTGGAGGGCAAACAGACAGCATTTCTGCATCTGGTGCCATATGCAGGCTGCGTATTCTACGTTTAGGGAGTAGTGGTACTGTGTACAGAACTAATGATCTAAATTCTTTCAACACTGGAAAACTGTAACTACACTGAACTAACAACTAAAAGCTATGAAATAGTGAAAGTAGGCATTAATAAAACATGGTCTTGATTTGATTTATATTTCATTTGTCTAAAATCTCCTTTTTGAGTTGCATGGAAGAAAGAAAGTCATACGGGTTCGGAACAACCTGATGGTGAATGATGACAGAATTTCCATTATTATTAATAATAATAATAATAATAATAATAATAATTCTGTAATACATGTTAAATGTGTATTATATAATGGAAAGTAACGAATGGCTTCTTGAGTCATTTTTTATTTGGATAATTTCCTACTCTTACTCAAGTAATTAGCTAAATGTTAGCACTTTTACTTTTACTTGAGTACAGTTTTTGGCAACTCTACCCACCTCTGATTGGCTCAACCAATGGTGTGAGATTGGGGCTGGACTATCTGTACGTCTGACCAATGGTAAAGGGCAGTGTTCATAATTTGTTTTAATTTTTGTAGCTTGATAACACTAGTGGCACAGAAACCGTACTCTTCATCTGTAGACCCAACTAAACCTGACATGAAAACGCTTTTAAAATTTTGCTTCATCTGTCTAACACATTTTAAATATCTGTGACCATTGTATTTTGTTGGCAACAAAGGCAAAGAGATAAATAAGAAAAAGGCATCCAAACCAAATAAACAGATACAGTAACCACCTCATGCAAACGCATACACAAACACACACACATGCACCGAAGCAGCTAGCGGGTGGCAGCTTTTGTGTGGCATCTGGTGTGACCGTTGCATAAAGGTAAATGTGAGGTGATGTTCTGTTGTGCAGCCGCCATTTGAAGTCATGATCAAACACACCAGCCAGTCATCAGAGAGCCAAGTAGCACTCAGCCTCAGAGCCAAAATGACAGAGCACTGATCTAACGGCACCAAAAATAATGGGAAAATTAGAAACTGATCCATCAGGAGAGCCCTCTAGGTTACAGGGTCCATTATTCCAGTTCTCATTCTAATAAACAGTGGCTGGAGAGCCACACCCATTAACTCATCGCAATACAATATTTTGTTTGTGTATGTCTGCCACTGATATATGACACCAGCTGTTTGCGACCACACAATTTTGCCAATAATTAACACATACAAAATACTTCCAAAACACATATGTTTGTTCTTTTAACTGAAATAAAAAGAAAAAGTAACACAATTGAATAAACTTAAAACACATGCCTATGACTTCAAAACTAAATAAAAAACAGTTAATAGTTTTTGATACACAGTATATTCTAAAATTTTAAACCTTAACAAACCCACCTTCATTTAATATAAAAATACCACTACAATGAGGTAATAAGTTGCATATATTTAAATTATATTAGTTAACACAATGGGCCCGATTTTAAGAGTGCTATGCGATAATTCACATGCGTAAAGTCATTGGGCATGGCCATAATGTTTTGGTATTTTTGTGCAAGCATGCAATAATTATAGGCGCAAGTGGGTTTGGCAAAATTGCATGCTCAAAGCGCTAATGGGATGGGTCAAGTGCAATTTAATTCTGAGGTTCTTCTCCGGTTACTGCCCTGTCTGCTTCTTATTTTATAGTCCATATCCTGTCAAGCAACGTTCTGTTGTGCTTTAACTACGTCCTTGTGGAATGTCAGGCATATTTCTATGACAGTGACATGGTCCAATTATACACAAGGAAACTGTGGGTCTTGCCAGGATTTGGATGTAGAATATGTTAAGTTACTGGGAATGTAAATATGAATCATTCTTATCAAGTAACACACAAATCATGGCTAGTATTAACTGTGGTTGTATCTGCCTTTCAGGTAAAGCTGAGGATTATTATATGCACTTCACTTCTACCGGTCGATTGTCCTTTAAAAATGAAGTTAATTTATTGAAACATACAGACAAAACAAATGAAACGTTTCATAAAACAGAAACAGCTGTGATGTCCCACTATATTTTCAGAGTTTGGACATGGACTTAATACCACCTAATAGTGGAATCTCCAAACTGCAAATGTAGGAAATGAGTTTGGACTTTGCACTGAAAACAGACGTAGACCTGAAATGTCTTTGCGCAATGACCTATTTTTCAGGAAAATAGCAAATTGTGCTTTGTGACATTTCATTAACATACAATTAACACAGATAGCGCAAACACTCCCACCCAAGCCCACTTGAGCTTTGTGATGGCATGAAAATCGCATTGTGCTGTGCCTAGTGCGGTCATGAAAATAGAGCCCAATGACTTTGGCAGCTTTAAAACACTAAAACTAGACATACTGAAATGCTAAAAACTAAATTGAAACTATTGAAAACACACACACACACACACACACACACACACACACACACACACACACACACACACACACACACACACACACACACACACACACACACACACACACACACACACACAAAAGACCACATCCACACTAATCTATTTAAGTTTGAAAACTGTTTTCAGTTTCCTAAAGTTATCATTATCATTTCAAGTATGTGGTAATGGAAAGCGTTCGAAACACTCAACAGGAAAACGTAATTTCAGTGTGGATGAGAGGCAAAAATGTATAAGTGTGGATAACAGTCATTGAGTGAAAGCTATTGAAATCTAAACTGAACTGAAAGGACAAATTGAAAATAAAATAGAAACACAACCTTTAAAATAAAATACTATATATAACTTTCTGTTTATTTCTATTCTTTTTATACTAAGATGATATTTGTAACTCTCTACCCTTAAACCTAACCCTCACAGAAACCTTTTAGAATTTTTTGTTTTTTATTGTAGCCGATTAAAAGTTTAAGTATCCTTGTGGGGACATTTGTTCCCCACAATGTAGGCAAAACCTGACCCATATACACACACGCAACAAAACACTCATGCACCTACAATATATACACAAGCCCACTAATCCATTTGCCTCCTCCTCCGACTGTGCAGCCTGCTGGGGAGATTTGCGGCCCTGTCACCATGGCAACCTGGCTAGTATAAGAGCAAATCCATGTATGTGTGTGTGTGTATTTGTTCATATGTGTATATGTGAGGGTGTGAATGAGACCAAGGCATACACAGGTTTTCATATTTTCAGCTGACAAAGAGGGGGAAGACACAGGCAAATGTTTACTATACGAACACCATAAATATTCATGATTTCTTTACAGAGCATCTTATGGTATAAGCTACATGCTTGAAACAGCTCTATACAGTATATTCTTAATCTTTCTGTCTCTGCACTTGGCATGTACATGTCTTTAGTTTTTTGCAACTTGTCCATCCTAATCTTTAAATGAAACAAAGCCTTACAGATTCTAACACATGCTTACAAAATAAATCACAGCTAAGAAAATATATGTTCTTTTTATTGTGTATATTTAGCAGGTTTTTCTTTAAAGGAATAAGTAAGTTCACACAAAAAATTGAATTCTGTCATTATTTACAATATTGACAGTCTCTTTTGAAGTTTGTAACTCTTTCGTTTTTCTGTGAAACACAAAAGGAATTATTTATAGCAGAATGTCCAAGCTGCTCTTTTCCATACAATGAAATTAAATGGTGACAACAACTGACATGGCAATATTTCAGCGAATAAGACAAAGCTCTCGTTTCCAAGAAGACTTGTAATATAATGCATTGGGCATATGGACAACTTCTTTGATGGTTGACAGCACCTGGTCATCATCCACGTTCATTGTGTGGAAGAGTGCAGAGTGAACAATCTTTAAAACTTCTCCTTTTGTGTTCGGAATGACATGAGGGTATGTAAACGTTGACAGAATTTTCATTTTTATGTGAACTATCCCTTTGAGGTATTTGTATCATTATAATGCCCTTTTCATTTCCCCTTTGCTCAAATTTAATTGTAATAAAGGAAAATTACCACAAAAACATCATGTCATAATGGCTATTATTTTTAAATACTGGGATTTAGACCTCAACCAATATGAATGTACTGGGTTTTATGCATTGGTTTTAGTATTCTACATATATAAATTACTATGATCCTGTTTTCAAACGAGCCTGTAATATTATTATATAATTATATAATAATATAATATAAATATAATTATGAGCAATATTTATGTGCAATACACAGTTTAATTTTAATTTTAATTTATATTATCCAACATATCCACTTCTGCCATTACTTACATTGCTCTGTACATAATATACAGTTTTTTGTTCTTTATATACAGATTGTATTAGATTTGCACTACGTGTGTGTATGTGGGTATGTATGAAGGTGAGTGTATGTACGTATATATTTTTTATTTTGTGTTCTTTTCTGTTTTTAATTACCTATGTCTTGCTGCTGTTTTTGGTATTGTTTGTATTGTTGTAGACAGTGTAAGCATACTTGGCAATAAAGCTGATTCTGATTCTGATATTCTGTTCCCTCTGGCTCAGGTTCCTCTTTCAAAGTAAATGTTATTTCTTTTCACCTGTTTTATCCTCTACTAGGTGAAAATTGCCTATAAGGTATTACCACACCTGTTCTTAACAAACACAACTTGTGTTATCATTCATATGCTTACTACAAATGGTGTGGGATGAGTTACGTGACAAAATGTAACACTTGGGGTAGGGGGTTGTTTAAATTAAAAGCTATAAAAGGCAAGAATCACTTAATACTGCACATTCAATGCACTGTTGGTAAAAAAAATCTACAGTATTTTTTTCCCATATATGTATGTGAGAGCGTAAGAATTGGGGGAAATCAATCTTTCTAGTGTGCGCAGGGGGCTAAAGTTTCCCCTTCTGGCAAGCACGAAGGAGGTATTTTAGCATGACACCCCTTGCAGATAGGCAAATGTCATTCAGCAGGGGCTGGGAGGAGGGCTTAGGGATATGAGGACACATTTCAGCATGACACAGGAACCATGTTTAAAACGTCAAGTGTACATGAGTTCTACAAAAAGATGATGGCTATGTTCAAAATGGAATACTAGCCTACTGCAATCACTGCACACTGTCTACTGCCTACTATTTTTTCAAATAGCATGTGAAACAGAATGCATTAAGCAATAATAAACATTTCTAACAATATGAAGGGTTGAAACAAAAAAATTAATTTATGTGTTCCAGAGTGTGCCGATAGTGATCTATCAGCCTACTGGCTGCAGTGTTTGTGTATTGGGGCTTGACAAGTGTTCACAACTTGAGTACAGTGGGGGTTGAAGGTGTTCTGAAGGGATAAAAAGGATTGTTACTTATGCTCTAGGCAGGCTCTTTACTCTTCCGCTCTTTTCCCTGGCTCTATTCTCTGGGCTCTGCTCTTGGAGATTTGGTTACAGGCCATTAGGCCAGTCTCCCAGCTCTCAATGGCATCTCATGCTCTGGCTTTTCTGTCCCTTTCTATCTTCCATTCTCTCTCACTCAGGTAGTATGCCTACTACCGCAGAAATAGTACGAGCAGTAAGATTAGTTAGTTGAGGGTGATTTTGCGAAAGTTCGTCAACTCTTAGGCAGATGACACGTCATTAAATAGGTTGTTTCTGTTGAAACATTGTTTTTACCATAGCCTCAGAGAGACGGGCTTGAAAATTATAAAATCTCCTCAGCTGGCATGCACGATTGTAAATAAATAGTGTCAAGTCAAAACCACAGCCACGATTAGTTTTAACCAATCATCAAAGCTCTTCGACTGGCCGAGATCTACTAGGTCAAGAATTATAGGGATGTACCCGAAAAGCACACTGGCGCACTATGGCTGTCGTCGCATCATCCAGGTGGATGCTGCACACTGGTGGTTGTTGCGGAGAGTCCCCTGTTCATTATGTAATTCGTTTTGAGTGTAGTGTCAGAAAAGAGCTATTTAAGTGTAACGTTCATTTATTCATAATGACTGCAACTGTTTTAAAATGGCTGTTGGATTACAGTCTGTCCTTATTGATTCAAAAGCGGAACATGCAGGAGTGAGAGACATGGGATACTTGAAAAGAACTGTCTGTCTTACCTGTCGGACGAAGCTATTGGAGGTTGTGTCTGATGAGGTGCTGCCATCTGAGCGCTTAAAACGGCTCTTCCTCTTTGCATACTTTCCCTGAAAGAGAGGAATTAAGGTCAGTTACAAAGAACGGACACTTCTGTCAATACATGTCCACTCACATTCTATGGGTTCCACATCCTGCCTCTGTGTCCAGATATGATTACCCATAATTACGCATGTCCACTTGTGTTCTCTGTGACTCTGTAAACTGGTTGGCCTGGACATTGGCCAATTGCCAGGCTGCCCTCGGCAGGGCCCTCTGTGTAGCATTCATAGGCGCCAGACTCCGTTGCCATGGAGATCACAAGGAGGCTGATTGAGTTTAGTTGCACTAAAAGATCCTGATGGAACAGGCAACACTGTAATATGTTCAAAACCTACACAAAAGGGATCTGCAAATATTTGTATTTTTCAGAAAATTGATATAGGTTAGGTATAGGTGGTGAGAAAGGACGATAACCGATTAATCGGCCGAGAGTTTTTATAATTGATTTATAGAATGTCAAAAAATAAATATTTTTTTCTTACTATGAAGGGCATAGACAACGAGACCAAAATCCTTTTTCACAAGTAATTTTTACGTAAAGCACTTTGAATTGCCATTGTGAATGAAATGTGCTTTCCTTGTCTTGTCTTGCCTTGCTTAGCTTTGCCTTGCCTAAATGAATAAAATCCCAGATGCAGTTTATTGTTCAAATCCCAAAAACAAGATTTGGTGAATAAAGCATGACGTTTATAGGAACACATCAGGCACTCTTTTTCTGAAATGACAGAAAAACGATTGCCATAGATTTTTGCCGATAACGATGGTTCAAAAAGCAACTACTGGCAAAGATTAATCAGTAAAGCTGATATATCGGTCTAACTCTACTCTATATAATAACTATCCTCATGACACATGATAAAATGAGGAAGGAGTAGGTGAAAGATGGAGAATTAACAAGGTTTTGCGAGTGTTTGTGTGATGGCTTTGTGCATTTCTGTGTACTACTACACTAACAAGTCTCCTCCTTTACTCATCTTGCTCAAAAACACATAACATAACATGAAATTTGAAACTATGCCACAATGTCTGCCCAGTTTCAGTAGTGCTATGTTAATGCCAAAGAAAAGTATTCATGTAGTCCCAATGCAAATGGATTAGTTAAACTTCTTTTTCACAAATTTAAATACATTGCACACAATGGCCATTTTCATACAGCAGCAGCATGTGGTAGTCAGTCCTCTATTTGAATGCTTAATACTACACAAAGTTCAGTTATTTATGAGAGAGACAGCTGCATTCTGTAACCGAACTGAAATGTGTAAATTTTCAGGACTTATAACTGCATTTTCAGCAAATACGTGCTCTGTCAACGAAACCACACTGGACAACTAGTTGTCTATTACACCATATTATGAGAGTGGCACAGTGCTCTGTAAACGTATGTCTCTCGTGTGTTTCTTGTGGAGTTTAATTAACTCACAGAGATGGAGATATGAGCAGTGTCTCTTCCGAAGACCCGGCAGCTGTCTTCCACCAAAGCTGCTCATGTGCACAAGCCTCGCAGAACAAATGCTGAGCTCTGCTCTTGGTTAAAATGCAGTCAAAGCTGCTGTCGATTCATTATGATCTGATGGGTGAACTCATGCCTCGATCACATTTGTTTATTTAATAAAGGCAATTGTGATAAAACTTTCTGGAGTTATTGTCGTCCCCATCGTTGATATTTACTTCAGTCTGTCACTAAGGTTACAGGTGTTACTCAAGGCTTTTGGGAGAATATAATAAGGTTGTGACTTTGGTTATTCATTCATACAGACAGTATTCAAGCCGCAACTGTAAACATTTTGAGGCTCACCTTTTAAAAAATACGGTTGTCAATCCCAATGACTGTGTGAACATAGCCAATGACAACCTGGTCTCATAGAATCACTTTAATATCACTAACTTTTTGCAAAATTAGTTTTATGTTGCTTGTTGATGTTTTGCAGCAATTGTCTGGTGAAATAAACAGTAGAGGTGCTACAACAATGGGTTTTATTCACTTTCACACATATTTCGAGTAAGACGGAAGATTAACAATAACTTCAGCGACAGACGGATTCTCTTTACTTTAACTGCACAACATAAACAGTCACAAACAAACTGTAAGCTTATTCCTAACAACAGTACATAAATCAACCCACAAGGTCATTTCTTTGTCACTAATGTGTCTAGCTCTTGGTTTCTAACATTTTACAGGCCACTCAAGATTTCAAGCTCTTTAAACATTTCTCAGGCCACTGTCTGACTATACAGACCTCTGTTTGAACTGAAAATATATAGCCTTTGTTTAACACCAAAGAAAGAACAAAACCACACACAAATATGTATGGATAGTCTTTTAATGTTGATTAACATCAAAATATGGCATAATAGAGCAAAACAGTCTGCTTTCAAGTACAAATTCCATATTTTTTTCTATAGGGGAATTGATTTATAGCAATAACTTAAAAACCTTTAAAGGGGTCATGTCATGAGGAATAAAATTTTTCTAGATATTTTGAAATATAAGAGGTCATTGTACTATAAAAACATACTGTAAGTTTCAGAACTCAAAACTTCCTCTCCAGTCTGAAAAGAGCATTTATTGTTCAACCCTGCAAATATGACTCGTTTTGATATCGGCCCCATAGTGGCGTAGGAAAGGGGTGTTTATTTGAATAGTCCCACCTAAACAATATACATAATTGTCACTGTAAATTGATAGAGCGGCTGAGGTAGTTAAACTGGAAAATGGTAATATTGTTACTGTAATTTGCTTTTAACCAATGAAAATATTAAAATGTCAAGTAAGGTCCACAGACGTTGTTTGTTCCTGATTGTGGAAAAACAGCATTGCTGCATAACCTTCAGAAGGATCCCAACATTAGGAATGAGTCTCCTATTTAAACAAAGTTCCGGATTGCATCAGTGTGATATTATATGTTTTGTTCGGCACATTTCTCTAAGGATTCTTTTGAAACTATTATGATTCAGACTTGGAGAGACTTCTATTGAAAAGAGACTTATATTGAAAAAGCAGTGGCAACTATATTGACATGAATGTAACAAATTAATACTACTGTTTCTGATGTTTCTATAGTCATACACTTTTATTGCAAAGTAAACTATGATCAGTACTCTAACGTGGAGCAGATTGTGCTTTGGTTACTTACCAAAGAAAAACCTAATTGCTCACAAAATGTTGATGTTAGATTAAATAATTGTATTATGCAAGAGGGTGTAGCTTGGAGTGTAACTAAAGCAAATAGTGTAGTATACACTAGTGGCTTCTGTCTCATCTGTCTCATTTTAGCCAGGACATCCTGTATTTTGGCTGAAATGAACACATTGGGATGTCCATTATCCCATATTTCACATTACTTTGGATGCATATAGAATCAGCCACACTACAGAGGCCAACCGCCATGCTGACTGTCCATCACAGCTGGATACAGATATATTAACCCTTCACATTTGCAGCTTGTGCTATAGTCTGGACTATTTTTACTGTTCTCAGCTTTATAAGGCATTATTGTAACACCAAATATTGTTTTTGTATGCCTAATACTGTAAGTATTTGGGAGCAACAGTATGCTGACTTTGTTTAGTTTTCAATTGTTATTTCAGTCAGAACAACTGTAGTAGTTTGATTGTGTGGGTCACATAAATTGGAGCATGTTTCTATCAATGATTATCTGGACTGAGTGCAATTAGTTGATTCTTTTATTCTTGGAATAAACAGTTCCGTGAGTGTTGGCTAGCGTTGTTTGCACTTGAAAGGTGTAAACCAATCATAATACAGAATATTAAAATCTTACAGGAGACAGCACAGAAAACAGAGCATTTCAGACAGAGGGCCTGCGAAAGGGTGTAAAAGGGTCATTTAATACTCTATTTTGACTGTTTTTTTGCCAAAACCTTTACTAACATTATAAGTGAACCTCATGGAAAATAATAAAGTAAAAATCAAAATGCATGGCATGACCCATTTAAAAACAGTCCTACCATGGGCTCAGACGTTACAAATCATTGGTATATGCTTCTGATAAACCCACTATTTGCATTAAAAAAGCATTATTTCAAATTCATTTTGGAAAATCGTATTTAATGGCAGATTTGTGCTGAATAACTACACTACCCATAATCCTGCAGAGAAAGATCAACCAATCAGAGACTCATGGCTAACGAAGCCTGTAAAAAGAGCTATACAGCGACCACCTCGCGTCCCATACTGTGAATGCCATAATCAAATCAGTCTCCCTGCACTCTCAAACTACTTACAGTTGAAGTCAAAAGTTTTCATACACCATAGCCAAAATACATTTAAACTCAGTTTTCCACAATTACTAACATTTAATCGTAGAAAACATTCCCTGTCTTAGGATCACTACTTTATTTTAAGAATGTGAAATGTCAGAATAATAGTAGAGAGAATGATTTATTGCAGCTATTTCTTTCATCACATTCCCAGTTGGCTTACAGAAGTTTACATTCACTTTGTTAGTATTTGGTAGTATTGCATTTAAATAGTTTTACTTGGGTCAAACATTTTGGGATGCCTTCATAAGCTTCACACAATAAGTTGCTGGAATTTTGTCCCATTCCTCCAGACAGAACTGGTGAAACTGAGTCAGGTTTGAAGGCCTCCTTGCACGCACACGCTTTTTCAGTTCTGCTCAAGAAATTTATATTGGATTGAGGTCAGGACTTTGTGATGACCACTCCAATACCTTGACTTTGTTGTCCTTAAGCCATTTTGCCACAATTTTGGATATATGCTTGTGGTCATTGTCTATTTGGAAGACCCATTTGTGACAGAGCTTTAACTTCCTGGCTGATGTCTTGAGATGTTGCTTCAATATATCCACATAAAGTTTCTTCCTCATGATGCCAGTCCCTCCTGCAGCAAAGCACCCCCACGACATGATGCTGCCACCTCCATGGTTGGGATGGTGTTCTTCGGCTAGCAAGCCCCACCCTTTTTCCTCCAAACATAACGATGGTCATTATGGCCAAACAGTTCAATTTTTGTTTCATCAGACCAGAGGTCATGTCTCCAAAAAGTAAGATCTTTGTCCCCATTTGCACTTTTGAAGCAGTGGCTTCTTCATTGCTGAGCAGACTTTCAGGTTATGTCGATATAAGACTTGTTTTACTGTAGATATAGATACTTGTCTACCTGTTTCCTCCAGCATCTTCACAAGGTCCTTTGCTGTTATTCTGGGATTGATTTGCACTTTTCACACCAAACTACGTTTATTTCTACGAGACAGAATGCGTCTCATTCCTGAGTAGTATGATGGCTGTGTGGTCCCATGCTGTTTATACTTGCATACTATTGTTTTTACAGATGAACTTTGTACATTCAGGCAGGCTGATTTCTTTTGATTTTCCCAAGATATCAAGCAAAGAGGCTCTGAGTTTGAAGGTAGGCCTTAAAATACACCCACAGGTACACCTCCTATCAGAAAGTAATTGGCTATTTGTCTAAAGGCTTCACATCATTTTCTGATGAAAATGTTAAAGGCACAGTTAACAACTTAGTGTATGTACATTTACATTTATGCATTTGGCAGATGCTTTTATCCAAAGCGACTTACAGTGCAATTATTACAGGGACAATCCCCCCGGAGCAACCTGGAGTTAAGTGCCTTGCTCAAGGACACAATGGTGGTGGCTGTGGGGTTAGAACCTGCGACCTTCTGATTAACAGCCCTGTGCTTTAGCCACTACGCCACCACCACTCCGTATGTATGTAAACATCTGACCCACTGGAATTGTGATATAGTGAAACAATATTATAAGATATATTTTAATATATAAGATATTAAAAGTGAAACAATCTGTCTGTAAACAATTGTTAGAAAAATTACTTGTTTCATGCACAAAGTAGATGTCCTAAATGTCTTGCCAAAATTACAATTAGCTAATATTGAATCTATGGAGTGGTTAAAAAAGGCGTTTTAATGACTTCAACCTCAGTGTATGTAAACTTCTGACTTCAACTCTATTTATTTGTAGGCCTATATGTCTGAATATTTTGTAATTTTGTAATATTTTTTAATTGTTTCTACATGCTTAATTAACAACTTTAATTCAATCCTTTTATACAGTACATTAATTTGTATTGCATCTTTTTGCGTACAAGAGGCTAACTTCCACTTTACACACACACACACACACACACACACACAAAATAACTTTTTTATTTAGATTTATCAACCATTCCTTTTCAGCTGAAACTGTTTAGTGTAAAAGGTTTGTGAGAGGTAAAAAAATGGATCGGCAAAACTAGATCTGAGAAAGGCCAGCAAAATGTCAAGGGAGGGAGGAGGGATGCATTGCTTTGGTGATGAGGGACTTCCTGTTGACCAACAGCCAATGAGGCTAATTGGGTAATTAAGGGGAAAAGCTGTGCCATGGGGCAGGGGAAAGGATTTTAAAGCTACACAGTGTTAACACTAATTCATCACAGTAAACAATGAAAAGCGACGAATAAAGAAGAGAAAATATGACAGAGAAAAGTTGGGTTATTAATCAAATTTATATTCTAATTTATGATCAAATTCATCTTTCAAAATGACAAAATTAAACTAATACTAGGAGACTTAATACTTTTTCTGTACTTACCCAAACAACCTGTTCACATACACACAAGCACACTCCCTTCTCATCATTCCACCTCCTCACAGCTATGTATAGACATGATTCAGATAGAGCACCTCTCTACAGCACAGGTCACACATTCACGCTACTGTATTATATAAAACCATTATATAAATACAGCTCTAACAATCAGAAACACCATTGAAACATCCATCTACACACCGATCAAGTATAAGCCGTGCTGGAGCCCAAAGTGAAAAGCTGGACAGGATGATGATTGGCCTGTATGGAACAGGTGTACATTCAAACATCATCCATCCTCTGAAATAATCCACAGAATAGAGAAAAGGCAGAAACTTAAAAATGGCAAAATAAATGTTCCTACACTAAACAAATATTTTTAGGTTTACACATTTCAATATCATGGCATAATTCCATTAAATTAAATTAATTAACCTTTAATACACACACACACACACACACACACACACACACACACACACACACACAAATTATTAAACGGATTGTTTAAAATGTTATTCCTTTATTTTGTTAAAAATGACACATTTAGAATTTTATGGAATTTTGCAATGAAACTGAAATGCATAAACTTACTAATTGTTAAAACAATTTGAGTGTAAAAGACATAAAACACTATTTTAATATTATATCACCCTCTACTAATATTGTGTGTGTGTGTATATACAGTGAGGAAAATAAGTATTTGAACACCCTGCTATTTTGCAAGTTCTCCCACTTGGAAATCATGGAGGGGTCTGAAATTGTCATCGTAGGTGCATGTCCACTGTGAGAGACATAATCTATAAAAAAAAATCCAGAAATCACAATGTATGATTTTTTAACTATTTATTTGTATGATACAGCTGCAAATAAGTATTTGAACACCTGTCTATCAGCTAGAATTCTGACCCTCAAAGACCTGTTAGTCTGCCTTTAAAATGTCCACCTCCACTCCATTTATTATCCTAAATTAGATGCACCTGTTTGAGGTCGTTAGCTGCATAAAGACACTTGTCCACCCCATACAATCAGTAAGAATCCAACTACTAACATGGCCAAGACCAAAGAGCTGTCCAAAGACACTAGAGACAAAATTGTACACCTCCACAAGGCTGGAAAGGGCTACGGGAAATTGCCAAGCAGCTTGGTGAAAAAAAGTCCACTGTTGGAGCAATCATTAGAAAATGGAAGAAGCTAAACATGACTGTCAATCTCCCTCGGACTGGGGCTCCATGCAAGATCTCACCTCGTGGGGTCTCAATGATCCAAAGAAAGGTGAGAAATCAGCCCAGAACTACACGGGAGGAGCTGGTCAATGACCTGAAAAGAGCTGGGACCACCGTTTCCAAGTTTACTGTTGGTAATACACTAAGACGTCATTGTTTGAAATCATGCATGGCACAGAAGGTTCCCCTGCTTAAACCAGCACATGTCAAGGCCCGTCTTAAGTTTGCCAATGACCATTTGGATGATCCAGAGGAGTCATGGGAGAAAGTCATGTGGACAGATGAGACCAAAATAGAACTTTTTGGTCATAATTCCACTAACCGTGTTTGGAGGAAGAAGAATGATGAGTACCATCCCAAGAACACCATCCCTACTGTGAAGCATGGGGGTGGTAGCATCATGCTTTGTGGGTGTTTTTCTGCACATGGGACAGGGCGACTGCACTGTATTAAGGGAGGATGACCGGGGCCATGTATTGCGAGAGTTTGGGGAACAACCTCCTTCCCTCAGTTAGAGCATTGAAGATGGGTCGAGGCTGGGTCTTCCAACATGACAATGACCCGAAGCACACAGCCAGGATAACCAAGGAGTGGCTCTGTAAGAAGCATATCAAGGTTCTGGCGTGGCCAAGCCAGTCTCCAGACCTAAACCCAATAGAGAATCTTTGGAGGGTGTTTCTCAGCGACAGCCCAGAAACCTGACTGATCTAGAGAAGATCTGTGTGGAGGAGTGGGCCAAAATCCCTCTTGCAGTGTGTGCAAACCTGGTGAAAAACTACAGGAAACGTTTGACCTCTGTAATTGCAAACAAAGGCTACTGTACCAAATATTAACATTGATTTTCTCAGGTGTTCAAATACTTATTTGCAGCTGTATCATACAAATAAATAGTTAAAAAAATCATACATTGTGATTTCTGGATTTTTTTTTTTAGATTATGTCTCTCACAGTGGACATGCACCTACGATGACAATTTCAGACCCCTCCATGATTTCCAAGTGGGAGAACTTGCAAAATAGCAGGGTGTTCAAATACTTATTTTCCTCACTGTATATATAGATATAGCCTACTTTCTTTTCCCCCGAACTTTGCCTACAGTGATTTATATTTCCTTTCCATATATTACCATCTGGTAGCTGTTGTTTCTCAGTCTTGTCATCCATGTGATAATTTCATTGCTGATTGTAATTGTATTGCTACACGTTAATTCACTTAGATTTAATGAACTTATTAACAAATGCAACATAAAATGAGCACTAATCTGGTACAATGCATTGTTTAAAATTTAACAAACAAACAAAAAAAGTACTTGCACATGGAATTAAGATTTCTGATTATAATCTTGTCAAAAGTAATGATTCTTCATTTATCAAAAGAATAGAGTCTCACAAGTAAAATCCATGAACCTCATAGGCCAACTGAGAAAATATGTGACGAAATAATGTTATCTCCATAATTGATGGAGGAAATGTGGTATTCACCAAACAAATATCCATATTCATTTAAACAATGCAGCTCATCCATAAAATAACTTCCTTTTGCTTTCCTCAAAGCACAATTGTACTAAGAGACAATAGTAGCGAGCGCGCAGAGATGCAGCCTTGTTGCCAAGTAACGATAATACGAGCGATGGCCGGTAACGTCTAATCTTTATAATAAACAAAATCTGCGTTTTTTCACTCGCGACAACGACCAGTCGTTTTTACACAGTGGACAACAGGTGTATATTTCGTCTTTTCATTTGTTGCATGCAACTTGTTGCGTCTCTCTTACCTGAGCGTGAGAGCCGTGATGTTCGAACACGTCCATCTGGATTTCCTGGGTTGAGGTGGAAGGCGTCCTGGACATAATACCCTCCTGTACCATTGATTTAAACTTTAAACTCGTTTATTATGGTTTCATTTATAGCCTGCTTTCAGTGTATTATTCATGGTCAAAGAAAAAAGAAAGAAAAAACAGACGAAGACGGTTTTCCCCCTACAGATGACTGTCACTACAGCCCACGGTGACGTTGAGCAGGAACCCTCTCCCTTTGCAAATACTTCGAGCCCAATCTCCAGCTGTTCAACGAAGGGACCAGGACACGCCATCCTCCCATCATCAACCAATCAGACGGAAAAGGGAGGGGCCTGTTGGCGTTCCATGTACCCATTGGTTGATCGAATCACATTATAATAAGATCGATGATAGACTGTGGCGAGCTGTTCTTATCCCCCACTCCACTCTGCATAATGGCTTCGTCGCAGTTTTTGTTGCTTCATGTGATTGTGAGATGACCACACCCACAAAACAGTTTTACAATTATTATCATTCCATGAAAATAATGATCATCTTATTACATCCTATGCTATAGTATGCAATTATATATATATATATATATATATATATATATATATATATATATATATATATATATATACAGTATATATATATATATATATATATATATATATATATTTTTTTTTTTTTTTTTTGCTATTATATTTTATATTTATCTTTTTATATTGTTAGTCCCTCCCTGAGAAATGTATTCAGTATAAATAATGTGTTTCTTTTTTTCCCATTGCAATCCTTGTTGGTGGACTATGGTGAACCAGCTGTGCACAACACAACAAAATTAGAAAAGAAAACAAAAGGTGAAAAAAACAATGAAAATAAACCATAGCACAACGAAATTAAGCCAAAACACAACGAACATCAGCAACAACAAAAAAACAAGGGCCACAACACAATGGGCATAAGCCTCAATGCAACATAATAAGCAGCAAAACAACAAAATAAAACAACAACAGAAAAATCTAGATTTTTAAATAATTCGTTTTTTGTTGTGCTGTGGCTTAATCTTGTTGTGTTGTGGTTTATTTATGATGTGCTGTGCCTTTTCTGTTGTGTTGTGGCTTATGTCCATTGTGTTTTCCATTATGCAATACTGGGCCAGCATAGAGGACATAAAATATACATTCTTTAATATTAGTTCTGCAAAAGAATAGCTGTTTTGGGCAACATAAACTTTAATTTTCTAAAATCATGAGCCATTTTATTAATATAGAAGACTGATATGGTTTCCTGTGGAGGGACAAATTACTCAACAATAAGTAATTAACTAAGTATTTAAATAAATGATTAAATGCGTAATAAAATGGTTAAAAACTGTCTAAAAATAGATTAATAATTAAAGTAATAAATAAATCTATAAACATCCCTTGTGTTTTATTAGCAATAGTTTTCATTATTTTTTTATTTAATTTTAACATTATCATTGGGATGCTTTTTCATTTAAAGAAGATTTGGAATCAAATTTTCCTAGACATTTTGACATATAAGAGGTCATTGTAGTATAAAAACATACTATAAGTTTTAGACCTTAAAGTTTCCTCTCCAGTTCAGAAACAGCATTTATTTTTTCCACCCTACAGAAAAACGACTTGTTTCTAGCAACTTTGTGATGTCACAGTGTAGTGTAATTTGCATAGTCCCCACCACCACAACCAGTGTTGGGGAGTAACGGAATACATGTAACGGGATTACGTATTTAAAATACAAAATATTAGTATTCCTCTACAGTTACAATATAAATCATTCGTAATTAGAATACAGTTATATTCAAAAAGTATTTTGATTACTGAAGAGATTACTTTGCATTTTATTGTCATTTGATTCATTGAATATTTAGTTCTTTCAGATGGAAAACATTTATTCATATAAATGATGTGATCCAAAGTGCATTTAAACAGCGGTGAAACACTTTATTATGATGTGTTACATTCATACGAGCAGACAGAGAAGTAAGTTTGAAATAAGATTGGAGTAGAATAAACAGAAATAAACTTGTGTAAATTGTCAGCTTTACGCTAAGCTAAAATGCTATTTCTAGCCATTTTACATGTACATGTCACATTGGATCATAATTAATATTTTTTTTTCTAGTAAGACCTTTTGATGTTATGGCAAAAATCTTATTCTTGATAATAATTTTTGTATTGTTTTCCTGTAAAAAAAAGTTTTTTTTAAATCCTCAAAACAAAATAAATTAGATTTATTGATTTAGGTTTTTCAGGGAAAGTATTTTTAACATGTGTATTTTGTCTTACTGTACTGGCAGAGTTTTATAGTCAAAACAAGTGAAAAAATCTACCAGTGCTGAAGAAGTAATCCAAAGTATTAAGAATACATTACTGACCTTGAGTAATATATATACAAAAATAACCCTCAACCCTGCAACATATGTAATCATCATGGCTGGTGAGTTGACAGAGAGAGAAAGCAGCTTAGGTCCCCAGACATCGTTGTGTTCCTGGTTGTGAAAAAACTGTCTCTGCATAGCCTTCTATAGGACCCGAACGTTGAGTGAATATTTCAAAAGAAATTCGGATTTGAATGTTTGGTTTATTTTGGTAATGTTTTGGACATTGCAATGAACGCTATGGGAAAAGGCTTTTCCACAACCCAGCCCTTGTATCATAATGGCAATTTTAAATGGGCAATGATGTTTGAGCCCCACCCCTTTAGGCATGCATTTGTCCTACATAAGCAGGCACCCAAACATAATTTCTTCAGAATTTTTGACTGAGGGACAAGAACGGGTCACTCTTTCGTAAAAATCTGAAATAGTAGTGCGGACAATTTTGCAATGTCTCATTCCCTTCATCTCAGGGAACCGTGATTACAGGGTAGAGACACCTAAAAGTATATGTGCATGAGGTCACGGCCCTTCGGGCGGTGACTTATATATCTTTAAATTTGTATGAAAATGAATAACCCCATATGATCAAAACCAGATGGAAAGTTAATCTTAATCTGAGGATCTATAGGAGCCATATAACACACCCAGAATATTTAACCCTTTCATAACCAGAGGAAAGGAGGGAGGATTTATTCTACTGGAAGTGCTTGTGACTTCTAGTGGGAGTAAATTGGATAGCATCCTACACAGGCGGCTGTATTAAAATTATAACTGGGAGCCAGCCCATTATAAGGAGCTTAGACTCACCCGCTGTGTGAAGGAATAGTAGCTCTCTAGGTTATAAAAAATAGCGAATGTGTTCTGCGAAGACCATCCTGTTGCAAGGCATATATCCTGTACTGGTATACCGTTTATTCATGCCCATGAGGAAGCCATGCCTCTCGTTGAATGCGCCTTGACACCAATAAGGCATCCAACTACCGGTGATTCATAAGCGAGGGCAGTCACATCAACAATCCTGTGAGAGAGTCTTTGTTTGGAGATGGACATGCCTTTTGTGTGTCCTCCATAACAAACGAAGAGCTGATCTGACAGTCTAAACTGGCAAGTGCACTCCACGTATGTGTGCAATGCTCACACGAGGCATAATAAATGTGCTAACTGCTACTAATCTAAATTAGATGGTGGAGAAGAGAAAGCTTGTAGGTGCACTATCTGAGCCCTGAAGGGTGTGGAATGCACCTTAGGCATATAGCATTTTTTGGGATTGATGGTGGCTTTTGAAAGCCCAGGACCAGATCCAGACATGAACTGTCAACGACAGCACATGTATATCATGTCTTCATAAAGAGCACACGCAACTCAATGGATTCCAATGTTTGAACGGGGGGCTCCTGATCACCCTCAGCACCAGATTTAAGTCCCATGTTGGAACCGTAGCAGGGCAATGGGGGTTTAAGCGCCTTGCTCCCCTAAGGAACTTTATGATCAGAACATGTTTGCCTATAGAGGAACCAGCCTCTGGGGCAAGAAATGCTGATATGGTTGCTACATATAACTTAAGCATTGACAGAGTAGGACCTTCGTCCAACTGCTCTTGAAGGAATGTAAGGATCTCCGTTAAGGAGCAATTCACGGGGTCTTTGTTGCATGAAGAGCACCAATCCGCAAATGCATGGCATTTTAGTGCATAGAGGCGTCTTGTAGTAGACAACGCTCTAGAATGCAAAATGGTGTACATTACAGACTGAACCATTTCCTGTTCGTACACTGTGCTCCATTCAGGGGCCATACATGTATGTTCCACAACTCTGGCTGGGAATGCCAAATCGTGCCCTGCGCTTGAGAGAGCAGATCCCTCCTCAGAGGTATTTCCTATGGAGGGCCGCCTAATATAATTTCCGCAACCAATAGAACCGTTTCCTTGTCTTCTTGGACATTGCTGATGACAGAGTGAAGTAGACTCACCGGGGGATAGGCGTTTTTGTGTTTCGCTGGCTACTTGTGATCCAAGACGTTCACTCCCAGTGGGGCTTGGGACATCGATTACCAAAGAGGGCAGTGGGCTGTCGCTGTGGAGGCAAATATGTCGACTTCCGCTTTGCTGAACATATCCCAAATCCTCAGAACCATTTGAGGATGAAGTCTCCATTCCCTCGCCATCGGTCCCTGGCACAACAGCATGTCCGCTCCACCGTTCAGATGGGCCGGAACACATGGAGAGAAGATGGCGGAATCCACATGAGGAGGGGTTGTGCCAGGCTGGTAGCAAGCAAGTGGTAGCAAGCAAGTGCTCTGGCGATTTATGTACGCTACCACTGACATATCGTCTGACCAAATAAGAATATGATGATTCACTGTGTCGGAATGGAAAACTTTCACTGCTAAGAAGACGGCTAGCATTTCCAAGCAGTTGATATGCCACACCCCTTACGCACTCGTCCATGTGCCGAAAGCCAGGCGTCCATCGCACAGTGCACCCCAACCTGTGTTGGCTGCATCTGTGGTCACCACTTTCTGCATAAAATCCTGACCCAGCATCACACATTGCTGATAAAGGCTTGGGGCTGTCCATGGTGCAAGAGTAGCCAGGCAGCGATGAGTCATGGTGACACACATACTAGTTTGAACTGAGACTGGAGAATGGTCTGTACATGCTTGCTCGTGAGGACTGCACGCATGCTCATGGAGTTGAGTTGATCCACCAAAAAGGAGATTTGTTGGTTGGGAGAAAGTTTGCTCTTCGCCCAGTGACACTGAGACCTAGGCTGTTCAAGTCCCTGTGGTCGCATAGCAGAGCCTCTGATTGGGCCAGTAATAGCCAATCGTCAAGGTAATTCAGAATGCGCAGAAAATAGTGGCTGTAAAACCCTTTTTGAGTTTGGCAGTCTGGAACAATCTCTGGATTGTGAATCTCTGCCTGTAACAAAAATAAACCATGATCATAACCCCAAAGGGAAGCAGATTGTGCTTATTATGTGGTTACTTACCCAAAAAATATAAACTGATGTTTAAATAGCATCATCAACAAATATTTAGCACCAATTCTTGTATGCCTGATAAGTATTGAGGAGAAACAGTGTGATGATATTGTTCAGTTTTCTATTGTTATTTCAGTCGAAAATGGTTGTTTTTTCATAAGCACAAGCTTGGTGTCTGGGTTGAAAAAATTTAAATGGCTGCAAACATGTAATACAAGGGACATTTATTGATTTATTTCGTGATTTAATGATAAATGTCATTATTATTTTTCAACAATTTCATTATGTATTTAAGTATTTGTTTTAATATTTATTTTAATATTTAATTTGGCCTCTGTATAGTTTTGTACACAGCAAGGTCATTAAACAGGCATTTGAACTGCTGGTAAAACATTGGCCTCGTGTGGCCATTTCATGAATCAGCAATTCAAAGCTGGCCTACAAATACCACTACAAGACTACAACACCCACAGTGTAGCATTTGTTGATTGTACCATTCCCATTGTAGAGGGAAGTTTAGCATTCTTTAAAATATATTAATGATGATACATTACAGTAATAATAATCTTTAAAGTGTTAAAGTGTCGATTATATATGGAAAAGGTACATCAAATTGTTTATTGTAATTTTGTAACCCATGAAACACATCCAAATTATCTTTGTAATTATCGCCCTCCTCTGAAACAAAGGTATAATCGTAAACCATTCCAGTTGCAGCCATGAGGTTAAGTTATTTTCAACGTTTTACCGTAGGTCTGTTGAGTTAATGTTCTTGTGTCGTTATCTAAAAAATGCTGACATTTTTAAGGAGCGACACAACTCGTGCTGGTTTCGAAAATGAATTCAAGCCTCACATGAAGAAGATTTATAGTGCAATGTTTGCTATTATCGCCATGGTGTGTCAGATTGAGAGAAAAAAGTGTTGTAGCGCTACTCAAATCCTGTAACATTGTATATATTAAATGGTACAGATTATAGCAATCATCGTTTCTCTTTGTGCGTTGGTTTAGATGTTAGTTTACTGGCTATTAAAAAGGCAACGAGTGTGTTTGTTCAACACGCTCTGACATGCCCCAAATATGGACTAACGCCGTATTACCTGTCAAGAAGTACAAATAAACGTCTAAATGACCCCATCTGATAATATGTTGCTAGGTCTAGAATCTAAACAAGATGGATTGTATTAATAATATTTAAAAACTTTTATTAAATAGTGTAATTTAATATTTTACTTTGCTGCCCTGTAAACTTAATGCAGTTGCTGTGTGAACCAGCTTATCTAGTCGTGTATATATATTTAAAATAAAATAAAATGTGGCGTGCCGTAGACGAACGTGTGACTTGCCCTCTAAACCATGTAAAGAAACATTCATAAAAATATTTTTACTGTACTAAATCATAAAATGACCATAATCATCAGGGAAACATGTTAAGTTGAAATACTGTCTTCTCCGAACAATGCTACAGCCAGTTTATTCTACTTTGAAGTTTCCATTCCGGGACGGAATTTCTGTTTATGTTTTGGCCTGTATGATCCCGCCCACTCACCAATAGTTTGCAGGCAAACAACACTGTGTGCTGCAGCCATGGAAGCCAGCAAACGAACTGGATATGAGAGAAAGCCTCGCCACAGGCCCGGTTCCTGATCAAAATCAATGAGGGTGCTACTGAAAATATTGGGGGTGGTATGTATAAAGATTAGATTCAACTTTATTGTCATTGGGCAAAATACTATAACAGAGCCAATGAAATGCAGTTAGCATCTAACCAGAAGTGCAAATAGCAATATGTATATATAAAATATATACATGTATATATATGTGATTATATACAATATGTTTTTTTATTTATTTTAGAGTGCAAAGTTATGAGGTGGAGAAGCAGAGACCAGCTCAATGCAAATGTCTGTAAATACAGTACAAGGTGCAAATGAAGTATAAAACTGATGGTGCATTGTACAGAATGAAGTACAAATATGTAAATATATGTATATGGCCGGTGACCATAACCGTCCAAGTGGCATCAAGAGGTAGAAGTTATGTGCAAAGTTATGTAAAAAAAATGGGGGAAAGCGGAGTGGGATGGGAAAGCGATGTCTTTCATAGAGTCATTGGAATAAGTTATTTTGGTGATTTTCATGTTGCTCCCGAGAGAGCTTGACTCGCTGGACATATACTTGACTGTCCGAGGAAACATGGTGCCTTTTTTAATTCTTCTTTTGATGGTTCCGCCTAGTGACTGGAGTTTGTTTTGTGGAATAACACTCCTTCGGGAGTTGATAGTTGACTGTTGGATGAATCCACTAGTTCTTAAACTCTGGGCTGCCTCTGAACCAGACCTGTCGGCCAGAGTGCACTCTCATTGGAGCAGTGAACGCACAGGCGATCTGGGCACATCCAGCCAGTGCACTGATGTGATTTTCTTCCAGCCGAAAGGAGAAGTCATAATCAGCTGCATACAACCATTCTCATAACTAGATAGCAAGACATTTTTGAAGAAACTGAAACAATTAATTTGCTTTGCAAATTGTTGCTTCTCATAAAATGACTACCATCTCAACTCCTTCAGGCAGGCACCCATTAGTTGATCCAATCCGCATGTGCAGAAGACTGAACAGAACCAGACACCACTCTCACTGAACAGCCATTGACAACTTCATCCTGTAATGTTTTTAAGAAAATAATATTACGAGATTTTAAAATTATATAGGAAGTTGATACGATATCTGAAAATGTGCTTACTTTTGTGTTGATCTTGGCTTATGAGTTCATGTCCTCTATCATCTGGTGCATACCTCCAGGGCCGGCCCAAGCCTTTATGGGGCCCAAAGCAGAATTTGATTTGGGGTTCCCTCTGTGCTGCTAATGTGATTGACTATTATCAATGCTTGATCATTCGCACACTGTAAATCTAACACACCCATTATCAATTTTATAAGTTGTAGCCATGTTGCTTACATCATACCAATATATATATATATATATATATATATATATATATATATATATTCACACACACACACACACACACACACACACACACACACACTACCGGTCATAAGTTTTTAAACACTCATTCTTAATTATAATTTTTTTTCTTCACATTTTAGAATAATAGTAAAGTCATCAAAACTATGGTATAGCATAAATGGAAATATGGGAATTATGTTATGACGAAAACCAAATCCAAAATAAATAAAAACATATTTATTTTTTAGCATCTTCAAATTAGTCACCCTTTGCCTACAATTTGCAGACATGTACTCTTGACATTTTCTCAACCAACTTCTTGAGGAATCACCCTGGGATGCTTTTTAAACAGTATTGAAGGAGTTCCCATCTATTTTGGGCACTTATTTGCTGCTTTTCTTTATTATTTGGTTTATTATTAACTGTTTTTATTTTTTATAGAATTTTACTTTTATAATGAAATAAATTTATGTGGTGGCACATTTATATTTTTGTCTACAAAACAAACCAAAAAAAGCGTCCGGCCGGGATTTCTAAATTTGCGAATATGTCCGGGATTCGGATGTAGTTGCATTATGATGTGCATCTGGTCTAATACTTAATTGTGTGTGTTATTTGTTTTGCTTTAACCCCTCTTTGTAAGTCCCGCCTTCTCGTACACCAGTTGGTCGATTATAAGAGGCTTGCAGCAACTATTGGCCAAATTACTGCCTGTCAATCTCTCCACGAACGCTCGAAGCGCTGTTGTGTTCGACATCAAACAGTTGCTTGACTGTAGCAGCAAATGACAGCTGAGTGGAAACAATGGCCAAACGAAAGTGCAAATTTACAGAAGATTTGCAACAAACATTCCCATGCTTTCGTCCAGGTGGAGATGAACGGGAAGCAGAATATACGACATGTAAAGCTGGCACTTGTGTGTCAGTTGTTACTAATAAAGTTGCAAGTGATTTAGAAGCACACATTAGCTCTGCGAAGCATAAAGGGTCATCAAAAGGTGAAAGTTCATAAGGTAAATTAACGGACTACTTTTTGCGACCAGGTAAAATTGTTATCATATTGCTTCATTTTACATGGCCATTCAAAATAATAGTAAATGAAAGTAATACTCATGGCATATATATATATATATGTTATGCTAATAGAGTGTCATTTTCCCATTCAATTTTGGCGTATAGGCTTTTCATAGAATTCTCCATAAAAGAGTTGAAAGCTGTGAACCAAATCAACCAGCTCCTAGGTGAATTACAACAGCACAAACTTTGTTTAAAAAAAAAATATATATATATACTATTTAAAAATTAGACAAAAATACTTTTGTGACTGTGTACTTACAATAATTTGAAAACTGTTATTTAAAATAGTTTTAGATGAAGTATAGTTGAACTTCAGAAATATACAAAACTCTAGTGCAATGATTTCTGTGTTCTCAGATTCACTCATGATCACATGAAGAACACAGGAAATGCTTTAGTGTCTCATGGGGTTTTTCCCTCCAGCATATTAAGTGATGGAGGGAATAGACTGTGGCTCTGTGACTACAATTTATTTTTTCTCCAATTCTTGAGCACAATTTGAATTCCTAAACGTAATTTCGGGAGGAGCGAGTCCATCAAATCTTTCAATTAACAGCCAGAGTATATAAGCAGCTCTTTACCTGTCTTCAGTCTCAGCTGTTTGTTTATTATCCCTCCACCTCCCCGACTCCACTTTTACCATAGGCATCTTGCCCCACTTAATCAACTCCTATTAATAGTCCCGGGGGGATACTTCAGAGCTCGAGTTGAAGCTGCTTCATTGAGTCCCTCCTCCATGGACAGCAAGCCAAAGAAGTTTAACCTTAATAGCTTAAAGATTATATGTGCAAACAAACTCATGAAATAGCACATTATATTAAATAAAAAACAAAACGGCGCCATTCGTGACATTCAAACTCTGTGTTTGTATAGGGTTTTATGTCTACAAGCATTGACCTAAGAATTTAGTATGTTTGTAATTAAGAGTTTGTAGTGCATGGAAGTAAATGCATGCAGATATCCACTTATATGACTATAATAATAGTGTATATGATATTACATTCACTTATGTTCTCTGATGTGGATTTTGTGCAGTTGCACTCACTAAAACAGCTTATAGGCCTGAACATAGAAGCTTAAAACTCAGATGACCTCAGATATGCATTTGATTGGGTAGAGTCCATTGCATTCCTTGACCATTATTAGCTCCTTTAATGAAGGGGGTAAAACCCCTCTCTTGCACACATACACTTCCTCCCAGTCATGGGGTGCTGCTGTGGGCTTATTTTGTACTCAGCACTCGTATTACACTGGGAGAGAAAGAGAGAGGTTAACTTTTGACATGTACTTATTTACCTAACCAGAATCAATTACTTATATTACTGCCAGACCAATCAGTTACAGTATGTACACATAAGGGCTATATTTAATTCAGCAGAACTATAGCCACTAGCATTTAAAAAAATGGAGTTAGAGTGCAATAGATCTTAAGGGCTAGAGAGTCTAAAAAACAGTCAAATTTGCCATTACAAAAATGAGTACTTTTCATTGAAATGAAAAAATAAAAACAAGCCCAGGGACAGCTTACAATCAAAAGTTATTTAATTGAGAGTGTTGTACAACTGTTAGCTTGCTTGTTATCAATGAGATTTTCATTGTCAGAGTTTAAAAATCAGTCATGCAATTTATTGACCAGAATATTTTTAGTTATCTTAACTGCTAATCGAAATACATGCAGTCATGTTATTGCTTGATGCATTCATGTTATTGCTTGATGCAAATTTAGAGCACAAATTATGGTGACTTTAGCACTGCTTGCACATTAGCTGTAGAACTGTAGAAGCTAAATGTCCCTCCCCTTACTGAAACAGAGTCTGATTGGTTGCTCAGCTGAGTTAGACTGTCTATCATGCCCCTGTCTTCAGTTCAGCGTTCCCACCTTCTGCTGCTCCATGAGCTGGGGCGAAAATTTCATCAAAATGTTGGGGGGGGCAATAAACATAACAATTCTCAAGAGCAATTTTTGAAGGGGACACCAATAATAAAGGCAAAATTGTACTTGCAAGGATACGTGTACACAGAGGAAAGCCTTACTACTATTATTAGTGTAGCATGGAGACCGTTCCATTATCCTTCTTCTCAAAGTTTCTTTCTGGTTTAGTGAAAAAGCTGACTAAATTGACCAAAAAATTCTTCAAAACCGTACATTTTTTGTAAATAAGTTGTTTACACAATCAAGCCACCAAAATACAATGGAATTTGAACTTAACGTCAACTTTTATTTATTTATATATCACATTTAATAGCAACGTTGTTACTTCACAGTTATAATTAAAACATACATAAAAACATTTACCATGCCTAGCAAATGAAGGCGGTGTGTTTCTCAGTGACGCAATTACAGTGCTGTGGCTTAGTTTTCAACTATTTTCGTTGGTAAAATGGAGCTAAAACTGGCAATATGGTGTCTAAAATGTTCAAATCTTAATATTAAATTCTTGTTTATTAAACTTGTATAAAATCAAAATCACATTTGTTATCATGCTGATATCTGGAGAAAAACTGAACTCTTCATGTGATATTATATTAGATTAACTATATAAAATTATATAAACCGACTAAATCACAGTGAAAGCGTTAAAATCTAAATGCGCACCCGGACTAGTCTAATCTACAAGACTAACGTTACATCACGTAGTGTATGCGTACACTCTATGGGTGTGTGTGAGTGGGGATATACTATGTATTAAACAAGGGTAACGTTAAACAATATAATCGCTAACATAGCAGACTGCATCAGTGACAAAAGTACATTGGTACACAATCATATATTTGTTTTTTGACATGATTTATTAATGACTCAGCATCATCTATATTAAAGAGAAAATAATCACCTCATCCGAAGTGAATAAAATAACATTGACTTACTGGAGTTCCACAACTACTCAAAAACATTGTTCTTCTCTCCCGCCACCGGAATGTGTGTTTGTCGGGGCGGAGGCAGTGGAGGGGGGACTCAAAATGTTTAAAACGGTTTTTTTTGTTGTTGCCCCGTTTGCATTTGTATTATTTTATTTCCTAAACAATTATTTTAAGAATATATCATTATATTATTTACAATACACATATTTTAATGATATTTTAGGGGGCAACCCTCAGAAAGGGGGTCCTGACCCCCGACCCCCAGCGATTTCCGCCTATGTCCATGAGCATCTCTAGAGAATCTATGTACACTTCTGTACATGTTCCCCGCATACCCTGCATATTCTACGCCCATGTATACACCGCATGCTTCTAATGCGCTAGACTAAACTACTGCATCCATATATGTCATATCGCTTCTAAAGTGATGGAATAAGACATATGGATTACTTTAATGCTGCCTTTATGTAATTTTTGAGCTTCAAAGATTTGGACCCTGTTGACTTGCACTGTGAGAGCCTTCAGAGAACCTTCAGAGAACCTTCAGAGTAATTTGTGCTCACCAGAAGAAATTAGTCATGGACATCTGGGATGGCAAGCCTCCACTGATCAGTTTCAGTATGAGGATTTCAAATGGACAGCCAAATGTTTGACTGAGTAAAAAAATAAATGCTTCCTTGTAGATGTATGAATGAGGCAACATGTACCTATGCCAGTGATTATAAAAATGTGCATGCATCATAAATTCACAGAAACGAGAGGGAACGGAAAAGGAGGAAGTGTCATAAATTACTTTTTTTTTCACTATTTACAATGATTAAAGGTTATTTTATTTTTAGTAGTCTTTGCCCCATTATACACTGCAACAAAATGCGTTTATGATTTGTTTTTGTTTTGGCTTGTTTTCCAATATAGATATCTAAAACTCATTTAAAGCATTGGACATTTACTTTAACAGCTATACTGCAGAGGAAAAAATTATTATCTGAGAATGTTGAATATAATATTGAAAATACAAATATTTTTAAATGTCTAAAAATCTTTTAAAAAAAGATGCATTCACATGAGAAGCAGCATATAAGATATTTAGACTTGCTTTTAGAGAATAGATCTTGAATAGAAGGATATTTTGTCTTTACTGCACTTGCAGAAGTATAATCATGTGAAAAAATACACTTATATACAAAATGTACTTATATTTAAGATATAAGCAAATAAATATCTTATATGTTGCTTCTCAAGTAACTTTATCTTGTTTTAAGGGTTTTTAGACTATTTTTAATGGAAAACAAGACAAACACTTGATTACAGAATTAAACTTAATAAAAAGTATTTTTCCCTTTAATTCAGTGAATGTCATTTAGATTTATTTTTAAAAGATGATTTTGTCCTCTTTATTTGTAGTAAGCATGTTTATTCAACCTTTTATGTTGGGCACAAACTGAATAGCCAGCATCTGAGAAGAATCTAAATCTAAATCCAGCTATCATTGATTGTTTGCCATACTTTTTCATAACTTTGCTAATTCTTATTTTGGCTTGGGCATTTAGGCAATTTCCTGCGATTTATGATTCTCAAGTCAACCAATCAAGAGTTAACAGATGCTTTGTAACACAGCCACGATGCACTGTGACACTGATTAAAACCACAGAACTTCAGGATTACGTCAGATCCTGCTGCTGCAAACATGCCCAAACTCACACCAAAGAGTTCAGAGTTAGCACATACTGGAATTTGCAAGAGGCTTGTCACATTTAAAGATGATGCTACACATGATGATTTAAACAATGATAAACTGTTTATGTAACGGTTTATCTGTGTATTTTGCAACTTAGAAAAAAAAAGGGGGGCGTGGCTGTGAGCCACATAAACTTATGGAGCAGATCTTTTACAGGGTAATTCACCCACAGTCAATTGTGTATATATAATATAATATAAAAATCTGTCTTATTCAAATAAGATGAATAAGGTTGTGAAAGTTTCAAAATCCTAAATACTTTTTTCCAGAGTCAGAAATGTCATCATCAGACTGAATCAAACCATTACAACACGTTTAGGAGTCAGAGTGGTTCACTTATAGAACTGATTCAAGAGTAATTTGTTTACAAATCGGACAAAGCTGGTCGCGCTGTTTGACTCTGCCAATGAGCCATCGCCCATGTCTGCCACAGCCAACATTGCCAGCCCCGTCTGTCCCAGAGCCTACACTGCCAACTTCAGCCTCACGGGAGGAGTAGGAGAAGGGATTTCGTCTCTGAGTCTCAGCCTGTATTCATGACCACAATGGTCGTTCCCGAGGCTCTGTTCATGCCCATGACCACAGAGGTAATTTCCAAGTCTCTGCACATGTTCACGACCCCGGAGATCGTTTCCAAGTCTCTGCCCATGTTCACGACCACGCAGGTCGTTTCCAAGTCTCTGCCCATGTACACAACCACGCAGGTCGTTTCCAAGTCTCTGCCCATGTACACAACCACGCAGGTCGTTTCCAAGTCTCTGCCCATGTACACGACCACGCAGGTCGTTTCCAAGTCTCTGCCCATGTTCACGACCACGCAGGTCGTTTCCAAGTCTCTGCCCATGTACACAACCACGCAGGTCGTTTCCAAGTCTCTGCCCATGTACACAACCACGCAGGTCGTTTCCAAGTCTCTGCCCATGTACACAACCACGCAGGTCGTTTCCAAGTCTCTGCCCATGTACACGACCAAGGAGGTCATTCCAGAGGCTCTGTCCAGAGCTTATTCCACAACGAGAGTTCTTATTTGGTATTTTTGTATTATAATTACCTCATACTGTGCAAACTACATCACCTGAAGCTGTTTGGAAAGTTTAGAGTGCATCTGGACTGTGATCTGTGTAATTCTTCCTCTCCTCAGTCAGGGGCGAGCTGCAGTGCTGCTCTCATCATTAGAGTTTAATATGATCTCATGTTATAAATGACTATTCGACAAAGAAAATATTTGTAGACAATTTTTTTTGGTCAACGTTGCCGATAACGTCGACTAATCGTTTCAGCTCGAGGTGCAACTGCTCACCTGTCACGATCCACCCTGATCGTCCATATTGAAAAGCCTTGGCTTTGATCTCACACATTAGTTCGGTGCAACATGTTTCCGCCTTGATTGTGAAATGAAACGTGATTGGTTGAAGCTAGAATTTGCTACAGTGCACAGTGTCCGTTATCCGATTGGCTTGAGTAGCCGATGGGTGGTCTTGATGCTAAATTTATTTCAAAATCAACAAATGTGTGTAGCCATCCACAAATGCACAGGAAGCGATCCACAAATAAATGTGCGCGATTCACAAATGAATGCTGGACAGAGTTATGTTTGTGAGTTAAAAAATACAATTGTAAATATATTTTTTATATGCAAATATCATTGCACTTATTTGTGAATTCATCTTATTTTTGTGAAACATTTATTTGTGGATCTTATTCAATGTATTTGTGAACCAACTTTCTATTTGTACCACTCTTTCCATTTGTCTTTGAATTTGGAACAATTCTATCCCCATATTGTATCCACATACATGAATAAACTGGGCTCTTCCTCAGGCCATAACTTCAGAGGGGCTAACAGCACTTTAAACCTCACCACGACGAATATCTTGCCATGTAGAGTGTCTGTTTGTGCTTGCGAAAGAGATAGAGAGAGAGAGAGAGAGAGAGAGAGAGGGAGAGAGGGCGGTGTGTGGGCGGGCCGAGAATGCAAGAAAAGCAACAGCGTGCTGCGTGAGAGTTCTAGATAAACAGGCGAACGCAAAGTCGACGCACAAGAGCAGTTACGTCTAAAAGAAGGAAGAAAAGAAGAGTCAGGGAGGGAGAGGCAAGGCAGTGGGGATGGGGCGGAGAAGTTGAGGGAGAAAACATGCCGTAAAGGAAGATAGCGGTAAAGAAACAGACAGGGTGCGCTCTTTTAACAGTCATAATATAACGGGGAAGTCAGAGGAAGTCAGAGGAAGTCTTTGAAAATGGCAACATCTGCATTTGAATGATATTTTACGAGAGCGTGTGAGCACATTATGCGCTTGTTGCTTTTTGTCATCACCTTGTGCTCTTTCTGCAGTGTGGCCTTCTGGATTTTCCTCGTGAGCAAGTGAGTATGTCAGTCTGTCGGTCATTTGTGTTATCTTTATTTCTATTTCGAGAGTGAAATTAAAAATGTCTGAGTGTTAAAGTACGAGATGGTCTACTGCTGACTACTGTGACCAAGATGAAAGCTCATGGTGCTCTTTCAGGCTCTTTTGCTGCCAGTCTGGTTAGAGTTACCTCGTGAGTAGGCTACCTCGTTTTTAATCTCTAACTGTTTTATGTAATTGTTTCATAAAGAGGGCTTTTTTGTAGCCTAATCAAAGAGAGGTTTAATGGAATAAAAGGTTCGAAAGATATTTATCTGGAATAATAATTATAATGCGGGAAAACGTGTGAAAGTATAAAAGTTGAACTTGAGATGTCCACTGTTTATACTGTTTAAGTTAAGTTTCGCTAGGGGCGTTGCTAGACAAAAAGGTCTACTGGGGCACATGACCCCCATTACTCATATCGCTTTTTATTTTTTGAAAGCCTGCTGCATGCAAGAAATGAGCAACACAATGCACTATATAAAACCTTGCTTAACCCACTATTCCTACACTGCAACAAGTACTGGGAAAGGTAAACATGTAGAGATATTAATCTTTATGAAAATATTTAAGTATCTTCAACATACTGTACATGAACATTCTCAATATGTTTTATGGCATAAAATGCATACACTGTATATGAAAATAACAAAAGTGGAGAAACTTTCTTGCACATTTGCATTATATTACACATCAGGAAAACCTCTGTCAAATAAGTCAATGGAATTGCATTATCCAATGTCAGACGAAATGGCTTTAGACAGAAAGGTATCAGAATGAGCAGGGAGTTGGTCGCTAGGTAGAGTTGGTAGCTAAACTGGCTGAGTTTGGTTGCTAGCTTGTGAAACTATCTGAGCTATCTCTAACTTTATAAATGCAGAAGTGTAGTTTCTATAAATTAATAACTAGCTAGCTAACAAAATTGGTGTAAGTTTAAACTGACGTTTGAAACTCGTTCATTTTATTTGCAAAACAACTCAAAACAAGCCAAACTATTGTTCTTTTTTAGTCACTAGGTAATTAGCACACAGCAGCCATAGTTTCTGACAACTGTTTATGTAGTGTCTTAAACTAGCGCTAGTGAATTAAATGATTAATTTAATATCCAAAAGATTGATTCAATGTTATCATAATCAAAGACAGTACTACAGAACACAAAAATTTGTTTATTTTCTCTGCAATTCCATAGACTTGACAGAGGTTTTCCTGAGACTTTATGCTTATCATCTGATGTTTGAAACCTGACTCTGGCTGAGGATGTTGTTTGTTTATCATGTATCACTCATCTCTCCTTTCTGTTTCCTATCCCTGCTTCGTCCAAATAATTTTCTGATGTCCATCTGTATACAGGAGCCAATAATTTATGTCAAAATAAAACCATCTGTATTATTTAGAAACTTACTTTAGTTTCATCATATTTTCATGGCCTACCTCAATTCTAACTTGCGTGCCAACACCTGGGTAGGGTTGCACCAGCTGTGCGTAAGTTCTCACGTAAGTTAGGACGTAAAGTTCACACTAAGGGTTTAGTAACTAACTACTAGTTAGTTTGTAACTAAATCAGTGCTTAATTTGGTTGCACCACCTGTTCTTAAGGCAAGACTTAACTAGTAGGTTGTAAACTCTCCATAAATTAATGCATAGTCACGTAATATGAGGTTTACCTGTATTGATCCAATAAAAAGCCTTTAAATTTATACACAGAAGTGTTAAATAGCCGTGAATTAAAGTTTTATCTCGCTACGGTTAATGTTCAAACCTTGTCTGCTCGTGTAACTGTCAGCTGTAATAAATTATATCCCCATTAAAATATGATACGTAATAGACGTAGATTTAATAAATAGTATATTTGCCTTGTGTAAATAACAATATATAGGAACTGTATCTAAAATAAATAAGGGGTGATAAATAAATGCTAATACAACAGGCTGGAAAAATAGACATTTATTAATTTTAATATCTTACATATTTAGTATATGTTGACACGATGCACAATGAAAACTGCTCCGTTTGAAAGGTTTCATGCTGGAGAGCTGCTTAAAAGAACGTTTTTTTTTTTTTTCTCTCTTGTAAATGTAAACGAGTGTAAATGCCAACATCATAATATATGTCGAAATGATTAATGACTATCACGCAAAACATGAGCACATTGATGTCATTAAATGAGTCTGCTTTTTTATTCCAACCATTTCTCCTGTTCGGAGGCTTCCATAAATATTTAGTTAATACGTAGGTTTACATCCTTCCTAAGTTTAATGGTAAATGGTCTGCACTTATATAGTGCTTTTTTATTAACCTTAGAGGTTACCAAAGCGCTTCACACTGTGTCCCAATCACCCATCCACACTCACATTCTCACACCAATGGCGGCAGAGCTGCCATGCAAGGTGCTAGCCTGCCATTGGGAGCAACTCTGGGTTCAGTGTCTTGTCCAAGGACACTTCGGCATTTGGAGCCGTGTGGGCCGGGATTCGAACTACCGACCCTGCGATTGGTAGCCGACCCACTCTACCATCTGAGCCATCTAAGTAAATTGTGACTTAGTGCCCATTTATGCCACAACTAGGCTAAGTTGTAACAAACGTATAACTGTTGCAACCGGCCCCTGGACTTGTGTGTGTGTGGCTGTGCGCGCTGCAGAGGCTTTGGTTATAGCAAGCGCACAGGCGCGCGCCACACGGACAAGAATTTCTGCAAGCATGCATCAGATTAGTGTTTCAAGTTAAACTGTGTTGCTTTTACAAGCGTTGATTGGGTGGGTTACGGTGTTCCATTTAGATCAAATTTCTTTTTTCCGGGGTTATCAATCTAAATGATTGCTCTGACAAATAAAGTAAATTGTTAAAACTCAAACTTGAGCTTTTACTGTGGCAGATTTATTCTGGGACACGTGCCCAAGTAAAAGGGGTCTAGTGACTCGCCTGAATTTTGCATCAGATTAGTAAATAATTGGATATGTTGCATTTCCTGATCCGAACAAATGCTGTCTCTAATGCAAATGCATTTTGCTTTATAATGCACAAAGATATACAGTTTTGACAAGCATCGTTTAGCCTTACAAAGGAGTGGAGTCACCAATGATTCAGTGTGATGTAAGAATAGAGGTTTTTTTTTTCTTTTTACTTTTTCCCCCATTTTTCCCCCAATTTGGTATACCAATTCCAAATGTGCCTTATGTCTTCATGGTAACATAGTGATTTGCCTCAATCCAGGTGGCAGAGGACAGATCTCAGTTGTAAAGACCGTCTGAGAACGTCAATCTGCACATTTTATTACGTGGCTTGTTGAGCGCGTTGCCACAGAGCGGTACCATGTCTGGAGGCTTCACGCCATCCTCCAGCATCCACGCTCAACTCACCACACACCTCACCGAGAATGAACCACATTATAGTGACCACGAGGAGGTTTTCCCCATGTGACTCTACCATCCCTGCAAACCGGGCCAATTCGGTTGCTTTGGAGACCTGACTGGAGTCACTCAGCACACTCTGGGAATCGAACTAGCGAACTCCAGGGGTGGTAGCCAGCGTCTTTACCACTGAGCTACCCAGGCCAATAGTGGTTTTAACCACCACGCAAACCACGCAATTGCATGGGGCCCGGTCGGGGGGGGCCCCGCTCCGGTAGGAAAGCTCCTCAAAAAATGCTTGAGGTGTGACATGTTATTCTGGGTACACGTGCGAATACGATGTTGTCAGCGCTCTTGAAGTGGTTCACATTAGAAGCCGCTGAGGTCGGACAGGTGAGGTTTTTTTTAAAAGTAGGGTTCAGGTTTGTAATTTATTAAAAAATATATAGGCCTTCTGAAATTGTTTTGTGCACGTGCTCTCACTCACAGATACGGCCAAACGGATGAGTTGAGGGCTGTTCACACCGATCGTGTTTTTGCCTGCATCTGCTCTGTTTTGCCATTGTTTTCCTGTGTAAACACGTGCTGCAGGTACGTCCATACCTGCTGCACTGCATCTCACTGTTTCTTCAGTGTCTCACGGAGGACTGGCACATTTTTAGATACTGTGTTTATAAGACAACTTAATACACAGCTTAATAAGAGCATCAGGATTAAAAAATGCATGCCGAGACACCTACGTTTAGATTGTGTGTGTTTTTTTTTGTTTTTTTTTAGCACAGATGTCACAAAGTTGTAACATTCTGAACAAGTTCAGGTTGCAAAGAGGGGATTGTTACAATTATTCCAGATTGTTCTGCAACAAAATTTTATTTTTGCAGCGCTTTATAAGCGGCAATGTTTTTTTCCTTCTGCTCTGTGCTGAGGGGCTGCCATGCCTTGCATGTTTATTGTTAGTTACAAATGTTGCCTACAATGCTTACATAAAATACAGCTTCAGTCAGAATATAAGGTCCAGGTTAAAGTAAAGTAAATAAGACCGAATTATATTACTATTGTATACAACAAATCCTCTAAGTAATACAGATACTGTATCATATTATAATGACCAATCATTTTTAGGTTATAAAATTAATAAATAACTACTAAATTCCAAAATGTTATTGGGTGAAGTAGTAGGTTTTGCAGACCCTGTTCAAAAACTGGAAAACATGCATTAATTATCTTTAACTAGATTTTTATATTTTAAAAAATGTACTTGGCCTCAATGGTTGATGGGATGAATTTAAAATTACGATTTAAAATATATTTAATGTAATTTGTTAAGCAAATATTTTCAAAATGGTGCCCCAGCTTGGTTGGTTTCTTGGGGCCTCAGAAATCATAAACCCGACCCTGCATATATATATGTTTAAAAGTTTCATTTTTGAAAATAATATATAATTATTAGTAATATATAGCAATAATATTACTGATAAATGATGTATGTATTAGTAAATTATCTTATTATTGGGAAAGGTGAGGAAATATTAACTGTCTGTTAAGCCATCTTTACACAGTCGAGTTAAGCCTGCTCTGTGGCCTGTACCTGCTCAAAACTCTGTGAAAAGACACACTGCCATATAAAAGCGAGACAGAATGATGTCTGCTCTGACCCACCTCAGCCCCTGGTATCAAAGGCAGTTCTGATGCTGATTTGCTTCTGTGTTAATGAAATCAGAGCAGCCTTAAACTTTGTTTTTGTAACGACAGGTCATATATTTCATTATTTAGTTTCATAAATAATTAAAATGATTACTTCATATTTTCACTCATTTAATATTTTTTTATTCATATTTTATTTTTAAAACATTCATTTCATAACAGTATTTATGCATTTGTAACTGTTGTGTAAAAGCATTTAGCCTGCACTGAGCAGCATAAAACAGTTTGTGTAAATACACATAAATGCCACTTCACATGCAGCTTCTGTGCCACTTTGCAGTGTAAAGATGACTCTAGTATCTGTTTATGTTTGTAAAAGGTGTTTAAATCTACAGTTCTTTAACACAGGGCTTTGAGTACATCAATACAATGGCAAGCCAATGATTGAACTTCAGCTGTTATATAAATTAAGAAATAATGCTGTCACAGCCGTGACCTGCTTTCCCTTATTATGTGCCGTTACACTGGCAACAGGGGCCTTTAATCACAACAAGGCATGTGGGAGATTAAACTCCTTGAGAACTTTACTGAACAGAATCACTGGGCTCTTCACCATAGGTTAAATGTAAATGTGAATGAGGCTTCTGTTATCTAGGTACCAAATAACAGGAAACAAAGTCTTTGATTTGTACTTTACGATAGCACACATGTCTGTAATATAAGTACTAATGCAAGTGAATAATAGTGAAACACATCCGTTTATCTAGAACACTACATTTACTGAGCAAAGGTCATGTGTGGTTTACAGAACACATGTAGACTACATCTCTACAGCTAAAGTGTTGCAAAAAATTTTTGGGGGCAAGATCATAGCAGCAAGATCCCGTATACTTTTTCTATTTTGTATTTGTATTTTATTTTAGTGATATAGTTCAAATTAAAATTGTCTCATCATTTACTCACCCTCATACCATCTCAGATGTGTATGACTTTTTTGTGTGCTGAACATGAATGTAGATTTTTAGAAGAAAATTTCAGCTCTGTAGGCCTATTCCTTTAAATCAATTAATGCAACAGTATCATTACACCACATGAATATACAGTATCACTCTCAGCTTTATCTGGCTGAACTCAGAGATGTCTGGCTGTATTTTGCAAACAGTATGGAAGGTGGTTGTGGAAGAAAGAGCAAGAAAACAATGATAGGGAGATAGAGAGGGATAAATAAAGAGAGACATTGAGAGATAAATGAAGACAGACAGAGAGAAGCGGAGAGTTAAAAAAAAACACCTGGTTTGTAATTACACATTTTCATTCCTTAGGCCTTGTTTTGCTCATTTCAAAAGATACATTTAAAATACTTACAATACTATAATAAATTATTTGATGTGATTATAATAAATGAACGTAAAAGTAATAGTACTACAACTGATGGTGTAAATTAACCCACTTTTTTGTAAAGCTAAACGATGTTGTTTACAACAGTGGTTCTCAACCTTTTTGACTCCAAGGCCCCCCACTGTCCAAGACAATATTTCAGATTCGTTGTTTAGCCAATCAGAAGGCTTGGAGATGTTTTCTGTCTGTCAGTTATTCTGTGTTTACACAGGGCTGCCCATATGTGGACAGAAGGAAGTTGATAGCCTCATTTTAACAGTTGTGTGTTTGTTTTGACAACTAAAGTCATAGTTGGTGTAACTGTTCAGGTTTTCTGAGATTAAACTGCATGTTTACTTTAATTTTCACACCTGTGACATATGATGCTCTCCTGACCTGCTCCATGAGATTTAAATTGTATTAACTTCTAAATGAAACATTTGATTTTCATCAAATTTAGTACACCAATGCAACATGGTCCTGAAGGAGCATGAAAAGTTGGTGGAAAAGATCGGATATTAGGTGGCACTAAAACTGGAAATTTGACAATGGCCTCTCTGATATCTCTGTGATACTAAAATTATGGTGCTAACAGACTCTGGTTTATACTTACCTGTTAATGCATGCCTTTAAATAATATATAATACATTTTAATAATTTGTGTTTTGTTTGTGGTATTTATTATACTTTAGCATTATTTTTAATTCCTAATTTTATTTGGAGATTGGAGTCTGTGGTTTTGTTTGAGTGTTGTGCTCTTATTGATTTCCTGAAATAATATAATTGCCACAGTAACAATATTTTAACCCATATTTATGCAATATCAGTTAAGTTTTTTTTTTTAAAATTCTAAATCTCTTTCTCTCGACAGTAATGTGAATCCCCGTCCTTCATCTAAGATTCCACAAAAAGGCCCAGATACTTCACTACCTTGCAAGGGATGCAAGTATGTAAAACATGCTTGTATTATCCTTACCCTAACCCTAATTTCAAAGTACTCCATTGGCATGATTGTTTTACATATTATATTGGCAAAGCATCAGTACCCATAACAGAAACAAAAAATCATAATAACTGAATTAATTATAAAGAAATAAGGTACCCAGTAATAATCTTATCTCTTACATCTCTAAACTTATCACAGTGCTTTTGTCTCACACCAGTGTCACAGTGGGCACCAACATTTTCTTCCGTTTTGTTCTTACCTATTTAAGTTTGTCATACATTTTACCCCCATTCCAGAACATAGAATTTTATAATAAAGACCAAAGTGCCAAATGGAATATTATGCTTTTTTTTTTTTTTTTTTTAATCTACAAAAAATCATAAATGTAGCTTTTTTTAGTGTGCATGCTCATTGAGTTGGGGATGTAGTGTGTGAATTTGCATTTGATCTTTATTATAAGAACCAGAAAAATAGCATGATGTTGGTAAGATTTGTGATGAAGGTGAGTGTGACTTTATTTAATCTTCATTAGACTCTAACTGTGTCTGCCTTTTTCTATGGCTAGACTTTGTTTCTATGGCTAGATTAGATCTTGTTAGACTTAAACAGTGTCATTTGAAGTTACAAAAGAAATGACACGTTATTCAATTTTGAGATTTGTTAGTTTTTAGATCATCACGTGCATCTTATTGTATTAATTCCTTACTGAACAGTTTTCTGTAGTTGGTTGTGAATCCCTTTAGACTGCATGTCATTTCTGAAAGATATCATACATTTTATCCTGTATGTGTATTTCATTTTTTCAGAGACAGTGCGTTAATTGCCAAAGCACTGGAGAGCTACTCAAATGAATGGAATAAACAGGAGGCAAACTTTAAAACGTTCAGGTAACCAGTTGCTCAGAGAAGACCATTAGCTGTTTTCTTAAAGGTCAAACTGTGCCTGCAAGGTTCATTGTTGTATAAAAACACTGTATTGTTGATTATGGATCATAGCCAGGATTTCTTTAATAATAAAAATAATAAATTGTATTTATAGGTGCCTTCAACACTCTCAAGGACACCTTACAGACATAATACATTTTACAATAAGAGAACATAAAAGATAAAAAACTAAAATCACATATACATATTTGCATTATCATAGGAATATATACCTTCATAAATAAGAGTTATTTGTAGTAAGCTAATTTAAAAAGGTGGGTTTTGAGGAGGAATCTGAAAGTGAAAAGACGATCACAATTTTGGATATCTGGCAGTAAAGATTTGCAGAGTCGTGAAGCAGCACTGCTAAAGGATCTGGATCCCATAGAAGTCAGACGAACTGAAGGTATCACAAGAGACAGAGAGAGCAACAGGATCTAAGCGTGCGGGTAGGAGAATGTATATGAAGAAGCTCGAGATGATAGGATGGTGCTAGACTATGAAGAGCCTTGAAAGTCAATAACAGAATCTTGTAATCAATATGAAGTTTAACAGGGAGCCAGTGAAGTTGTTGAAGAATAGGAATTATATGGACCGAGTTAGAAGTTTGTGAAATAATCCGTGCAGCCGAGTTTTGTACCAGCTGTAATTAATGCTGAAGTTTTTGTGGTAGACCAAATAGAAGGGAATTACAATAATCCAAGCGGTACGTGACCAGAGCATGTACGAGAGTGGCAGTGCTGTGAATTGAGAGGGAAGGGCGATGACGATTTATGATGTGCAAGTGGAAATAAGCAGACCGGGTTATATAATATGTGCCTTCAAAAGAAAGAGTGCTATCCAGAATAACACCCCGACTCTTAATTTTCAAACAGGGAATTACAGTGGAATTGTCAATGTTCAGAGCAAAACGTTTTGATTTGGCAAGATTAGACTTTGTACCTACAAGAAGAACCTCAGTTTTATTACTATTGAGTTTGAGAGAGTTACAAGAAAACCATGATTGTATTTCAAGTAAACCGTTCTCTATTTCAAGTAAACCATTGGAAGCATTCCAAATGCTTCCAATGTCTTCATGTACCCAATTTACAAAATTATCCCAAATCAGTCACTATTCTGGGATGCCCTATATGTCTAAGTGTTTTTTATATTATTATTAGATATTCATATGACCGCAACACAACAGACTAAGTGTATTAGGGTCTAAAGTGTCTGTTTCAATTTAGGTCATTACTAAACAGCAAGTGCCATGCTGTGTCCAAAGCTGTGGTCACACAGAATAACACACCAGTGGGGTCAAAGATTATCTATGACGGAGAGAAGAGAAAGGCACTGCAGGTGACACAAGCCCTGTTCAGCATCTTAACTAAGGTATTATGTGATCCAAATATGTTAAAACATACTGGCATATAAGCACATGTAGCATACATGCGCACCATTTGCATTTGTGTGTGAGTGTGTAGGAACAACCCTTTGGAAATGCAACTTGGGAGTCCTGTGCAGTGGTGGGCAATGGAGGTATTGTAGCCAATAGCAGCTGTGGAGAGCAAATTAATTCAGCCCAGTTTGTCATCAGGTAAGGAGGATCAAATCACCCCACTAAAATCAATCAGTCCTAAAATTAGTAGTAGGTACAAACAAGAAGGAATATAAATATATGCATAAAGCTGAAGTGTGTAATTTCTGTGCCACTAGCGTTCAATCAGGTTATTTCCAATCACTTTCACTGTCTGCCAATGGTCAAACAAAAAGATAGTCCTGCCCCAATTTAAGTCATTGGTTAAGCAAATTTTGCTGACTGATCTGGATGCTCAAACAACAATTTTGCCACAGTGTTTATAGTTTTAATAGTATCGGTATTTAAACGTCTCCGGAAAATCAGGCTCCAAATGGCTTTCTTATGTCTCTGCATATTTAGCTGGGATTTGAAGAAAGTTACATACTTAACATTAGAAAAATCACACACTTCAGCTTTAAAACTGGATTAGATGTGGGCCCAAAAAAGTCATCTATTTCTTTAGATTACTTATCAATAAAAATGGCCTAATCAACCTATGCCCATCTGTGTATTCTTAGATGTAACCTTCCGCCACTGGGGAGCCAATATGAGCAAGATGTGGGCAACAAAACAAACTTGGTGACTGCAAATCCCAGCATCCTCCACGAGAAGTGAGTCTGTGACTGTGATTTGTAACCATACAGTTGAAGTCATTAAAACACATTTTTTAACCACTCCACAGATTTTATATTAGCAAAATATAGTCGTTTAGGACATCTACTTTGTGCATGACATGAGTAATTTTTCCAACAATTGTTTACAGACAAATTGTTCCACTTTTAATTGACTATGTCACAATTCTAGTTGGTCCGAAGTTTACATTCACTAAGTTAACTGTGCCTTTAAGCAGCTTGGAAAAACCAGGAAATTATGCCAAGCCTTTAGGCAATTAGAAAATTTGATTCTGATAGGCTAATTGGAGTCAATTGTATGTGTACAATACTGTGCAAAATGTTTTGGCACTTGGAAAAAATGTTGCATAGTCAGAATGTCTTCAAAAATAATGCCATAAATAGTTTTCATTTATCAACTAACGTCATACAAAGTCCAGTAAACATAAAAAAGCTAAATCAATATTAGGTGTGACCACCTTTGCCTTCAAAATAGCACCAATTCTCCTAGGTACACCTGGATACAGTTTTTCTTGGTTATTGGCATATAGGATGTTCCAAGCTTCTTGATGAATTTGCCACAGTTCTTCTATCTATTCCGGCTGTCTCAGTTGCTTCTGTCTCTT
Source organism: Xyrauchen texanus (assembly GCF_025860055.1). Classification (NCBI taxonomy): domain Eukaryota; kingdom Metazoa; phylum Chordata; class Actinopteri; order Cypriniformes; family Catostomidae; genus Xyrauchen; species Xyrauchen texanus. Next base: position 32,454,456 of record NC_068283.1, on the reverse strand, counting down.
CTTGTAATCCCAGACTGACTCAATATTCAGTGGGAGGGCTCTGTGGGGACCATGCCATCTGTTGCAGGGCTCCCTGCTCTTCAATTCTATTCTATTTGCAAAATAAATGTTTGAGAGCCTAAAATGCATATATCCTATTGACACACTAAAGCTGAAAATATAAATAACCATCTTAAGACAAATGTTTTTGTGAAGCATCTTATGTGCCTAAGACTTTTGCAAAGTACTGTACCTGTGGATGTATTTTAAGGCCTACCTTCAAACTCAGTGCCTCCTTTGCTTTACATCATGGTAAAATCAAAAGAAATTAGCCAAGACCTCAGAAAAACAATTGTGAACCTCCACAAGTCTGGTTCTTCCTTGGGAGCAATTTCCAAACACCTGAAGGTACCATGTTCATCTGTACAAACAATAGTACGCAAGTATAAACACCATGGGACCCTGCAGCCTTCACACCGCTCGGGAAGGAGACACATTCTGTCACCTAGAAATAAACGTAGTTTGGTGTGAAAAGTGCAAATCAATACCAGAACAGCAGCAAAGGACCTTGTGAAGATGCTGGAGGAAACAGGTAGACAAGTATCTATATCCACAGTAAAACAAGTCCTATATCAACATAACCTGAAAGGCTGCTCAGCAAGGAAGAAGCCACTGCTCCAAAACTGCTATAAAAAAGCCAGACTACAGTTTGCGAGTGCACATGGGGACAAATATCTTTTTGGAGAGATGTCCTCTGGTCTGATGAAACAAAAATTTTACTAATTGGCCATAATGACCACAATTATGTTTGGAGGAAAAAGGGTGTGGCCTGCAAGCTGAAGAACATCATCCCAACTGTGAAGCATGGGGGTGGCAGCATCATGTTGTGGGGGTGCTTTGCTGCAGGAGGGACTGGTGCACTTCACAAAATAGATGGCACATGAGGAAGGAAAATTATGTGGATATATTGAAGCAACATTTCAAGACATCACCCAGGAAGTTAAAGCCCGGTTGCAAATGGGTCTTCCAAATGGACAAGCATACCTTCAAAGTTGTAGCAAAATGGCTTAAGCACAACAAAGTCAAGGTATTAGAATGGCCATCACAAAGCCCTGACCTCAATCAAATCCTCAATGTGTGGGCAGAACTGAAAAAGCGTGTGCGAGCAAGGAGGCCTACAAAACCTGACTCGGTTACACCAGTTCTGTCTGGAGGAATGGGCCAAAATTCCAGCAACATATTGTGTGAAGCAACCCAAATTGTTTGACCCAAGTGAAACTATTTAAAGGCAATGCTAACAAATATAAAAAAATTGTATGTAAACTTCTGGCCCACTGGGAATGTGATGAAAGAAATAGAAGCTGAAATAAATAATGATCTCTATTATTCTGATATTTCACATTCTTAATATAAAGTAGTGATCCTAACTGACCTAAGACAGGAAATTATTTCTATGATTAAATGTCAGGAATTGTGAAAAACTGAGTTAAAATGTATTTGGCTAAGGTGTATGTAAACTTCTGACTTCAACTGTATATGTGCTATTAGAAACAATATATTTAGTGTATAAGGGGCTTTCAAACTGGCAGTTTACTCCAAACAGAGCACTGTTTGCATGAACAATTGGCCATATGAAAGCTGTTTTGAGGAATGGGAAGCAGACCGTAGTAACAAACCCAAGACTACCTGTAGGAAGTGGTTTGAGCTTGGTTGCAATGAAACGGTGACTCTGTTTTCATGAGGGAGAAAACCACCTGTACTCATGTACCCACTTGTTCAGGAAGTAAAATAACTTGGGCATGCGTTTTTGCCAATTTAAGCATGACGACATCATCAATTGCACAAAAAAAACATGAGTGGCAGGGGAACATAAGCAGCACTGCAAATACATTGCTGGGACAACCAGCTGTCTTTTCATAAAAAGATTGTGAGCATCAGATATAGTTGCCTTCTCCTGGACATGCATATCTTCTGAATTATGGCAGGAACAACCGCACTCCGATTAGGACTGCAGCAAAAATGCCCAGTATGAAAACCAATTAAGATAAAGTTGAACAAACATTTTCTTTTAAAGACTTGTATTTAAAGGGTTAAAGTTCACCCAAATACACTCACCTAAAGGATTATTAGGAACACCATACTAATACTGTGTTTGACCCCCTTTCGCCTTCAGAACTGCCTTAATTCTACATGGCATTGATTCAACAAGGTGCTGAAAGCATTCTTTAGAAATGTTGGCCCATATTGATAGGATAGCATCTTGCAGTTGATGGAGATTTGTGGGATGCACATCCAGGGCACGAAGCTCCCGTTCCACCACATCCCAAAGATGCTCTCTTGGGTTGAGATCTGGTGACTGTGGGGGCCATTTTAGTACAGTGAACTCATTGTCATGTTCAAGAAACCAATTTGAAATGATTCGAGCTTTGTGACATGGTGCATTATCCTGCTGGAAGTAGCCATCAGAGGATGGGTACATGGTGGCCATAAAGGGATGGACATGGTCAGAAACAATGCTCAGGTAGGCCGTGGCATTTAAACAATGCCCAATTGGCACTAAGGGGCCTAAAGTGTGCCAAGAAAACATCCCCCCACACCATTACACCACCACCACCAGCCTGCACAGTGGTAACAAGGCATGATGGATCCATGTTCTCATTCTGTTTACGCCAAATTCTGACTCTACCATCTGAATGTCTCAACAGAAATCGAGACTCATCAGACCAGGCAACATTTTTACAGTCTTCAACTGTCCAATTTTGATGAGCTCTTGCAAATTGTAGCCTCTTTTTCCTATTTGTAGTGGAGATGAGGTGGGGTCTTCTGCTGTTGTAGCCCATCCGCCTCAAGGTTGTGCGTGTTGTGGCTTCACAAATGCTTTGCATACCTCGGTTGTAACGAGTGGTTATTTCAGGCAAAGTTGCTCTTCTATCAGCTTGAATCAGTCGGCCCATTCTCCTCTGACCTCTAGCATCAACAAGGCATTTTCGCGCACAGGACTGCCGCATACTGGATGTTTTTCCCTTTTCACACCATTCTTTGTAAACCCTAGAAATGGTTGTGCGTGAAAATCCCAGTAACTGAGCAGATTGTGAAATACTCAGACCGGCCCGTCTGGCACCAACAACCATGCCACGCTCAAAATTGCTTAAATCACCTTTCTTTCCCATTCTGACATTCAGTTTGGAGTTCAGGAGATTGTCTTGACCAGGATCACACCCCTAAATGCATTGAAGCAACTGCCATGTGATTGGTTGATTAGATAATTGCATTAATGAGAAATTGAACAGGTGTTCCTAATAATCCTTTAGGTGAGTGTATAACATTTATGTTATTTTCTCACCCTCATGGCTTTGTTTTACAAAAGTGTTACATAATGTGTCATGGTTACTGTTGTAACCTCCATTCCCTGATGGAGGGAACGAGACATTGTGTCGAATGTAGTGACACAAGGGGTCTTTCTTGAGAGCCTCGTGTACCTCTGATTATGAGAAATTGGCAGACAGAATTTTCTTGTCCCGCCTCGGACATACGGGTATAAAGGGAAGCAGGCATGTGTCTGTCAGTCATGTTTTTGCTCTGAGGAGCCGAGAATAAGGTACGGCCATTTACAGTGGTAGGTCTAGTGTCGTGGCAAGGGGGACACAACGTCTCGTTCCCTCCATCAGGGAATGGAGGTTACAACATTGACCGAAGGGGAACGTCATGGTTACTCAACGTTGTGTCGAATGTAGTGACACAAGGAGTCCCATTTAAAAGCGCCATGCACTAGACTGTGTTACGTGAACTGCTGACACAGGTGCAAGCAAGCTACTGCGTGCTAGAAGCAACTGTATCGGCCTCAAGTAACCCTCCCCAACGTCCCCAGAAAAGGTGTCATATACAGAACTTAGGTTCCCAGCACCCCTAAGGGGGAACAGGCGACATGACTATCATGGAAGCAAGCCGGCCAACTGTGGCCTTTTCTCTCTCTATGTTTCTCGTCATAGAGCATAAACGCTATGAAATGCATCGGGGAAGGCGATCTTTCCCGTTCCTATTCTTTCAGGGGGAAAAGACCCTGCAGAGACCACATCCTGCCCAGACTGGGGGGAGGTGACTTGTGGCCAATACGCAACATGGGTTGTCAAGCCACACGTGGGAGTGGCGCGGTGGTAGGTCCTACCTGATGAGGGAGGAGCACTACAAACACCGTGACTGGGGGCAGAAGGACTGCCCAAGGGAGACGGTGGTCTGCCGACAGTGGGACCGTCCTGCGGAAAATACATCACAGGGAGTTGCCTGAAGAGGGAATTAGGCCTGTGGAGATCTACCCCAGTACAGAGGCTCGTAAAGTGTCTAGTCGCAAATTCCTCCACTTAATTCGCAGGCCAGAAGGCTAGGGAGGAAGATCATCCAGGAAGCGAGAGCTTAGTGGCTAACCTGGGAGAGCGCACTGCATCACTTTGGTGAAGGGCGCTAGGTGCAAGCGGAACACCTGGTCGGCTGTTCCGTATTACTGAGTTCTACCGGCTCGGACCTGACAAAACATGGGACGGGACCGACTCAACCCTGAGATTATAGAATCTCGAAAAGGTATTGGGTGTTGCCCAGCCCACTGCTCTGCAGATGTCTGCTAGGGAGGTGCTCTTGGCAAGTGCCCACAAGGATGCCACACTTCTCGTCGAATGTGCTCGAACCCGCAAGGGTGTGGGCATGGCCTGGGTCTGGTAGGCCAGGGAGATAATGTCAACGACCCAGTGAGCTAACCTCTGTTTGGAGACGACATTCCCTTTCCGCCTCCGCCTAATCAGACAAAGAGCTGCGCGCGGTCCAAATAGATACCCAAAGCACGTACCGGACACGGCAACGAAAAGGCTGGGTCTGCCTCCCCCCGGGGCAGTGCTTACAGGTTCACGACCTGATCCTTGAAGGGGGTCATGGGAACCTTGGGCACGTAGCTCGGTCGCGGTCTTAGGATGACATGAGTATCTGCCTAACCGAACTCCAGGCAAGTGTCGCTGACAGAGCACGCTTGCAGGTCCCCAACACTCTTGATGGATCAGGAGGGCCGTCTTCAAGGAGAGGGCCTTGAGCTCAACAGAGTCCAGTCCGCGATAGCGGCTACATTCACCTTCAAGGTGGAGGGGGACAGCCTCCCCTCTAACCTCTCTTGCAGAATTGAAAGCACTGACCGAATTGCACATCTCCGCATGTCTTCAGACTGGGAAGAACACAAATGTAACTTTTTTAACTTTAACTTTAGGGCGTAAAGTTGCTTGGTAGAAGGAGCTCTGGCTTGGTCTACGACTGCAGGTGGTAGGTCACTCAGATCTTCCACGTCCCATCCAGGGGCCAGACGTGGAGGTTCCAGAGGTCTGGTCGCAGATGCCAGAGGGTGCCCAGTCCCAGGGAGGTGCTGCCGTGAGGAGTGGTGAGATCTGAGAACCAAGTCCGAGTGGGCCAGTAAGGGGCCATGAAGGTGACTTGTTCCTCGTCCTCCCTGATCTTGCACAGCACCAGTGCAAGAAGGCTCACTGGGGGAAATGCGCACTATCCCGAAAGGGCCCTCTGTCAGGGAGTACCAGAGCGGGATTGGGAATTGTCTTGGGAGGCAAAGAGATCTACCTGTGCCATGCCAAACCATCCACAGATCAGCTGGACCACATGGGGGTGAAGCCTCCATTCTCCGCAGGGCGAGACCTTATGCGACAGCTTAGGCCAGACAGCTGTTGTGTTGAAGTTGCCAGGGATATGAGTGAGATATGAGCGACCTTAGTCTCTGCTGACTCCAAAGGAGGAGATGGCAGGCGAGTTATTACATATGACGAGAGCGCACGATGCCTTGGCAATTTATGTATGCTACTGTCGCGGTGCTGTCTGAACAGATCAAGACATGCTTGCCCCGGATCAGCGGGAGAAACCTCCGCAGGGCAAGGAATACAGCCAGCAACTCTTGGTAGTTGATGTGCATATGCAGCCGGGGCCCTATCCAGGAGCCAGCAGCTGTGTGCCCGTTGCACACACCACACCAACCCCATTGAGAGGCGTCTGTGGTGACCACGACATGTCTGGACACCTGCTGTAGGGGGACTCCAGTCTGCAGAAAACAGAGGTCTGTCTAAGGGTTGAAAGTCTGACAGCAGGAAGGGCACGGTATTAACACGGTATGAGCCGTGGCGCCATGCCCATCTTGGGACTCCAGTCTGAAGCCAGTGCTGAAGCAGTCTCGTATGCATCAACCTGAGCGGTGCGACCACAGCCGAGGATGCCATATGCCCCAGGAGCCTTTGGAACTGTTTTAGAGGAACCACTGTGCCGAGTTCAAAGAGAGCGAGGCACCTGAGCACCGACTGCGTGCGCTCGTTTGTGAGGCGTGCTGTCATCGAGACTGAGTCTAACTCCATGCAGAGGAAAGAGATGCTCTGAACTGGGGCGAGCTTGCTCTTTTCCCAGTTCAACTGAAGCCCTAGATGGCTGAGGTGCCTGAGCATCTGTTATCTGTGAGTGCATAGTAACTCTCGAGAGTGAGCAAGTCATCGAGGTAGTTGAGTATGCGGATGCCCACTTCCCATAGCGGGGCAAGGGCTGCCTCTGCGACTTTTGTGAAGACACGAGTGGACCGGGACTGGCCAAAGTGGAGGGAGGACCTTATACTGATATGCCTGGCCGTTGAACGCGAACCGTAGGAAGGGTCGGTGTCGAGCCAAGATGGAGATGTGGAAGTATGTGTCCTTCAGGTTTACCGCCGCAAACCAATCTTGATGCTGAATGCAGGTTAAAATCTGTTTTTTAAAATCTGCTAAAATCTGAGCATTTTGAACGGGAGTTTGTGTAAAGCCCGGCTGAGAACTCGCAAGTCTAATATTGGACGCAACCCACCAAATGTTTTGGGTACGACGAAATAAGGGCTGTAGAAACCCTTCATTTCGGCTGGAGGGATGGGCTCTATCGTTGCCTTGAGTAACAGAGTTGTAATCTCTGCCCGTAAGGCGCTGGCGTTTTTGCCAAGCATCGAGGTGGAACGAACCGCTGAAACGAGGTGGGAGCCTGGCAAATTTAATTGCGTTGCCGAGTCGGATGGTCCTGGCCAGCTTGATAGCGGGTGGCAGTGGCGACTCTATTCCCTGGCGGATGGTATCAGCTCCTCTGCCTCCTGGTGGACCACTCCAGTACCATCAAACCAATCCTCTCCTCGGCGTTGTAATCCTCCATCAGCGGCGAGGGCTCTCTGATGGCATGTCTCCCCCCAATCTCGGGTTTCGCCACCAGTGTAATGAATCTCTACTTGTTGGATAAAGGAGGAAGCAGGAACTGGTTAACTATCAACAGACGTTTTATAAAACACTGACAAAGGCTTAACTTAAACAAAAGTGTGCACACACGAACCCTGCTGCGTGCATCTCTCTCTCTCTCTCTCTCTCTCTCTCTCTCTCTGGTGTCCCGCTCCTCCTCTTATCTCTCTTCTGCTGATTGGGCAACTCGGTGCCGGGCGTGCATCCTCTAGGCCCGGCCACGCCCTCCTTGTCATAGATGCTGTTTATAGAGCTTAATCTGTCCCTGAAACATTCCTTTGACCCTTTTCAGATCATGGGTACATCATAAGACAAAATAAGTAAAACCTAATCAGAAGTATCTCTCTCCTTCCCTTCTGTTTTCTACCCAGGTACAGCGGACTGATGGAGCGCCGTCGTCCATTTGCGGAAAGCCTTCATCCTTACGGACACGCATTATTGCTGCTACCTGCCTTCTCATATGGCCACAACACACCTGTATCCCTGCGTGCCTTTTACACACTGGAGGACTTTGGCAATGATGGCCTGCTGCCTGTTTTCCTGAACCCGGAGTACTTGAGGGGACTGAAGAAGTTCTGGCGTGAGCGAGGCCTTAACTCAGTTCGTCTCAGCACAGGGCTCATCATGGCTAGTTTAGCAATAGAGATTTGCAATAACGTCCATTTGTATGGCTTTTGGCCTTTCAATAAACATCCGCATGACAATCGATCGATCACCAACCATTATTACGATGATCGGGCGAGCAAGAAGAATGTGCACTCCATGCCGACTGAGTTTGAACAATTACTGAAACTCCACAAGCAAGGTGTTGTTCGCATACACCTGGGGGAGTGTCAGTCCACTCACAGGTAAAACATGAGCCTAGAAGCAAACAATGTCTTGCTTTATGTACATCTGTGTATGTACACCTCCACAAAATACATCTTCCATTGAGAAAGGAGTTCAACATTTAGATGCAAACCTGCAAGTTTGAACTTTTTTGTTCGTTGTTAAGAGAATGAAAGGCATACTAGAAATGGAAGCTTCTGTATTAGTTCTACTAGGAAGACTCATATTAGTAAACTACATTTGTGAATTTCATGAGGTGTCCAGGTCACATTTAACGGCAAAAATCTAAATTAAGATATTATATTTTGCATAAAAAATTTAAGTCTACTATTAGGACCCTTAAGCTTTTTTTTGCATCGTGAAATTATTGTCAGGATAATTAAAGGAATATTCCAGGTTCAATAGAAGTTAAGCTCAAGTAACCACATTTGAGGCATAATGTTGATTGCCACAAAAATGTATTTCTACTATTCCCTCCTTTTCTTTAAAAAAGGCAAAAATCAAGTTTACAGTGAGGCACTTGCAATAGAAGTGGTGACCAATCTTTTGAGGGTTTAAAGGCAGAAATGCAAAGCTCATAATTTTATAAAATGTCCTTTTATACCTTTAATCTTATTTTTCACCATAATTCTCATTAATGTAATGCTAGTCTCATGGTCATTACTGTAACGTAAAAACATTATTATTTGAAAATATTTATACATCATGGTAGCACTTGTTATACTTTAGTAAATAAAACATTCACTGATTTTAATAAAAAAAAATAAAAAAGGCTAAATAATGTGCTTAATTTTCCTGTAAATAATGTCATAATGCAAAAAAATTCAAGGGGCCTAATAGTAGACTAAATCTTTTTAATGCAAAATATGATTATTATATATTTTTTTTCTTTTAGGGTGAAATGTGACATGGATTTTTCTTGACAGGTTTTGTGAGATGCACCATTCCATCGGACGGGTCTAAAGCACAAAGTTACTACACACAGTCTATCGCTACATGGTAAATTAATGTTTGTTCCGAGACTTTCTGGTAGAACCTGGCCACATGGAAGAGTGATGGGAAAGAAGCAGCTGTGCACACACACTTAAAAAAATATCAGATATGAACATGGACAACAAATTCATCACATGTTTTTAGTTACTTTGAGATAATCTTGCACACACGCAAATAACTGCTGAAAACAAATGTAATTAATTTAGCCTCTGCACTGTGAAGGAGTTTAATTAAGAAAATAATTCCAGATCAGCATCCTCCATAAACACCCTAAACACTCCTTTAGCTGTTTTGCCTTAGTCAGCTTTAAACATGCTCACTATAGGTGCTCCTCCATGTCACACTAATCACAAGTGCCAGTCTATACTCTAGAACATTTATCAGTGGAAATTAATTTGAACTCAGGTGTGCTTGATTAGCAGCACTGAATTCTAATTCTAGACCCAAATCTCAGCCAGGAAAAACAGGGATGTCTGAATGTTTGAAAACATGACATCACAATGGCTATGTTCAGAATGGAATACTGCTTTACTACTTCTACTGCACAGTATTATACACTGTATGCTATCTGCTGTTTTGTTTTTAAATACCAAGTGAAAAAGCAGACAATATTTCATGATACATTTTTAGAACGGTAGTATGCTACTTTTGTTTTTCAAATCTAGTAATATAATTTAAAACAAAAATGTTAAACTTTTTGTAGTCTGTTTAAATAATGAGTCAAGAAAGAGATGGTAAATATCACAACTGATATTATTTCCAGTTCATCTATCACTATGGATATGGAAGTAGTAGGCCATCTGGGTATTCCATGCATACAGAAAATATGCATACTGTGCACAGTATACATACTAATTAGTGCAGCAATAATAAGAGTAGTATGTTAATATGCTATTCCGGACATAGACAGTGTGTGGAAAAAAAATAGGAATCTTAGGTGTGGTTTAGCTCCACTCAGGAGTGAGAAAACAGGAGGTGTAGAAACTTGAATGTGCCAATTTTGCATGCTCTAATCTGAGCATGAAAGGGCAAATTAAATGAATGATTAATAATAAAAAAAAAAATTTTTAGAAGAAATGTAGTCTGTGTATTTTAAGTTTCTATGATTATTCAGTCTATGAATTTCTTAATTTGTCCTGTTTTTTTTTTTTACATAGGCAAAGTAAAGTCCTGATAAATCTTTCCATTTAAATGTGAATAAAGAAACATTGAGCCATTTAACAATCTCAAGGTAAAGACTGTTGACAATGAATTGGCCAGTAGTGAAAATTGAGCATTTTTTTGTGGTCAGTTCTTCTCACTGGGGCTTGTCAACATAATATTGCTTTGCAATTTGTGCCTTTTGAGACTCCAAAGTATATAGTTATGGCTTTATTTCTTTATGGTTTTTATAAAAAAGCACAAGAAACAAAATCATTTTTTTACAAATATTGTTTGCTTGGTGGGGTTGTAATGAAAACACCAAAGTAGTTTGATCAGGAAATCTGAAAAAACGTTTTTTTTTTTTTTAAAAATGTATCTTTTATATAAAGGATATACAGAGTGTGTTAAGAAATGGGTGGTGGTAGGGAAGAGAAAGAGATCTGCTCCATAACCTTCCTAAAGAGTGCTAAATTTTGCAAAACAACTACAAATGCATCAACACTCTGACAGAGACACAAAATACATTTTCGAATGAAATGACAGTTGTTGCGGGACAAGGGTGGAGGGGAGAACTATTACTTTAAGATTGTAAGAATGTGGTTTTTGTAGTTCTAACGGAGTGTTTTATGGGTAGTGAAGTCCGGGAAGAAGCGTGGTCGTAGTGTGGCTCTGTAAAAAAATATGGGAGAGCCATAGAGTTGTTCTGTTACATTCCCTTGAACCACCCGGGAATTTATGTTCACTGCAATACAGCAGAATAATTGTATGGATATGTGCTGAAGAAATAAAAGCGGCATGTTTGGGATAATCCGGTCCAACTCATCATTTATACGAACATGAACTAAACGAACTGTTACACACAGCTGCTAAGAGCGCCGCTGGGGTAAAAGGTAACACTGGGGGCTCGTCTTGGGATAAGTTCGTCGCATTTGGTGAGTCATATGGACATTCTGGATTATATTGTGAAGCAGATGTTATCAGAGAGAGGGAGCAAAAATGACGGATGTTCGTGAGAAAACGGGGATGACAAGAAAATATTCCAATGTAAATATGAGCAGTCAGTTGAACCCTGCTATGTCTGTAATGGCAGAGAATGAGGAGAAACGTATGCCCATCTCATTCACGGACTGGTTAAATGAATTGGATGTTCAAATGTCAGGTACTGACAGTAATAATAATCCATTTAAGACAAGTTTTGCCCCGTGCCCTCAATCAGCTCCAGTTTACAGGCCCGCTTATTATGAGTCGCATCAGCGAACAATGAGAGAAAACAACCCATTTAAAAGCAAGGTGGGAAATGAGTTTATGCATGACAGTGGAATTGATACACCATGTTTTATACAGAGCACTCCAGCGAATCTGAACCACCCACACGCCACGTGCAAAGAGCTTGCAGCTAAACAAATGTCACAATACATAACACCAATGAATCGCCGTTCATGTCAACATGATAATTGTACAGTTCAGCATAGCCTTTATGAGACTGAAAGTAATGCTGTTTACCCAGATGCTGATGAGCATTGTTTTCCTGAGCTTGCTAGACCCAGCCAGCGAGGAAGAAAGCCCCGCCAGGCATTATATGATCTATCATCTGACAGCGGAGAGGAATGCAATACCCCAAAAGAAAGAATTCCTACGCTCCGACCAGGTCAGTTTGATGGCTCAACATCATGGAGAGAGTTCCTAAATCGCTTTGAGGATTGCGCCAAAGCTAACCGCTGGTCTAAAAGGACAATGACTGTGCAGATGAGGTTTTGTTTAGTAGGTGCAGCAGGTGCAGTGATCCATAAGAACCCCAGGTCGAGCCGATGGGACTATGCTCGCATAGTGGAGGAAGTGGACGCCGCGTACGGCCCATCATCTGAACACGCTGCTGCCATTGGGATAGAACTGAGGCAGAGGGTCCGCAAGACAGGTGAGCCGCTACATGTGTTAAGGGATGATATCTATGAGAAAGTCTCCATTGTTTATGCAGATCGCTCTGAGAGAGAACAGGACTCTATCAGTGTTGAAGTGTTCACTAATGCCATGGGAGATGCTGACATCGTGCAAAGACTACTGGAAGAGTGCCCACGTACGCTGGGTCGTGCTTATGATATCGCACATAGATATGAAACCACACGACGAACAGCCACTAGTGTAACCCAACTCATGCAGTCCACCCTAAGACAGACGGAACGGAGAACCAGAGCAGCTGCATTACGGGAATACCCCGAACAAAGTGAAAGTGAGGGAGAGAATTCAGTGTCGTCACCCCCTGGGCAGAGACAGAAGCACTTCAGAGTCGAATCCAAACCTCGTCAACTAAAATTCAATAAGCGAGGAAAAATGAATTGGGAAGAAATCATATGTCACAACTGTCAAGGTATCGGCCATATGAGACGGAACTGCCCGTCACCCAGGCTCGATCTGCATCGTGTAACTCCAGCAGTACACCAGTCTACAGACATCCAACCTACCTCCACTGTTCTTCAAGTCAAGGGCACCGGTCCTGAAATGTGTATACATACACTGTTATACAATATGGAGCTATGTGCCCTCTTGGACAGCGGGGCCAGGAGAAATGTGTTACCTCGTCACTGCTATGAGGCTATTAATGCAGGTGTTCGACCCCCGCTCGAGTTATCGACAGTGCAGGCTCTGCAAGGAATAAGCCCTATAAATGTTGATGTTCTTGGGGAAGTCCATGTGCCGATACAGGTTGGGACCCATACAGTCAGTGTTAACTTCATTGTAGCCGATGTAATAGAGGGCACAGAAGCCATTCTTGGACACCCATTCCTGGAGCAAGCACGAGCACGCCTCGACTTTGGCAGCCAGAAAATTGTATTGTTCGGTGAGCAAATACCTTACTTTAATCCTAAAACCAAGCCCAGGGTGCATGTTGTTCGAATAGCACGCACCGCTGTCCTTGAGGCAGGACGTGAATACATCGTGCCAGGCAATGCCCATTTTCGAGAGAATGTACAGGGCGATGTGTTACTGTGCCCAACAAAAGGGTTCATGGAGAAACACCGGGTGTTGGTTGCACGGATTGTAATTGATGCTCAACCAAATAATCAAATACCCATCAGGCTGTATAACCCAGGTACCGTTGCTGTGAGAATAAGGAAAGGAGTCATTGCTGGGCTTCTCCAGCCTGCGGATGTTGTACGAGTCACCAACTCAGAGCTGCCATCTGCAAGCCCAACCTCCATGGCTGTTCCAAGTCATCTACAGTCCCTTTATGCAGAGAGTACGGTGGGTCTTGGGGAAGCAGAAAAATGTGAGCTGGCAGAACTCCTTAGTGCCTATGGGGATGTTTTCTCTACTGGACCGACAGACCTTGGTCGCACTAACCTGGTGCAACACGACATTCAAACCCGGCCGGGTCCGCCAGTGAAACAGCCGCCAAGGAGAATGGCTTTTGAGAAACAGCAAAATGCTGATAACCAGATCCAGCAAAATCTTGACACTGGCTTAGCTGTCCCTAGCCATAGCAGCTGGGCTTCGCCAATTGTTATGGTACAAAAGAAAGACCAGACCTACCGACTGTGTGTGGATTACAGAATTCTGAATGAACGCACTATTAAAGACGCTTACCCACTTCCACGAATCCAGGATACCCTGGATACACTGTCCAATGCGAAATGGTTCAGCACTTTAGATCTAGCCTCAGGCTATTGGCAAGTGGAGTTGACTCCGGAGGCTCGACAGGCAGCCGCGTTCTGTAGTAGGAAGGGGCTTTTTGAGTGGAATGTGATGCCTTTTGGTCTTTGCAATGCCCCGGCAACGTTCCAACGCTTAATGGATCGTGTCTTGGCTGGAATGCAATGGGAAATCTGCCTGGTCTATTTGGACGACATTATCGTGCTGGGGAAGGATGTCAAGGAAATGATTCAGCGCCTAGCGCAGGTGTTCGAGAGGTTACGTCAGGCCAACCTCAAATTGAAGCCCGCCAAGTGTTGTCTCTTCCGCCGACAGGTGATTTACCTGGGACACATTGTTTCGGAGGAGGGCATCGCCACTGACCCTCAGAAAGTGCAGAAGATTCAAGAATGGCCACAGCCCACCAATGTTAATGAAATTCGGCAATTCATTGGTTTGGCGTCTTACTACAGACGTTTTGTTAAAGATTTTGCAACAGTTGCCAAGCCTCTTCATAACCTGTTAAGAAAACATGCCCGATTTCAGTGGACCCCTGAAAGCCAACAAGCTTTTGACAAGCTGAAGGAACTACTCACCACTGCTCCTGTTCTGGGGTATCCTATGGACTGTGGCGACCTAATTCTCGATACAGACGCCAGCAACTTTGGAATCGGAGCTGTGTTATCCCAACTCCAACATGGTGAGGAACGTGTGCTGGCGTACGGTAGTCGAGGGTTGACGCCTACGGAACAGAATTACTGCACCACACGGAGAGAATTGTTGGCTGTAGTGGAGTTCACCGCACGCTTCCGTCAATACCTGCTGGGCAGACCTTTTATCGTGCGTACAGATCATAGTAGTCTACAGTGGCTCATAAAAATGAAAGAACCAGAGGGACAATTGGCCCGGTGGCTTGAGAAACTTGGGGAGTACGATTTCAGGGTTGTGCATCGCCCTGGGCGTTATCATGAAAACGCAGATGTGCTGTCCAGAAGGCCATGTCGTTCAACTTGTGCCTGCAGCATCAAAGAACCCTCTTTGAGCAGCCCTCAGCTCTGTCACCAGGCAGTTCAGTGTGATTTTGACATCAGACCTGCAAACAATATACCTGAAACTGCTACCCCAGAGTTCTGTCCAGTGGGGGTAGTACAATCTGTCATGATAGCAAGTGCTGCTCCGTTCTTTGGGTGGACTGCAGAGGAACTATGTTCTGCCCAGGCAACTGACACCGATATTGCCCCCATCAGAAGGTGGCTAGAGGAAAGTGTGGAACGACCCTCCTGGGACAATGTGTTGCCCTATGGACCGGCAACTAAAGCTTACTGGAGCCAGTGGAAGAGACTGTACCTAAAGGATGGCATTCTGGTACGGCGCTTCTATCTAATGGAGGGTCCTGAGTTTTACCCACAGATCCTCTTGCCACAAGTGTTCCGTCAGGATGTCATGCATCAAATGCACGATGGGCCAGTGGGTGGACACTTCGGGTGGAGCGGACAATGTCTCGGCTGCAAACCAGGTATTACTGGTACCAGATGCGAGCTGATGTTACACTTTGGTGTCATACGTGCACCAGCTGTGCTGCAAAGGCCCGACCCACAAAGAGGCCTCAAGCGCCTATGGGCACTATACGGGTGGGGGTTCCTATGGAAAGGATCGCTGTTGATTTGATGGGCCCCATGAATGAAACTGAACGTTTCAATCGTTACATTCTGGTGGTGCAGGACTATTTCACCAAGTGGGTGGAAGCCTACCCCTGCCCAATGACCGAGCTGTCACCGTTGCAGAGATTATAGTTGCTGAATGGGTGTGTCGCTACGGAGCACCGTCGACATTACATAGCGACCAAGGCTCTAACTTTGAATCGGAGGTCTTCCAAACAATGTGTGACCTACTGGGAATTGAAAAGACCCGAACGACCCCTTTCCGACCTCAGTCTGATGGGCAAGTCGAGCGATTTAATGCTACCCTCCAGAAAATCCTAGCCACCACTTCGGAACGTTGTCACTGGGAATGGGATCTCATGGTTCCCTTTGCTGTGATGGCTTACCGAGCTACCAAACATAGCTCCACCGGCTTCACTCCTAATATGATGCTCTTTGGCCGGGAGTTGACGGAGCCCATTGACCTAGTAGCAGGAATGCCCCCCAGCAATACCTCAGCTCAAACTCCCCCACAATACATTGCTGAGACAAGAGAAAGGCTGGAGTTGGCACATCAAATTGCCAGAGATGCTTTGGGTCGATCTGTTGAGCGTGCCAAAAAGCAATACGACAAGAGAGTTGCTAGGACACGCTATAAAGTTGGTGATGCTGTGTGGTATCTCATAAAAGGGACTAAACGGGTGAAAAATAAGATCAGGAAGTTCCTTCCTGCTTATGAGGGTCCTTACTTTATCCTAGGACACCTGGATGATTTGGTGTATCGAATTCAGAAAAGTCCAAAGACAAAAGTGAAGGTCGTTCATCACGATAAGCTCAAGCCATACCATTCCCGGCAACCTCTGGAGAACAGCTGGGTGTTTAAAGGCTCAGAAGCCTGGCAGCCCCAGGAGGTTCCTATTCCCAGTCTTGGAGCAGAGTTCAGTGATCTTGACCTGGACCTCACTCGCCTCTTCACGGAAGAACCTGTAAATGTCAGCGGCATGGACAACGTGCCTGTACTTGACGAAACATATTGTGTGCCAATGGCAGAACAGGAGAATAAAGATGTTCAGTGCAGTGAAGGTAGCACGGTGCGACAGAGTCAAACAGGGACTGTTAACGGCCAAATAGGGGGTAGGCCGCAACGAGTGAGAAGACCACCAAAGTGGTTTGGTGACTGGACTAATTGATGCTTAATTGTTGAAAAAAAAAAAAAAAAACTTTGTTGACAGTACACTAATGTTCTACTGAATTGTTTAAAAAAAAAAAAAAAAATCTGAAACGTGCTGTCTGTTAATGTATTTTTTTTTTTTTTGTGCATACCCGGGTGGATTGTAACCGTTTTGTTGTGTTGGAATAAGGAAAAAAACTATGGCTGTGTTAACTAAGAGTAAACTATTTTTTTTTTGTGTGTGTGGATGTAATGCAATGGCTTCTGCTAATTTCTTCTTTCGGCAGAGAAATTTGAAGAGGAAATTCCATCGTCTTACTGAACTCGAACCGTATTTGTACTGGATTACTGTTGCTTTCATAATGGACTGTGCATAGTGAACTCTTAAGCCCCCCTGCACCGTGCTACCCCTCTGCCTTATGGACTGTGTACCCCATCGTGTGGGGTTAGATAACATGGGCCAATGTCTCTATTGAGTGGAGTTTGCAAAAATGGACTGTATGCTCCGTCAAATGGAGTTGCCTTTGGACTGAAAAAAAGAAACAAAAAAAAAAAAACAGGAGACAGTATGTTGAATGTATTTCTGCCTGTTATTTGCACTGTGAAATTATGTTGATGCATTTCATGTTTATATGAGGGGTGCTGGATTGGTGTTAAAGATAATCACCATCCAGAGTGGGGGTAGTGTTGCGGGACAAGGGTGGAGGGGAGAACTATTACTTTAAGATTGTAAGAATGTGGTTTTTGTAGTTCTAACGGAGTGTTTTATGGGTAGTGAAGTCCGGGAAGAAGCGTGGTCGTAGTGTGGCTCTGTAAAAAAATATGGGAGAGCCATAGAGTTGTTCTGTTACATTCCCTTGAACCACCCGGGAATTTATGTTCACTGCAATACAGCAGAATAATTGTATGGATATGTGCTGAAGAAATAAAAGCGGCATGTTTGGGATAATCCGGTCCAACTCATCATTTATACGAACATGAACTAAACACAGCTGCTAAGAGCGCCGCTGGGGTAAAAGGTAACACAGTGACAGGGCTCATTTCAAGGGGTGATGCCACTCATAAGACAGAGGCCTACATGTTTTCAGTGCAGAGAAAGCTGAACACAAGTGCATACAGTACAAGCTGATCACAAGGGCCCTCAGATACTTTTTATAGTTGTCTAATAGCAGCCTACCAACCTAAACACATATTTCCAATGTTCGTTTAAAAACAACAACAAAGAAAAGAAAACAAAACACCATTGATCCTTCAGTTGGGGAAGCCGGGGTGCAAGGGCCTTGAAAGATGGGTGCCCAAAAAATGGGGGCTGGATGATAAGTGATAAGCTTGACCCACCTTTATCAACCACACCCATACCCACCACCCCTCTTAACTGTTTGGCCCACCCAGGGTCCTACAGCCCACCTTACATCTTAAAGCCCATGGTGCAGGTTAAACACCACTGTCGATTAATGGGTAGATAAAGCAGTCAAGATATGTATATAAAGTTAGAAATGTCTCCAAAATGGTGTTAAAGTCCAGTTTTTGGTTAGAAACGGTTATTTTTTACGCGATTCGGCGATGACGTCACATGAGGTAGACGCGGTGGAATGTAGCCTCAGCCGTTCTCAGCTACTTGAACTAATTCTAGCAGACTAGCACTGACTACTATGGCGTCTAACTGGGATGAGGAAGAGGTGGCAAGACCCACAGTTAACATTTAAGATGGCCCACAGCCATACAATTTCGAACCGTTTAGACGTGAGAGGGCGAATGAGGAAATACCGAGAGCAGATGGCCGTCAAAGACAAATAAATGCATGGTCAGAGGAGAATGAATGGAGAGTTGGTGTAGTGTCCTGGTGAGTTGCTATCATTTAGAAACGCAGCAATGACCGCTGGAGCTAGTAGTCTATGAACAGCAGTGCATACAATAACTTTTATGCTTTATTTCTAAGCTTTTACCTCTTTCTCCGGTGAAAATGTTGTTTCGCCGTAGCCGACGCCGAGTAGGCGTCGTCAGTGTGATTGTTGTTGATAGTGCCAACTAGTTTTCCTCATGATTGATTGTCATTGACACCGTCAGGCTTACCGGGAGAGGGAGTGAGTAAGTAGTAAGCGTCTGTGTCGCTGTGTTTGGCAGGTGTCTGTGTGGGCGGTGTCGTCCCATGGAAACTGTGGTGGAGAGCTTGTGTTGTAGGGAGGTGAGCGGGTTTTGGTCGCTGGTCGAGGATCTCACCCCGCGGCCAGCAGATGTAACGTGCCTAACGCAGCGTCCTGGATTTGAGGCATGCTGCCTGAATCCGTTTGTGCTACAAATAGCATATTCACACTTCAGACAGGATCATGGTCCCCTTCAAGCCAGCACGCACGAGTATGTTCATGGTTTATGTTTACTTTACCAATGTTTTTACACGGAGTCCTTTGAACAACAGCAATAGGTGACAGGAGATGTGTTGCATGCACAAACATGCATAAGAGACAGGCTTCAAATGACGTTTCCAACCTACTTACAGAGTTTAAAACTTAAGAATCTTTCCTACTTATTCCTAGGCAATACCGGTACACTGCGTACAGGCAGGCTATACGCTGGGCTTATGGATTTTTAGGGAGGAGTATAAGGAAGCCTCTACCCTCTTGTGTGGTTTCAACCATCAGACAAAACTTCCAAAGTGGTGACCAAACCTATCAGGGCTTTCAATGGCCTCGTTTGGATGAGAATGAATAAAAATAATTGTTTATTCTGTTGTGATCGCCCAATTGCCCTTAAAATGTTATAAAGTACACAGAACACATGAATTTTAATAAGAAAAAACAGTTTATTGGCATTGCTTGTAAGGGTTACTAAACATTTACTGAACAAGGACAAGGATTACTGAACAAAGACACAGGTTGCAAGTAAACAAATCTATATAAAAAAAGCCCACTGATGAAGGGCTAGACCTGAAACCTTTGCACATTGTTTCTTTTGCCTGCAAAAGTGTGGTCTTACCTGAGGGTCAACTGATGGTTCTCGCACTCACTCACACTCACTTAGTCACACACAGTCACTCACACTCTTTCATGAATGCATATGCAGTGATACATGCAAAAGCATATCAAGCTGACACACAGTGAACCCAGACAACACCGCACACAGAGGTTGACAAGGCACAGGTAAAATGATTGGTAAATTATTTTGAATTACATAAAACAAATTTCATGCAAATAACAGACAGAGGAGCAGACATGCAGCATGCAGGACCCCTTGAATGGGGTACAGCGACAATTAATGCCACTTACAAAGACGAAAAAAGTAATGATTTAGTGCAAAGTAAAACCAAAGCAACAACACACAAAACATACAGAATACAGGAAACCACCACCAAATGAGATGACGGACAGAAGGAAAGAAGATAAATAACAACTAAAATAAATACTTACAACTAAATCATTGGACTTGTCTGTGGAAAAAAATAATAATAATAATGTGAATTTAGGTTCTCTTGTAGCGTGACTGCCGGGCTAGGAAGAGGCTGACGGCCTCCTCCTTAGGAACCTGTTCGAAGGATTTAGCGATGGGGGCGGGTGCATCGGAGGACAAATTAGCGCTAACCTCTCGAAGAGCTGCAGGTGAATGGGTGTAGCTTTCCTGAAGGGCCTTCATCAATGATGTTGCATAACCTGCAGATATAATAATAATAATACTGAATAAAGATCATTGCCACTGATCACAGATGTCTCGTGAGCCATCTCAAAATATGATAGAACTGCATGACACTGCTTACCGTATGAGGCTGCCTCTTTGATGGGACGCACCACATGGGCACCTTTTCTGAAGCGCGGATACCGCACGCAGTACTTCTCCGTCCCATCACTTTTCCGTGCTGTCTCGCGGTTGGCATTGTGATTGTAATGCAGCGCCGCTAAGAGAAGCCTACAAAATAACACATTTGAGATTTTTTTTACTACAATAGGCATGATAATAGGTACTATTATTACTATAAAAGGCATAATAATTGGCTGTATTACTCCTTGGATAGCACTGACCTGCTATACATCCCAACGTATGAAAACCCTGTGTGCTTGGGTGCGAAGTGCAAGATGAGGGAGTGGTAAGCCTCAAGGGAGAATGTCTGATGCTGTGGAGACAGCTGTCGAACATCTTTCAGTAAGGCAGTCCTCGTGATTATGTTCTCCAACTTTACTGCTGCCAATGAGCCTGCAAAGACCAAGACAGGGAGGCAGACAGACACACAGATGGAAAACGTATAAATAGACAAGATAGATTCAGACAAAAATTATTTTTTTAATGGAAACAGATGAAATGGTCCTGCATATGAATTATAGCAAACATAAACAGTAAACAGAATGTTATGAGATTGCCAGGGAATGAAAAAATAATTTAATCATCATAGGTCACATGTCAAAGCACTCAGACAGCAAATACAACAAAACTGTAGAGCGTACATAATACCACATGCTGTGTGTACTGTACCTGGGTCCAGCCACTCTTTGTTGCGCTGATCCCCGTCTAGAGGGCCATGGGCACAACTGGAGAAAGCAGGGGTGTCATGGTCATGGATGTCCTGGATGTGGTTGACTAAACTTTTCCATTTAGCCTCCATGACTGCTGGGTTGCCGTCTGGGGTTGAGGCTGCAGTCCAATAGAGGTGATTCTCTATAGCAGGCCTCCACAGCTGTAGTTGGTCACACTCTTATGAAGCTGCATCCAATGCCTTCCCCAGACCTGTTTTAGAACAAATGGTATTAATTGATATGCACTAACAAAAACTGCTTCAAGGTTCCAACAATGGATACATACTTTTGGCAATGTGCCACACATCAAAATAATGCCGTGTCCCTTCAGGGCTCAGCTCCTCTCTCACCCATTTGGCAACCTAAGGAGAAATAAACAAACTTTTGTGGATGATTGACCTGTGTGGCCCTCAGTGTATCAGCAAACCACAAACATCCAGCTTCAGTGCAATTCAGATGTTTACATTCTATACTGCATTTTTATTGTAAATACCTGGCGATGATGGTCCATGATCAGCGTTGCTAAATGCAGGTCCTTTCCCCTCAGCAGGCCAACACTGCGCTTGAGCCCTTCAAGCTCACACCATGAGCTGTTGGGGACCTCTGAGCTCTGCAACATGACATAACAGTGTAAGTGTAAAATGCTGGTGTTGTTGAAGGAGGCGTGAATGAACCGACGCGTTGCTGGTCCAAGCATTACGATACACTGTACTCTAGTTAGGCAATACACAAAGCTCTAAGCACCGTTGTACTAGTGGAAAGATGTTATATTAATATACAATCAGTTTACTAAATTGCAGAGTTCATTTCTTTGTCTAATAACATCAGGTTTACCTGAACAAGCTGAACATCCACCACCTTGTTCACTCTGTCCTCGATCAGAGAGTAGGATCCATACTTCGCGCAGTGCCCAGGAGAATCTGACCTGGAATTAATTACAAATTTGAATTAGGTTTCAAGTTTTTAATAACCAAGGTCTGTAAAGACAATCCACCATGTCATCTGCAAATGCCAACTAAAGCCACCCTACATGATAACAAATAAAAAAATCAAAATGTGCAACTGGTCTATGAGCTCTCACACTGGTTTACCTGCAGTCACCAGCAAGAAATAGCCCGCCATCCATTGCCCGTAGGTCACTAAAATTCTTCACTTGATCGTTTTGCCAGGCCTGAACGATTACAGGGATGGTGTAGCGGCGCTGATGGCGAAAGTAACTGCTCGCACTGATGCACTGCAAGCCAAACAGAGTCAACATTCTTAATGTCTGGGTGGCCAAACATCCAGTGAAATGAATGGCCCCGCTTAACAGGAGGTTGCAGGTCGGCATGTTCCTGTGGAGCATTGGCTGGTTTTGCCAGAAACGGTGGTAGCCACATGATGCACAGACCTAGATATGTAAAAAAAAAAAAAAAAAAAGAAGAAGAAGAAAAAAAAAAGTGTAATCAACAGTATATCAGGATTCAATATAGATTAGGTACTGTACATTACTGGTCAAAGGTTTCATGTTTTCAATGAAACACACATGACCAATACAGTATAACACTCAAATATGATGCCATCACAAACCAATAGACTAAAGCCAGCCTGGTACATACATTGTAAATTAAATTAACTGGCAAGACAGTCAGAGCTATCAGATTGTAATTAGATATTCTGATTTTCTAATCAGATGGCCTGCTGCGTAAACAAAACCGTACCTGCTTGATCTTAAGAAAAGTTCCTTCCTGCTGCACGATGCTACTATCTGACCTCTCACAACAGGCCGGACAGATGACAAAAAGGCCCATCAGCTCCTCTTGGCAAACAATGAATTTGTCAATGCCACTACAAGAACAAAAAAATTGTTGTTGGGGGGGCATTCAAACTACCAAAGCTACAGTACACAAAAATGAGCATTCAAAATGGTCTATGTTGGTTTTAAACTATCTCACTTGTGATGGGGGTCACACGTGTAAGGTGGCTCCACATCAAACAAGTCCTCCTCATGCATCGGCTCTTCGGGCACCCACGATAAGTCACTGATGACAGAGGCATTATCATCATCTTCATCTGTCTGTTCAGGACTAGCAAGGGGAGTGGAGGTTTGTGTGCCGAATGATGTCTGTGTGCCCACGCTGACCATCTTGGGCTTCAGGTTAACCTGCACAGCTGTGGAGAGGCAGTAAACATACCCAAAAATGAGACAATCATGGCAAATCTAAACTGGTATGTTTTTTGGTGTAGGCTATGTATTAATTTAATCAATGTGTATGGAAATGTTCTGATTGCATAGATACTGGCAATGTTTTAGAGACTATATCTAATAACTACCCCTTAAAATACCCAAGGGGGGGGTGGGCGTCAAAGAACACTGTGTCCCAGCGTCAGAAGTGGAGGAGGGCAAGGGCTGATCCCCAGTATCGACACTCTCCACAGTGTCTACACTGTCCACAGTCTCCTGCTGTGAGGCGTCTGTCAACATCTTGCGAAAACAAATATGAAAAAGGGTCAGCAAAATGCAAATGGGTGTAGTGGTGAAATAAGAGGTGGGTATACTATGAATACTTAGAACAGTGATTCGCAAGCACATTGGGTGTACAAGCACATTGCAGGAGTACATGGAAACATTTAATCATTTATTTTCAACTTGGAAGTAGCCTACTGAGAATTATTTACTTCAATTCAAATTCAAAGAAGATAAGTAAATATTCCCAGTCATTTCATAAGTCCATCAATAAAATGGGACGTGTGTGCTACAACTAACGTTAGTTTCCCAGTGGAAACAATAACCTATGGCATAGCCATAAAGCTTTCATGATGATATGGACTTTTACTTCAGGGCAATTTTGTTATTATTCTAATTTTTATTCGTGAATCACGAAATATGCTCTTCTAATGTCAGAGTGATCGTGCTAATCAGTGGCGATTTCTTTAAGACTGCAAGGGAAGCTCAGCTTCCCCTATAATGTCAAAAAATTTATGGTCAAATGTGTACTATTATGTTAACATTTTATTGACTAAAAATGCGTTAGAACGCGTTCATCTCGAAGACGAGTTCGTTCAGAATCAGGTACTTATAGCAGGTCGGCTGAATCGATTTACTTCTCATACATTCCCGTAGCGTCAGTGCATTTCCCTGTTGAAGCCCAGCGTCCATTGACTTCAGTGGGGCTGCTTTGAACAGTTTTTTTCAGTGCTTCGAAACTAGACGGTCATTGGATAAATGCTGCGATTATGTCCCGCCCACGGACGCTCAGCGTCTCTGGGGGTGAATGAGGAGTGAGCTGGCCCGGACTCCGGGCTTCCGCGTGATGATTGGAGGGTCTTTTGATTGACAGCGATTTAGTACTATAAAAAGTCGCTGACGCTGAAACTTAAAGCTATTCGAGCTCAGTCAGTCCCGTCGCGGATTTTTCAAGTGTAGTCGAAAGACAAACTGCTGCAGCCTATTTCTTGGTATTTGCTTGGCGAACTTGCTAGCCAGTTTTCATCATAGCCTACATTTAACACAATTATACACCACGTTCCTTGTTTCAGTATAACCTAATACCCACATTTCCTCCGTCAAGTTTAATACCTTTTTTTTTAGATCGTTTGTTCATTCATTCATAGGGAACTAGCCAGCTAGCAAACTGCACGACAGACAGTGCTAATATTGTCGACCTGATTTCAGTTTATTTATTTATCAGCAACCAAAAAAATAAACAAAAGCTATAATAAAATATATTATTTATAAATGAATTAAGAAAACGGTTTATGCACACACACACATATTTGTATATATATATTAACATGTATGGGTGTACATATAAAAAATAAATAATGATGTATATTATTTATAAATGAAATAATGAAAATGAGCTTCCCCCCTTTGAAAGACCAGCAGCCGCCACTGTCGTGCTTGTAAGTTAGTGGAGGCTGTGTCAAAGGGAACACGGTATACAAAATACACACAGAGCTAGCTAACACGCAGCTTGTAAACATTAACGTTAGCATGATGCTTACCGTGGCAATTTCTCGCTTGCGGCAGACGGTGTCTCTCGACCTCGGGACGGGGCAAGGAGAGAGGTTTGCGTTCACAGACGGCACGGCGGTAGGAAGTAATTTAGCACTCCTCTCACTCTTTAATCCAAGTGAGACCATTTTAGCATCCCCTGAGTGGTAATCCTCCTCTTTGAAATGCGCGCTGCATATTCTCGAGTAGGCGGTGACAGAGCTAGCTGAAAAATCTGCCCGCCTAATCTTCACAAACTGCACCCAGCTTCGGAAGATCCCTTTGTCCTTGGGGAAGGAATGGACCCTATGTCCAGTTTTGCTGGAGTTCTTGCACCTGCCACAAACACAGTAATAAACCATTTTGACTAACGTTATTTATGATCTACTCTTTATCTATCTCTAAGCTATCTGTTATGCTATTCTATCTATCTACTTACTTATAAATCTGTCACTGTCACTCTTTCACTAGTTAGCTACTCCTCGTCTCACTCTCCCTCAATTGTAAGGCGGGCCGCGGGCTTTCTTCTGTCGTCCAACAGTCAGCGAGTACCTCATGTGACGTCATGGAATGCATTGTGGGAGAAATAAGAATAATCGCTAAGCTGTAGCTAAAAGCTAACATATCACCTACTTTTCCGTATTATATTTCTTTTTTGTAGTACCCTACAACATCAAATACAATGGATAACTGTTTAAATGTTTATTACCAACTAGAAAATTGCCAAAAAAAAAAAAAAAAACCTGCACCATGGGCTTTAAAGCTGGAGCCCAGGGGGTTGCTCGGACCATGCCCCAACCCTGAATGGTAAACTTGGCTCTTTTGGAACTTTTGCTATTACACAATGCAAGATTTATGCAAGTATTTACACTTCTACTCCATCTTTGTACTACTGCTCTTGCTTAAAAACTTGAGAGTGGAGGAGCACTTTGAGTTAAATTGCTTGGTTTTTTTCTAATTTCTAAGTTGTTTTGGATAAAGGCTGTTAAATGACAAAATTTTAATTTACACTATGCAGTATACACGTATTTACTGTACATTTTTTAAAAACTATTACTAACATGAAATGTTTCAAATTTGAAAGTGGATTTGGATCTGTGTGCTATTAGTGCTGGACAGTGCTGATAACTCCTTAAAGGGATAGTCCATCCAAAATTTAAATTCTCTCATGATTTACTTACCCTCATGTCATCCAAGATGCGCATGACTTTCTTATGCAAAACACACAGAAAGATTTTTAGAAGAATGACTTTCAAGTTCACAGTCAGCAACCTACTGGTTGGGGCTGGTCAAAGGTGATTTATAGTAAAAAAAAAAAAAAAGGACATAAATATTCATCTGTTTCTCACCCTCACCTATCATTTTGCTTCAGAAGGTATGGTTTAACCACTGGATTACGTTTATACTTTCTTTATATAATTTTTGGACCTTCTGAGTACTGCTCACCAGAGATACTTCTAAAAATTTATATATGTGTTCAGAAGTAAGAAAGTCATACCCAGCTGGGATGGCATGATTGTGAGAAAGCTCCAGTGGCAACCTGTGACACTCTGGTGAACTCCATGCCCAAGAGGGTTAAAGCAGTGCAGGAAAATAATGGTGGCCACACAAAATATTGACACTTTTGGCCCAATTTGGACATTTTCACTTAGGGGTGTTAAATTTGGTGTCATCGCTCTCACACTCCCTGAATGGCAACATGTACTGTGACATACTGAAGCAGAGCATGATCCCCTCCCTTCAGAGACTGGGCCGCAGGGCAGTATTCCAGCATGATAACAACCCCAAACACACCTCCAAGACGACCACTGCCTTGCTAAAGAAGCTGAGGGTGAAGGTGATGGACTGGCCAAGCATGTGAGGGGTGTACTCACTTTTGTGAGATACTGTGTGTGTGTGTGTGTGTGTGTGTGTGTGTGTGTGTGTGTGTGTGTGTATGTATATATATATATATATATATATATATATATATATATATATATATATATATATATATACAATATTAGCATAATTTATTCTTTTACAACAGGGGAATTAAAACAAACGTTTTGGCCAAAATTGTTCTTCTTTGGTCAAAACATTGTTCTTAATTCCCCTGATGTAAAAGAATAAATAACTCGTATGAAGGCGACCTTCCTTCATTTTTGTTTGAATTTCAATTTTGTGCCTTGGCATCTGAACTTTCTGGGAGAGCATGTTGACAACATTTAATTTGATTACTATATTAAATACACGGAAACCCTGAATAAGTTAGCAGAACTCAATACATTTGAAGTAATCAGTTACATCAAACTTTTTAATTTAATACATTCCAAATTTATGTAAGTGGAACTGTCAGGTATTTTTTTTCTCCCCAATGTGGCATGCCCAATTCCCAATATGTTCTAGGTCCTTGTGGTAGCGTAGTAACTCAATCTGGTTGGCGGAGGACGAATCTCAGTTGCTTATCACGTGCTGTGTGACGTAGCACGTGTGGAGGTCCACGCTATTCTCTGCTGCATCCAGGCACAACACACCACGCACCCCACCGAGAGTGTGAACCACATTACCTCATGTGACTCTACCCTCCCTAGCAACCGGGCCAATTGGTTACTTAGGAGACTTGGCTGGAGTCACTAAGCACACCCTGAATTCGAACTCACGACTTCAGGGGTGGTAGACAGCATCAGCACTCGCTGAGCAACTCATGTCCCCAGAACTGTCAGGTTTTGATTTTGTACTTATGCAAGCTAATTGTTCTTAACTTTGAAAAACTGAGTAAGCCAACTTATACATTTTGATGGCTCTTAACTTTAAAGTTCGAGTGAACCACCATATTTATTTATTATTTTTCACAAATCAGTTATTTCCATCACTTTATTCACCCAATCTAACTCTGAAGAAAATATTATATTATATTATATTGGATAAAGCAGTGTATATCATTTGAACAGTCAACACCATTCCTCAACCTAAGCTCAAGCTCCACTCTTCACCATAATGGTAACCCCCAAAACTCCAACATCACAGATACTCTTCTAAATGGCAACATACAAAACATCAAACAGTAACAAGTTTCCCCTTTGCATTCATGTTGCAAAAACACATAAGATAACACTTCATTTTAACATTTACTTTCCCTATCGAGACCCATGCAAAGCATGATGGGAACAAGAAAACTCCTACCCAATTTTAGTTTGCCAACTGTGTGTGTGAATGTGTGAATATGAAGGTTCCCAAAACACATTGTCATATATTTATCCCAATATTCTTTTGTTGCTATGGAGTCAAGGAAGGTTCAGAAGTTAATCTAATGGTCTTCTAATAGTTGGGACAGGATCCTGCACACAATTATTTTCTTTTTTTGTAACTTCATCCTAATGGCTGGTCATTTCTGACCAGGAACATGACAGGTGTGTGTGCAGGCGTGGTCATGTGCCGGTCTGTCGTGCTTTCCGTTCACTCTCTCTCATTCTGATGCTCTGGCATGCCTTTTTGGTCCCCTCCGCATCACTATAATGAGAGACAGGTGTTAGGGATAATTGTGAACCAGGTGAAGTGGCTTCAGGGCTGCAGCTTGCCAATTTGATGCCCTACGCAGAGTTCCAGGTGACGTGTTATTTTAAACAAAACAATAAAACTTTATACAACAAAAAATTTAATTATAATTCCTCAAATGAACAATTCACACTTAGACACATTTTGTCATGTCAAACTTGCAAAAATAACTTTTAAGGGCCTTTTCCTTGCCCTCCTCATTGTAAGGAAAAGAGGCTCTTCCACTGGGCTCCTGAGCAGGAATGGAGCCATTTCACAGCTTCTGTCATGTGTAGGATTACAGGGAGCTCCATCTTTAGAGAATGTTAAAGAACATTTTAATTTTAATATTTATTATAAATGTAATATACATATATTTATATACACATACACTGGTATATATGTGTGTCTATATTTGAGACGTACCTCACTGCTGCTAAGCGTAGCTTGTTCTCCACTTGGAAGGGCCTCTTGAAGGTTCTCTACTGTAACATACATTTCTTGGTTCAATTAGAATTGGGGTGCATTAGGGGGTGCAAATATAATGGTGGGCTGGAGGCAATGTCCAGTATCTACCTTTCAGAGAAAACCCCAAAGTATAGAAGAATAAGAGTAGACCATATCTGTATGTTTGGAAAGTCGCACTGGAAGACAAAAATATAGAGAAATCTTCAAATATCAACTGCTACAACATCATAAAGGTAAATTACTTGAACTGTAATTACTTACAGATGTAAAATTAAAGGGTGCTCCCAAAACAACAAAAATCAATTCTCTCAGTAAATGTCATAAATAAAAAATTGCTTCCTTGTTCCTTTTTTAACTACTAATTAAGTAGCACACCAATCATTGGTTTATTTATAACAAAAACATAATTTGTCTCACCATCAACATGAAGACTTTACAGTCCACACAACCAATTCTTAAAAAAGAAGCATGAGGTAAAGTGTAATGGTTTCACACTTGTCCCAACTTTAGCAGACTTCTTTATAACCAACCTTGTTTTTTAGTAGCGTCCATGTGCCTGGAGTACTTTTAGCTGTTTTCTTACTGCAACAAAAATAATAAAAACAGATTTCTTAATATGCAAATTTACATCGTGCAGCACAAACAGTTTGAAGCTCTGAATCCATGCAAAATCACAGCAGTCAACACTATTTGGGTCTTTCTTGTAACAACTGTCACAGCATGCAAAATCAGAACATCATGCAAGTAACCATTAAGTAAGCTTCTTAAACGGCACACCCCGAATGGCAAAGCTTGAACGCAAACCTTGAACATTTCACTTATATATTTATTTTTGCAACCTGAAAACTTTCACATATTGCTCATCACCCAACCCATATGGATTGGTTGAATCTAGGAAGTACATTAGCCTATCTTTTGGTTTCATGACCTGCAAAAAATAGTGCTAGTAGGTCTGAATCATGAAATGGTAATTCTGAATTGTGATGAGACAAATGCAGGCAATTTTCAGACAACACTGGGCAAAGTTACATTAAGTAGCCAGATTACAAATAACTTACAACATCCAGTATCATGGCTTCCACTGTACAGGGAAAACAATGCAATCTTTCATTGCAATGTAATCCTATAGATAATAAAACGAATCAGAATCAGCTTTATTGGCAGGTATGTGTACACATACAAGGAATTTGACTCAGGATTGTACATTGCTCACGGTATGCTTACTCATACAAAAATACAATAACACCATAATAAAATCAAATCAAACACAGGCTACAGTGTAGACAACACAAATATACACACTATGAACAAAAACAATATAGACATATTGACAAATAGTGCAGTGATCAGAGTCCAAAGGATGCAGGAGTAAAATTATTATTATCATTATTATGTACATGTCGGAGGTGGATGTGATATACAGGTACACATACATGCATACATGTACACGGTGTGATGAAGCATAGTGCAAAGGATGCTGGAATAAGTAGTATAAGTATTTTGTGCAGAAGTTGTGACTTGAGGTAGGTGGATTGGTATACAGTATATACAATATGACAATATAGCAATATGAACATTATGAACAGCTCTGAAATAGAGAATGATTAATAAAATTAAGTATTAACCAGTAAACAGGTGGCTGATTAGAGACAGAGTTACTGGGTTATTGCACAGGAATTGTTCCTGACACTGTGAGTCAGAAATCAGCTGTTCATCAGAGTGATGGTTTGTGGGAAGAAACTGTTTCTGTGTCTGTTAGTTTTGGCGTACATTGCTCTGTAGCGCCTACCAGAGGGGAGAAGCTGGAACAGGTTGTGTCCGGGGTGAGATGGATCTGCAGTGATGTTTCCTGCCCGTTTCCTGACTCTGGAAATGTATAAATTTCCAAACAAATGTTTTACTAAAAAAATAAAATCCATTCAGTTGGTTTAAAATAAATTTGTCACAGCTGTGGATGTTATGTAACTTTGTGGCCTCACTGGAAATGACAAGGATGGGTCCAAATTATTTGGAGGTAACCAGGTCACCACGACATATGCATTAGCTGCCCACACATCCATTCCCTACAATGTAACATACCAATCTAAGAGTGTACCGGCTATTTGAGATCGTATTTGACTCGTTCCTTAGCCACCAATGCAATTACTATAGAATCAATTCCATGCCACATATATTTGCAAAAATATAAAGTATTGCAAAATAAAATAAAGTTTTGCAAAACAAAAAAAGTATTGAGCAAACAAAAAAAAATTTTTAAAACAAAAATTAAGTATCACAAACGTAAAATAAAGTATCGAGAGAAAAAAGAAAGTTTTGCAAACAAAAATAAAGAATTGCAAAATATAAATAAAATATAGCAAAAACCAAGATGTAATTAATTGCAAAAATCAATGACTGTTGTAAAATAATCTAAAGATCTTTTATCCTTTTTTATCTCTGCAACAGATTTTTAGGCAGCAATGATTTTGCCACACATCTTTTTCTTTTCAATGCCTACTAATTATTTTGCAATGCTCCTTTTAATCTGCATTT
The DNA here is from genome assembly GCF_025860055.1 of Xyrauchen texanus. Classification (NCBI taxonomy): domain Eukaryota; kingdom Metazoa; phylum Chordata; class Actinopteri; order Cypriniformes; family Catostomidae; genus Xyrauchen; species Xyrauchen texanus. Next base: position 32,422,810 of record NC_068283.1, on the reverse strand, counting down.
CCATCACGTGTGAGCTCGTGATACCGTTTTGCCTTTGCGCTTCACTTTTCTCTGCGTTTCACTTTATGGCACTGTTTTGACGTGGGGGTGGAGTCAGGGGATTGGGGCGTGTACAACGGGCTCAGTGATGCCTCTCTGGAAGTTACGTCATTAGCTTGAGACACGGATCAAACATCATGGCTGAGCACAGGCATGCAGGTGGATCTCAGGTATATAAAGTTGATTGTTTAAGGAAACTCATTTTAAAATATTCAATGGGGTATACCCGTCAAGTGAATTTTTAAGACAACGGTTTAATTTAGAAGAAAATGCCTGTACTTTTTGTCAAATTGACAGAGACGTTCTGATCATCTTTTTTTCTTCAAATACTTTTTGGGAAAATATGTCTTATTGGTTGGAATCAAAGATTCACTCACTGCCCACTTTTGCTAGGAAACATGTTATGTTTGGAATGCTGTTGGACGAGAAAAGAAATGAATTTCTTATTAATGTAATGTTGATACTGGGCACATTTTTCATTGATAAGTCCAAATGTATGAAGACGAAACCTTATTTTTCTGTATTTAAAAGAGAATTGATTTGTAATTTCTTTCCAGCGTTGGAATGTATGAAAAGTAAAAAGGCCCAGAAATTGGCTGGAATAATAAGAGACCTTGAGCTCTTAAAAGAGGAATAGAGAGACCCCTCTGTATTTGTATTTTATACATTTAATTTATTTTAACTGATATGTGCCTTGCTTAATACTCATTTACCTGTACTTACCAATGCCATTGTAGATGTACATTCTGTTTTTTGTTCTGTTCTTGGTGTTCAATAAAATAAAAAAAAATTGTTTCCTTTTATTTAATTAGCATTAAATGTGCTTTAACAGCGTTTGCTTCAGATAAAGAAGTTAGAGATCAGTTAAAGCGGTGGATTTATTAGCCATACTCGCTAACATAGCCAGCATCTGCAGTTTATTCTCTCTCAATTGATTGGACTATTGATTGATTCTTATGTTTATTTTATAGATTATAATTGTCTATACCATAGTATGTTGTCTTCTAAAAAAAAATGCAAACTCCATATTTAGATGTAACATTATCACTGTTAAAGGAGACAATAAATAGATTACAAATAAAAAGTTAAACGATCGTAACAAATAAGCATCCCAGGAAACGATCTACAAACAATAAAAGAACTTCACTTATAATGTTAATTGTGCAAAAGCAAAACAAATTTAACAGATTGATTCTTAAGAGTAGGTGCTGATAACCTGGTTATATCCTGCTGAGTATAGGCCTACTCGAGGCAGAGAAACAGCAGGAGAAAGCTGTTGTTGTTGTTGCTGCTGACCCTGAGCTGCCTGAATATGACCGAAGCTTTGAGTCAGAACACTAATAAGATTCGTCACGACATCTGGATATTCTCTCTGCTAAATGTGACATAGCAAATCATTACATGACCTAGATACACGTACATTTACTGTGAGCATTGTAAGAACTTAAGTAGCTTGTGAACAGGTTCGTTGAGCAATGGAGGAGTCAGGAGACAGCGAAGCAGGTTTGAAATCAGCACTTTAATTTCTTTCACGAACATACGACGGTCACCGCCGTAGAAATGTAAACATAAACAAAACAAAATCACACTCAGTCTGTGGAGCTTTCTGGATCCTCTCGACACTTGGCGTCCCTTTAAATGTCTTTCTCCGTATCACTACAACAAGACACAGGTGTTAGAGATAATTACAAACCAGGTGACAAGCCTTACCGCTCTCTCTCCCGCAGACTGACACACGACCATGCCACATAGCTGTATAACGCAGGGTTAAGAATATAGGGGATGTGAACATTTTATATTTCAAAACTTTATTTTTAAAGACAGAACACATGCACGTTTGTTACGATCGTTTAACTTTTTATTTGTAATCTATTTATTGTCTCCTTTAACAGTGATAATGTAACATCTATTTATATATTTTTAAATATGGAGTTTGCATTTTTTTTAGAAGACAACATACTATGGTATAGACAATTATAATCTATAAAATAAACATAAGAATCAATCAATAGTCCAATCAATTGAGAGAGAATAAACTGCAGATGCTGGCTATGTTAGCGAGTATGGCTAATAAATCCACCGCTTTAACTGATCTCTAACTTCTTTATCTGAAGCAAACGCTGTTAAAGCACATTTAATGCTAATTAAATAAAAGGAAACAATCAACTTTATATACCTGCGATCCACCTGCATGCGTTTGCTCAGCCATGATGTTTGATCCGTGTCTCAAGCTAATGACGTAACTTCCAGGGAGGCATCACTGAGCCCGTTGTACACGCCCCAATCCCCTGACTCCACCCTCACGTCAAAACAGTGCCATAAAGTGAAACGCAGAGAAAAGTGAAGCGCAAAGGCAAAACGGTATCACGAGCTCACACGTGATGGAAATGCAGATTAAAAGGAGCATTGCAAAATAATTAGTAGGCATTGCAAAGAAAAAGATGTGTGGCAAAATCATTGCTGCCTAAAAATCTGTTGCAGAGATAAAAAAAGGATAAAAATCTTTAGATTATTTTACAACAGTCATTGGTTTTTGCTATATTTTATTTATATTTTGCAATTCTTTATTTTTGTTTGCAAAACTTTTTTTCTCTCGATATTTTTTTTACGTTTGTGATACTTAATTTTTGTTTAAAAATTATTTTTTTTTGTTTTGCAAAACTTTATTTTATTTTGCAATACTTTATATTTTTGCAAATATATGTGGCATGGAATTGATCCCATAAATTACCTCAAGACAGCAGTTTGCCATTTTTAATAAGAAAACTGTTAAACAGTTCATCAGTCAATGACATTTCTTATTATTTTATGTTATTGTATGTCAACTCACTGTTGCCTCCAACTGCTCATTGAGACTTAGAGACCAGAAATCTTTCCTTTTCAGGACCATGTTGCCAACTTCAGCAATTGTCTCATCTGGGTTGTCTGTCCCCAAAGCCCATTCAAGCTTAAAGACAAATGAGAGAAGAGACAAAAAAAAATATTTTGGTTTGATTTGTGAGGCACATTATGTGCCATTACAACATAAAATAAAACTGAAAATTGTCATTCACATACCATTGCTGATTGCCTATGACTTGGCAGACAATCCCAGCACACTCTACTAGCTGACAGGTGTTTGATATTACACACCATTTCATTTTCTGCTGCAATAAAAAAAAAGGACAATTAAATAAAATAATTAGCATCAGGAAATATAAAGACTTACTACTGGTTGGGACCATCATGGATGTCAGGGTTGTGTCCTCCATCTCAATGTCTGTGGGAACTGGCTACTTGGTGGAGATGTCGGTATTTTCTATAACAATACAAACAAAGAGCTAGACCTAAACCTCATATATAATTTAAACACACACACGCACTGGTTGGTGGCCTATGTATTTCCACAACTTTTAAAAAAAGTGATTAATATAAATATATTTTAAATTTACACAGCACAGATTGTCCATGCATATTAGTCACCAACTTTGATCTAAAAGTCTTAATTCATCTAGTCCTCCCTTTGTTGTTCTCGTTTTCATTATAGTGGTGAATTATGGTCCTCGTTTCATTCTCATTTGTTGATGGCTAAGACATGTTCAAAAAGTAGTTATTTTTCCTCATCTTTGAGAACAGTTGCTCTGCAACCTGGCTATTTATTTTGCCAGCTAGTTGAGGCACTATAGTGATCTTCCTCAGAACATCTCTACTGTCTTTGGTATTGCGCTCATGAAAATGGTCAGACAATACATAATGATCAGAAGACCCTGTCCGTGGGTGTTCATGAGGATTTCTCACACTATTTTTTTCTCTTCCAGCCATTCCATTTTGTTTACAGATTCATTAAAATACAGCACAACAAACTATTTTACTTGGCATTAAACGGATAGGTCATGGAAAGAATACCTGATCAAACTTCCAAAAATCTCTGCCCAGCCTGTTTGGCTGTGTTGTGGATGAAGTGGCAGGGGCACCCATGGATGTAAATGTTTTTTGTTTTTTACCTTTATCTTTGAAACAGACAAATGCAATGATTAATGTATGCATTGCCAGGATATAAAACATTAAAGAAATGATAGCCAGAGTGCTCCGCTTTAATAGATGTAGACTTAACATGGCTGAAAAGAGTATTAATGCAGTAGAATTTGAAATAAAATAATGGAATATATCTCTAGCACTTTCCTTAGTTTCAGATAGCCAAAGCTAAGCTAAAGCTTCTGGTTGCAAAGCAGTTGGAGAGATTTTGACTGCACCAATAATAAGTTAGCAGAAATCTGTCTATATTCCCCAACATCAGCTCTCACTATCTTTGATCACAGGCAAATTATTTCATCCAGGAATCTTAAAATCAAAATGCAAAATGCTTCCACTCCGTGTGTGTGCGCATACATGTTGCCTGGTAACGAACGTGCTTGCAGCGGTATCACGTAATATACCCGGAAACAACTAATTCTAATTTCTGATTGGCTGGAAGGTGGCATTTAACTGTAACTCTAGACAGCTATGAACTCTGCAGAGAACTTCCCTCCGTATGCCTGCGCCCAGAGGCGGATTAAGGTGGTCAGGGGTCCCTAAGCTGCTCTTTGCATGATTCCCCCGTTTTACTGAGGCAAAATCACAACATCATTACTAAGACACAAACCACTGTGCAATACACTAAACCAAGGGTCGGGAAACTGTTTTCACTAAGGAGACAATTTTTTTATTTTTGGTTGATGCATTTTTTCGAAAGGGCCATACGACAAACTAATAATTTACTATTTTCAAAAGCAAAGTTTTCAATAAAATAAAATGTTTATATTGCCCATAGACCACTCAAAAACAAACAATTATGCAAATATTAATGGGTAACATGTTGCAATATGAAATTGAGTACACGTGTTTGGGCAGGTCTCCATAAAATTAGGCTACTTAATTTTACTTCATGAAAAATTTAACTTCCCTTTTGCGCTGGGCGATATGTATCATTAAAAAAAAACTTTTTAATGATAATCGCATTTAAAATATCAATATACGATTATAGCCTATGGTCAATCGCCAAGGTCGGTAAATATTTTTGCTTTATTGATTTTGCTTTAAAAATTCAAATTGGACTTTAAACGAAAAAGCAATACAAATAACAAAGTGATAAAAAAAATCTTATCTATAACCACTTCCACAAATCGAAACATTTAGAAAGTTTTAAACTTTCGAGCCACTTGATTTTTAACAAAGAGCCACTTGTGGCTCGTGAACCATAGGTTACCGACCCCTGTTGTAGGAGGATGGATGGGATCTCGTTCAAAAATCCAAATGTCTGCTGAATATCTTTATTACGATACCTCCTATCCAGCTCGGCAACGAGACGGTCTATGACGGCGATAAAAACCGTTGTTTTGAATTTGTCGTGGCCTGACTACTCCTAGTCCGGTTCAGTGGATTCATCTGCTTGTTTTGTCCTTTCCCTGTGTCTCTGCGTGTCCACTTTGTAGACTTGTTGGGACAAAGGTGGAGACATGTTTTTTGCATCACTCTCAAACTTGTCAATCTTCTCGTAGACTGGCTACGTAATCCCTCAACGAGCCGACAAATTAACAAACTTTCATTTGGACATATTGCTGCTATGCCGTCTAGCAATAACAGTGACTTAAATGAAAATGATTGACATGATTTGACCAGCAGCTGATTGGTCAGATGTGACCCAAGTCACATCTGTCCAATCACCTGCTTATTTTGTATTTTTTTATGTTTCTTATGGGCCAATGAGGGTCTTTGTTCGCGCTGAAGTAAATTTAAAATGATAAAAAAATTGTCTGGCCAATCCGGGGCCCCACATGAACAACCTATGCAAGCCATTGGTCTAACAACAGTGTTGGCGTTCCACACAATTAAACCATTTTTCTAGTACTGTCTGATGATTAAATAAAATAAGCATGGAGTGATGGTGGTGTAGTGGGCTAAAGCACATAACTGTTAATCAGAAGGTTGCTGTTTCTATCCCCACAGCCACCACCATTGTGTCCTTGAGCAAGGCACTTAACTCCAGGTTACTCTGGGGGGATTGTCCCTGTTAAACGGTGCACTGTAAGTTGCTTTGGATAAAAGCATCTGCATAAATGTAAAGCTAGATGGAGTGTGAAGAATGGCAAAATTGTTGCTTTTAAAACTATGTAAAACTGTCCGTAATAGCAGACCTTTTGTGTAATTGAAACATGCTTGTAGTAGCAATTGTGTAGCCTATTAATTGCTTAAAAGTTAAACCACTTTTTAATTAGTTGTTTTGTGCACATTCAAATGTAGGTCTATAAATAATCACTGAATAGAAAATGTATCTAACAGGCACACACACACACACACACACCCACGCACACATGTTGGTGCAGCTATCATCAGGACTCTCCATAGACAATTATTTTTATACTGTACAAACTATTGATTTGGTCACTTACCCCTAAACCCAAGCCGCAAAAAAAAAAAACTTTATGCATTTTTAAATTTTCAAAAAAACATAAAGTTTTTTAATTTATTTTTTTAAGCAATTTCAGTTATGCCGACAATAGAAATGTCCTCGTAAACCACTTAAACCTGCACACACACCAACCGATTTTTTAAGTTTGCTTTATTTCATAACACACAATAACATGAACACAAAGTTCAAATAAAATGTGTATGGTTGAGTGCATTAACACATCCACATCACAAAATGATTTTTAAGAGTGTTTTTAAATCACAGATTAATCTTAAATTTCCGAAGAATTCCAATTTATTTATTGTTTGAAAAGTTGAAATTTAAAGTATGATCAACATAATAGGCTTATGTAGTTCCCAGAAGGGAAATGATTAGACCCTTTAAACAATGCCTAAATACCATAAAGGCAGAATCATTTTCTGTTTTTCACTTGTATGCTAAGTACATTGGCCAGCCTTTGTTGCCCTCATTCAGATTCTTTTCAATAACGATGATGCCCTCCTTCTTATACACGCTCCAAGCATCAGGATTGATCAGTAGAACCATGCTTTGGATCTGTGATTCACAACCTTCTTTCATGTGCCACACATATACTTTTGTTCCAGTTGTTCCTTTGTTAAGATTGACACTGAGCTTTTTGAAACCTTGATCCTGAAGGTTTGCCTGCTCCTGGAGGGTGGTGGACACCTGAAGAGCAGTGAGAGCTTTACTCTTATCAGTTGAGCGCCGATACCAGAGGAAAATGTAGTCTCCACCAGCAGCACGGTTGGTGTCTTCATCCACACGAGTGTAGCCCAGCTCATAGAGGTGCTTGTCAGCATTGAAGTCAACAGATGTGGTGATCTCACAGATATAGCTTGGCTTCTCTCTCTTCACCCACAGGTAGATATAGAGGCCTCCTGCATTACGGTTCAGATCACAGCACAATCTCTCCCAACCATCGTTCAGAAGAGGGGGTTCATCTTTTGGATCTGTGCTTACCTCCAGGCTCACGATGGGAATGTCGTATTCAGTGCTGCCATGAAAGTACCACAGAAAGATGTGATCTCCACAAACTCCTGCATTCAGATCCCTGTTGATCAGCTCATAGCCAGCTTTAGTCAGGCCACATTTCATTTTGTCGATGAAGGAAAACTGGATCCTGGTCACAGGTTTCATGCCGCACTCTTTCTTGTACCAAAGAAGAATGCGGTTTTTACCGGCACCTTCATTGAGGACATCATTAATAAATTGATAACCTTCAGCTGCAAGAATTTCCTCCTCGGCTTGTGAGACGGATACGTTGAGCTTTGTTATCGGCTGCACGTTTGCCATTTTGGTTTGTTCCATTTTTTTGTGGTACAGAGGAATTACTAGAAAATTCTGCAAAAGACACAATATATATTTTGCTTTTATCACATAAGTAGAAAACTATATAAATTCTGTAATTTATATAAGTTCAGTTTTAAAGTTTGACATGCATGCTATGTCTGATACATTTGCTTGGCAATTAGCACCATTTTAATTTGTTGGCTCAGAAACCTCAATTTACTGTTTTACTACAGTAATGTTTTGGTTGCAATGTTACAAGCACTTCAATAGTTTTAAAGCAATTACAATATTTACTAATTTATTTATTTTGTACAAACCGTTTTCCCCCTGATCAATCAAATATAATAATAATATTTGCATTTCAAAGTAGTAAAAGTCATAATTTTTTGCATACTGTATGTTAAATGGTTGTTTAGCCAGATTGTCGCCATAATCAGCCTACCTGTAAATGCAGGACTTGTTGTAGCGTGTTGTAGAAGAAACAGCGGTTTGACTGAAGATCTTCTCGATGATAGGCTTCTCTTATTGCTTCTTTATATTGGCTTTGATAAAAGGTGTGGACAGGGTGTTATCAAATCATAATTCCTTAGAATAAAAGATAAGAAAAAAGTATCTTATCTTATTTTCCTTGTTAATTTCTAAACCTTTTATTTGCACTGATCTTTGTCAAATGTTACATTTTTAATTCCACCTTTTCCTGTCATTGTCATAATCATGCTTTCATAAATAAGTCACGTATTTAAAGTCAAGTAATGATTTTTGAGTTCATTATCGTGATTAGATTTGTTTGACCAATTTTTGACATTATTTTTTCTGATAAAATAATTACATTTTTCTTGCCAAGCTGAGCCCTTCTTACACAATGTTCAATCAATCCAAAATGAACCCAGCAGTCAGACTTTTCTTTTTCAGTCAGGAAGAGAGTTTGTTGGATGAGTACATTGGTCGTGTAAGTGAACCACCACCTTGCAAACCACACAAATACTTGGAGCCCCAGATGTTTGGGAGACTGTGTTTACTCTTTTAAATATAACATCACCCTATATCCCGCTCTCCCTTTACCCCTTGTTATTTTGGTCACACATTACACATAAAATTTTGCATATATACAGTGAAATGTATTTGTTTTCACATATCACATAGGGTCAGAGTGCAGGGTCAACCATGATACGGCACCCCTAGAGCAGATAGGGTCAAGGGCCTTGCTCAAGGGCCCAATAGTGGCATCTTGGTGGTGCTGCAGCTTGAACCCCCGACCTTCAAGTCTGTATCCCAGAGCCTCAACTACTGAGCCACCACTGCCAAATGTTAAAATTATAAAGATCATCTAATCAACCTGAATACATTGGGTTATACCAACAAAGCTAATGTGCCACACAGCAATATTTAGTTTCTTCCTCTGCTTCAGTTCTGCCTTTATCCTCTTTAGTGCCTCTGAGCTTCTCTTTGAACTTGACACTCTAAAAAGTGGTGACATGCAATTATTACATTAAAGCTATTTCTACCTGATGGTTTACTCAAAAAATGAAAATTTAGTCATTGTTTAGTCACTTAAATTTAAGCATCTCATCCGATCATAATCCAGACCTTGCTATATAAGCAGAGGCGGATTAAGGTGGTCAGGGGCCCCTAGGATGCTCTTTGAGTGAGGCCCCCCTTAATCATTATACTTTACTGGAAACATTTATTTAGTGCCATACATTGTCCACACACAAATAGTAAGGTGAACTGGCACACACACACACACACACACGCACATTGAGACTACTAAATACTACAGTGTTTCCTCTACATTCCTTAAAGTGGTGGAGCACCACAGTAAGAAAATTACCACCACACCACATAGCTAAAATGAGAAATTAAATATTACAAACAAATACAAACAACTAACATCAACAGAGATGTAAGTGGAAAGAATACCAGATATTACCCTCTGCCACCACAGCCACAAAACAATTACAAAGGAAATGTGTAACTATAAACTGGCCAGTTGAGCCTGGCCAGTACCTGGATGGGAGACCTCCTGGGGAAAACCAAGGTTGCTGCTGGAAGTGGTATTAGGGAGGCCAGCAGGGGGTGCTCACCCTACGGTCTCAGTGCGTCCTAATGCCCCAGTATAGTGACTGGGACACTATACTGTAAAAAGGCACCATCCTTCGGTCCTGACTCTCTGTGGTCATTAAAAATCCCAAATTCCCCCCATTGGCACCTATCTATCATGGTCTTGTATTAATCTCCATCCCTGAATTGGCTACATCACTCTACTCTCTCCTCCCCACCAATAGCTGGTGTGTGGTGGGCGTTCTGGCGCACTATGGCTGCCATCGTCGCATCATCCCTATGCTATGTAAAGTGCTTTGAGTGCCTAGAAAAGCGCTATATAAAATGTAAGGAATTATTATTATTATTATAAACAGAATTCCCTGCATTCACAGTTCAACTGCAAGCTGGAAAACCACTTTTAGCTTTATAAACCAACAGGTAGGCTACAGCATCTGCATCAGTGCAGAACACCCTGTTTTACTGAGGCAAAATCACAACATCATTACTGAGACACAAACCACTGTGCAATACACTAAACCAAGGGTCGGAAAACTTTTTTCACTAAGGAGCCAATTTTTTTATTTTTGGTTGATGCATTTTTTTCGAACGAGCCATACCACAAACAAAAAATTTACTATTTTCAAAAGCAAAGTTTTTCAATAAAAATAAAATGTTTATATTGCCCATAGACCACTCAAAAACAACAATTATGCAAATAACAAAGGGTAACATGTTGCAATATGGAATTGAGTACACTTGTTTGTGCAGCTCTCCATAAAATTACTTCCCTTTTGGGCTGGGCGATATGTAAAAAACCCTTTTATTTATAATCGCATTTAAAATATCAATATCCGATTATAGCCTATGGTCAATCGCCAAGGTCGGTGAATATTTTTGCTTTTATTGATTTTGCTTTAAAAATGTAATTATTTATTGAAACAGACATTTCTAAATTCAAATTGGACTTTAAACGAAAAAGCAATACAAATAAAGTGGTTCAAGCTGCAGCACCACCAAGATGCCACTGTTGGGCCCTTGAGCAAGGCCCTTGACCCTATCTTCTCCAGGGGTGCCGTAACATGGCTGACCCAGCACTCTGACCCTATGTGATATGTGTGACCAAAATAACAAGGGGTAAAGGGAGAGAGAGATATAGGGTGATGTTATATTTAAAAGAAAGTAAACACCGTGTCTCCCAAACATCTGGGGCTCCAAGTATTTGTGTGGTTTGCAAGGTGGTGGTTCACTTACACGACCAATGTACTCATCCAACAAACTCTCTTCCTGACTGAAAAACAAAAGTCTGACTGCTGGGTTCATTTTGGATTGATTGAACATTGTGTAAGAAGGGCTCAGCTTGGTAAGAAAAATGTAATATTTTATCAGAAAAAATAATCTGTCAAAAATTGGTCAAACAAATCTAATCACGATAATGAACTCAAAAATCATTACTTGACTTTAAATATGTGACTTATTTATTATTATTTCTACATTTTCAAGGAAATTTCTTATCTTTCTAAGGAATTATGTATTGATAACCTCTAGGTTACTGTAGGGTTTCTTGGTTCAGGTTTGGGGAATGTACAATTAATATTAATGATTGTAATCAATGATTAATCATACGGTTTGAACTAGATAACAATACGTTCTAAATTGCCCCAAAACAGGGGTTATATAGCCCAAAAGTCTGCTTTCAGATATATATAGATAATTAAACACAACGAATTATAATTAATTAGGAATATACATCATATGCAGACAGGCTGTATTCATTTTCAGAACACCTTAATGGAATTAACCCGTACCGCAACCAATCAGTTCGTCCACCGAACCACTTTGCTCGATACTCTTGATCAATTCTCCAGAAGGTTTATTCTTAGTATAAGCCTACTTAATCAAAGCACGTTAACTTACTTTGATAATATCAGCTCGTAGCTTTAGATCGCACATTAAAGAGGCTTTGCTCTATGACCAACAAACAGAGACAATCAAGCGTGTAAGTGGGTTTAATACAAGGAACTAGGATATATCACAAACTTAACAAACGTTGAACACATTTAACAACAAACATTTAACATAGAACAAACAAAGTAAAACAGGAAGGAAAATAAAGAGATTACAGGGATAGCAAACTTGTTACAACAGTTAAACCTTAAGAGCCAGCACGGGAATTACACACTTTAACGCATTTGAATTTAGATGAAATAATACTTGCACAATGGACCTTTGTGTCGCTGAACAAGACTGCGTGTTTATTGTGTCCTTGTTGCGTCCGTGAGATGGAGGCCTTCTGTTGGTGCTTCCTGAGCGTGGATCGCTCGCGGGAAGTTCAAAACGTCTTAAAGAGTAGTTGTTGACTGAGGGAGCTGAGTTTTGTCCGAAGACAAGGAAAAGACTGAGATAAACGCCAAATAAAACAAAAGACAAAGAAAGAAAAACGAGAGAGCTTGAAGAGAAGTTGAAGAACACTTGAAGAGGTTCAGAAGAGTACGGGAGTAAGAGAGCAAACGGATAAGAGAGACAAGAGAGCGATTCAACACCAGATCCTGACTTTTAAGGTAGGGAGGTCACGCCTCCTTTGGGAGGAATGACCCAATGAGGCTCCTCAGTTTTGGCGCGAGATGGTTCCCTTTGTCTTGTCAAGGCTCGTCATTTGCCTAATTTACAACAGGGTCCGGATGTGGTTTGAATCACTCAAAAGATGGTAAAACATAGCAGAATACATTTTAATGTAACCATATATATATATTCAGCAAGGGCGAGTCGAAAGGTTTAATTTGATACCAAGAAACTTGTATTTGGTACACTTAAAAGTGAATATATACTCTTGGACTCTTTATATAAGCCCTCAGAGTTTAACTACACACTAACAATCTTAACTAGTTGATACCACAGCAGAAATACCCAAGCATACAGGAATAAGTCTTTATTTATTCGTAATATCAACCATTTCTTGGTTTAAATGGTAGGAACGTGTCGGTGTATAGATTTCATCATCTGGCATTCCTTTCTCATCTAAGGAGGGGGGGGGGGGCTGGGAAGAGTAACAGCCCCCTTTGATGTTGTAAAGCGAGACTGGATAGCGATGTCACGAGGATCTCTGGAGAGGCTCTTTGTGTCGTAAAAGTGTCAAGAAAGCACTCTATTTCCCGACTCGCTGGCACTACCCTGTGATTTAGATGGGGAGGATCAGAGTGTGGGTTTTTAGGACCCTTTGTAAAAATGTGTGCATTGCATTCAGAATTAATGAGTTCATGATTTTCCGTTCATACTCTACATTACTGTTGTAACCTCCATTCCCTGATGGAGGGAACGAGACGTTGTGTCGAAGAAGCGACACTAGGGGTCCAATTTTAATCACGCCATGCGCTGACCTGTGTACGTGGTCTTTTCGGAGCCATCTGAACGCTATCACACGCATCGGGGAAGGCATTTTTTCCCAATTCCTATTCTTTCAGGGGGAAAGACCCTGCGGAGACCATACCTGCCCAGGCTGGGGGAGATAAAGGGTGGTGAAATACATCACATGGGATTTCAGGTCGCATGTGGAGAATGCCACGGTGGTAGATCCTACCTCATTAGAGGGAGGAGTTGCTACAAACACTGCGACCGGGGGGCAGCGAGAACTGCCCAAGGGAGACGCGGGTCTTCTTGCAAGGGGACCGTACCGGGGAAAATACACACATGAGACAAGTCCACACGGGGGCCTGACCTGTGGAGCACCTATTCCAGTACAGAGTAGTTTGAGTACTCGTAGTGGGTCTGGTCGGGGAATTCCTCCACTGAATTCGCAGACCAGAGGGCTAGGGAGGAGTCATCCAGGGAGCTGATTTGCATAGCACCTGTGCAAGAAGGCTCACTGGGGGAAATGCGTGTGTGCCAGCACGTCTGTCCCAAGGGGAGCCTCCGTTCGGGAGTACCAGAGCGGGCAGTGGAAGGTCTCTCGGGAGGCAAACAACGCATGTCGCGACAACGCATCCGCTGCCACGTTGAGGCTGCCCGGGATGTGAGTGGCACGCAGTGACTCGAGTTGCTGCTGGCTCCAAATGAGGAGACTGCGGGCGAGTTGTGACATGTGATGGGAGCGTATGCCGCCTTGGCGATTTATGTACACTACCGTCACGGTGCTGTCTGATCAGTTCAAGACGTGCTTGCCCCGAACTAGCGGGAGAAATCTCCGAAGGGCAAGAAGTACAGCCAACAACTCTATGCAATTGATGTGCCAGCGCAGCAGGGGTCCTTTCCAAAGGCCTGCGGCTGCGTGCCCATTGCACACGGCGTCCCAACCCTGTTTGGAGGCGTCTGTGGTGACCAGAACGTGTCGGGACACCTGCTGCAAGGGGACTCCTGCCTATAAAAAAACAGAGGTCTGTCCAGGGTTTGAAAGTCTGGCGGCAGGCTGGGGTGATAAACACACGGTGAATGCCACGGCGCCATGCCCATCTCGGGACTCGAGTCTGGAGCCAGTGCTGAAGCAGTCTCATATGCATCAACCCCAGTGGTGCGAGGGACAAGGAGTGCATCGCTCACACCTCAGAAGAACTCTTGAGTCTTATAGTTCGGCCAGTGTTCACAATGTCTTGTTCCTTCGTCTCAGGTAACCGAAGTTACATACGCAACCAAGATGTTTCCTTATGACTTGACAGTGCGTGCTAACGCATATGGGGAACAGAATCCCATCACGCCGCACTACACAACATAACATTCCAGAGAGAAGGATAACACCTCAGTCCCGCGGGACGGTGACCAACATGAGTATGCCGCAAGTGAGTGACCCTCATGCTGGGCCAGGAGGGGAGCACTCGGAATGAATATATGATCTATAGTCATACTGTATGTATTAACCCCTTCACAAACCCAGCCAGGAAGGGAGTTTATTTATAATGAAAGTGCTTTGCTGCGCAGGGCAAAGGCTTGCGCATGGCTTTGCCCTGCGCAGCAAAGTGCTCCTGAAACACAATTCTGTTCCCCTCCTCCCCACTGCTGTTTGTCAGGAAAGGAATATTGGGGGGGGTGGCTGTGAGCGGCGCCCAGACCCGAGGTACCATTCATCCAGCCGCGAAGGCTGTGGGGAGGACGGAGGGTTCCAGTCCAACCCCACGCTGATGGCAGCCCGGCCAAGCATGTCGGCCATCTGTGCGTCAGCCTCTGACTGTGCATGCTGACCCGAGGTTGGCAGCCCAATTGAGTCTTCCACGTCAGACGGTGGAACACTCTCCAATGCAGCGGCAAGCTCATCATTCAGCTCGGGGGGGCTCAAGAGGATAGGGAGACTGGCCGTGAGGCAAACCGCTGTCACTCCAAGCCCGGGCGGAAGTCAACGAGTGAAGTCAACAGGCAGTGAGAACACGAACATCCACAAACGCTACCTCTATGTGATCATGGCCCAGACACACGAGGCAGCGCCTGTGACCGTTCGGAGTGGAGAGAACTCTACCGCATCCAGGAACTACACAGGGGCAGAAGGGCATCTTTATAAAGACACGTCTTTCAGATCCAACAGCATACGCTCTGTAGAGATGAGTGGAACAGTAAGTAAACGCAGCTCACTGATCACACAACCGCTCGGCTCCGAAGAATAAATCTGAATGGACAGACGCATGATTTCCTCCCTTTTATACCAATATGTCCAGGGGAGGGACATGCAAATTCTGTCTGCCAATTTCTCATTGGCCTTTTCTCAAGTTCAGAGATGCGGTAGGCTCTCAAGAGAGACCCCTAGTGTCACTTCTTCGACACAATGTCGAAGTGAGTGACAGACGAGGAATCTGAGTTATAGGATTTGAGAGGTCACATTCTTAAAACGCATTATTATTATGAAAGAATAACATCACAGTTATGTATGTAAACTCAGTTCCCTGAAACAAAGGGAATGAGACATTGAGTGGAGGAGTTATCCTTCCACACGACCTAGTTGAAACCTCTCTACAATAATGCCAATATTTTTATATTGGCTATGGGGTTTGAGCCCCCGCCTTTTAGGCACGAACCCTAAAGGGAGTTTATTTATAATGAAAGTGCTTGTGACTTTCTGTTAATTTACTACGGCCTGATGCAGGCGGTTGTGTAAAATGATGTGGAGCCCGTTCTTAAGGGGAGGGCATAAGTATATGTTTAGCAAACGAAATAGTAAGCACTCTAAACAAAGAGGACTTGTGAAGAGAAAGACGTAGTCTAGGTTTTAAAACCTTGCAAATGTGTTTTGAGAAGACCATACTGCTTCAAAACATATGTCTTGTAAAGGCTCACCATTCGTCCATGCCCATGAGGAGACCATGCCTCTAGTTGATTGTGCTTTAACACAAATTGGGCAGATCTTACCCTGCAACCTGCAAGCCAGGGCAATCGCATCAACGATCCAGTGAGAAAGTTTATGCTTGGAGACAGACATTCCTTTAGTGCGTCCTGCATAGCACGCAAAGAGCTAATCAGACAGTCTGAACTGGTGGGTGCGCTTCAACATATGTGTGTAGCGCCTCACACAGGGCATAACATCAAATGCAAGAATTGTTCCTCATCTGAAATAAATAGAGGAGGGTAGATGGCTTGCAGGTGTCGACAGCGAAGCAGTAGAGGGCTTCTAGACGTGAGATGATTCGCTGTCGTGAAGGAAGCAAATTCTGAGGATTGGTGTTTATGCACCTGCTTTTATAGCAGACAGCTTCTCGCCTAAAAGGGCGGGGCTCAAATACCATAGCTAATATTAGAATATTGCCGTTATTGTAGAGAGGTTTCAACTAGGTAGTGTGGAAGGACAACTCCCCATATGAATTAGCATGCAATGTCAAGTGTACTGAGTCACAAGGAAACACTAGTTTCATACAAAACTGGATTTGTGAAAACGTCCACAGATTGATTTTACTCATTTTGATGCTTCATGCATATTGGCATTTTTAATCATTTATAAACAGTCATAAAACCAATAAACTTCTTATAATTCTACAAAATGACCTCCTAGATGGGTCACACAGGGCTTAAACAGACCATTCTAATTTGTGATTTTGTTTTCACAATTCAGTTTTTGTCATTTAACCCTTTTTTGAATCCTTGAGTCAACAGTTACCTGAAAATACAGAGATATAGGATTAATGTTGTAATTGCTCTGTGAGGATTTCCCATTAACTTCCTATGGTGGGTCAAAAATTACCTGGAACACCATGAGTGTTACTTCCCCTACTGTCGCTCACTCGACGTTGTGTCGATTGAAGCAACACTAGGGGTCTTTCTTGAAGGCCTCGTTTACCTCTGAACTTAAGAAAAGGCCAATGAGAAATTGGCGGACAGAATTTGCATGCCCAACCCCGGACATACAATTATAAAATGAGGAGGGAGTGCGTCTGTTCATTCAGATTTTTCTTCAGAGCTGAGCGGTTGTGCAATCAACCGTTGGAAGTGTTGGATTTACGCTGCATATCAGCAGATTTCTCTCTTCCCTGCACACTAGTGCAGCCTTTGCCCCTTGGCGATTCGACAGCGCTCTTGAAAGAGTATATTTTCTCTTCTAAAAAAAAGTTTAATTTCTCTAAAGGAGTATACACATTGGCGTTGAACGTCTTTTTATAAACGCGTCTTTTTAAAGATGTCTTTCCAATTTTGTGTAGTTCCTGGATGCGGCAGATATCTCTTCGCTTCTGACGGTCATAAGCACTGCCTCGCATGTCTGGGCTACGATTACACTGAGGCAGCATTTATGAATGGTTCATGTTCTCATAGCGAGAACATAACCATGGCAACGTTGCGGTCGCGGCTTTCGTGGGAAAGCCACTTCAGCCGCCCCACCCCCCCACGCCGCGTCTTCTTTCTACGGGATTGAGGACCTGGAAGGCTCTCAAGCATTCCTGAGATGGATGACCCAGGGAACAAGACGTTTGCTCAGGAGCTGGTAGACAGACCACTCCGTCATCTGGTGGAGGGCCAGGAGGAAAATCCTCAGTTAAGTTAATTTTCTTTGCCGCACCCCCTTCGGGCTACGGTACCCACATTCTCAATAAAAGAGCAATTTTCTCTTTCTCTGGGTCACCTGGCCCGCAAATTATGCTCTCACAGCAACCCGGTGCCACGCATCAAAAGTCCCGGCACTCAGCCAGAGGCAAACAATTCCAGAGGCTTCTGGGGCATATCCTCCACGGCGGTCGCACCACTGGGGTTGATGCATATGAGACCGCTACAGCACTGGCTCCAGACTCTAGTCCCGAGAGGGGCATTGGCATTGCGGCACGCACCTCTGTTTTCTGCGGACAGGAGTCCCCCTACAGCAGGTGTCCCGATGCATTCTGGTCACCACAGACGCCTCCAAACCGGGTTGGGGCACCGTGTGCAACCGCACGCAGCCGCTGGCTCCTGGTAAGGGCCCCTGCTGCTTTGGCACATCAACTGCCTGTATTCCTTGCCCTGCGAAGATTTCTCCTGCTAATTCGGGGGGCAAGCACATCTTGATCTGCTCAGACAACACCACGATGATAGCGTACATAAATCGACAAGGCGGCGTGCGCTCTCGACATATGTCATAACTCATCCACCTTCTCCTCCTTTGGAGCCAGCAGCAACTTAGATCGCTGCACGCCACTCACATCCCGGGCAACCTCACATCCCCCTCCTCGGATCTCTCAGTGGTCCTCTCGGGCCTTCAGGGACCCCCCTTCGAGCCACTAGAATCAGTCAAGCTCAAGGCCCTCTTCTTGAAGACGGCCCTCCTGATCTCTAACTCTGCTCCCTGGATGACTCCTCCCTAGCCCTCTGGTCCACTATGGGTACTGAAACTACTCTGTACTGGAATAGGTGCTCCACAGGACGGGCCCCTGTGTGGATTAATCCACCTGTGTGTATTTCCCCCTACGGGCGGACCTGCATCTCCCTTGGGCAGTCCCCACTGCCCCCTGGTCGCCCTGTTGTAGCAACTCCTCCCTCACAGCAGGTAGGATCTACCACCACACCATCCCCACATGTGGCCTGAAAACCCATGTGACGTATCTTGCCACTCTTTACCTCCCCCCAGCCTGGGCAGGTGGTAGTCTCTGCGGGGTCTTTTCCCCCTGAAAGAATAGGAGCTGGAAAAGTACTCCTTCCCCGATGCGTGTGATAGCGTTAAGATGGCCCCAGCCGCTTTGACTCTATGCGAGAAACATAGAGAGAGAAAAGATGCAGCTGGCGTGGTCACGTTGCCTTGTACCCCCCTTCGGGGTTCCGGGAACCTAAAAGGTTTATGACAATTTTATGGGGCATTGGGGAATGGTACGTGCAGTCTGACGCAGCCTGTCGCTTTGGCATGCAAATACCTGCCCGCACCTGCATCAGCAGTGCACGTACACGATTCAGCACATGGCGTGATTATGGACCCCTAGTGTCGCTTCTTCGACACACCCGGTCCCTTATCAGGCAAATGAAGCCTCCGAGAGGGATAAAGGCAGATGACAGAAGGTGGTGCGACGAGAGAGAGATAGTTTATGGACATGTCCGTCATGTGTGTGTTTGTCTTTTAAGTTTATCATTAAAACTATTATTTATATTGTCAAGCCGGTTCTCACCTCCTTTCCATTGGATCCTTTACACTATTGTAACCTCCGTTCCCTGATGGAGGGAATGAGAAGTTGTGTCCTCCCAGCCACGATGCTGAACCGAGCCACTGCTACCGAACCTCATTCTCGGCTCCTCTCGTGCAAAATCGTGATGGACAGATGCATATTTCCCTCCCTTTATACCCGTATGTCCAGGGGAGGGACATGCAAATACTGTCTGCCAATTTCTCAATGGCCTTTTCTCAAGTTCAGAGATGCGCGAGGCTCTCAAGAGAGACCCCTAGTGTTGCTTCTTTGACACAATGTCTTGTTCCCTCCATCAGGGAACGGAGGTTACAGTAGTAACCTAGATATATTCAGGCAACATAAAAATGTGCATCATATGTGGTAACAACTTAAATAAAAAAAACGTTAAGTCAAAAATGCTATTTGCTATGACTAAATTATCAGGCTAATTTAGTGGCAAAACTAAACACACAAATAGAACATTTTGCAACACAATGGTGGTGGCGTAGTGGGCTAAAGCACACAACTGGTAATTAGAAGGTTGCTGGTTCGATCCCCGCAGCCACCACCATTGTGTCCTTGAGCAAGGCACTAAACTCCAGGTTGCTCTGTAATAAGTGCACTGTAAGTCGCTTTGGATAAAAGTGTCAGCCAAATGCACAAATAATAATACTGAAATGAATTCATGACGCTCGAACCTAGAGCTCTCAACATCTGTTTTTCTCTCCCTGCAGGGCATGAGACTGATGGACCAACTTTAGTACTTATAACCTCTAAATAATAATCACAGAATTAATGAAACTATGCCTGTTAACAGACAACAGACAACTTTTTCTCTGCCTCATAAAGGCATCACAGCAAGTGAAGGATAATTATGTAAGTTTAATTTAGTAAGCGCTTTAAATTTGAACATTTACAGAGTAACATTTTCTATAACTGGTGGTTTCCTACCCACAAGATTGTCTTTTTATATATATATATATATAGATCTCAACAAGGACAAGTGTGACCACCTTATGAGGTGAGCTATTATTTTGCCATTATTTACATTTATGCATTTGGCAGACGCGTTTATTCAAAGCGACTTGACAAGAGCAACCTGGAGTTAAGTGACTTGATCAAGGACACTGGTGGTGTCTGTGGGGTTCGAACCAGTGACCTTCTGATTAACATTTATGTGCTTTAGCCCACTAAGCCACCATCACTCTATGTTCTGTTGTATGCCACCATCACTCTGTGTTCTGTTCTCCATTATGTTCTGAATAAGAAATTAAATTTGGTTTTGATTGTGATTTCAGGTATCCATATTGTCATGCCATGTAATTTGTTTGTGTCATAGGTTTACAGTTAAAAAGCAGCTAAACTTTATTTTCCAGGTGTGTTCAGTGAGGATACTTCTCTCCGCTTCTCTACTAAACACATGAGTGATAAAATAATTAATTTGTTTTTACAGGTGGAGTGATGAAGAGTGGCATACCAGAAAACACTGTCTATGGTAGTGTAAGGAAGTGTTTTATGCATTTAGTACAAACTAAATGTAATTTTTTTGTCATTTAAACTTGAAAGTGTTTTTTGTGTGTTTAATAAATAATATTAGATGCACCAACTCTCTTGATATTTTTTATTTCTTGAATTTTCATATACATTTTTTCTAGAATTAATATGTTATGTGTTATAATATTTGAAAGACATGCAAGCTAAAAATGTAATTTCAAGTATGTAGTAATAAACTTCTGTGATATACTGATGCAGTTGGACAGCTTCTCAGCAGACAATCAGTTAATTTAGAATTAATTGTAAAAGTAACAAATATTCTGCTCAAGTGGGATGCATTTTTAAATCCTTAGTATTCACATGTAACCATGTGGGTAAAATCCAGTATACAACACAAACATAATGAGCCTTAGAGTAACCCATATGGTCTGTATAATGTGGGACCTATATGGGTCTGATGCAGGTTGCCCAGCTGGGCCGCACAATAGCCCCACTCAGATTCTCCACGAGATCCATATGGGCTTATCATCTTGATCTAAATGTGGCCTTTGATACGATCTCACATAACATCCTCCTAGACATGCTAGTCTCAGTTGGAATTACGGGAACCCCCATCTTGGTTTCGATCGTATCTTTCTGGTCGCACTCAGTTTTTAGATCTAAATCATCACTGGTGTTCCACAAGGCTCAGTTTTGGCCACTTTCTATTTATTATTTATTTACTGCCCCGTGGTCATATATTTAGGAATCATGGTGTCAATTTTCACTGCTATGCCGACAACACCCAGCTCTACCTGTCTTCCAAGCTCACTTCTTCCCATCCTCTGCCCTCTCATTCCAGCTGTTTATCTGAAATTAAAAACTGGTTCTCATCTAATTTTCTCAAAATTTGTAAAATTGTGAATTTTCTCTTAAATTGTGGTAAAACTGAAATTCTCTTTGTAGGCACCAAACCAATTTTGGCAAAAACTGATCAGTCCACTGCTTCTCTTTCGCCACAGGTTAAGAGTCTGGGTGTCGTCCTTGATAGCACCTTATCCTTTGAAGCCAGTGTTAATAACACAACTCACTCTGCATACTGTCATATACGTACTATTAATCGTCTTCGTCCCTCTCTCACATGGAACAGCACTGCCATTCTTATTCATGCACTGGTTACATCCTGTATTGATTACAGCAATGCTCTCCTCTCTGGTCTTTCTTCCAAACTTCAGCTGGTCCAGAACTCAGCTGCATGAATCATTTCTAGAACCCCCTCTATTGAACACATTTCACCTGTTCTTCAACATTTGCATTGGCTTCCAGTTAAGTACCGAACTGATTTCAAAATCTTGCTTCTTACATCCAAGGCCTTAAATAATCTTACTCCCTCATACATACCTCTCTGATCTTTTTCATATCTATACACCTACTCGTACCCTCAGATCTTCCTTGTCAACTCTTCTTGTCATACCATGTATTCGTCTGAACACTATGGGGTCTAGAGCCTTTAGTTATACTGCCCATCACTTATGGAATTCGCTTCCTCTGGACATTCATAACAGTGAAAGTCTTCATACTTTTAAATCTCGTCTTAAAACTCTCACCATTTTAAACAGGCTTTTTTTTTTATGACGGTGCATGCATTGAGTTCATTCTTTGTATTTTCCAATGTTTTATTGTATATCATAGTATTTTTTGCTTAATGTTGTTATTGTTGATGCTTTCAAGGGTGACTTTTTTGTGTTCTGTTTGTAAGGTGACCTTGAGTGTTGTGAAAGGCACCTATAAATTAAATGTATTTTTATTATCCGTAAAGGGCCAACATGAAACCCACGAGCAAACCCATTTGGGGCCCATACTACACACCATATCATACCTACATGGGCTCCAGCTTAAAATGTTTGCTGGGATGCTTTGATAAACACCTGGCATGTAATGTTACCATTAGGCCAGTCTTCATCCTCCTTTCTCTAATTTAATCTTCCTTTCCAAACATCGTGCGGTGTTGTCTGTTTTTGGTTGTGAACAGTAGGCCCGGGAGTACACCTTTGTTTTTTGACACAATCTGCAAGCTGTTCCACTCGCACTCAGGGGATTCCACTCATTTTGGCCTAGCGACCCAATTTCTCGGCATCTGTTAGCACACCCTTTTAAAGGTAAGACATTCCCGATGGAACCTCATTTGACACTAGGCCTACTTCTTTTATTTTTTTTACGATGCATTAATGGTTCATGACACAACCAGATGCCTTATGCAGTCCATTTTCAGAAGAAGAAACCTCCTTAGACGAATTCCATAAAATAAACGGACATGAGTTTGAGTGACAAACGTGGCATGTGGATCTGTCAAAGTTAAGGATGAACAACAGACAGACCCCTTCACGAAGGATAACATTTTTGGCCAACACAGAAAGGGGTGATTCAACATGCATGCCTTTCAATGCCAAATTCACATACTTTTTACTTTGCCACATACAAATATACTGTACTTCCAATTTATTTCATTTTCATTTTATTAACAAAATAGCTCTGCACATGCATTTACAAATCCAAAGAGAAGGGTTTCCAAATTTGAAAATATTTGTACATTGCTGAATAATCCAGCTTGGGACATCATTTTTTTTCCTCTCCTTCTTTTTTAAACACAGCAACAACATTTAATGAAGTCAGGACACACAAAGGTCTTATCAGTTAGATCAGAGTTTAAAGTGGCATGATAACAACCAGGGAAGTACAATAAATAGAAACACATGCTTCCACGTTCACACAAACACATCATTAAATAAACGTCCATCAGACCCTGCCGAGAAGACATGCTGTCAAAGCAATGCGTCATGTCCAAAGACACTCCGATAGCTTACTACTTTTTTATTAGACTGCTGACAAAAGTGTGTAAGAGGGATTTTTTGAGAGTCTTGATATGTCCTTACCTAACCCAGACTCCACACACTCATAAACACAAACGCACACAAAGTGGTGCTCAGATGTGGGGCAGAGGGGTCTCTATACTCACACCATCTGGAGCTCTTGAATATACAGCTGCTAAAAACTTGCAAGCACACACACACACACACACACACACACACACACACACATAAAATTGAAGTTCAGTTACTTTGCATAATAATTTTTGTTGCAGTTTCGAGGTTTCCATTAGAATGAGTGCAGGGGAGATTCCTTTTTTCCAAAACATTCTTATTTTCCCTCCCATGCAAAATCATAGGGGCCTCTTTAAAGGGAAAACATTTAACCAGAAGAGGAAACAAAAAAAGTCAAAGGAACAAATCTTCAATATATTGCATCAAAGAACATAAGAGAAGCACAATTCACTAAGCACATTTATGTACATCAAATTCTTTCTTTTTGTGTTACTATTTAACAACATCATTAAAAAAAATCCTAATTTAAAAAACTTAACATTTTTATTAAATGATATGGGCACTGTTAAATAGAATTCAATGCATTTAAAAAAGCAAATAAAAAAGAAATCTAATCAATGTTTAAAAGTACAAAAAACAAGTCAAGTCTGGCTTAAAGTAATCTTAAATCTAATGCCACAATCTTCAGCATAGAAAAGTATTGCTGAATTTCTGATATGTTAAGAGTTTATTTTTTTCTTTAATTTATAAATCAAAATTGCTTGCATGCATTCATGCATTCACATCTCCGCCTCATCCTCAGCTACACACAGGCACACACAATGGTGTTCTATGGCATGTTTTTCTCAGTCAGCATGACTGCATAGTAGCACAATGTCTTTATTGTGACAAACAGTATTTGGTCTTCCATGGCATCTTCACAACTGAAACATCCCACAAAAAGGCAAAAGTCTCACAATTTGGAATGTGGCAGTAAGAGAGAAAATGGAAGACTCTTCACACAGTTTGGGCCAGTGTGTATATGTATTTGCGTATTGGTGTGTATCATTAGGTAAATATTTGCATTGCATGGCTTGGAGAGCATCTGGATATTGTCAACTCTCATATGGGGCTACAGCACCGTTAAACTCTCAACGTTTCCAAGTTAAACCTGCTACTTGGATCAGTTATATACAGTTTGTTTGGCAACATTTTTTCTCATCAATACACAAGTATTGAAGCAACAGCGATAATGCACCTGAATGAACATTTCAGATGTATTTATAGTGTGGTTCATAAGACTGTGTGGCCATCTATTCAGCAATTATTTATTTAACCAGCAGGGGACAGTATAATAATAGACTGGGATCTTGATCCAACCATTGAATATAATTACTCAGAAACTAATCATAACTTCAAGGACCACAAAAACACGAGGGGCATTGGACTGATGGCTTTTTGTGCTGTAAAACCCATACTGTACGGGTGGGGGATGATCAAATGTGTACTGTATATATTTGTGTGTGTGTGTGTGTGTGTGTGTGTTTGTAAGTGTTGATTTACATCAGCTTTTTTC
Organism: Xyrauchen texanus; assembly: GCF_025860055.1. Lineage (NCBI taxonomy): Eukaryota > Metazoa > Chordata > Actinopteri > Cypriniformes > Catostomidae > Xyrauchen > Xyrauchen texanus. The sequence continues at coordinate 32,397,559 of NC_068283.1, read as the reverse complement.
ACAGAAGAACTGTTCAGTTTTGTGCAGTCTTAAAGACCACAGTGTACCACCACTTCCTTGTAAAGTAAAACGCACTGGTATGTCATTGCATTGTTACGACTTAGCATTGTGATGTAAAAGTTACTGTTTAATGTTAGAAACAGGAAGACAGCTGGCTCGAAATTGAATAATAGTGTCATCGCTCTTCCAAAGGGATCCGACAGGAAGACGTTCTCTAATTTTTCCTAAACAGTTCCAAACTTCAAGACGAATGGGTTTTACTGCATTGTCGAAGGGATGTTCTCAAAGTTAGACATAATCTTCAGAGCAAAAGATTACTTTAGGAAGATCAAGAAAAGGAAAAATCCATCTCATTCTTTGAGTTTCCTTAAGGCACTTAAAGCATTTCAAAAAGATTTACAGCATATTTTCCATTTGTATGTGGTCTTAGTCTGTGAGATACACACAATATTTAAAAAAACGTTGGTTTGAAAGACATTGAAAAGAAAATTCTTATGAAAAAGAAAGTATAAATGTATAAGGGTGTTAATCTGGGAATATTCTGGGTTCAATACATGTTAAGTGCAATAAACGGCACAACAATAATTACCACAAAAATAATTTTGAAATCCCTTCTTTTCTTTAAAAAAGTGCAAAAACTGAGATTACAGAGAGCAACTTATATTGTTTTGTATTGTATTGCAACTTAAGTGAATAGGGACAATATTTGAAAGGTTTAAAGGCAGAAATGTGAAGCTTTTAAAATTTATAAAAGCACTTATATTAATTATAAAAAAAGGGTATTATTTGAGTTGTAAAGTTTATATCGTCATCTTACATGGTTACATCGTCATGGCAACAAAGTTGGTTAAAATTGGATATACCTTAACACAGGAAAGGTTAGTAAATGGTTTATTTTCACTAAAATTATAGTGAATATAGTGATTATAGTGAGTATTTTAAAGTTCACGAATTGGCACCATTCACTTCTATTTTAAGTGCCTCAATGTAACCCATATTTTTGGAGGGACAAGTCACCATACAATTTTAGTTGTAATCGACATTATGCTACTAATACTGGCAATTGAGCTTAACTTGTATTGAACCCGCGAATATGTAATGTAACAGTTCACTGAGTATAGTTCTCAGGTGTGTGTGTGTGTGTGTGTATGTCAGATCCAGACAGATGGTTTGCCTTCTCCTGACTTGCTACTGCTGCTGCTTCCAGCGCTCCCTGATTTGCCATGCATGGGCCGGTGCTTTCGCTCCTTTTGTGGTGCTGTAGTGATGTTACTCTGAGGCTTTTCATCAATGTTATGGTTGTCGTTCAGGTCATCGTGGTTATTATTGGCATGGTGCTGCAAGGTGTAGGCTTGAATCGCTGCTTCTAATTGTATGACATCTTTGTTGATCGGCGGCGGCCGCACCTCACCTGCTGATGGAAAGTTGTCCTCATTGGAGCCGTATTGTTGCTGCTCCTCCTGTGCAATGTTGGCACGGTTCTGCTTGCAAGCCATCTTGGCATTGCTCAAGTCTGTGTATGGCATGGTCTCAGGCTTTACCACAATGTTGTAGCCCGGTGGTGCAGAAGGGGTGTTCCATGAGAAGGGATAACCAACATAGTCTGCTTCTTTTACACCTCCCCCAACCCCGCCTCCTAGCTCTCCCTCACTTAGTGCTGGCCCACCCACTCCGACTGACACACCCCCCGCTGTAAGCAGGCCCAGTTGGTACTCATCCTCTGTTGTTGCTGCATTTCTTTTGCGGAGAACGTCGCTGATGGTTCCCACTCCGAGGTGGATCATTTCCCATAGGTTTAGAAGCAGGCAAAGGCAGCTGACGCCATACATTATTCGGAGGAAGATGGTCTTTTCTGTAGGGCGTGAGATGTAACAGTCCACATGGTGTGGGCAGGGCTTATCTGAGCACACAAAAACTGGTTCCACGCGAAAGCCGTAAAGCAGATACTGTCCCGCAAGAAAGCCCGCCTCCAGCACGGAACGTGTTAGCAGCTGTAGAACATACACTCGCATCAGCCCGTCATCACGGATGCGCCGGCGTCCATCATGCCTCACTTTGGGCTTGGGCCGTGGTGGCACCAACTCCCGACGTGAGTTGTCTATCTCTGGCACTTCATAGATCATGGGGTCATCCTCCCGTTCCTCTTCCCCATCCTCGTGTCCTGCTCGGTGCTGCCGTGCCCCAAAATACATCTTTCTTGGCCTTCGCTGGGTGTATCCGCCCCCTGTCCCGTCAGCTGCTGGAGCCACGGGCCCTGCTCCACCCCGCGGCTCCTCATTGTGGGAGATCTTATTGGCTGCATAGCCCATATACAGCAGAGAGGGCAGGGCAGACAGAATAATCTGGAAAACCCAGAATCGCACATGCGAGAGTGGTGCAAAGGCATCATAGCAGACATTCTCGCATCCCGGCTGACCCGAGTTGCAGACAAACTTGCTCTGCTCATCGTAATATATGGACTCGCCGCCCACCGCAGTCAGAACAATACGGAAGACAACTAGTGTGGTGAGCCAGAGTTTCCCCACCGATGTGGAGTGGTGCTGGATCTCTTCCAGCAGACGTGTCAGGAAGCTCCAGCTCATGACGTCTGATGACAACGGGGCAGACAGCGTCCCACACTGCACAGCTCACAGACTCTATGGACAAACAGAGACAATCTCATGTAAGAACAGAATAATGGAAAGACCATAACTTAAAAGGGATGGTTCACCTAAAATGTTCTATTCTATCACATTTACTCAGCTTCATGTTCCAAAACCATGTGACTTTCTTTCTTTTGTGGAACACAAAGGGAATGACAGCCTTAGTCACTATTCAATTTCATTCTATATATTTATTTACATTTATGCATTTGGCAGACCCTTTTATCCAAAGCGACTTACAGTGCACTTATTACAGGGACAATCCCCCCAGAGCAACCTGGATTAAGTGTCTTGCTCAAGGACACAATGGTGGTGGCTGTGGGGATCGAACCAGCGACCTTCTGATTACAAGTTATGTGCTTTAGTCTATTACGCCACCACCACTCCTTACATATAGAAGACTAACATGCTGCATAACATCTCTTTCTGTTTTATATGGACGAAAGAAAGTCATACAGGTTTTGAAAAACATGAGGGTGCACAAATAATGAGTTTTTTTGGGGGGGAAAATAAAACATGTTAGAAATAAAAACAAAAACAACAACAACAACTATAAAGTGATACTGTATACTTATTACAGTTACTGTCATTTAAAATGACTCATCTGTGATATAAGATTATGGCCATATCACACCCACCCCAAATAGTTTTTTAATTTATTTTGATATGAATTCTGAAAAAATATTTTTTGCTTCAATTATGACATCATTGATGACAATAAAATGACAAAAAAACTCATAATTGACAGATACTTTAAAACAAATTAAAATTAATTAAGTGAATCCAAAGGAATGAGGTGATCTTGTCAATCTGATTCCAAAAAAAAGTTCACAAGAAAGTTCACAGCAAACTACATCTAAATATGTTGAAGCATGTTGGTAAATTGAATTTCTTTGAACACTTGTCATTTTATGTTTATGTGTTCAGCTAGCGATACTGCTCAATAAGAGGTCAACTGAGAGTTAATAGACTCAGTGAATGGAACTCTCTTTCACACTCACATACACAGACACAATTACCTTGAGCAGTGAGCCTGAACCACACAAATCTTCCCTAAGGAAAAACAGATTTAGATAGGCTGTGGTGAGCAGGTGCCTGTGTGACCTCTCTGGTTTGCCTCTACTTGGTGTTTTTTTTTTTTCAATGAATGTTTGGATTCCTGCTTCCAGTAATGCATAAGATGCATTGATTGCTATAAGGACACGTCTGAGCAGTACAACACAAGGTATACACAGATAATACAATATGTGCCCAAGTAAGTATAGTGTGTGTGAGAGAGCAAGATAACAGAAAGACCAAAGAGAAGAGATTCTATACCTCCTCAAATGTCACTGTTATTCTCACCCAAAAATCTTATTACCAACTGCAGGTGCAGAGGTTTCCGGGCTTTATTGCCCCACCTGCCGAGAAAGGACCCCAGCAGTGAACATGCACCCTTCGCCTTTAATCTGTGTTTCACTACACTGACAGAGGCACTAGGGGTGAGGAACATAGACTTACATTGTGACTCATATGTAGACACACAAACATGCTAGCGAATACACATATGCAATCACGTCCTCAAACTACAAAAGATATGCAGATCACAAGACGGATCCACTTGTCACTCTGAAGCATCTGTCCTTGAACGACTGCCCATCCTGTTATGCATGCCCCTATCCAACTCCCCACATTTCACAAGCTTCTATCTCTATCATACTCTCTCTTTTTCAAGGTTGAAATACAGTAGCATTCACCCCCAAAGGGATCAAGGGATTGTACAAATGGACATAAATTCACACACACACACACACACACACACACACATGTTGTGTTTCCATGTTTTATGGGGACTTTCCATAGACATAATGGTTTTTATACTGTACAAACTTTATATTCTATCCCCTAAACCTAACCCTACCCCTAAACCTAACCCTCACAGAAAACTTTCTGCATTTTTACATTTTCAAAAAACATAATTTAGTATGATTTATAAGCTGTTTTCCTCATGGGGGCCGACAAAATGTCCCCACAAGGTCAAACATTTCGGGTTTTACTATCCTTATGGGGACATTTGGTCCCCACAAAGTGATAAATACACGCACACATACACACACACACACACACACACACACACACACACACACACACACACACACACACACACACACACACACACACACAGGATGTTGCCACAGGGAGTCAACAAAAAGCCATTGAATTGTACAGAAATGTTCCTGTTTATTAGACATGCATGCACAAAATATAATGTGCCTCAACACTATTGTCACAAGAGACTTTTCAGATATACTGTTACAATGTTAATGGGCTCTCTGGGGCAGGGCATCCCCTGTGGTTTAATGCTAAGTTAAATAAGTAATCTGTTTGGTATGTATTAAATTATTCACAACATTACTTAATGAAAGTTATTAGAGTTATTGTAAAAAACAATTAGCATCTACATAGAGCTTAAAGCTATTAAAAACACAAGGACATTTCAGCTCATCCAACCAAAACCCATATAGGCTTCTGTGCTCTTGTACTCCATTAAATGGCATGCTATATGTTATAAAATGGTCACTTTTGAGTCTGAGTCTAAATTAGGATAGGACAAGCCATGTTTGAAGCTGTTGTAAAATGGCCCAAAATGCACACCTGTGACTGCATATTCTATATTAATGTGACAAGGTTCAGTGATGCTTGGCAGCCGTACATAGCTTACAGTTAGGCCAAATTAAGAAATGTTTATAACAACTATTCAGGAATCTAAAGATTTATTGAACATTAATGTCTATTATCATATACTGTTGCTGATGTTTTCAATAAATTACTTGAGGCCATGTGTAAAAGCAAGGCCATAACCATGTCTTAAACATTGGGGGGGACCAAACCATTTTGGGGTGGGGGGTCGCAAGTGTATATGTCACAAATATTATTGTCCTCTTTGGTCCTTTAAAATAGTAAAGACCCTGAATGCAATAATTATCTAAATAAAGGCTTTAAATGCGATAAAGGCCCACATTTTTATAATTTTTGGTTTTAAAATATATTTTTTTTTCACACAGTCCAAGACTACCAATGTGTCTGCATTACTAGCAATTTGCCTGTTTTAGTCATCTTTTCTTTCTTTGCTGTATCAAAGAAAAGACTCATTTGAATTTCTTTTAATAGCTGATGTATCTGTAAAATTACATGACTGATTTTCAGAAAAAAAGAATATCAATTATGAGAATATTTGCATTGGGCATCATTTCCAATCAAGCTGTAATATTGTCAAATTATGCACAGATGTTGAAAATATAATTTAAATGTGTACATTTAGCACACATAACATTTTATCAATGAAATTAGTCTTAGCAAGATAAAGGAGTTGGCCATTTGATTACAAAAACTTTAAAATGTAATTTTCATCACTGTCACTTCCAACAAGGAATTCTATTAAACACAATACAGAATTTAAGATGTGGTGGAAATAAGTAAGGAATAATTGATGACAGACCGCTGAATTATTGAAAAATAATGGTAATACCATTACACCTCAGGTGTGCATTATTTTTCAATAATTCAATGGGAGAGAGTCAATTATTCCACTTTTACCACGGTCACCACACCATAAGACATCGTTCAAGGTTTTATCTCAAGAAATTTTTTGGTTTTCATCTTTAAAATACTCTTGTGAGTGGACCTACTTTCTTCCCCCACTGATTCAGCATCTTGCTTTGGTTGCTAGTTCAAAAACGTCACTTTAGAACTAGCAACTAGGATAGTGAGGCTTGCGCTGCTTTAGTGGAGCACTTACTGGAGTAATAAGTTAGTGCATTTTTGTGTGTGTGTGTGTGTGTGTATGTGTGAGAGAGTTTGTTTTTGAGTGATCGAAAGAAAGAAACTCATAAACTGAGAGAGATTACTTCTGCGATTACCTTTATTTTTAAAGATGTACGATTAAGCACTTCTCAGCAGCAGCGAGTGTCACCATTTTTGTTTATAACTTCTCCAATGTAAACCTTCACAACTGTTTTCAACCCTACTGAGATGCAGGTGGGCGCTGACATGACGGCTCTGTTTTTCGTTCGCAAGTAAGTGTGTGTGTAATGCATATAATGTATGTGTGTCCACGTGTGTGAGAGCTTATGAGAGGTGGAGAGGAGCGCAAGGGTTTTTCCCACAGATATTTCAGATAATATAGAAACTGTGGTATTGATCAAGTATATCTAGCTTTGATGCAGCTCAAGCCTTCATTACTAGTTCGAAAACATCACTAGCAATAGAGGATGTGCTGCTTTTCGGCACTGGAGTAACAAGGTAATGTGTGTGTGTGTGTGTGTGTGTGTGTGTGTGTGTGTGTGTGTGTGTGCGCATGGGTGTGTATGTGTATGAGTGTGTGTAAGTGTGGGTGAGATGAGGAGCATGAGGGCATTTTCAACCAAATTGAAATAAATGTAGGATATTATAGACATTGTTTGATGTTCTTAACCAAATTAATTTAATCAATTTCTTGACAGCATGCACAGTGTATGTGAGTATGTAAGTGTGTTTGTGTGTGTGTGTGTGTGTGTGTGCGTGGGTGTTGGTACGTGGGTGAGACAAGAAAGAAAGAGAGAGAGAGAAAGAGAGGGAGCACAAGGATGCTTATCAAACTAAATTTCAATAAATGTAGGATTTTAAAAACATTGTTTTTCATTCTTATCCAATATACTTAAACAATTTCTTTGCTTTAATTGTTTTTTTTTGTTTGTTGTGGTAGCCTGTAGGGCTCATTGAAATCACTGAAATAATTTGGCAAAGTGATATGTAACCGTTATGCAGTCAAGACCTGGAACTACTTCATAGCCGTGCATTTACTTGAAAAATAATTGCACTGCTTAGAACGTCTGTCAACCAATCAGAATCAAGCATTCAACAGACCCATGGTATAACACTAAACTTAAAGAGCCCTAGTTGAAGAAACACCCATATAGATTTTTTTTTTTTTTTTTTTTTGTGTAGAATACAGAACAAGCTCTTTTCTGTCATACACAGCGTTTATCTCTAGCATGCACACACACACGCACACACACACCTAGTTTTTATGTCCTGCCCCTTGGCAGGAAGAGACAGTGTACATGTTCATCAAAATGCCCCTGTGCCCATGTCAAAGCCAATCTATACCCTTCATTCATCCATCAACACTCTCTCCAAATCCACAGATATAATACTTGTCATATCAAGACATAAGACAAATGTCCCATCCAGTCCACACACTTCAGGAATACAGAGTTCTGAGCTGAAATCAAGTCAAATAGCACTAATGTCTGCCTGTAAAATCACACAAACACAATGGGAAAGTACTGTACTCACACATATTCTACATTCTGTCTTCTGTTCCTTTATGTGTCTGCGTCCCCTCTTCTTCCTTTCATCCCTTTATACTTTTTCCTTTCTTCTCTTTTAAAGAACAGCCTTGAAGATCAAAAATGAATGAACTTACATTAACACTAGAAACATACATACACATAAGTGTGTTTATGAGCATGTGCATATCCATAAAGAATGCGCAAAGAGGGGAGTCTCAACACTCACAATAGCCCTTTTACCCTGTTTCCCCCAAAAATCTGGGTCAGAGAGGGTTGTGGTTAGAGGGGGAAGTGTTATGGTTTTGATGTGGGCTGCTGCGTGGGTTAATATCCCTAACTGTGAGGAACAGACAATGATGCGTGGAGAACTAGAGAGGAAAGCTGAAATCAGGGGTGATGTTCAGCCTGTAACTAGAAACCAGAAGATTTCCATACACACACATTCGCAATAGTAAAGACATGCCATGCACACAGATAAGTGAGTAAACAAGATCTCTGTCTTAACCTTATCGCCTACCCCCACCCCTTCGTCTGTAAAGACGAAACCCACTACTGGAAGGAAAGGAACTTCTTACTGTTTGCTCTTCTATTCATCTGCCCATCTTTGGTCAGGGCTTAAATTAGAGCTTGCAGTGACCTCCAGCTCATGCATTCTTATCCAAACACTGTTTCCCCTTATTTCTTATCTACCCCCCTCTCTCTTTATGTTTTCTCTCACAGTAAAGAGTGAGGTAAGATTACAATCACAGGATTTCACAGCTACTTCCACAGACATTGAGTGGAAAAAAAAAACCTTATTCAAATTCGACACACATTCCCCAAGTGTGATAAGCAAACAATCGTTTTAATGTGACTACATTAGTTTGCAGAGAGAGAGAGAGAGAGAGAGAGAGAGAGAGAGAGAGAAAGATAAAGATAAAGAGAGAGACATTCTGGTGCTGTTGTGTTCAATGAAAATATTTTCCCAGTAAATATGAAATATTTGTTACAGAGGGAGTTGTAGTTTTGTAGATTAATGTCTGGTAATTTCTGATGGTAAAGTTAATAGTTTCACTGTTAATTAAACATGAAATATGATTAGTTTATAACAGAATCTAATAATGGCCCTGCATATCTTTCTTTGACACTACTTATCTCTTATTGCTAATATCGCAGATTAACTTCTAGCATGAGTTCATATAATCATTAAGAGTGGGCTGAACTTGATGTCCAAAACGTAAGGATTTCGAGCATGATATCTGACTTGTTTAAGAATGGTCACAGAAGTGAGCTAAACTGCCATTTATATATATATATATATATATATACACACACTCAGTGACCACTTTATTAGGTACACCTACTTATTCATGCAATTATCTAATCAACCAATTGTGTGGCAGCAGTGCAATGCATAAAATCATGCATATATTGGTCAGGAGGTTTGGTTAATGTTCACATCAACCATAGGAATGGGGAAAAATATGTATGTACTCAGTGATTTCGACCATGGCATGATTGTGTGTGCCAGACGGGCAGGTTTGAGTATTTTTGTATTATTTGTGAATGCACAACATGTCAAACCTTGAGGTGGATGGGCTACAACCACTGAAGACCATGTCAACTGACTGTAGAAAGCTGAAAGGGTACTAAAAGAGACATTCTATAACAAATGAATCACATGGTTCTCGTCTTTTACTCTCTGTAACAAGCGATATTGAGACAAACAGACCCAAGAGCACAGGAACAGTTCAAATGATTTATTTACAACAAATATTAATAGTCTCTGTGCGTTGTGAAACACAGGAATAGAATTGTGCTACCAACAGATACATGAGACAGGACCAAAAAGGAGAGAGAGTGAGGTAAATTACTTCAGATCAAACAGCTTACTATAATGAAGCACATTCAGTCAACACTGAACTACATTTAACATTCAACAAACCAACAAAGGACATGACACATGAGCGGACAAGGAACAGGTGCCCCTCGCCAGCTTAAAGTTGGCATGATCAGCATTCCCATGGAAACAATCAGGGTTCCCATGGAAACGCTGATTACGTGTGCCAGAGGCACCTGAAACATATGAGGGAAAAAACATCAACACGCTTGGATCAAAACAAACAGAACATAGAGCATGTGTCAGGATCCTGACACTGACCAAAACCGAACCAGAAAGGAAGTCAGGATCCTGACACCATGCCCCGGACATGAAACACAAGACACAGGGAACGGTAATGCCACGGTCCCGTCGGACAAAAACCCAACCTGACAAGTTGACAAGGGCCGTGACAGTCTCAACACACTGTGAAAGGATCTCGCTGCTGAGTACTCCACCACTATACTACACAACTACTGGTGATTGAAATATGAACATTTTCCAGCCAGTTGCCAAACATATACATTTTAGTTGCAGAGTGATTTCCTCTCATTGTCCAGTAGTGGAGGTTTGCGCATAAAGTATAAGATTGATCTTGGGATTTAAGAATCGATATCGAGATTGTTCAAATTAATATCGTGATGCATTGAAAAATCAATAATTTTTACCCACCCATATAAGGCACAACAGTGTATTTGTAAGCAGGATGTTATGTCCATTTGTCCTGAAATATGTACCGTAATAAATATGCACCAGATTGAATCAGAGGTGTACATTTTTAATTTATGGCCTTGCAATTTGACCAAAACTTAAAAATTTAAATCTTGTGTTTTAATCAGCCAATGTTAACTATTAGCCTGTCTGTTTGAGTAGATGAGGACTGCTGCAGTTGAATCTGGTTTTGATTTGGCTTGAATGTACAATGAATGCTTATCAGAGGAAAATAATTAGCATATGATTATGTATGTAGAGGGGGAGGTGTACAGGAGTGGAAAGGTTCAAGCCCCACGGCCACCACCATTGTGTCCTTGAGCAAGGCACTTAACTCCAGGTTGCTCCGGGGGGATTGTCCCTGTAATAATTGCACTGTAAGTCGCTTTGGATAAAAGCGTCTGCCAAATGCATAAATGTAAATGTAAACATAATGTGCTGGAGTGATGCTTGAGGCATTTGTAAGTGTCATGAATACACAGTTACACATAAACCCTGCTAAATACATAACAAAGAGAGAAATCACTGCCTTTACGTACTTAGGTCACAGTATATTTTTTATGTTCATAATGACTTGTTAAATGCTTATTTTATTTTATATTATATAGTGTATATTGTTATAGTTTTTTTTTTTATATTCATTACCTGGCACCTTATTTTAATTATTTTTTTATTGTTATTTGTTACAGTTTTATTATAATTTTTTGTCTTTTCATAATCTGTTTTGTGTATTAATGCTTTGGCAATATTGTATTTAAGCACATTCATGATAATGAAGTACTTTCAAATATAAACTGAAATTGAGAGAGAGAGAGAGAGAGAGAGAGATAGAGAAAGAGAGAGAAATATACCTCTACCTCCCCAGGCATCCCAGCACCTGGCTGTGTACCTAACATTTCTTAATAAGTGGTAAGAGGGCAAATATTTAATTAGTGTTCAGAAGGCAGACAACACTGTAAAGAACAAATTGGGAGGTGTGTATAACATGCTAGGATTAAAAGTGTTTGTTTTTGTGGTTAAATGCTGGATCTATTTTGGGATTCTATCTTAGAATTATTTCGAATCTTAGTTTTATATAAGACCTCCTGCCGATGTAAAACAGGGATAAAAGTTACATTTCCATTTTAAAGCTTCAATTTATACTGGTCCCATTGGCCCAGTCAGTAATCCATCCCTGTTTATTGGCTAAATCTTTACTCCCTTAGGTGGCAACCAATGAGTGACTACCGAGCGATTACTGATAACTATAAAAATTAGCTCATTCTAAAAATCTGACAACCATGAGATCAAGAAAACCATGTTTACATGAAGCTTGAAATTATCTTATTTTTTCCTGCAATCTACATCAAATAATAATAAAAATGAATCTCTCCTACAATGTGCATACGTTTCTTAATTTGTTATTATTATGCAAGCCCTATGCAAATTCTCGGTAACAGCTGTTACGTTTTCCCCATGCTGATGTAGCACTGTTTGGGCAGATTAAAGCTTACATTTGTTGCTAAAACAGCCAGATGCATTTACATTTGGCTCTTAAATCCCCTCCAGAGGTTCATTGAGTGATCAGAATTATATCCGTCTTGGAGGGCATTTCCACATGGTCTTTACATGATCGGATAGCAATCCGATCAGCAAAAACGCATTAAGTGACCAAGTGTAAATACCCCTATTGGGGCAATCTGTTTAAAAAGGGGCAACACTAAAGGCCACTAAAGACTGGTGTGAATATGGTGCAAAACTTTTTAAGATTTGTCCACTTCAACCACGTTTGGAGCTGGTTGAAAAATGTTAAAACAATGCATGTGACCACATTGGGTTTGTAGTGTAAATGCTCACCCACTCAAATAAGTTGAATACATGTGAAAATACAGTAAGGGCATAGGACTGTATTGTTCACTCCATAGATTTGTTCAAAAGGCCTTGTTCAGGCCTGATATTTCAAGTGAGTGTAGGTGTGTGTCTGTGTTACTCACTCACATACTTAGGACTCAGTACAAGTAATCAAAACACACACACACACAAGGGCTCGACATTACACTTGTCCGGGACAAGTGGGTTTTTGAAGTGGCCCGACCGGACAAGAAGCCTGTTTAAACTGTCTACAACGAAAGAATAAATATATTTGTGATATAGCATAGCTGTGTCACTTAATAGAAACAGGGTATGAAATTTGGAACGGGACTGCACACAAAAAAACACGCATTCCGCGGCTCATTGGACATGTATCATGTTTAGTATGAGTGCACTGACACATTTTTGCTGAACTTATGTATAACCAGTAAATTCAGCATACAAATGTCATTACACCTATATAAAATGACCAATTTCTGCAAACAAGCAATGCAAATAAACCATCGCTCCTGTTTAAGAACAGACTATAGTGTTACACGTGACATTCATGACATTCATCCTTGAACACATGTTAAATCTCTCATCTTCATCTCTCTAGCTCCATCTGACATTTTTACTGCCGTCTGAATAATATAAGTATGCCTATGTACTGATTTTTGTGATATAAATAATATAGGCCATTAATAATAAATATAACATAATGTAACTGAAATGGCATATAAATTATAGTTAAAAGAAATAGATAAATGTCAGACCTCCTATAGCACATGTATACACAACACATTTCCACCATACATGACTTTTATTTTGAAATCGTAACTTTATAATTTTGTATGATTTCTAAATTTTAAAACCTGATGATGTCACACCATCTGTAATGCATTCACACACTCCTGACACACATCCTATATGACTTGGATTTTAGAAATATTATTTTGTTGTTTTTTATACATTTTTGAAATGTTCAAATCTATGTTACTTCCTGGTCATGTGACGTAGTGATGTCAGACCACCTGGTATATATTTACAAACACCAATAACACATCAGTGATGTCACACCGCATTTAATGCTTTCAAACACATCCTACCCATAATAATTACAATAATAATAAGAAGAATGTAAATAAAATCCTTCCCATCTTTGGTTTTTGAAATATCCTCCTCTGGACTTGGCACATAACATTTTGTACTTTAATTGGCTATGTCATGCTTATTAGGCATCCATATTCAAGTAGTAGCACTGACAACACTCATAATGTACAATTAACTGTAGAAAAACAGCCTATTACTGTAACAATATGATTTAACTTTAAATAACTCATTACTTACTTACCTTTGTACTTAAACACTAATATAAAGTCCTAACAGGTGAATTGTTACAGCTGTAATTGCAGTACACTAAAACACCATAGGAAAACAGGAAAGGATTAGGTCTTAGTTACACATGTAACCTCGGTTCCCTGAGATGAAGGGATTGAGACATAGCATCATTGATGCTATGGAAAATTCCTTTCTCAACAACCTAGTTGAAGCCCTTTGTACAATAAATGCAATTCTAAAATTGGCAATGGTGTTTCAGCCTTGTCCCTTTAAGCGTGCGTTTGGCCTATATAAGAGGGTGTGAAACCACCATTTCCTCAGAATGTTTTGATGGATAAGGAGTGCAATGCTCACACCTCGAAGCTCTGGGTCAGTAGTGCGGTCAGCTTATGCAATGTCTTGTTCCCTTCATCTAAGGGAACCAAGGTTACATGCGCAATCGAGAGGTTCCCTTTCGATTATGGTCTCTCAACATTGTGTCGCTGATACTATGGGAAAAGCATCCAATCACGGCACACTACTGACATGACATCACAACCCACTAAGGGGCCTCAACCGAGGCATAGACACTTAAGGAAGGATATGTATAGGATGTCACAGGTTGCATAGGATGGTGAAAACATCCCTTAAATTGTATATAGTAATGATCAATCTCCCTACATTGTGACATTAGTTGAAGTCTGGCCTGTGTCAAAGGAGGTTGATTGTTTTTTTGTTTTTTATATTTCAGAAATTAAAATTAATAACAAATACACATAGCCTTAAGGGGACTTATTTTTTTAGATTGGCTTTTGAATATGTTTTTTAAACATTGTTAATGGTAACTATTGTGGTAATTGTTTTAATCTGTCTCTTTTTCCTTGTAATGTTGAAAATTTCTATCACAACTCTTTGGTCTACTCCTGTGGTTTTGAAAGTGCTTCATAAAGTTGAGTTGAGTATTTGCCAAGAACAACTATTTAAATTGGTATATTACTGCATCCTGTTTACTGGGAAACGAGTGACTGAATAATAATAATGAAAAGAATATTGCTTCTGAATAAACTATATTTGCACCAAAATTGAAATAAATTCCTTTTTTCTCTCGGGACAAGTAAGTGAATGTCCTATGACAAGCCTTAATGTCGAGCCCTGCACACTATCCTTTTCTTGTTCTCTCTCTCTTACACACACAAGCACACACAAATAGTAATGTATCTTTTTGTCATCCACCAAGCCGTCAACTTTAAGCTTTGAGAAATTCATCAAAAAGTGACAGTTACAAAGCCAGAGATGTTATCTCGACATTTATTGATGAGTTAGATAGAAGTAAAATGGAAATCTTCCACAGGAAATGATATTAAAACTTATACAGTATGAAATGAGGTGAGATATTAGGCACATGTTGACTCTAGCAGGGCCCTTGAGTCTGAAGCTAGAAGATTAATCTAAACACCTTTAGGGGAAACATAGTCGTTGATTAGATCACGAAAACACCTCATAAATGGCAAATTTTGAGTCAGCTGAATGCGTTTTTGAGAAAGATTGCTTTTCATACTGACACCTTTGATTACCTAACAAGTTTTTAACCACAAAAACATACATTTGGGAGATTAAATTATAAAGGAGTTAAAGAGAGAGGGAGCAAGAGAATGAAAGTAGAGATATATTGAGCACAAATGTTAAGGAGAGAGTGGGATAGGCATACTAAAAAAGCAAGAGGCAGGGGATGAGGGTAAAAACAATAGTACAAATCCAGGAACAAACTATTCACTATCCAGGAACTATTTGAATAGGAACAAACTTCGCAAATGTTTTTCCCCACTTTCTGTGGCTAATATTAGAATATATAAATTTTCACGCTCTACTCAACAGCACTTCCTCACACAGAAACTGATTGTGTGGAGCAGTGCATGCTTATTCATTACACGCAATTCGTGTCCCAGGCATAATAAAGAGCGGATTAACTGTACGAAGAATGGAGACTTCACCCGCAAGCAGTGAACCAGGCATGCAAGAGATATGGGCATGCTGCTATATCTCCTTGAATCGCCTGTAAATGCATTTGCACGAGATGGACCTAGACGTTCATCAATCGGCAGCTATGTCAGCTAAACTTCAGCAAATAAAAATTCAGCATTCAATTTGTTTTATATCTGTATAGTGTCTAATAATGCATTGGCAATCTACACTTAACTCTTTCCCTGCCAGCGTTTTAAAAAAAAGTTGCCAGCCACCACCAGGGTTTTTGACGATTTTCGCTAAATTTTAATGGCCCGCAGAATATTTTCTTCCATGAATATATGAAGATGCTATATATCAAAATAAAGATCTGAGCCTCTGCTTTTAGGCAAAAAAAAAAAAAAAACGATTTTATTTTATCTTCATTTGTTCTTTTTTTATTGCCACTTGAAGAGAGGTAGGTTTTGTCAAAAACAACATTTCGGACAAAAAGCTGAGAAAAAGGCATTTTTATCAAACAAGTGCTTTAGTATTAGTATGGTGTTCCACTTCACGTTTGAGATGATCGCAGTCTGTTTCTTTGATCAAAGAGTTGCGTACTCTTTCAAAACATGCGCGCGGGTCTTCCTTACCGTATACCACCTAAAACATGGATACCCGGAAAATTCCGTGTTTGGCAGGGAAGCGTTTTTTCATAAAACCCGGAAAATTCCGTGTTTGGCGGGGAAACAGTTAAATACCTTTTGCCAATAAAGTTTTTATATGAATTGAATCTGCCCATTTCATCCTATTTTAAAAAGTCCACTGGAAGACGTCACAAGATTTTGCCCAAATTGTAATTACAACATGTCCACTGACAGCATGCATACGTGCATACTTGTATCAATATGTATATCACTTGTATCAAAGCTTAATACCTGTAAAAATTTGTCTAATTAACTCAGATAAAATGAATAAATCCTGTTAAAAATTTTTAACATGTATATATTTAAATAATTAAAGGGGTCATGACATGCTCTTTTTTATATAAAATTCTATTATCTTCCCTGAGTTCCACTTATAATGTTAGTAAAGTTTTTGTTTTTGCACCATAGTCAGAATTTAGTAATATATAAAAATTTTCCACCCTGTCTCTGGCCCTCTGTCTGAAATGCTCAGTTTTAAGCTCTCTGTACCTTTAAGACTTTAACTTGTTTATTTATGTGTTCAATTATTTACAGTCAGCAAATGTGTACAGTATGAATTTAACCTGGTCAAGCAATACATTACTTAAAAGATCTATGGCTGCAGATTCCTTCCAATGAAAGCATTGAACAATCTAAATGACTATCTGCCGATGATTTCTTATTTTGTGTAAAGAGTGCACAATAGACAAAACAACAACAAAGCAGGAAGTCCTTACCTTGTTTGTGTTATAGCAATGTAGAATTTGATCCAACAATGATGCCATCCATCTGTTTTGATTGCAATAGTCCATTACACGATATCCATAGTAAATCTTTACCCAAAAACACGCAAACTTGTATAAACATCCATAGAACTTCCATTGTTTACATTGTAAAATCCGATAAACACGATGACGTCATCCTTTTTATTCGACAAACTATGCGTCGTCTAACATGCCCATCGATAAAACAAACCATATAAATGTGTTTAGTAGAGTGTCTGGAACAGAACTATCACACCCCCGATGTTTTCTGAATAAAACTGGCTTTATAGTTTTAGAAAATAGCGCATGAGAACAACCGTTTCTGATGGCATCTGTTCGTGCATAGGCAAATTTTTTCGGTTAAAAAAATCCACCAAAAGCACTCTTGAGGGTTGTAATTTATGAGGACATGTAACCAATGAAATTACGAATATGGCCATAAAATATCATATATAATATAATATGTGGGTGTTGATAGTTTGCATAAATTATCGAGTCATTTCATAAGTGAGAGCACTTCTCATTGGAAGATCCAAACACGTGCACTCTCTATGACAAAAGATACATTAGATTCAAATGATCCTTGACAACGCTGACCTTTTCATAAAGGCACCTAGACAAGCACTTAGATAAAGGATTACAGAAAGCAAATTTTTGCTAGAATCACCTTCAAATTTGAAACTTAGCTTGGTAAGACTTAAGCCTTTAGCCTGTTATGTTTTTAGGTGCCCATACCACGGCATTGTGTATTTATTTCAAAATAAGTTTGAAATATGATTTTTTTTCTTTTGTGTTTGCAATTCTTTATCTCTGTGTCAGTAACAGATTGAGTAATTTTGAAGATTTCATAGTAAAATCTCAAGTGTTAGCTTTCTAAAGATACCTTGATTATATGTTATAGGGACTCATGAGCAGTAAACCTTTTTATTGGGAATGTCATTTACCCCATTCCTCTGGGGGTGCCAGGAAAGAGGTTTTTAATGTAAACGCCCACTTTTATAATTGGCTAATATCGTGCAGCCTCTCCAATACTGCCATATTTTAAATTCAATCATAAGAAATTGAACAACAAGCTCCACAACATAATAAAACTACATTTCAGGGTTTACACATAACGTACACCCCACACATTGCTTCCAAATTCATTAAAATGTTCAATCAAGCACAGCAGCACCTTAACCTTAAAAGTCATGACGTTTGAAATATTTGTGAAGGAAACGGTTTACTTAGTAATTTTGCGTTGGGTCCAATAGAGTTTTTAACTGCCCAATCTTTAATAATGCTCATTCAAAAACAGTTCTTTGCAAAGCTTGAATCATGTATTGACTGGTTCACAAGCAATCCATGCTGTTATCAGCCAAAAACACATACAATCCATGCTGAAATGTTCTGAATACACACAAAAAAATACAATCAATGTTGATGTTGGGTGGTTCAACCTGCTTCAACAGGTCAACAGCAAAGACGCTGGTCTTCTCAGGAGTGACATCTCAAATCTTGTGTGTTTGTTTGCACACTGAACCGCATTTGTTTCTCCCAGTCAATGGCAGCAGCAGAATGAGATGCGTTTCTAAAAGTTTCATGTACCACTTTAAAAGAAACACATTAAAATGATCAAAGGCATCCATCTAGTGCATGTTTTCAAAAGACTAACAATTAAAAAAAAGCACCGATGGGTGCAAAAATGGTCCAGGATGCCTTCGAAACAGCACAGCTGTTCTAACTTGACATTGCGTCTTTTAAAAGCCACACGAAAAGCATGATAACAGTCAAATCCATTCGTCTGTTTCATGTTTATGTAGAAAAACATTTAAATCCAGATGTGTAAGTCCCTGGTGTAAATAGGATCTGCCACACAGTGCAGCAATTTGGACCCCAATAGTCTGGTGGAACCACAGAAATATACGACAAACTAGACAGTAAGTGTCACTGCAGTGGCAAGGGGTATTAAAACAGTGTGAATGTGTACTGTTGTCCTAGCGACCCTAGTTTGATTCTGCCTTTTGTCCCACATGATTGTTTCCCCGATCTGATTTACTTTTTCCACTCTTAATATTTCCTTTAAATCTACTAATACTAATAAATAATATAATAAATAAACATTCATATAAAGGTTGATTTTATCACAGTGGTTTGATCACGGTGAATGTCGAGGACTGCAGAAAAGGATTTGATCTGGAGGCGGGGTCTGTCCATTGCACTTGTTCCCTTCCTCTAACTCCACCGGCTCGACGCTACATGTGTGTACACTGCTTCACTGTATACTGTGTATTTTCTTAACTATGGTTACTGTAGTAAAACCAAGGTTATTTTTTCTAAGATTAAGTTAAAGTTAGGTGAGGGGGGAGGTTCCGGGGGGTTCCCATTGTGAGCCTTGCTGATGGACAGCCCTCAGAGACGGGGCGATGATAACAAGAAAAGAAAGATGGGTCAGCCTGCCACATTATATATATATATATCCAATACCTCATCCAATACCATCCCTACATTGAAGCAGGGTGGTGGCAGCATCATACTGTGGGGATGTTTTTCAGCAGCAGGAACTGGGAGACTAGTCAGGATCGAGAGAATGACTGGGGCGAAGGTTAATCTTCCAACAGGACAACAACCTTAAGCACACAGCCAAGATAACAAAGGAGTGGCTATGGGACAAATATGTGAGTGTCCTTGAGTGGCCCAGACAGAGCCAGGCTTGAATCCGTTTTAACATCTCTGCAGAGATCTGAAAATGGCTGTGCACAGACGCTCCCTCTCCAACCTGATGAAGCTTGAGAGGTCCTGCAAAGAAGAATGGGAGAAACTGCCCAACAATAGGTGTGCCAAGCTTGTAGCATCATACACAAAAAGACTTGAGGATGTAATTGGTGCCAAAGGTTCTTCAACAAAGTATTGAGCAAAGGCTGTGAATACTTACGTACATGTGTTTTTTTTATAAATTTGAAAAGATTTCAAACAAACTTCTTTCAGGTTGTCATTATGGGGTATTGTTTGTAGAATTTTGTGGAAAATAATGAAATTAATCTATTTTGGAATGTAACATAACAAAATGTGGATAAAGTGAAGCGCTGTGAACACTTTCTGGATGCACTGTGTGTGTATATATATATATATATATATATATATATATATATATATATATACAGGTAGATATAAAAAGAGAAATCTTAGTTCGTAACTATAAGATTTGGAATTAAAAGTCCAATTGCACAAATGTGTGTTTTCTGTAGCAGATGTTTTGTATGTTCAAACATCTAGTTCAAAACTCTTTTGGTTGTGTCAATCCCGCATCACCACCCAGTTTATTCACATAAAACCTATGCCACAAGTTTTGTGGCGAGTTCCATTTTGACAATTTGCACCATATAGTGTGACAATATGTGAAAGGGTAAATGTGTTCAATCATGTAGCTCTTTTTTCCTGGGCATGAACAGTGAAAATGTTCAATAGATTTTTTGTCGCCAGGTCTTCAAAGTATGTGGCTATGCAGAAATTTACTTTTAAATAAAACATATAAATAAAGATATATATAGAATTCACAAGAGTAAAATGTGTGACAAGTAGCCCAAGTCTCCCTTATATATATATGTGTGTGTGCGTGTGTGTGCATGCGTGTTTAAGTGAGAGCAGCTGAAAATTAGTGAGAGGGGTTGTACTGGATGTTCTCATTAAGAGTAATTCCAGATCTTAACGTTTTGTGTGGGAACATCTTCTTAGTTTGCGTAATGTTTGGGTAAAGTGATTAGTGATCCCCTAAGGGAGTTGTGCAAAGTCACACATGCATACTGTTTACATGTTTGGTGTTACACTGTTGGATGTCTAATACGCTGAATCCCTTCAGAGACACTTAAATTAGTTAATTAAACAGACAGACTGCTGGTTCTTCTGAAGCTCTGGGTAAAGCTGGAAGTGCACAATGTTTCATTCTTAAAACAATGTGAATGGTGTGACTTTAACTAAAAAGAGACACAAGATCAAAATAATGTACAACCTCAGGAGAGCCACAATATCCAGCAGTGTGTTTCTCCATGCATACATGTGTACTAAATATTTGCTTCCAAATGTACAGCCCCATGTATATATATATATATATATATATATATATATATATATATATATATATATATATATATATAGCCTATATGCATAAGCTGTATAGAGATATACATATATATATATATATATATATATATATATATATATTTGACATCAGATTATGACTTTGTGCCGTAAAATAATACATTAAAAAGACAACCCAAAGTTCTATTGTCCTCGTTTACTGCATGATAAACTAACATATGGCATTACTAGGGATTTTTGATTTGTAAATGAAATGCAAGTTGGTTCTTTTTCATGCACCTTTTAATTAACAAATCATGAACAGATACATATCAGTCTGAATGAAACTCACAAGTCTTTGGTTTGAATCATGGTTAGAATCAGTCAAACAACTCAATCACTCATTGAATCAGTTAGTTGAGTAAATAATGTTTGACGTGAAATTTATCTAGAGCCATTTACTATGTTACTTTTTGAAAGCAATTTAACCTTGTGCGACCCCGCATCCTTCTCGGTGAACTGTGTCTTCGCCATACACTATGCATAATCTAATATAATTTAAATCGACTGATCTAAGTTCAGGACACTCAGGGCTGTCAATGTGAAACAACACGATGGCAATATCAGTGGAGTTTTACTTTGGGAGAAATTTTAACAGAACTACATTTGGTAAGAAACCTAATGTACTTTTACCATTGAAATCAGTTTGAGTCAAAAGATTAAGGTCTCTTGTTTCATCGGATATGTAAAAATTTTTACCATTTGAGCAATTTATCATGAACTGGCGCACTATTAAACACAATGACCATGGACGTTGACTATTGGGCTAATTTCTCTTAGAAATCCTATATTCACTGTGCATTAGCAAAATGAGAATCAATGGGTTCGTCCGTAAGCTGAAGATTTTTGCTTTCAGAGGCTTTATGTGGAGTTAGAATGAAAATAAGGTACATTTCAAACTTTTCTGAGACCAGTGCAGACACACTGAGAGTTAAGTCATTCACTAAACAGAGCATCCTATAGCTTTCCTATGCAGCCAAGTGCATTCACACTAAATTTCAACCAAAAGTTCAGTTTCAGGCTGCAAATGGTATTTGGACATCTCAACATGGTTGGCAGACATGGGACAATGTTAATCAGTATTTAGATTCAGAATTTATAATGCTAAATTTTATTTTAACATGGTTGTCAATAATTGGACGATGCTGACCATTACATTGAATCAGATTTAATTATGCAAATTTCTTATTGGAAAAATGCTTCAGCACTGGCTATCAATTGTTTTTTTGACAGTGTAAACAGAGAACATTGAGATTTGTTGCCGAAGTAGGAAAAACCCATTGTAACATAAAAGTAAAATCAAGTCAAATATGTTTTATCTGGATAGTTTTTATATTTGTGCTTTTCCCAGTACACATTATTCCAAAGCAGCTTTAAAGAAATTCAGTTGTAACCTCTATAAAAAATATGAATAACCAAAACTCCTGGAAACATAATTAAAAAAAATCTGAATTTCTGTAGCTTGGTATTATTTAAAATGTTACAACTTAGTTCTACTGTCCACATATGAGGACATACATTTTTAGGAAAAATGTTTTTTCTATAAATAGTTTATATAAATATAATATATATATATTGCATGTTTATTAGGGGCTTCTAGTTACAAATCAAAAAGGGAAAAAGAAAAAGCATACAGCATTCATGCTCGGGTCTCAGGAGGTTAAAATGTTTTATGTTAGTAAGACTTAATGATTTCAGACCCATTCTGCTACCGTACACGTTTTTGTTTTGTTTTGATTTACTTGCCGTAGCCTATAACCTTTGATCTACAACCTGTTCCAGTTGTCAGTTTGATTAATGTAAGTCATTGTACAAATGCAATATTAATTTCTGGGCATGAAAAACTGGTTGGAAGGTTTGGATACTGACCACAACTATGATTGGTATTGATCAGTGTGAGTCCAATCCTTTTTGCAGCACGCATACATAGAGTTGGTGGCAATTCTAAGCATTCACGAATGTAAACTTTCAGACATGCTGTAATTTAGATAAATATGCCAGTTTGTTTTAAAATGTGTACGAATAACATGTGTATGAATAGTAAGCAGCCCATTTTCTAGTGTCAATACAGTAGTTATTTTGACTCACTACAGGGTGAGCACAGATAAGATAAAGAGCTGCAAACAGGCATAAAAAATGATTTAAACAACAAATTAACATGCAAACACAAATCTGACTACATGTGATGTAACGTGAGTTGCGACAATCAGACATTATGTGGAGTGATTGGGACTGTTTGAGTGATTATGAGCACTATTAGCTTTTCCTTCAACATGAGAGCTCTCTGTGTCAATCAAACAAGCACACTCTACATGTGCTCTCAATATCTCAGCAGTCACTCATCTCTGCACTATTCTGTGAGGATCCCAATTTAAATCAGATTAATGTTGGTCACAATACCACTAATAACAGATATAACTGTTTAACCTTAAATAACGGCACCGCATCTTCAAGCATTTTCTTAATAATTCATAAATCAAACCATAAATACTAATGATTCCTTACAGGAGCAGTTTTGGAGCTTGTAATAGACAACTTTAAAATTTTTGAATGCATCTCTGCTGTGTGTGATGCCCTCATGGTTTTTACTGATTGATAGTATGTCACAATGACCTTTGATATTGATAACAGAACTATTCATAACTGTTTTCCATACAAATAAATGTTAGCAATTAACAATGAATGTAATTTTACTGTGTGGGGCATAAACATAACTGCAGAATATAACTTGCAAAAGTGTGGCCAAGGGCACTTAAAAAAAAGATCTTTATCGGACGATCTTAGTGTTAAAAATCGGTATTGGCCTCAAATTTCCTGATCGGTCCTCCACTAATTGGTAGGAATAAAATGTCACAATACTGTTAGCCATCTGTTAAAATGGGGAGTTCCCCTTTTATCTACATTGTCATCTTCCATGTTAGCGATACTCCTCCTAACCCCCCAACGAAAACACAATTGGTTCACTCTCAGGTTTAGCGAGCATGCTGTGCACGTTGCAAACTGATTTCATGTTATGCAGTGTTCCATTATTGTATCTACAGAAATGAAGATGAAATTGGATGTTCAAAAGCGAAAGGAGCAGAGAAAAAGAGAGAGGTAGCAGACATCGGACAGATAGCAGACAGAGGCGCCGTTATGGGTGGTGCAGGGAATGCCAGGCATATGAGCCCACCAGTACGCTAGGGGGCCACAAATCATCACTTTGGATTTATTTTTTTAATTGTTTATTTTTTGTATTTATTTTTTTATTTTATATACACAAAAAAAATTTAAACATGAATACTGTATAAAAATAAAATTTAAATCTATAAATTATTGAAAGCTCTCTGTCACTTCAAAATACAGCGTGCATGCCATTATCGACGCGAATAGGAAAATGATGGCTGTAAAGAAACACTTGTCAGGTGCCCAAAAGCGATGAAGAAGTGAAAAGGATGAAAAATTCCCTTACAAATTGGGTCTTTCAAATCAGAATAAACTAAATATTGGTTGTGATGATTCCAGTGACATACAGGGAAAGAGAAGCGATACTAATGGTGACGGCATCAGTGAGGATGCTTACAGTGAGACAGGACAGCAGATTAGCAATATACAAGCAACAATCTGCAGCGACAAAACAGTATGACAGAACAGCATTCACAGAACAGCACTAGCGATGGCGATCTCAAGGAGACAGCGAGAGGGAGGCCACAGTCTTTGACAATGAAGGCGCTAATATGAAAGGTACACCAACTATCTGTGAGAATGATGCAGGAGAGCCAATCAGTAGATCAAGCATACCCACCACCAGTATCATTGATGATACCAAGGAACAGCAAAGAAGCAGAGAACGTAAATATCGAGGTGTTGCTCGATCATGACCCAGACTCCTCAAACTGGCCTTGCCCAGGTAGTCACTGATTCATTCAGTATGATGCTGACTGAGAATGTCCTCTGAAATGCCCTGATGGTCCATTTCCAAGATCAAAAGACAGTCATAGACATGTTTTCAAAAGCTTACTGCTATAGACGAATAACAAATGGGGAACGAGTGGAACAGGACTGGTTGATGTTTTCCCATAAAGTAAACAAAGTATACTGCTTTGCGTGCAAAGTTTTTGGTGGAGAAAAAGCACACAACAGCCGCTTCATGAAAGGATATGGTAACTGATGTTGACTTTCAAGTATATTACAGCAACATGAAACAGGGCACAACCATATTGACGCTTCCCTTGCATGGAATGATCTTGAAACTAGGATAAGACTGGGAAAATGCACTGACAATCAACTAAAAACTGCAATTGAAGAAGAAAGGTTGAGATGGAAGCAAGTGCTGACCAGGGGTGCTGGACTGCATTTTGTTCCTTGCAGAGAGGAACATCCCTCTACGAGGTAAAAATGCCCTGATTCGAAATCCAAGAATTGAAAACTTCCTTGGAATAATAACATTTTTAGCACATTATGACATGGCTCAACACGTGCAAAATATAGACAGAAAAAAGTGTACTTAATATTTAAGTTGGTATACACAAAATTCATTCTTAAAATCCATTGCAGATTGTGTTATATGAAATTAGTAACAAATCAAAGATGCTAAATATTATGCTGTTAAATCTGATTGCACACCCGACGTATCCAAGCAAGAGCAAGCCTCAATCATAATTCGACATGTTGACATTGATGAGAACAAAGTGGCTAAGATATAATTTGTGGGATTCAGCACAGTTAATGACACAACAGGTCAAGGGCTTACGGAGACTTTAATTGCCACACTGGAAAACCTAGGGATTGACCAATTGAATTTTCGGTGTCAAAGTTATGATAATGGATCAAATATGAGAGGGATTCACAAAGGGGTACAAGCTTTGATTCTGGAAAAGATTCCAGATGCATTGTTTATGCCATGTGCGAGCCACAGCCATAATTTGCTATTGTGAGATGCTGCCTCTTCAAATAGAGTGTTTGAATTTTTCAGAACTGTTCAAAGACTGTACACTATGTTTGCATCATCAGTGAAATGCTGGGACATTCTGAAACAGTTTGTTGACATTACAAAACTGGACTCGGTTAAAGCTCTGAGGTATCAGCTCGGTGGCGTGCTTGATAATTTTGAAAATATTGAGCATGAATCTAAAGATGGCAACATTTCTTCAGAGGCACATGCACTGGCTAATGAAATACAAAGTATGGAATTTATGGCTTCTCTTGTTATTTGGAACGCCAAACTGACAGAAATCCCACGCGCCATTATCGCCATGCAGTCTGCCAAGGTTTAGCTGGATACAGCAGTTTTGTTGATTGACAGTCTGAAAATGTTCTTCTCCCAGTATAGAGGATGAATTGATAAAGCAATGTCAATTGCTCGTCTGACCAGGACACCCAGCTCCATTTCAAACAAACAGTATTTTTTGTAATCGGTGACACCACAAGCAGTGAATTTAACACCAGATTTGACAGTCTGAGGCAGATTTCAGAGAACTTTTGTTTCATTCTGCAAATTAATGAAATGTCAAAGAGGATTTAGAAGTATCCACAAGGTGCTACGCTGCCACATCGTGGGATGTGTCGACATTCAAGAAGTCTGTAGTGCAAGCAATCTTCTGTGTGAGTGCAAAACCGCAATTGAAAAACTGAACTTTATATTTGAGAGAAATCTGGTTGAAATTTGGCTGCAGAGGGGTCTTTCAGTAAACTGAAACTCATAAAAGATAATTTGCAATCTACAATGGACCAAGACCGTTTAGCGCATCTGGTAGTAATTTCAATAGAGCATAAAGTTGCACGATCCATACCCTTTGAGGAAATTTTAGACAAATGGGCAAGCATGAAATCAAGACATGTCCGAATTTAATGTTGAGTTGCCTTTTTTGTGGCTGAAAGTTTTAGGACAAGAAGCAATCTCCTTAACCCCTGCTAAATATACCATGTTCTTTTTGGGCCTTCCCAGCCGTTCAAAGAATGAGGTTTGTCTAGATTAGACTGGTTAAAATTATTATTCCTTTTGTGTGTTTAGAAGCTTGTTGCGGTGTTCAGCCACTTTGATATGTTTGATATTTCTATATTTTTACTGCCTTCTGGAATGCAATGTCTTCGTGAAAATAGGAAGTAAAATTGTTAAGTATTACATTTTTGTAATGGTGGGAGTGTTTCCTCTTGAATAAAAAGACAATGAATTATATTTTTGTGTGAGACTTTTGTGTGTGATTTGCATTAACACAATATCAAGTAGCCTATTGTTGTATAATAGCAATGAATCCAAATTCTTTAAAAAATTAACATTTTATTTTCTTATAAAAATCTCAAAGTCAAAATAATTAAAAAACATTAATCTGAAAGGAGGGGTCCCATCATTTTGTCTTGCATACCCCCTTTAAAACAGTTTATGGCACCCCTGGCAGACATTTTAGGAGTTTTAGACAGGTAAATAGTTGTTAGATATCCATCTAAACAGGGTCCAAAATGAACACTTGACATGCGGCAAATGCAAGAAAAGAATTGCCTTTTGCTTTGGCAAGTAAATTAAATGACAAAAATAAAGGAAAGTCTACACTCTGAAAATGTCTTCATAAAGAGTTATTTATTATTTTACATCAGGGGAATTAAAAAAATTTTTTCAGCCAATAGCCTTCCTCAGTGTTTCAACGCAGTTCTCATTTGATCTTCTTATAGATGGCCTGTAGGTGTTATCAAGGTATCAAAATCTTCATTTAAACCAACAGGAGACAAGGTCTGTAAATGAAACATTCAAAATGCCCCTCTCTGTAGTAACTTCCTCAGTCCCAATAAATTTCAATTGTTCAAAGTTGTGGTTGTATTCAATGAAATGTCTGGCAATGGGTGACATGATATCTTGTCTACGGATGGCCGATTTGTGCTCACTAATTCCACTTTTTAGTGCCCTTGATGTTTTTCCAACATACCTTTGATGTTGGAAATGTTAGATGTAAGTCACATTATTTGTAGAGCAATTTTTGCAAGATTTAATCTGATACATTTATTGTAGAAATACATGTACATTCTTTGCATTTCAATATTGAAGAGCATATATTTTTTTTGTCATCATGCACCACATCTTATCTCACCAACATGGGAGGATATATAAAAATGTCTTTAAGGAGGGGATCCGAAGCTAGAATTAACCAATATTTATTAACAATGCATTTGGTCACGGGGCCTGGGTAACTCAGCAAGTATTGACGCTGACTACTACCCCTGGATTCGCGAGTTCAAATCCAGAGTGTGACTCCAGCCAGGTCTCCTAAGCAACCAAATTGGCCTAGTTGCTAGGGAGGTTAGAGTCACATGGGGTAAACTCCTCGTGGTTGCGATTAGTGGCCAATGGGGCATGTGTTAAGTTGTGAATGAATCCCTGACAGTAGCATGAGCTTCCACATGCTGTGAGTCTGTAGAGGCAGGCAACCAAACAGATACACGAGACAGCACCAACTACACTTGGTAGAGAGCACGGTTAGTTGCTTGACATCACACAATAATCTAGCAAAGACAGTTGAGAACACACAGGGATTAAGTAGGGAGTGAAATAGAGTAGAACAGGTGTTGCTAGCACGCAAATCAGTAGTATGATCAGCATTTCCCCGGGAACATTCACAGTTCCCATGGAAACACTGATCATGCATGCGAGCTTCGCCTGAGAGACATGAGGGAAAGAGAATAACAAAACAAACCGAATAAACAAGCAAACTCACCGGAGCTGTGACAATTTTTACCTAGTGCAAATAGTCAAACATTTTTTTTACCAATTTCTAGCTTGATACAAAGAATAGATGATTTTGAAAATAAAAAGTTGTAAATTCATTTTAAATTATATAGCACTGTTATATATGCATATAAAAACATTAATATATTACTCCCACCACAAACACACATTTATAAGGGGGTCCTTAAATAGTTCTGTGCCGGGGGCACAACATTTGCTGCTACGCCCCTGGTAATGACAAGCAACAAATGCAATTGTGGAGTTAAAAATAAACATAGCAAAAAAAGAAAAATCCTCTCACTTTAAACTGCTCTTATTTTCAGCAAACTTAACATGTATAAATAGTTGTATGACCATAAAAAGATTCAAACTGAACACATTTTGACATCACAGACATGTGACTAATAGAAATTCAATGAACAAATGGGGGGTCAAAATAAAAAGTTGCAGCCAGTATCTGGTGTGGCCACCAGCTGCATTAAGTAATGCAGTGCATCTCCTCCTCATGGACTGCACCAGATTTGTCAGTTCTTGCTGTGATATGTTACCCCACTCTTCCACCAAGGCACTTGCAAGTTCCCAAACATTTCTGGGGAGAATGGCCCTAACCCTCACCCTCCGATCCAACAGGTCCCAGATGTGCTCAATGGAATTGAGGTCCGAGATCTTTGCTGGCCATGATAGAACACTGACATTCCTGTCTTGCAGATTATCATGCACAGAACGAGCAGTATGGCTGGTGGCATTGTCATGCTGGAGGGAAATGTAAGGATGAGCCTGCAGGAAGGGTAACACATGAGGGAATAGAATGTCTTCCCTGTAATGCACAGCATTGAGATTGCCTGCAATGACAACAAGCTCAGTCCGATGATGCTGTGACACACCGCCCCAGAACGTGACGGACCCTCCACCTCCAAATATATCCCACTCCAGAGCACAGGCCTCGGTGTAACGCTCATTCATTTGACGATAAACGCGAGTCCGACCATAACCCTTGGTGAGACAAAACCGCAACTCGTCAGTGAAGAGTACTTTTTGCCATTCCTGTCTAGTCCAGCGAAGGTGGGTTTGTGCCCATAGGCGATGTTGTTTCCGGTGATGTCTGGAAAGGACCTGTCTTACAACAGACCTACAAGCCCTCAGTCCAGCTTCTCTAAGCCTATTGCGAACAGTCTAAGCATTGATGGAGGGATTGAGCTTTCCTGGTGTAACTCTGGCAGTTGTTATTGCCATCCTGTACCTGTCCCACAGGTGTGATATTCGGATGTACCGATCCTGTGCAGGTGTTATTACATGTGGTCTGCCACTCTGAGGACGAACAGCTATCCTTCCTGTTTCCCTGTAGAGCTGTCTTAAGCATCTCACCGTATGGACATTGCAATTTATTGCCCTGGCTACATCTACAGTCCTCATGCCTCCATGCAGCATGCCTAAGGCACATTCACACAGATGAGCAGGGACCCTGAAGAAAGGTCTCTTTAGCGTCCAAAGTTTTTATAACTGTGACCTTAATTGCCTACCGTCTGTAAGCTTTTAGTGTCTTAACAACCGTTCCACGGGTGCATGTTCATTAATTGTTTATGGTTCATTATCTAACATTGTTTAAACCCTTTACAATAAATATTGGTAAAGTTATTTGGATTTTTACAAAATTATCTTTAAAATACAGTGTCCTGAAAAAGGGATGTTTCCTTTTTTGCTGAGTTTAGTTTAACAATCACTACTTGAAAGTGGAAGTATGCTGTAAGTTTGTGTTATGTTATGTGTTTGTGTGTCTTTGGAAAGGCCAGCTATGGCAGTGTGTTACAACTGAGCTCTTTCAGGCAGAAGATTTAAATGGCATAATTCACATTATTAAAAAACACACACACACACTGCAAACACACATGCACAGACACACAAAGATACACACTATGCATCCAGACAGCTTTGGAAGCTCTCTCCTAGAACTGCTAAGTCCATTTATAAGACAGCAGAGAGGTGACGGAGGGAATCCGGAGGCAAGAAGAGAATGTCAGCACGAGTGATCCAGAGCAGCATTTTAATAAATTAATGCAATAATAATAATCCCCAGCATTTCTATGAATGGGAATGTACTTTGATGAAAAATAAAATAAATGGCCTACAGAGATGTTGCTTTTAAACAAAGAGAGAACAGAGCACAGTCAACGATAGTGTATACATTTAAGAAGGAGGGTTCAAACTGAACCATTCCCTTGTTCTGTCATATAAATCTATAAACACACACAAACACTGGAACATATTCATCAAACCATGCAGAAATTGTAAATGACTTGAGGGAAGAGAGACAGACTGCTCCGATTACAGAAACACACACACACAACACCATTAACACAATCCTACATGCATACATGCACATTACATACAAATACAATCATTGAACATACATGTGCAAACACACAAGTGCACACTTTTGATGTTAAAACAGATGCTCTAAATGATGGAGCAATGGATCACAGACTGCATGTAAGTGTGTATATTAGTAATTTTGTCTACTCAAGTACTCGAGTATACATGTACAAATACAGTATGTACTTATATCTCATATGTCTTTGGCTGCTGCATTGTGTTACGTTGTTACGTATTCATTAACATAGGCTGTTTTTATGTAGTCTGCTACAAAAGAGGACATAATCAAAATAATGCATAATATTTTGTCATTATGTGAAGACTCGTGTAACCGTTTACACAATTTACTGCAAACACAAACGGTCTGAATATGGACCAGATCTATCAGAAGATTAGATTCGCCTACTGAAAATAAGGAGCACACAACAATAATGACTCACCCAGACATTGTATTAAGTTCAGCTGAATATATATATTTTAACCTTATTTATACCACATTACTGGAATGCATAACATGGAAGTAGGAAATAAATGAACAAAAAAAAAAACACAAGTTTGTGTAGAAAAATTTAAATAAACATATAGAATAATTTTTCTTATGCCAATTGTATTACCCTTTGAATTTGATTTCTTCTAGGTATTATTCTCTTATTAGTTTCAGTTTAATATATAGATAGATACCTGTGAACCCACTCCAATGATACTCTTGAGTTTAACTTTTGAATAACAATTTTACGGAAAAAAAAAAAAAAATTATCTTAGTAGGTAAATTCACTTGTTTGGTATTTCTTTCAATTTATCCAATACATTTCCCCATTTCAATTTGTGGAAATAAAAATAAAATAAAATGACAAGAACAACAATACAAATAAAAGAAACACAAATTAAATCTGAATAATTTCACATATGATTTCCTTTTTTTACATAAACTTAGATCCCAGTTTCAAAATGGGTTCTGTGAATCAGTCTTTTAATTCTTAATTCACAACTTTGTGAATATGGCTGAAACCACTCAGTCTTTCTTCTGGAATCCTCCAAAAGAACCAGAGAAATACAGGTGTATGTGTTGTTGGTTCAATTTCCTACCGTCCAACTCGGCAACATCAATGTCACTCAATTAAAGCTTGATTTTAGATCCTAGTGGCTCGCCAGTCCCAACTCCCTCCACGACACGGGAATTTGGACAATTCTGGAAGTCCAAGAACTTCACTTCGGTGAACGTCACTTCAATGCAACCTTGGCTCATCAGCACACAGTATTCATCAGGCAGGAGATGATGAAACCAAAAAAACAATAAACAGAAAGAAACAAACACACACACACAAAAAAAAAACCTGACCAAGACCACTGATGAACTTGAATATTTTAACTCCAAAAGAACTCAGATTTCCATTGATCTTTTGCTCAAACATCTCCTCAAAGTTACACTCTCATTACAAACTCTTTCGCTCTTCATAAAACAACTGGTTAATGCGTTTAGTAACACGCTATGCGTTAACGAGGCTTCTTCTCAGCAGTCGCGTCAGTCTCAGCTAAATAAAATCCTTTTTTCTTTTTTTTTACACGAAATCTTCCATTTCACATGTTAAATCTTGTCTAAATCACTTCAATATTAAATCAAATATTGCTATTTGACTAATAACATTTCTAATATCTTCAGAGTGCAATGACACACATCTACTCTCTTCTGTTCCACCGAGTGAAGAAAAAAAAGAAGGAAAAACTCAATCGCGTACTACTTAAGGAAATGAAAAATGCGCTAACCACCATTCTCAAATATCATTGGTCAGTTCTCCAAAGTACAACATATTTTCATTTGCTGTCTTACTGCTCATAAAAAATTATTACCTTCTGCTCATTTACATTTTTCAATCACATCTTAATACTGTTTGTAACCAGGGTTACACTCGCTTTTTTTGTTTTTCATTCAGGTTACCGTGCTAAGCTTAGTAAATGCGCACCACTGTTTCTGAACTGTGTATCTGCAAACCGTGGTTTCTGTGATGCCATAATCATCACGTTTTTAAAACGCAGTGTTAAGTTGAAAATAGTTTTGAAGACCCTGTGTTCTGTTACATTCAGCTGTACTCCATCAAGATGTTTGAAATAAAGATTTTGCCTTGTTTGCATGCACGCTTCTCCAGTGTAGAGTGCCGTCTCTTCCCCGGACAGAAAATCACGCTGTGTTCTGTTGGAGTTTGTTGATGTGATGATTCTTGCTTCCTCCCATTTAACTTGGAATTTTAAACTTCATACTGGGAAAACTGCAATGGAACGCCACTTTATGTTGGACTTACAACTCGTGCAGAAATCTTCAGCTCTGATTTCGCTGAGATGCAGGTGTCACGCAAATATGTTGGCACTAAGGGAGATTTACAGTCAATGATAAACCTTCACTTTTATTAAATAATATACATTAATGAGTCAAAGTTTCTATATTATATGACAATAAAACCTGTTTAGCAAATGTGTGCAGAGACAGATGTTCTAAACACAGTGGATTAAACTTTCTTTTGATGATCGTAAACCTGTAAAACAAACGTTAGCATTGCAGCATCATTTATCAGTTTGGTTGCTATGAGACGTTTCTGTTGACAATCGAGGCACCGCTGAAAATGACAACGTAATCTAAATAAAAAATAAGGCCCCTCTTTGATATGTAGTGTATAGCTCTCGGGTAGTTGTCACTGAATTTCTAATTCAGTGAAGTTACATCACGCATTTTCATTTTTCGATCATCGCATCATGCTCAATCATTGCTGTCACTTCCAAGTACACGGGTACTCGTGCCCATCCCTAGTGTATATGTGTGCAATCCCTTCTTTCTCTTAGCTCTCCCTCTACCCTTATTCATCTGTTCACCTATGCGCCTGTTCTGTATGTGTCACTCCATCCATCCATCCATCCATTTATCCAACCATCCACTTCTTTGCTTCGGCACCCTCTTCTCCATTAAACAGGATTTTAGTGGTTATACGGAGTATGCTTGCTGGATTGCTTGATTCTCAAATGAACTGTGTAATCAAATCACAAACACTATTTTTCTCTGAAAAACCTCTGTGCTTTTATCTTTTCACCCAGTTTAAGGCCCAGTCCCTGCTGCTTTCATTACATAGCAAGCATATATTAATGTAATAGTGCATGACTAGTGTGATTATATATCAAGACAATATGCAGTTCAGTAAAGAATCTGAAATAATCAATTAAAAAGAATTGAAAGAGCTGAGACATCCAGAGAATCACAAGTTTCTGTTCAAGGTAGGCCGAAATTACACCCGGTCACAACTTAAACTCAGTGTGTGATGAGGAGGAGGGCGAATAGGGCTAATCAGCTGAGCAGAGGGATAAATGCAGCCGGAAGTGGCAGTTCGGGAGAAAGAGAGAGCCGGACACAGCTGCATTAGTTTTTGTGTCTTTTTGTTTCAATTAAATATTACTTTGACCATTCAGCCTGTTCCTGCCTCCTCCTTGTTCATTTTAACGCTGTTACACACTGAAACCCTATCTTGTTGCTACCTCATGTCCAGGGTGCAAAATGCACTTTTTGCTACATCTGCCAAATGCTGGTGAATCGAGAAA
Organism: Xyrauchen texanus; assembly: GCF_025860055.1. Classification (NCBI taxonomy): domain Eukaryota; kingdom Metazoa; phylum Chordata; class Actinopteri; order Cypriniformes; family Catostomidae; genus Xyrauchen; species Xyrauchen texanus. Next base: position 32,362,734 of record NC_068283.1, on the reverse strand, counting down.
ACGAAACATTTCCTACCAGCCATGAAACTTTGTGGCATCATTTTGTATTAAAAATACATACTTTTGGCCATTTTAATCCCTATGATAATTAAATTATTTAGCTATATTTTTTATTTAATTTTATTTCTTGCATTTCTGTGACAAACAACATAGGTCATTGTGCCACTCGCAGCATCATACATTATAGCTTAAGAATGAGCCATCTCTGTCTCTCTGTGAAACCGCACCTGTCAAAAAAAATGCTAATATTTTGTGATTTTGTTCTTCAAATTTTTACCTTGGTGGTTTAATGCGAGGAACATTCCACATGTGTATTCACGCATTTTGTTCTGGAGAAGAAAGAAAAACATCCTCGATCAAATTTATAATACATTTTCCAATAAGGAAAAATCTGAAAAGCCATCCCTGAGACACTACAGGTTGTCTATAATATACGTACAGTTTTGTCGTTTTATTTAAGTCACATGCCAACTGACATCTGTGAGGGTCCAATTTTACTAACTCACCAAAGCTAATTTTCCCTTGCATTTGTTGTTTTGTAAATGGTTATTTTGGACCCTGTTCAAATTCTTCCCCTTCCTCATTCTTACAGTATCTCACCCTCGACGTCCTTGTTCCTCTCCTCCTCCTGCTGTTGCTCCGATCTGACCTCCATCCTGCCGCTTTAATAATTATTCAGCCACCACCGACAGACACTATACTCTTATCAACTAGGAGGTATTGCGCATGAGCGTGTGTTAATGAGCCTCTAATATAATGGAGGCTTGTCCAAGTAAAAAGGGGAAGTAAAAAGTGGCCTGTACACATATAATTGCTTGCACTAACACACACACACACACACAAAATCACAAGCATACACATAGGTATTACTAATGGGGTCTTGCACAGACATCTGGTGGAGGATGTGCTGCTTATAAGCATGAGGAAAAGTGCAAGAGAGATGCAAAGAGACAAGGAGAGTTCAATACCAAGTAAACATAAACTAACACAGACACACACACACTCAGACACTTACAGAGATTATAGGTATTGATCAGTGTCATTTGTGGAGTCACACACTGGTTACACAATAATTAACACAAATACTTAAATAATGCACAAATTAATGGGTAAATTCTAAACCATGCAAATGTTTGAAAGTATTAGTAATCCTCTTATAATGATTCATCCACAAAGTAAGCATGCAAGCATCAGATGTCATGTTCATAATCCAAATAATCTCCTAATTAAAGATAATTTAAAATGCATGCAATACTGTCCATGTATCTGTACTCAGATTCCCCAGAATTGAACCCCTATAACTAAGCGGTCTCTGGCCAAATTGTGATCATTCATTTTATATTGCATACAATTTAATGCCTCTTTATTATGCATACAGTGACGCAAACAAACATTGTTTAATTGATCCATAAAAAACAACTAAGCTGTTGATTTGCGAGTATAAATGATAAAAATTATAAACTGAGTTGTACGTTGTCTACTGACCCAAGAAGACATTTCTTAGTCTCTCCCTCAATCTTTTTGACAAAAGAGGCTTACGAGTCAGAATGGAGAAAAAAAATGTTGCTGCTGTTGTAGTGGCTAAAGCAACAAGTAACATACTGTACTAAGTTATTTTATTTAATATAAGGTGTGGCAAAAAACAACAACATGCATGCAGTAGTAATCTGCCTGAGGGAGAAACAGTGACAAATGCAACTAATGTGTGTGCAGTTCTTCCTTCATACACAAACGTGACATTTCGAACAGAATGATCATTGTTATTTAAGCCCCTGTATTAACTGTACATTAGATGTGCATGCAGGGTGGACAACACTTTTAAACCGGGCTGGGTTGCTGTGACCTTTGCCAAGTCATGATGGAGAAAAGATTTAGTAAGGGGCCAAAATAATGGCTTTCTGTCCCACTCCATTTGGTGGAAAATTCAGCAAAACTGCACTTTGTATGTCATCACATTCTGCACCCCAAAATTCTTTGTGAATCTTGTGTACAATGTGGCCAAAGGCCTGATATTCCAAACACAATTTTGAAAATATTTGTGCTTGTAGATCAACATTTATATAAATATGCATCTTGGCCCTAAAACATCTTCCACACAGATATAAACCCTAAATAGTGGAACTTGTGGCTGTCATCTTGACCTTAAACTGAAGTCAGTGTTCTAAAATAAACAGTACTATTAATGATGCAGGAAATCCCTGAAAACAAAGTGATGAAACCTAATTCAGATTCTAGTTCAGTTTTGAGTGTAGCACAAAAAATATTTAGTCACTTTCTACCGATGTACTGCAAAAATACATTGAAAAAAAAAAAGCATCGACAAGCTCTAATTCCATAGGTTTCAAGCTATCCTCTAAACCAGTGGTCGGCAACATTTTTGACATAAGAGGGCCATTTTTTATTTTCCTGGTCAATGGCTGTGCCGATACTAGCTAAACACTAGCACGCATGCAACAGCGAGAGAGGAGCAGGCTATTTTATATGAAGTTTTTTGTACCTGTGTAACACGTTGCATCACTCTAGTGTAGGACTCTAATTTAACTGATCAGGTTGAATGGGCACAGTAACATTACAATATATTTAACGTTTAGGTTCGTAAGGAGGATTTGAGACCGCAATTTCACTACAACTTGTGATATAACAAAAGTTACTGTATTGGTACCAGTTCAATATTTGTAAACATACAAATACATAAAACAAAAAAACAAAAATACAATCAGGCCTGTTTGATAAATGAAATAAATGGTTCCCGAAACACAGTTCAGAAAGTCTTTTCCTTGTGTTGCCACTTGTCTTTTTTTTTATAAAGTCTGATCCTTCCAGAAAAGAAATATTGAAGTAAAAAAAATGGAAGCTGAGGTAGTCACGTGACAGAAGAAATAATTACTACCCGGGTAGTTTTAAACTCAATTTCACTCCAAGTATCCGAAGTATATGGTGTGTGCTATTCTCTTATCTGTTTGAGGACAGATCAAGGATACTTAGCTTGCTCCAGAGGAAGACATGTTGTGACATCAACTAGACACTGTTGGCTCGCCGTTCACTCGTCCACGATCAACTCAAGGAGTACACATCAACAGGGAACAACAAGAAGGGGAAAAAAAAAAACAACCTGCATAATGCAGAGAACTTGTCACTCATTCACATTCACTTCATCTGAATTGACAACAGATATAAATCACATGAAATTTCAGATCTTTCGCTTTACTTTCTTCAACTGCATATTACTCATTAACTTGTTTTACAAAGAAAATCCTAGGAGAATACACTAAACAGAGCAATGTCGGACATATTATTATTGTATGACTCAAACTACTGAATGTCATACATACATATTCATCAAATCACATACTCTGATTCTTTTACAATATATCCTCAGGGTTAATTAACAATATCAAATTATCATCAAATGACTCTGTTTACACAAAACAATGCACATTAATTTGTGTGTGATACAGCTGATTTTAACATCACATTGGATTTAAACTCCGATTGGTTTAATAATAAAACTATCCTTTATCTCTTCATCACAACATGCATATTTCCATATTTACTCATCATCAGTTAGTTATCAATCATATTTCTTACCGCAAAACATTAATTGAACACACATGACCGATTACAGAGCAACAACGGAGTAACAAAACACTTACCGGAGTTCCTCGAAATAAACATAAGAAAAGATGTTTCTTCCCCACGGATTTCACTAGAAAATAACTTCTCACACTCTATTACTCTCTTTTAAAATATTTACACTCTGAATCGTCTTTTTCTTTCTCTGCTCTTTCTCTCGGTTTTTTTCCTATTATTTCTCTAGTCACGGAGAAACCTGTAGTGTAGTGTACATTTCAAACGCAACCCTCCCAATCCTGTGCCCGGCTCAATAGTCTGGACAACAGAGTTTCCACGCTGAAAAAACCTAACACACTCACCTCATTGTCTCTTCATGCTCCTCCCTCGTACATCCCTGGGGTTTCCCCAAATGATGTATCGCTTTGTCATAGCCTCACTACAGCCCTTCCCGCGCCATCTACTGGAACTTCATTCCACCGGCAGCAGCTATTCCTCTCAACTTGAGGACCCAGATTATCGCAGGTAATGACAAAAACCTTGTCAAAATTCTGCTATGTGCATCAGGGGTCTTAGACAAACGCATCGTAGACTGCGGGTATATTTCTGTTGTTTTCAAAGAATGTGACCTCGCAGAATTTTACGTGGCTTTCAGTGTTTATAGAGATATGATGTGCAAGGTTTTCCCGGAGAGGAGATCTGAGCTAGACACCTATTTAGCTATTATTTCTGACCTGGCTTTCAACTATGGCAGCTCCCTTTTTTACAAGTACCCTAAGTCCTTTTCAGCTAAGGCAACTATGTACATTCAGCGCTTCAACATCAAACTGGATTGGCCTGTCGTAGATCTTGAACTGATCAGTAGACATTTTACTGGCCATAAGGCCATCTCCTGATCAGTCTGTGGTTCATTTTCCCACTCCATTAACCTCTGTCCCAGGACTGCATACCAATCGACACAGAGCTACGCTCAGCCAAACCAACCTGCCCCTAATAACTAACAACCTGCTGGCTAATAACTTTCTCGTCCCTCTAGCCAGGTGAATTCTTCGCGTTACTCTACAGTACCAACCTCTATTAATTTCAATGAATCAGCATGCCCATACCGAAAATGTAAATTCTGGCATTGTTGTGCCGTATGTGGTGACGGTCATCCAAGAGTTGTTTTTCCCTGTAGGTTCAAAGCTCCTCCCAAATCTTCAAAAAGATGAATATACATCCTTCAACACCCATCAATGTCCAAGAACTCTCTAAGGATTTATCCCATCATCCTATTCCTTATTTCTGGTCTCAGTCAAGGATTTTTAGCTGGACTCAGTTTCTTACCCTCCTCCACCTATTTGTGCAAAAACCTCATGTCAGCATTAAAAGAACCTGACGTAGTCAATACACTAATAGAACAATAATTAGCAAAGGGTATTTGATCGGCCATTTTCGTTTCTCTCATTTTCCCTCTTTCTGCATTAACCCCATATGTATAGCCACAAGAAATTACTCGGGCAAGAAAAGGTTAATTATTGACCTGTCCTCCCACATAATAGCTGAAACTCCAACATTAACAGCTTTATTCATGAAGACATTTTCTCTATGTCCTACGCCTCTGTTGGCCACACTATTAATTTAATTAAAACCGCGGGTGAAGGCGCTTGGCTAGACAAAGCCGACATTATTGATACCTTGAAAATTATGCCCCTCCACCATTCCCAATGGCACCTGCAGGTCTTATATGGAGATCTAATATTTATTTTTATGTGCGCTTAACTTTCAGCTGCTGAAACAGCCCCCAAATTTCTCTCCGAAGTGCTGTGCTGGATTTTGCAGACCGCAGTATTTCTAAACTCAAGGAACTTTTCTCTAACCTCAACGTCCCCACCACCTCCCTTGAATTTTTGGGCATCACCTTAAATAGTGAAGCTATGCAAGCTTCTCTCCCCGTCGAGAAGCTCAACCGCATTGAACAAATCCTGTCATCTTTTGAATCGGATATATCTATTTCTAAACAATATTTACTGTCCCTGCTAGGACACCAATTTTGCCATGCGCATCATTCCCCAGGTTCGCGCTGGTAGTATCTAGTATTTCTAGACTACTAGATCTGTCAAAAACCATCCCTAATCTCAACGATACTATCACACTAGATGAAGGCTGCCTGTCTGATTTTTGTTTGTGGACCTACCAATAAAACTTTGAAACCTGAACCTCACTACAGTTCTACACCGATGCAGACACCTCCGTCAGGTTTGGCAGAATTTTCGGTAATCAGTGGTTCACAGACAATGTCCCTGTTAGATTTTCAGCCTAACTTTTGATATTAAATCTACAGCGCTTTTCAAAATCTACCCCATAGTTATAGTATATATGCTTTGGGGCAATAAATAGTGCCGCAAAAAGATTACTGTTCTATGTGATATTAAATATCATCAATAAAGGCCGGTCAGCAGTTCCTTTTATCAATCATTTAACTAGGTGACTAGGGATTTGTGTCACAAAAAACGTTATTCTCAAAGCTACATACAGTCCAGGTCTCCCCAACAATAAAGCTGATGCTCTCTCCCGTTTCAAATTTCAGGATTTCCGAATACTCTGCTCAGTTGCCCATCCTTCCAGCCTGACATGCCCCCCTTTCTGCTAAATAGTCCTAGACTAAATTCTCTCTCTTCTTATTTAGAAGCAGTGAGTACTTACATGAGGACGGGGATGGCTAAATCCACCCTAAAAGATTATTACTCCGCCTGGTCATACTTTTCTTTTTCTGTGCTGCTTTCTCTTTTCCTCCTTATCCAATACATTTTTAAGTCATAAGCACCTTTATAGTTCACTGTGCTAATTTCCACAAACTCTTCCATCAAATCAACTCTAGCAGGTATTCAGTTTCACCTTTGTGCCAGGATCCCAGCACACCTAGCCGGTCTCATCATCCTTCCATTCGTCTGCTCCTGAACAGCATATCAAAGACTTTTCCAGGAACCAAAGATAAACATTTACCTCTTACCTTACCTCTGTGACACAATTTACTGCAATGTCTTAGACTCTGGGTTTTCTATGCCTATACTGACATACTCCTGGGAACAGTCTTTCTCACAACTTTCTAGGTGCGGGGAATTCACGTTAACCAATTTTCTTTAATCCTGCTCACGATCTAACCATGCCAGGTATCATCTTAGATAATCTCCAATTTACCTTGGAGTGAAAACGAAAACGAAAGTGATGGTGGTGTAGTGGGCTAAAGCACATAACTTTTAATCAGAAGGTTGCTGGTTTGATCCCCACTGCCACCCCCATTGTGTCCTTGAGCAAGGCACTTAACTCCAGGTTGCTCCGGGGGAAATGTCCCTGTAATAAGTGCACTGTAAGTCACTTTGGATAAAAGCGTCTGCCAAATGTAAATGTAAAAAGTTTCCCCTATCATTATATCCCGGATTAACTCTCCTTTCTGCCTTCTCTGGTCTATATCCCGGTTCTTGCAAATACGGTGTCACTTTGCCACCTCTGCGGTCTCAATCCTGAAGCCTACACTCCTCACTCCTTCAGGATCGGATCTAAATTTCTATGTACTATGTACTAGCAGCGCAAACTTCCACCACCTTACCTAATAGGTGTGCCTGGACTGGGGGGCCAGGAACCTATTAAGTAATCAGGTCATTAGCTTTAATTCCACACACATAGTGTTTTTTTCAAGTAGCGTTAAGCCATTTGACAAAGCAGGCCCAGGCACACATAGCTAGTTCAGTAGTATTAAGCCATTCAGCAAAGCAGGCCCAGGCACAAATAGCTAGTTCAGTAGTATTAAGCCATTCAGCAAAGCAGGCCCAGGCACACATAGCTAGTTCAGTAGTATTAAGCCATTCAGCAAAGCAGGCCCAGGCACATATAGCTAGTTCAGTAGTGTTAAGCCATTCGGAAAAGCAGGCCCAGACACATATAGCTAGTACACACTCGGAAATCATGGCACCCTGGAGCAGCTACAGTACACAAGTCTTGGCGGCTAGATCTGCCTCATTTGGGGGGTCCATACGGGCTGATTTTCAGCCAGCCTGCATTGTTAGGGGGTTTTCCCTATCTTAACTCGCAGCAGCAGTATGCATCCTAACTCGTAATTCTGAGCACTTCAGCTGAGCGAGTCTTGTGCTTGCACAGCAGCCGCAACAGTATCTGCAGCGTAGCAGACCTATTCTGCCAAAACCAAACCTACCTACACCCCATTCCCATTAATAAAATGCTGTTTATACCTATTTAGAGAGTTGTCATGACTGATATAAAATAGTCTACTTCTCTCTCACCATTGCTGGCATGACAGTGATTACCCTCTGACACTCGTGCCATAGGTTGCCGACCCCATCTCTACACTTTGTTGAGGTAAATACAAGAGCATCAAATCCCAAATCCTAAAGGCCCAAACATACTCTACGCAAGCTCGATTTCACTCGTCGTTGCATTGTAAAATGTGTCAGTGCTCAGTTCATAACACAACCCAAGTACATGCGGCATTCTCAGCGTTGACGTAAGGGGTGCTAGAGTGGATTTTCTTCTTTGAATCAACAACTGTCATGGTGAAACACGGGCAGCAATCTGAGTTGAATCATTTCAAATGATATGTACGACTTTTTGTCCACAGTCCATTCAAACGAACTTGTTTATGTCTCTCCCCACTCCTCAACTATCAACTCATCTACTACATCCGGACTGCATCCGAAAACGTAGGCAGCTGAGTTACTGCCTAATCAGTTAATGGCTTAACTGATAGCTGTTTTGAATGAATGGAACTCTTAAGGAACTGGTCACCGAACAGTTTGAAAAGCATCTTATACAGCCTTTGAAGGCAGCATTTTCCTGGTTTCTGATGTAGCACCGGTTTCATGGTCATGCCAAAAAAATCTGTTGCTCTCTTGTGGTCTGAGATTTGTAACCACCAGAGCAATGCAAGAGTGCATGTAATGTATGTACAACGGGACCACGTGTTGACCAAGCGCTCGTGTCTGCGTTTACGTACTGGCGTGAAGTATGTTTCGACCTTTAGACTCCAACACTTGTGAATTCAGAAAATTATGTAAGAACTGATGTGCCTTGGGGTCTGGGTAGCTCAGTGAGTATTGACACTGACTACCACCTCTGGAGTCACGAGTTCGAATCCAGGGCGTGCTGAGTGACTCCAGACAGGTCTCCTAAGCAACCAAATTGGCCATGTTGCTAGGGATGGTAGAGTCACATGGGATAACCTCCTTGTGGTTGTGATTAGGGGTTATCACTCTCAATGGCGTGCATGGTAAATTGTGTGTGGATTGCGGAGGGTAGCATGAGCCTCCACCAGCTGTGAGTCTCCACGGTGTCATGCACATCGAGCCACATGATAAAATGCGCAGATTGACTGTCTCAGAAACCAAGGCAACTTGGACTTGTCCTCCGCCACCCAGATTGAGTTGAGTAACTGTGCCACCATGAGGACATACTAAGTAGTGGGATTTGGGCATTCCAAATTGGGAGAAAAAAAAGAAGAAAAAAAAAGAACTGATGTGCCTTTAAGCACCTTGACAGCTGAATATAATCCAGAATTGCAGCATATTAGTGTAGCATCTGCTTGGTATATGCCGGATATTACATCATTTTTTGCACAAAGAACACGTTTCTCTGCTTTGCCAAATGCAAAAACAATTTCAGATTTGATCCCTGTTGACCTGTCTGATTTTCTTCTTTAAAGTAAGAAGAGGTGAAAGAAAAAGACAATTTTTGAGAAGGAACAGCTTAGAGTGAGTATGGGGGAAATATTTTAGTCTCCATGGAAACGATGACTTGCCATAGAGGATATTTCTACAAAATCTAAGCTTTAAGCCTTTGATCAAGGAAGGAGCATGTGTGTGTGTGTGTGTGTGTGTGTTAGTAAGTGAGTGATTGATTGAGTGAGTGAGTGAGTGAGTGAGTGAGTGAGTGAGTGAGTGAGTGAGTGAGTGAGTGAGTGAGTGTCTATGCTTTCCTCCACTGAAGACTCACAATCCCATACATCAGCAGATGAGTCCACAATAAATGGAAACCATGTTCAAATGAAAACTGAGATTATCCTCTAACAATGAAAATCCATTTCCATGGAAATAACCATTCCAACAGGGAAACAATTAATTTCCATTACAGTTAAAAGATCATTAAACAATAGGAAATTCAGCTGTTGGTCTGAAAAAAAATATTTACAGAGATTGCCCGCAGCATTTCCAATATAAACTCCGGCAAAGTATATACAATATTTTTCTCTCTTTCCTTTGTACCTCACTTACACACTCTCTCAGTATAAACACTCAGACATTATAAATCAGCCAAGTTTGTAAGAAGAAACATTCCACAATGAATGCCTCACACCTCTGAGGGGCACTCTTCTCCCTAGTTCTGTACATCCTTCCTTTTCTCTCATTATTCATGTCTTACCTCAGGAAGACACCATGGAGAAAGAAAATTGACAATAAATGGGAAAACATTATAAATACATCAAGCTGTTCAAAACTGAGGAGAGATTTATGATTTAAGGACAGAGAATAAAAAATGAAGAAGGCAAAGAAGGCAGAGCCGTGGAGCGGATGCAAAGATGCTAGGTTTGTGTTAGCACGCTAGCATATGTGACGCCAGCGGGCTTTTTCCTCGTCTAGAGCACATGGTGGCCCTGCACTCTGATTGGCTCAGTCCTTGTGGCCATGGAAACCCAGCCATGGGTGAACGATACTCCCTCTGAGCATGACTTGGGGAAAAGACAGAAAACAAGGACATCTCACACACAAATTCTATGTAATACTTTTTGACCTGCGCTCATGTTTTGTGTTGATGATGTAACCAAGAGGTCTGTCACTGTGCTCATGGCAGGATCACTGAGGTGAAAGAGGTGAAAGAAAAGGAGAAAGAGATCACAGGAAAAAATAAATAAATCAAAAGTGTAATAACAGCTTGTTTTTCTAACTCCTTTTTTATTACTTTGTTGATAATTTACTCCTGTTGTAAATTAATTATAGATCCACCTTTAACTGGTGAGCAAAAGTTAGGTATAATGTACAGATTTTGCTGTTTCGGAAGGAAATTGGTATTTTAATTCACCAAAGTGGCATTCAACTGATCACAATGTATAGTCAGGACATTACTGATGTAAAAAAACAGCACCGTCACTATTTGAAAAAATATTTTTTATCAAATCTAGACAGGCCCCATTTCAAGCAGCCATCACTCCAACACCTTATCCTTGATTAATCATGCTAAATTGAAAATTTGGTACTAGAAAAAGCTAGACTGTAAAGTGTGTGAGAAATGTCCGACAAGACTGCCACATGTCTTGGGGTGGCATGGGGTGAAATGTCACCTGAGTATACAAACTGACAGCTAGAATGCCAAGTATCTACAAAGCTGTCATTGCTGCACATGGAGGATTTTTAGATGAGAACTATTTGAAGTAGTTTAAGAAGTTCTGAAATTTTCTTTCAAATTGTAATAGTCTTTTTTCATGTTATTAATGTCCTGACTATACACTGTGATCAGTAGTATACCACTTTGGTGAATAAAAGTAGCAATTTCTTTCCATAAGAGCAAAATCTGTACACTATTCCAAACTTTTGGCCACCAGTGTAAATACATTATACACCGATCAGCCACAACATTAAAACCACCTGCCTAATATTGTGTAGGTCCCCCTCGTGCCAAAACAGCACCAACCCGCATCTCCGAATAGCATTCTGATATGATTGTACTGCGTGGTTATCTGCGTTACCATAGACTTTGTCAGTTATGGGGCTTTTCCACTGCACGGTAAAACTCAACTCTAATCGCTTTTTTGGGGTTTTCCACTGTGGATAGTACCTGGTACCTGATACTTTTTTTAGTACCACCTCGGTCGAGGTTCCAAGCGAGCCGAGCCGATACTAAAATGTGATGTCAAAATCCTGCAGATCACTGATTGGTCAGGGAGAATCGTCACTAGCAGCGTCACTGGATTTCCAACACGCGACATCAACCCGCTAGTTTTAAAGTTAGCAACAGCGATAACAGTATCATTTGTTCACATGACTTTTGATTTGTGAAAAAAGAAATGCACAAAACCACGCCGTGTTCAATAAACGAGGTGCAGACATCCACTCGTTAGCAATGAGCGAAACAAAAAAGTCTCTCAGGAAGTGAATAAGCTGTTGGCCGCACACAGCTACCATCAGACCTAAAAAACAGTGTAGGGAAAAGTTAAAAACACTTAAAAGTGACTACAGAGCCATCAAGGAAAAGTGTAAGTGATTTGCCCAAATGGACGCTATTTAAACCGGCGAGCAATGGGATGGAGAGTGCCCTGGACTGGTTTTGATCCACGATGGAGGATGGCATGTTTTGTTATGTTAACTCTATTCTCTGCTTGAAAGCTTCACTTTATTTACTTGACTAGCTACTGGAAGGCTTGCTTCTAAAACAACCAGATCATTTTAACTGTTACACTTGTGTAAAATCACCATAAAACAACTGCTTTATACAGCATAATGAGCTACTAGCTAACAGCTAGCGGTCGTGTTATTGTTTTGGTCAGTTTGTGTCGTGTTTAAGATGATGTCACGGCAGTAGAGGCGGCGCAACTACAACTGTGACAAAACAGTCACTGTCATGACTGCTATGTTGCTAGGAACAGCACACAAGAATTTCACCTACCGTTGCACTTGTGTACATGGTAGTGTGACAATGAAGTGATTTGATTTGATATGATTTTGATCAGCCTATAATCCCACCCACGTTGAGGTGACACTATACTGCAGTGGAAATGCAAGCTTGGAAAAGTAAAGCGAGTAGAGGTGAAGTGAGTCGAACTGTAACGTGCACTGGAAAAGTGCCATTAGAACCAGTCTGGCCATTCTCTGTTGAACTCTCTCATCAACAAGGTGTTTCTATTTATTTAATCTATTTATTTAAATGTGAACGAATGCAAGGAATGGAATGTTACAAATGCAGATATACTATAATCTATATCACTATAATGCAACTATAATCTAATAAATATGTTTTAATGTAAGAATATCACTACTTTATTTTATATTTGTATTAAATTCTTTTTTAATTCTTTCAGAAATATAGACAACCTCCACAGTGACTCAAGTGATTTACGTTTTATGATGAATTTGGCGACGCCACTGATCTAAAGTCAGCTTTCCCTTCCTGTTAGTAATTAAAGTTTGTAGGCCATATGAGGTGGGGGAGACAGTTTACTGGCTAAGCCTCGCCCAGACTTACACACACTCCGACTATGCAGACACAGAAGAATGATTTCAGATGACATTATTTAGAGGAAATGCACATATTTATTGGTATCATTTTACTTTTTATTTGGAGCCAATCAAATGGTTTGTTCTTGAGTTATTTGCAACAATGTGCTACCACTGTTTGATGACTATTCTGGAAGTTCCTCCAAAACTTCACTGTTTTTGAAGACCTGGAGTCTTTTTTTCTGGAGTCAAATGAACAAACTATAATTTTATAACACACTTTTTGCAAAACTGTAAACACAAGTCACTGCTTTACACTCAGTTTGCAATTTAATAACACACTTCTAGCAAAAGTGTAAACATTGGTCTCTACATTGCTACACTATTTCGCCATTTGCCTCCACATTGACACATGTGAAAACACTTTTAGATAATGAGTTCACTTACAAATCAGAGCTTGAGCACTATAAATAGGCCACAGTGTTATGGCCAGACCCACAAAGAAGGCGAGATATAGCCTAATTTCTATGTTTTTTCTTCTTCTTTTTTTCTAGCACAAATGCTTTTGTTTTCTTCTGTGCTTTTGTTGTTTGAGGAGTGTTAGAACATTGAGAAAACAAATAAATAACTTTTTCCCTTTATTTGTAATGCTAGTGTGTTATGTTTGGAATACACATCCATGTTATGGATGCCTGTGTGTATGTGTGTTTACTACATGTATGACAAAACAGCGTTTTTCATTTATACTATCAGTGCATAGTTGGCGATATGTGTGCTTATTCAAATGATGGTTTGTGTGTACTGTATTGATGCAAAAACAAACAAAAAAATTATTTTGCATGAGATATATAATGTTTTACTGGTAAGGTGTAAGGTTTTGTGGTTAGTGTGTAGAACTTTGCAAAAATAGCCTATAGTTTCAAGGATAGTGCCTAAGCAATCACAAAAAACTGTAACAATCGTTTTATTGGAAGGTTGTTAAAATGTATATAAAAAAACATGTAATACTTAGATTTGGGTGGGCTTAGGATGGGAAAAACTGGGGCAAAAGGGGAAAGAGAACTGGGGTCGTCCATACGAGAAAAACACATTTAAAGCATCTTTACACCCCATGCTACTGAAGCTACACTTGGGGGGGTGCAGTTTTTCCACCGTAATATTTGAGTGCAAATATCCACGCAGTGGCAGGTGATATTGGCACCTAGTGCAAATAGTCACTCCAATTATTTTGTGGTACCCAGTCTTTTTATAAATCATATGCACTCCTGTTGACTATATTACATAATTTACAACTAAAAATACAACTCTCTTTACAGCTTGCATTTGGTGAAAATCTGTGGACATTTGGCACAGAAACTGTAACTCACGTGTGCCCATACGTTCAAAAACGCTTCCACTTTCAGCCACTGCGGACAGAGTTTTTAAATTTCGGTAAGCACAGACCGATATTCGCTGAAGAACTTTTATTCTACTGTCATTGAAAACAGAGTGAGATTAGTCTGTTTATGTCCCTGCTCTCAGCTCACTTCTTTCAACCCAGGAAAGCTGTCTAAGAGGAAGAACTGGAGACCAGAGGCTTTGACCTGATAGATTATTTAAATATATCATTTCTTACCCTGTTTTTCTCCAGCTTTCTCTCTTTGTACTCTTTGACAGGACCCAGACTTGGCTGGAGCCACAGAGCCTATGCACTTGTATTTGACACAGGTTGTATGTCACTGTGGAGATTTATGTATGTATGTGTGTGTGTGTGTGAAAGAGAGAGAGAGAGAGAGAGAGAGAGAGAGAGAGAGAGAGAGAGAGAGAGAGAGAGAGAAGTCTTGAGAAAGATGATGTTGGGCAGGACATGGGAGAGAAAGCAGTATATCATGGTGTCTTATGTTTGTGTGTGTGTATCTGGCCTCTGCTGTCCTGTCTTTGCAGTCATCCCTCACTGTCACATAACATTAATACTGACTACAGATTTACTCACTCAGCCACAGAATCTGAGTATGCACACTCAAGTGTATGTTTGTGTTTGTGTTTGTGTTTGTGAGGCAAAGGTTCACTTTGGTACTGAGCTGAATGGGAGAAAAGAATCACATGAGACTCCTTCCCACTGGGAATGTCACTGGGGATCTATAACCACACACACACACACACACACACACACACACACAAAAGTTCTGCATCTACAGTGTGTGTGTGTCTCACAGAATGATGGAATCATTTTGAGTCACAATGAGGATAAGGACAGCACTCCTTTCCACAAAATATACAAGAACGTGCACACAAAAACACACAAGGCTCCTTTTATAACATACAGTATATATGAGTGTGAGAGGAAAATAAATCTGAAAGATAAAGACATTATATAAAATAAGGCTGCATCCAAACTTATTTGTCAAAACTATATATTTTTCATGCCTTTCCAATGTTTGCCTATTTCTTCCTCTTCTTCACATTCATTCTGATCTACATATAGTTCTATAAAAGACTGACAGACCAACTAAGAGGCTTCATCGCCTCCACATTATCTGACATCTCCTCAATCTGGGTGGTCAAAACTGGTCTTGACCAACCGGAACAGAGCAGACTGTTTTGCCTCTATATATATATATGTGTGTGTGTGTGTGTGTGTATACTGCTCAGGCTAGATAATTATACACAGGCCAGGTTCCTCTGATCAGATTCCAAGGCTTTAGAGTATATGAGCATGTGTGTGTGGATGTGTGGTATGTAATTGCATGCCAGACAGAATGTGCTCCTCATCTATCTTTTCCCAGACAAAGCGCAATTTCCTTCCCTTGCTTTACTCTTTTATTATTTCTGCTCCAAAGACCTGTGAGTGTGTCACAGGTGAACATTGTTGTATCACACACACAGATCCTACTTGCAGACTTGTTCTTATAAAAAGAAGAGTACGATTTGTGTGAAGTGCTAGGTAAAAATATCGATTTTCTGATGCATCGTGATCTTCATTTGAACGATCTCGACACAGATTCTTATATCCCAAGATAAATCTATGTGGCAACCCTCTACAATGAGCGTAAATCACTCATATGTGCAACCAAAATTCACTTTATGCAGCTAAAAATGTCTGTGATTTCCCACTGGCATGGCAAAGTTCAGAATTCACTCACCAGTGATTGAGTAATATAATAGCAAAGAAGTTCCTGTCACTGCAAGTTGAGAGTAAAACTGTGGTTTGACTCATTCTGTGTGTCCAAAGACGAGATTCGCGCAATTCATTTTTCGTTGAATAATCTACCTTTTTTGTTTTTAACATTCCGTTGTTGATCAAAAACAATAAAAAAAAAAACATTTAATTAGAGGTCGACCGATATATCGGTTTTGCCAATTAATTGGCACGATAAAAGATTTCTGGAATTATCGGTTATTGAAAAAAAAAGAGATACTTTTCCCCTATTGCATCTGATGCTGGAGCAGCTGGGAAGGGTCCGCTGTCATTGTACAGTATGAGAGAGTCCTCTAGAGGTGAAATAAAAACTATCACTTCACTGATGCCTTGTGGTGTTTGTTTTGACACATAAGACTTCACCTTGCATGGAGTGGAAGACTTCAGATGTGGGTTTAAAATATCAAAAATTAAAATGTATGCATATAGTACACGTTGTCAAGTCATTATAAAGTCATTAATTTGTTGACTAGATGCTGCATTAGTAGAGAACAGCAGTATGTTTGCCAACAAGGCTGAGAGGATGCTAAAATTAAAGCTAACCTCAAGCGGTTAGAACAATGTGAAAAAAAATTGTGACGTTTTAATGTCACAATTGTTACCATATATTACCATCTATTTACATTAGTTTATATCTAGTTGATCACGTTTATGCATTCGTTAGCTAAGTTGCATATTTAAAGCTTGTGACATGAGAAAGCAAATTAATATCTTCATGCAGCCAAGAGAAACATATAAACAAATCAGAAACGCATCTGATTTCAATGAAAAACATTTTTATCCTCACTGTAATACAATGACTTCAGATCGATCACATTCTTGCACTAAAAAAGGATACACAGGGCAACAAATACAGTTTATCAGAAAGCAGACAATATGCTTTTAAAGTTCTTTTTAATTAGACACATCATCTAAAAAACAACCTCCTCCACGAGACGCTGAATAAACAAAAACAAAGGGAAACAAAGACGTTCATCTAGCATGCATTTACATGAGAAAAAAAATGGATGGTTGCAAAAGCGTTCGGTGTGAACACCCCCTTACAGTTGGTGGAGGTCTTTGGTCATTGCATCTTGCTCTCTTATAACTGTTTCTCAGATTAAACAATGAGTTGTTTAAATGTTTTGTCAGGAAAGATGTTCTACTTGGAAATGTGTCTCGAGATCCTTGCGTTCGGTTCCAGTCTGCTGTATTTGTCTGTTTGAACAGCCCCTGGCCTGGGCTCATAGTCTGAGCCGCTTCACCACAGAGTTCAGCCGAATACCACTGCCATCTGAGAATATTGCTACTCTACATACAACTGTACTGAATAAAAACAATGTTGTATTTCGCTGTTATTATGAAGCTTTAGTCTGGAATAATAGGAATCAGTGCAAGTGTAACACCATGTGAACTGTCCATTGAAGCGTTTCCCCCCTCATTTGAATTTTGACTTAACATTTGAGAATATGGACAGACTAAAACGTATTCATTTTATGCACATTAGTTGAAAATATAATGCTCTTGTTTAACAGCATGGATAGGAATACTCTATGCAATAATATAACAGTGCTGAATGGTTTATGTATTTATCGTGCACTCTTGTGGACTAAGGAAACGTCAATTCTATAAAGCTGACTTTAAAATTTGAATATTAGTTCATATGTATTAATATTTATTTAATTTAAATAAATGAAATACAATACATTTTCATGGTTCAGTCAGTACTGTTTATTTTTGTAATAAATTTCAGCACTATTTTACTTTGAGTGTTATTTTTTTTTATTCAGTATCAATTTTAAAAACTATCGATTGATTAATTGGTTATTGGCAGGTATTGCCCAACTTAGATTTCGGTATTGGTAAAATCCACTATCAGTCGACCTCTACATTTAATACTAATCACACACAGAACAAATGTGATGAACAAGCCATTTAACTCACTCTTGCTGAACTGCCACTATTCTTAAAGAAACAGTACCCTTTTAATATAAATACTTTATTATGCAACAATTATGTAACAAAAAATATATCTGCAATATAATATATATTTCAAGACATGATGGAATAAATGGATTTGTAATTTTCAAAAAGCTAAAATGTGACCAAATGTAAACTAATGATCTAATGTTAAAATAAAATGTGTAAAATTAATATTTTCATAATGTTCCTAGTTAGAAGGTCCCCTTTATAATTAACAACATTACCTGAGAGATAATTTCTGTATAAACAAAATTAACATTTTCACATATACCTACGCATAAATCCAATGCAGAAATGTGTGAACAATTCAAATGATTCACAATTAACACTGGAGTAGATGTATTTTATAATAAGTAATATTTAAAAATATAAGACCTTTTAAGACTTGCTCCTTAAATAAAAAATGTCTGCTATCAACAGTGAAGCAAATATTTGTATGCTTTTTTTTTCTTTCAAATATTTAACCGGCACATACATGTAATTTGACAATAAAATATTGTAAACATTATGTTTTTTATATGTAAAAGTATGATTAGTCACATGTGTTACCCTGATGGTGTTTTGTGTTTGTTTGACTGACACTGTTAACAGTCTCTAAATGTGTATTGGTCATTGCAAGAATTTAATGTCATCATGTGCCCTTCTGTTGACACTACGGTGAGTAACAATGCATTTTAATGTGAAAAGCACATTAATAACGTTCCAGTGTATCACGTTTATATCATTTAATGCAATTATAGTGGTAACCATTTTATTTATGTAAATGTATGGCAACCACGGCTGCTAGTTTTTTACCATATGATAAATTTAAGTTTTCTTTGAAGTGTGCCATAAACAAATTAACATTTGAACCATATTTTTTACAGTGAATTTCGGGCAACTTCAGGTGCCATTTAACATGATTTGTTTTTTTTGTGTTTTTTTTACAGTGTATGAAAATGAAGCATCTATGGCCTTATAGCCACGTAACTATTTTAGAATCACTCTCCAGCTTAAAGCCATCAGGTAAAATACCTGGTCTATTCTGGGTCTGGTTTCTGATGGTTTAACACGCAATGATGGAGACATTGCATTCTGCATGTAAGACAGACATTACATGAATTGAAAACAATGATTAATTGTAACTCTAATTTTGTTAGTTACCTTTATGATGAACAAAATATAATAATAACCAAATAATAACCCAGCCATTTTAAATTAATGCTATCTAGACAATACAAAACAAACAATAGAAACTACAATCTGACACTCTAGGGTTGTTTTGTTACATTATGCTCCCACCCCTGCTAATTAAATACTTTTCATGCTCTCATATGAGCTAATTACATTAATCAGGTGTTTTGGTGCATAGCTGTGAAAAATACCTGCAAGGCTTGTTGCTGTGGAGCAGTGAGCAGAACAGCCGTACTGTACAGAGTCTATGTTTAAGTAGAAAATATGGTCTCCTCTTAGCAGACATTAAACAGACAGATCAGGACCAAACATTGAATGGTCACAGAGAGGAGGAAAGACAGCCATGGAAAAAATGTAAAACTGCCATTCGTATGGTGACAAACACACTTCCTAAATGGATGTAGAATAAACCTGTGGTAACCACAGTCCTCTCCATAACAAATATGTTATTATGAACATTACCTAATCTCAGGATATATTCTGACAATGTAGGATAGTAGTGAGAGAAAGAGAGCTTACAGGTGTCCTCTACATCAATGGGGAGACTTCACCCAGATAGCACACATACATCTCCAAGATGTCTGTTTGGGAACGTTTCAGCTGGAAAGCATCACAGTGTATATACAATGTATAACATTTTCTATCTTAAAAAAATCTAAATTGCATACATTATAAAGCACAAACGTAATGTGAATTTCTTATTGACATTTACTTTTTGCAGATAAGATAATGAAGCGATGTAAAAACAGATGTAAACACATCAAATAGACGTCTGGTTGATGTACACAGTGCGTGTGCTATCAGGGTAAAGCTATCTTCACCTTTCAATCATAACTGCTTTATTATTATATCCTGAATTATTATTGATAGAAGAAGAAGAAGAGGATTCTGAGGAGGAGGAGGAAAACAGGAAAAAGGAGAAAAGGGATACAAAAGAAGATTTTGCTGTCATGCAAAATAAAAAGCAATAAAAACATCCAATTTGTCAAGCATCAGGTCCCTTCTAGTGTTAACGACAATCTTCTCTCTGGTACTTCACCATGCACAACAACACCAAAGTGATAACTTCAAAAGTGCACACACCTAAACCAGGCAAAATCCTCCATTTCAGCATGGCCCTGTTGAGGCCAAGCAAAAGCATCGCAGGCAGAAAACATGAAGTCTGTAATGATGTTTTTTTTCTGTCAGCACAAATGATAAACTGAACGCTACATGAATAACTGCCATTATTGCGCTCTACAGTAACCACAATTGTACTGCAATGTACACTAAAGTGTTTCATTTCCTTCTTTCAAATATAAATAAACTGATTAAAAACGTAACTGACTGATACTCATCATCACTAGTCCTGTCATTCACGTGTACGTGCTGCTTCTCTACACATATGTATAGGTATATGGCAATTTCATTTAAATATAACTCTTACCGCTCTGCGAGTCTGTGATGATTATTTTAAGAAGAAGGATTCCCAGGTCAGATGATGGAAGGTTCCCCCCTTTTTTTCAATAGCTGTCCAAATCGTCCGCCGTTGCCTCTGTCTTGTAAGCGTTGAAGACTTCACGAGACCTCAGAGCGTCACTGATCTTGTCCGATTTTAACATACTGTCAGGTATCCAACGTTATTCGACGACGTGTCTCGAGTGTTGTTAACATTCATTTGCGACGTTTTGTTCAAACAGGCACCGTTGAAGGGATATATTCAGTCATTTAGGAGAAATCGGTGCTGTTGATCCTTGCTGACAGCTTAATTCAACTGAGATCCTCTCGTGCTAATATTTACCTGGCGAAATATTCTCGCGCGCTTGTAATGTCGATTTCACTCACGCACCGAGTATCACCCACTGAACAGGACACGTGCGAACTATCCATTTCGTCTGTGAACAATGAGTGACTATACTTGTTGTGTCCATACGCTCCGTCCTCGATCTCACTGCGAGGTTGACTGCTACCACGGTTCACCCTTCACGACTGATTTTTGATTGCTTGTGAAGAGGACAGGCAAAGGTGCACGACCTTGTCTGAAAAATGCTAAAGCGTATTAATACTTAAGGGGAAGACTGACGGATGGTTGCATTCTGACGAGAGGAATTTCTGACGTTCACAAAAGGCGAAGGGTGAAATTGCGCGCAAGGACGATGCGCGCGCCCGCTCTTATTTGATTACGTTTAAACATAATTAAGAAGCCACTGTGTTCTACCGCCCGTTAAATACTGACAATATTCGCACAGATATTATTATTTCAGTCTCGAAATCAGTTATTTTCAAGCATTTTCAAGTTATTTAAAGGGTTACGTGAGAGAGCCGCTATTATTAAACATGAAGTCTTTGTCCCATCTCTTATCCCTTGAACTTAATCAACCAAGATTTGTAATAGCCTACCTGCCCCACACCCTCAACAGTATTTGATCTGATAGTTCTTACCCTGAAACCGTGTTCCATTTGTCTAAAATCCGAAGGAGCCATTGTCACGTCTCCGTCTGCTTCCAACTCTGACATTCAGGCACTCTGACAGGAAGTTTGACAGGCAGACTGGTTCAGGTGCATTGGTTGACAGCTTATACAGACAGTGATATCAGAAATGGGGTTTTCTCTTAACCAGAGGCATCTCTGACAGATCTTTTTGTTTCTGTCTTTTTAACTCTCTCTCTCTCTCTCTCTCTCTCTCTCTCTCTCTCTCTCTCTCTCACTTGTCAAATGATGGCAGGGTTGTGTTGGTCATAGTCCAGCGGCATGAAATAATTATTGTTGCTAGGATGGCATGGATCCGATCAAACTGTTCCAACAGTTTTAATTGGGATGTAGTTTGGGATGTAGGGTGAAATCAGGCTTCCAAAGTTTCTGCACTCTGGGTGATTTTGATGTACAGCCGGGTTTGTCAACATATGGTGCTCAAAAACAGCCTGAAGTGACACAGAGCGATCCAGTACTTCTCTTCATCACATCATCTATTTCTCATTTACTGTGTCTGCCAGAAAAACCCTAGCGCCCTGCTTAATATGAATCTCTCACTCCGACTTATGGGATATGATAGGAGTATTAGGTAGAGGCAACACTGAAACATTGGATCAAGATGGTGACATTGTCACATCAACTCAATCCATTAATCAGTCATTCAGTGTGATTAAGCAAATGATCAGACAGCCAACACTGATTAGAAGAAATTTTCCAGTGTTATGATGAGGCTGAGCAACTGATGGGTGAAACTGGAGGACTAAAACCTCTCTAGACTTCTAAAATGTAGTTTTAGGATATTGTAATTATGATAGAAATTCCATTTGATATCACATTTGAAGCGAGAGACCAGTGCAAAGCTTTAAAGGGTTCATAAAGGGTGCACAATCATATCCAGTGATGGGTAAGTGACCCAAGAAGTAATCCATTACAAATGACTATTTACTTCATCTAAAATGTAATAAGATTTCTGGATGTCATCAAAAAGTAATCATATTAGTATACTTTCTTCATAAGTTGCCTTTTATGACACTTTATACTGAAATTGTTTAGTTTTCCACTCAACAATATCCTACTTATTCATTGTGGCACTCAAGTCATACACCCAGCACCAGGGATTGAAAACGCTTCAATGAGCAAAAACGGGAACAAAATCCCTTTCAATTGTTTCGAAGTAAAAACATTATTTTTAAATGCTGATAACCAGTTAATAACCATTTATTTTTGTTTCAAAATGTTTCTGGAGTGCGTGCGGAGGCTCGCTCTATCTTCCGTGGCATCCACGCACAACTCACCCCACCGAGAGCGAGAACCACATTATAGCAACTACTAGGAGGTTAACCCATCATGACTCTACCCACCCTAGCAACCGAGCCAATAGGTTGCTTAGGAAGCCTGACTGGAGTCACTCATCATACCCTGGATTCAAACTCGCAACTCCAGTTGTGTTAGTCAGTGTCTTTGCTTGCTGAGCTCCCAGGCCCCTTTCAAGCAGGAGTTTTTGAAAAGCTTTGGATTAATGGCAGTTTTAGCAAATTTAAGCCTGGCCCTCATTCTCCCCTTCAGAGCTGTCTACCCTAGCATTCAGGAGCAGATCAGGATTACTCTTTCCACTCTTCCTCTCTATCTAGGATGCAATTCTGCAATGCTAGCTTAATCTCTGTCTTCTCTCTCTGGATTTCTTTTTGAACTCTGGCTCATTATTCTCAACAAATGTGCCATGGGGTGGCAGTGTCGTGTTTGTGTGTCCGTTTGTTGAATATGGTACTGTACTGACCAGCATGTGATTTGTGCTATATTGGTCTCTCATACTGCTGTGAAAAATGCTGCCTTCATGAGGTTTCATGATCAGGTACTTAGCGGTTCTGACAGAGGGTTATGAACAGGTTAAGTGAAAGAATAACAGGGTAAATAATCAGTTGTGAGTAACAAATTAACTGGTCAGGAAGACATGGCTCAAAAGATACTATGAAAATTTGATTCTGTAAACAAAATTATTAATTGACATGCCTGAGGGACGCTATCAGCTGCAACATTATAAGCAATGCTACTCACAAATGCATGCTGGATATTGTGATTGAATATGTGAACCAGAACCTAAGCACTGGACTGAAACAATACCAGCTGGCCACCATCAGCTAAAGCAAGGTCATGTTTGATTGGTTGAGGTAGAATTGGGTAACACTCAATAGCAAATTAAGGCATCGCAGCTGAAGCTTTTTACATTTGATGGAAGATGACATCTGGAGACATAAGGCAAATTGCCAGAGTTAAATGTGACTGGCTGATAAAATATGGTTCAACTTATTCTGCCAACAATGTACCTGTCTAAATGGGTATAGTTTTACTTTGATTGGATCAAATGTGAGAACCTGCGGAAACTGTCTTGTGTGAACGTTAAGCAACCGCAATCACAGTGGTGTATTTTTTATCTATAGATACTTTGTTGTGGTAATTATGAAGTGTATATTACCATTTCTTTACTCAATATGTGATTTGTATTTTGACAGTTTTGTGACTCTGAGGCTAAGGTGAGTGTTTGTGCAGTGAGATTGTGTTGAGCCTAAGGCATCTGGCATAAGGCACACAACCTTTTGAGCACAATCTGGAAATCACTGCTAAGTATAGAAAGAAACACCAGTAAGCCAGGACCTCAGAAGAAGACTTTTGTTCACAATATTATTTCGCCATTCATCCTGTTAGAAAGTCACCCTGGTATTCTATCCTTCATCCTTTTTCTCAACTATCTTGGTTTCTTGAGAGGCAGGTTAGAAAAGGTAAAACCTCTTTATCTACCATTCTCATATCTGTTCTGTAGATCACTTCAAATTATCACTGATTGGCCTAAGCATTCGTTACTTTCTGCTTATCCATCTTAGTTTCTCTGTTTGTTAGTGTAATTTTTCCTCTAGCATACGGATGTAATTATTGGACTACTTTGTCAATGTCTACGAATTTCTTGTTGTCTGTTCCTTCTTGTCTGTCTCTTTATCATCTCAGTGTTGATGTTGTGCATTAGGATCGCCTCAGCCTACAGCTCCCTGTAATCAGTGTCTTGCCCTTCGCTCAGTTCGCTAATGAGAAAACTTCATGACAAGAAGAAAACCTCAGTGAACCCAAGAAAACTTAAAAATCTCACACCAGAACACCCACAGTGGAACCAAAATGTACAGGGTGGCACAAAAAAACGAAAACATTTCCACTATGTTCGATTGCTCATATCTTACAAATGCATATAGGGGTTTGCCCAAATTTTGGCGTATTTCTACGACTTTTTGTAAACAACAAAATGACGTCACCGTGAGCAACAACTTAATGCAAATAAAAAAATAGGTATACAATTTAGCAAAATTCTCAATGGTAGCAAATTTAGATGCTTGGGGGTCGTAGAAGAATGACAAAAATCATGCAAACCTCTTTATGCATTTTTAAGATATGAGCAATCAAATACAATGGCCCGGGGGGCACTCTGCATTTTGACATCTAAGCCTCACATAAAAATGTATGTTTTTTAATTATATAACAAAATATCAAATCGAGTGGCACTTTTTAAAGAAATATAGAACAAACAATTTTCAAGCTAAACATTTCACAAAAAAAGGTTCAAGACTACAGCCGTGGCCAAAAGTATTGCAGTGACATCAGTTTTGTTTCGAAAATATTTCTGCTTCATTTGTTGTGGTGTTGATTCACATTGATTCTAGATTATTGTGCAGAGTGATCAGATGCATTTTAAATAATTTCAAAAAGCTTCATTTGCCATCAAAATGGCCTCACATGCAAGGAAATTGCTGCAAAGAATATTGCACCTGAAAGAGCCATTTACCGGATCATCGAGAACTTAAAGGAGAGAGGTTCAACTGCAGTGAAGAACGCTTCAGGACGTCCTAGAGTATCCAGCAAGTGCCAGGACTGTCTCCTCCTGAGGTGTCAGCTACAGAATTGTGTCACCACCAGTGCAGAGCTTGCTCAATATTGGCAGCAGGTTGGTGTGAGTGCATCTGTATGCACAGTGAGGCAAAGACTTTTGGACAATGGCCTGGTGTCAACAAGGGCAACAAAGAAGCCACTTCTCTCCAATAAAAACATCAAGCACAGACTGAAATTCTGCAGGAAGTACAAGGATTGGAGAGCAGAAGACTGGTGCAAAGTTATTTTCTCTGATGACGCCCCCTTCCGACTGTTTGGGACATCTGGAAAATCGATAGTCTGGAGAAGAAAAGGTGAACGCTACCATGAGTCCTGTGTCGTGCCAACAGTGAAGCATCCTGAGACCATCCATGTGTGGGGTTGCATTTCATCCAAGGGAGTGGGCTCTCTCACAATTCTGCCCAAAAACCCTGCCATGAATAAAGAATGGTATCAAAACGTCCTGCAAGATCAGCTTCTCCCAACGATCCAGGAGCAATTTGGTTATGATCCGTGCATTTTCCAGCATGATGGAGCTCCATGTCACAAAGCAAGAGTGATAATGAAGTGGCTCGGAGATCATTACATTTAAATTTTGGATCCATGGCCAGGCAACTCCCCGGATCTTAATCCCATAGAGAACCTGTAGTCAACCCTCAAAAGGCGAGTGGACAAACAGAAGCCCACAAATTGTGATCAACTTTGAGCACTATTAAGTCAAGAATGGATCGCCATCAGTCAGGATTTTGCCCAGAAGCTGATATCCAGCATGCCAGAGCAAATTGCAGAGGTTATGAAGAACAAGTGTCAACACTGTAAATATTGACTCTGCATAAATTGAGTGTATGCGCCAATAAAAGCTTTTAAAACTTATGAAATGCTTATCATTGTTTTCCAGTATACCATAGAAACATGTGAAAAAAAGAATCTACAAATACTGAAGCAGCAAACTTTACAAAACACAAAATGTATGTCACTGCCAGTACTTTTGGCCACGGCTGTACTATGGAACATGACATAGTTACTGTCATGACCTACATCTGTGGCATCAGAGTCAGAAATTATTTTTTCCATTAAGGGGCAATATTTGAGGGGGCCTGGGTAGCCAGTGAGTATTGACGCTGAATACCATGTCTGGAGTCACGAGTTCAAATCCAGGGCGAGCTGAGTGACTCCAGCCAGGCCTCCTAAGTCAGGGGTTTTCAAACTTTTTGCTACCAAGGACCCCCAAACACGATGATCCCCTTGCGAGGGACCCCTTTTCAAAAATGAATAGCTTTATATTTTCGATATAAATTCCCATTTATACTGTGTGAGAAAAAAGTAAGCGTTATATTATAAAGACAATGAGTGGTTTGCAAAATTAAATAACTGGCTGTTATTTTGTAATAAAGGGAATTAAGAAAAATTTAAAGAAATTATTAAAATATAATTTTAAAAAAATCTGGAAAATATTACTTTGTATTAAGTTGAGCGCATATCTTTTTTTATACCCACCGTTAGAGTAATAATAGATGTACAAACCTGAAGAAATGTGTTTTTAAGTGAATTGAAATACATTTATACTCTTTAAAATGTAGAATGAAAGAATAATATTGTTAAATTGGGTCTTTTTTTCTTCTTCTTCTTCTTTTTTTTTTCTGCGGACCCCTTATCACCTCCTGGCGGCCCCCTAGGGGTCCCCAGACCCAAGTTTGAAAACCCCTGTCCTAAGCAACCAAATTGGCCCAGTTGCTAGGGAGAGTAGAGTCAAATGGGGTAACCTCATGTTGGTCACGTTTAGGGGTTCTCGCTCTCAATACGGCATGTGGTAAGTTGTGCGTAGGTCACGGAGGGTAGCATGAGCCTCCACATGCTGGGAGTCTCTGCGGTGTCATGCATAACGAGCCACGTGATAAGATGTGGAGAAGTGGAGGCAACTGAGACTTGTCTTTTGCCACCCGGATTGAGGTGAGAAACCACGCCACCACGAGGACATATTAAGTAGTGGGAATTGGGCATTCCAAATTGGGAGAAAAAGAAAATAAAAAACAATACAACAATATAAGGGGCATTTTCTAACTTTATATGGGCATATGTCTTTTTAAACATTCATAACATATGCTGTGTCTCACCAGTTTATTTCAAAGACATCGTTTCATTAACACAAATTCTAAAGAACGATTACCTCTTACCCTTAAAATTAAATCAACATTAATTCAAGTTATGGCATAACATGTATTACTAAAACTAACATAGAATTTTAAGATGTATATTAGATATTACAATACAAGCGCATTTTTTGCCTCCAGATTTTGGATTTCAGGGGCATTTTTTACACCGAGACCCCCTAAATTTCTTACCCTGTTGGGTCTACTAAGATGCCTGTGTGAACCTGAAGGGAATTTCTTTATACGTCTATTAAAAATGGACCTTGGGTCCAGTTTGTTCAAAGTATATGCAAATATGGCAAAGAAAAGAAAGTTAACTTAGTTCTGAGAAAATGTCTAGCATTATTTGATTGCATATGCCACTTGGTTAAATATTGTGTTACCTTAATGGAATTCATACATTTTTAAATTTGACTTATGTGTCCAAACACATTTTTGTGCCCTCTATATTTTTTTGTGAGAATAATAAAACATGAAGACGCTATATTCCAACTTTTATGGCCACTGTAAGGCATTAGGTGTTGACAGATTATATTATGCAATTGGTTTATGTTACGTTTTCTTCAAAAAAATCTGTTACTCATGCTGCCAGAACCATCTCATATATTTACATCACACACACAAACACATAATTCATGCAAGCAATCATCACAACGAGTGGTAGTCCAAACGGATTATTCATCACCATTTTACCCAGAGACACATGCATACAAACACTGCATCTATAAATTAAAATCATTCCTTGTGACACACAGAATCTTCATGTTAGCTACTTTGTTGATTAGATACATTTCAGAAAATATGGCATTCAAGTTCAAAATGTAAATTAATTTTCTTCAGAATTTTTATCCCCGTCCTATTTTTGGCCATGTTGATCAAATATATTTTGCTTTTACAAGCTTTCGGTACATTCATGAAGTTTTTTTTATTATTATTATCATCATCGTTTTCCACAAATAGGGTCAAAAATAGGGTCTGAAACAAAAAATTTAAACAAGTGGTACCCAGAACAAATTACACTTTTGATAATTGAAAATTATAATTAAAAAAAAAGGTTTTCACTACAACAAATGTAATGTACTGTAACTTCAAAATTATGACAGTTGCATTGTATTATTTTAATTGTTGGATTAAATCAAGAAAGTCAAGTCTTTTAGGGGGGACAGATCAAAACAAGAGTTAAAAAAAGACTAGTTATAATAAATCCTGGTGTTCAAAATTCACTTAAGTTTGAGTATATTACACTAAATATTGAAAACACAGTCTTTCACATAGAAGTGTCATCAGCACTTCAGCCTTTATAAACTACAATGGATATTCCCTTCTCACAGACAATGAACTAAAGCATCATAAAGAATACATTTATAATGAACTCAGACACAGATGGACAGGCCAAATTATTTTAATCACACTTACACAAATGTAAGATTTTACAGAGATTTCAGAAAGACTTGCCTGTCCTTTGCATCATTTTATACTACAAAATGTTTGTAAAATATAAAAAGTAAACAGACCAAGACTGTAAGAGAGACTCAAGGTTAATTTCTGAGGGGTAATCGCAACAGGGATCAGAACTGATGTTATGAGTTTCTTGTGGTTTACATAAAACAAACCTGTTTTTTTATTCCAACACACAGAACTGGAATTGAAACCTCCTTTTCAAAGTAGGAGAAATCAGGTGAATTTTGGGGGCAAAGGAAAGAGTTAAGTTCATTTGACTCATCACATCGGATAGTTGAGGACCACATCCTGTTTGGCCAGCTCCAACAACATAGGGTCATCGAAGAACTTGCTGATACTGACATCCTCACTCAATCCCTAGAGGGAGAGAAATGTTGATGTAAACATATTCAAACAAAAGAAATTGATTGAGACTTCATAGATGCAAACATGTCTTGCCTTGCGCCTGCGGGTTTTAATCATGAACTCTCTGGCCAGATGAGGGGCTGGCTGAGGCTCTAGAGGACGAATCACAATGCTCTTATCCAGAGGATCACCCGGAACAATCTAGAGACAGAGACAGTAATCACTCAGGACAGTGACAAACACTTCTAATTTCATGTGACACAAACATACAACAGTGTTACAGACAAGCAAGTCCAAGATGAGATGCTGCTGACTCAATCTTCTGCTACTCAACATCAAACACATCAGAACACATCAACTCATACACACATTTGTTTTTCTATCATGGTGGGGACTTACTTTTTTCATACTGAGCTAATTATATTTTTCTAGTCCCTAAATCTTCCAATTTTATGTTTTTCATAACAAAATTTTGTATATTAAGCCAATTTATATGTGGGACCCACATAGCCAATTTAAATTTTTAATCCTCGAGGACATATTTCTTTTTTTGTATTTTGTAATTTTGGACATCACAAAATATAGGTCAAGTCTAGGGACAGAAATTAATAGGGGCTCAGGGCAAAAAATAACACCAAAATATAAATGGCAAAAACTGGCCACATAACGAATTCCTTTATTTATGCATACTTACACAAATTACTGTATGAAGTACATGTTGATGTTAAGTAAATTTAAATAAATTAATAAATGTAATAAATTCTCCATCTAGTTATTCATATTGCTACTTTGTATTTGATTCATTAAATTTACATATTTGACATAAAAGGATGACATTGTCTATTTTTTTTAATTGGTTAGAAGAAATTTGCCATTTAAATGGTATAAAATGCCCCTGAAAATCAAAACTAGGAGGCCAAATATTGCCCACTTTATGGAAATGTTAATATCTTGTCCTGGACACATTTCAGATCTCTCACACACAGACACACACACTTAAATTCAGTTTTTCACAAGTCCTGACATTTCATCGTAGAAAACTTAGGTCAGTTAGGATCACTACTTTATTTTAAGAATGTTAAATGTCAGATTAATAGTAGAGGGAACGATTTATTTTAGCTTTTATTTCTTTCATCACATTCTCAGTTGGCTTACAGAAGTTTACATACACTTTATTAGTATTTGGTAGCATTGCCTTTAAATTGTTTTACTTGGGTCAAATGTTTTGAGTAGCCTTCACAAGATTCTCACAATAAGTTGCTGGAATTTTGGCCCATTCCTCCAGACAGAACTGGTGAAACTGAGGTCAGGGCTTTGTGATGGCCACTCCAATACCTTGACTTTGTTGTCCTTAAGCTATTTTGCCACAACTTTGGAGATATGCTCGGTGTCATTTTCTATTTGGAAGACCCATGTGTGACCAGGCTTTAACTTCCTGGCTGATGTCTTGAGATGTTGCTTCAATATATCCACATCATTTTCCTTCCTCATGATGCCAACTATTTTGTGAAGTGCACCAAAGCTCCCCCACAACATGATGCTGCCACCTCTTGCTTCACAGTTGGGATGGTGTTTTTTTTTTTTTTTAATGGCAAGCCTCACCCTTGTTCCTCCAAACATAACAATGGTCATTATGGCCAAACAGATACATTTTTGTTTCATCAGACCACAGGACATCTCTCCAAATTGATCTGTCCCCATGTGCACATGCAAACTGTAGTCTGGCTTTTTTATAGCAGTTTTGGAGCAGTGGCTTCTTCCTTGCTGAGCAGCCTTTCAGGTTATGTTGATATAGGACTCGATATACTGTGGATATAGATACTTGTCTACCTGTTTCCTCTTTTGCTGTTGATCTGGGATTGATTTGCACTTTTTTTTAATGACTCCAACCTAAGTGTGTGTGTGTAAAGGCATGCTTGTTGGTGCCAGATGGAATGGTTTGAGTATTTCTGTAACTGGGGATCTCCTGGGATTTTCAGGCACAACATTCTCTAGAATTTACTCCTAGATGTTGTGGCTGATCCGTGTGTGTGTGTGTGTGATTGATATATATATATATATATATATAAAAATACATCTTGATTTTGGGGTGAAATAGGACATGGATATGTTAATGACAGGTTTAATTAGATTCATCCATGCATACACAGTCCACCTCATCCTCAAACAAACATATCACACTCACAAGAGAGAGGGATAGAGAAAAAGGTTTGTGGTAGAGCTGCACGATTAATCGTTAAAAGATTGCAATCTCGATTCAGACACCCAAGCAATCTCATTTCTAAATGAGAACGATTCTGCAATGTACATACCTTTGAAAGGCTGTCAAATTTAAATTAGAAATTCACTTCAAAAGAGGTTGACCGATATTGTTTTTTTTCAGGCCGATGCCGATCGTTTGAAATCCGGGTCGGCCGATGGCCGATTATTGCTGCCAATTTATTTTGGCAGATATTTGGCCGATATGTGCTTGTTTTTAACCTCTTATTTGAACCTTTTATTTGAAAGATAAAATGTAACACAAATAATTACTTAAGATAGACAACATTTCTCAACAAATACATTTATTGAACACTTGACCAATCTGCACTTGTACACTTAAAATTAAAAATGTATAATGTAAAAACATATTTTATAAATAATGTATAACAAATATATTAAATAAACAAAGCAGGTGTTACTGAACTGCTCCGAGATACTGAAGGTTGAGATCCAAATGCAGCTTTAATTAAGGGGCAATCCAGACACGTAATCCAATATTCAGAGCATCCAAGAGAAGCACAGGCATAACTAGGGATGGGTATCGTTAAGGTTTTAATGGTTTTACTATCTTACCGATACTGCTTATCGATCCGGTACTTTAACGGTATTCTTAACAGTTCTTTTTGTTATATATATATATATATATTACACAAAGATAAACGTTATATAGGCACAGTGATTTAATTTCAGTAAGGTCTACTAACATTACTGTTCAGGTGTGGTCTAAAAAGAAATCTAATAAAGTAATCAATTGTAAAATAACACTGCATAGTTTATCATAGATAGATTAATGCTCATTAATGCAGAAGTTATTCATTCAAGAGCTGTAAGTGATTTTCTCTTTGCCTTTTGTTGTTTGATTCGCAGTAATGGCTCAATCGTCAGCATGTTTATTATTAGACAGCTTCCCCTTTAAGACAGAGTCTAATAGACTCCTGATGCAGCATATTTTCTCCCAACTATTTCCATAACTACGTCCATTTAAGAAAGTGAATCTCCAAACCGGTCGTTTTGACATATTTTTGTGTATATTTGATCGTTTAGACGCGCACATGAAACCCAAAGTAGCCTATACTTTGCTTGTCTCTTTGCGGTGTGTTTTGGAGCGCGCGTCGCCTTGGGGACGGTATCTCTTGCGCTCTTTTTCTTATTAAACACGTCCCGCAATTTAGCAACAGTAGCTAGACTGCATTTTACAACAATCATCGATCGTGCTGATTCTGACGTTAAGTTTGAGTTTTAGGGAGAAATGTCAGTGCACCGCTGTGAAGGGAAGGAAGTTGTCCTAGACAGAATGCTGCTTATGTATAAATATTATTTTTATAATCTTTGGAAGGCGAAATTTAAAATAAAATCAGACTAATATCACAGATCTAAAGTGTAAACAGGCTACGTTTGAATGTTTTGTTCTGTCACTCATTAAGCAGGGCTCGTGTTGTGCTCGCTGTAGCACCGCGTGAGAGATATCTCTCTCTCTCTCTCTGACTGCGAATAGCTAAATTGCATCACAGACAAATGGTTTCATATTATTATACATAGAAATGGCTGGTGAGATAAAATAACTTTCTCTTTATAGCAATAATACATTTATTTTCTTAATTTCTCCAGTACCGACAGCAGAACCGATAAAGTCCGAGCTTACCAAAGCCAGTCCTTCAATAGCCTATAGTGCGTTGGTATCTTTTATATTACTTATTTCTCTGCATTGAGTGACAACCCTCTCAAATATAAGACACACAAACAGAACAAATAAAAGTCTCAGATTCACTGTCTGTAATTGCAAAATTGCTTACTTATTGTGACATGATAGCAACCCTTCTGCTGTGATAATGCAACTTCAACTACGCTATCAATATCCAAAGTAGCCGAACGTCATGTCACATCACGTTTTTTCTTGAAGTTGGCAGTAACATATCAAAAGTTTTTAATTAAATATAAAGAAGTTATACAAATTTAATCCTTACTGTTTTCTCCAAGGAACTTAGCTCCTTCCTTGAGGTCTGCTCACTCTGCTGGAGAATGACTCTAGGGGCAGTGTGCGTCGAACACGTGTTCCACAACAACTCTAGGCTGCCCACAGATGCGCCTGCCTAATAATCGGCTTGATATACTTGGATATTGGCCGATGCCGATTATGTTAAAAAATGCAAAAAATCGGCCGATTAATCGGTCGACCTCTACTTCAAAATGCGTTTTTAAATGTTGATATTTTAAACTTTATATGGCATCAACAAAATACAGCGCTCCGGCATGAGACACTGAATAAACTAAGACGCAGCAGCCAAAGATGTTTGTCCAGCACAGTGCTTTAAAAACTGCAGGGTGCGGTCATGATTAGCCAGGAGTGTGACGGAATGCTCAGTTCAATATTTAAATAGCCACTGCTGCTAAAAAAAAATACCGGCATTACAGAGATCAGACTAAATTCGCCATCCATACGCTGTTTGATTACAGCCGGATGCTTTCCAATGCTAACATGCGTGTCTGCCCGTGTGCTTGTGTCTCGTGATAAATGCAGCACTCCTGCACAAAATTATGTGCTGTTTTTAATCAAAATACCCCTCATTAGGCAACATTAATGTAAACACAGCTGTTAATGAATTACAAGTGTATAAACAGACAGGATTAAATCTATGTCTTCAGATATTAATGCAAACACGGCTGTGTTCTTCAAAATGTTAAATCTGTGCAAGGCCTAAATGTGAGAAACCTAAATCTTTAAGCACTTTTAAACAGGATTTTTAAAATGTGTTTATTTTTAAATAACATGGTGAACACCAAAATTCTCAATTTATCCAGAATCGTGCAGCTCTAGTACGAGGGCGTGCTTTTACCTGCCAGTGGTGGAACACACTAAGGGCGAAGACCTGGCCCTGTGTGTGTGTGCGAAGATCAGTCTCAAAGCCAAACGAGTCAATAGCAGGAATGAAAGCCTTGATGGTGTAGAGAGGAGAGCCTGGGATGGGGGCATCCTGTGTTACATGACCTCTACAGAACACAGAGACAAGAAATCTGTTAGAGGCATGTTCTTAAAGGAGATTGTCCTTATTATAGGAGTTGCTGACTTCCACTGCCATGAGCAACAATCTCATGAATGTGTATGTGTACACAAACAAGGAGTCAGCAATGTCCTCATTCTGTTTAATTGTGTGTGTGTGTGTGTGTGTGTGTGTGCGTGTGTGTGTGTGTGTGTGCTACCTTCTGCGTGCAAGCACAGTGTAGACAGCAGAAACACAGTCAGCAGGAGCCTGAACCTCTACAAAGTAATAGGGCTCCATCAGCCTGGGCGTGGCCTACAGAAGACAACCAATCAGAGGCAGAGAAGGAAAAGGGAGTGAGTGACTACTTAGTTAATGAATCAAGTAATTAAATGAAACAGTTCAATAAGACTAATGTAAAAATTGATTAGGCAGAGGGGGAAACTGAGGAAGAGATAAAGGGATCTATGGAAGGTCAGACTACCATGAGGAAGGCAGAGTAGACGACTCTGCGAGCTGTAGGGATGACCTGTCCTCCTCCTCTGTGCAACGGTTCCTGTGCAATCACAGCGTCCAGGATCTTAAACTTCACATTCCGGATTGCTGATTGAAATGACAATGAGGCAGATCTTTAGTTATAAAGTAAGGAGAGAGCAGATTTAAATTGGGAGAGGCAGTTTATCAAATATGCATACAATGTGAGAGATTCCATCATTTAAAGGAATCATTTAGAATCATCAAATCAATTTAGCAGAGCGGCAAAAACATTTTGTTGTCTATACTTGTTGGGATATACTGTGTAATGGGAAAATTATATTCTATTTTGAAATTAAGCAGTTAGATATACTATGTAAAATCATTTGAATGTTCACCGTGTAAAGCTCTCTCGTGCACATCTGTGAAAACTAAGCTTCAAAACAGGGCCAATAAAAAATTGTCATGGTTGTGACATCATCGTAAATTGGCCTGCCATGAAGAACATTGTGAACTATGCTTGAATGCGAAGGTAAGCCAATCATAGCACAGGCCTTTTACATATGGAAGAATTAAAGCTGAAGTGTGTACATTTTGTCTATGCTAAAATAATTTCTCATACTCCAGCGTAATATGCAAGACAACAATAAGTAAACAATTAGTAGGTTAATTCTCTCAAAATCTGGAAATTAAAAAAATTCTCTGTGGCAATATAAAAATCTGTTTGTTTTGAGCACCCCAACAAGCATGACATAGCAACACTAATTTAACCAATGGTGAGAGTTGGGGGCGGGACCATCTGTTGGTTCAATCAACAACAGATGGAGGAGCATATTTGGAAAGCTTTTTGAAAACAATGTTTATTTTGCAACTCTGTTTGGTGGTGCTAGTAGTGCAGAAATGACACACTTCAGCTTAAAAAGGTTACAGTAGCTAAAATAGGCCGTTTAAACGTAAAAGTCAGGTGAAAATGGCATGAATGAAACATTGTTGATCGCAATGACTGTAAGAATTGTCACTTCAAACATTCCTAAAATAATCTCTTTCCTTGACCTCACAGTCAGAAGCACTGATTGTATAGACAGTTCCACCTTCACTACCACAGTACAAGCCAAAATCTTTCTGCGATGTTCAGACTGCTGATGCAGAAACAAAAGTGTACTCCTTACGCTCATCACATAAAGGACCCTCTCGTGTGCCCCACTGGAAGCCCTGTACAATGCTGTCCTTCACTGAGCCGAGAAGAGCTTTATCTACCTACAAATACACAAGCACAAAAAGATCAGAAAAACCTGTCAATCAACAGTTAACAACTTCAACTGACCAGTGCATGACCTTTCAAAAACAGGGGTGCATTTTCCAAAAGCATTGCAAACTTAAGTGGATCGTACATGCAATTGGCGTAAATGGTTTCTACAATCTACTTAGCCTTATGATGCTTTTGGGAAACGCTGCCCTGACCGTTCCACATGCAAGGCAAGATGTTTTACACTTATTGCCTGGCATAACACATGCCAAATTACTATACACTGCTACAGTCATACTAACATGAACATGCATTATATCCACACACAGCAAAAAATACTATCTAACAGCTGTATGTCTACATTCACAAAGCGTTCTATCGATAGCTTCTGCAGCATGCTGTCTATTACCAACATCAACATTTCGACTTCCTACAGTTTGTAAAATAAAATAAAATGCATTGACAGTTATGGCATTACAGTGGACATCTATGCCAGAATATTCCTTTAATGCATTTGCAATTTGATCAAATGTGTTTGTGATATAAAAATGATTAAAAATATCTTGTGCAATATAATTAGCGATAATTAGTGTCACCAGTAACAAGCTGACACGTTTATTACCTCAGAGGGCAAAGTGTCATCTACTAAGATGTTGGGCCCAGTCGTATCTGGTCCAAAAGCCCAAATGGAACGAGCTGCCAGCAAATCCCAGTCATACTTTGTCTGGAAAAACTCTCCCAACTTTTTCCTATAGCGAGAGAAAGAGCAAAAGCGAGAAAGAGAGGAGAGAGAAACAATTATGCTGCTTGATAGATTGTAGATGAAATAGCTAGTGAAGTTCTTTGTTTGAGCTGCACCATAGATGTTGGTCTTATCAACCTCCAATGGCTTCACATCAGAGCCAAGCAAACACACACACATAGTGCTGGAAAAGAGGCTAAGGAACATGTGTATTTATCAAACTCAGACCGGCCTTTCTACCTGTTCCATGTGATTTGCACCACTTCGTTCTCAATGTCTTCAGCCAGACCCTTCTCCAATGGCTCAGCAATCATAGTTATCTTATTCCTGCCAATCACAACACACACACACACACACACACACACACACAAAATTACAATCCAGACAAACTCAACAAATGCTGATGGCAACCATTTGCTGTCAAATCTTTTACTAGTTACATTTTAATAAATATAATCATCACACAGCTAGAGTTCTTATTTGTTGTGTTGAGATGCTGGATGATTTTCCTCACTTTTTATTGGGTGTTTCAGCAAAACACTTCAGGGAGGAGGTCTCCACCACAGTCTCACAGAAGGTAACCACCGGATCTGCAACCTATAAAGAAGGTCAGAATTTATAATGAAAACAAAAAAATGAGAAGTATATTCAGAGAGTCAAGATGAGACCAAAGTGATAGAGAGCAAGAAAGCACCTTGATATCGATCTCAGAGTACATTTTCCGCAGGTCATGCATCACACAGTCCAGGTACAGCTCACCGGTGCCAAGAATCACATGTTCTCCCGATTCTTCTACCTAATCACACACAAAATTAAACACAGTTTAACCCTTCACTGCAATAACACATGAAGATACAGTGTAAACTGACCCCACATAAAAATCACTGCTTAGTCAACATTTGCTGTTTGCAAACAAGCCTGTGTGACAGACCTGGTATGAGAGAAAGCATTTTTGTATTGCCATATTCAAATAAAATCTGTGGAGAATGTCTAGTTGACATTAAAATATAATCAATTAAAGTTGACAATTCTGTCAACATTTACTAACACTCATGTGGTTCACAGCCCTATGACTTTCTTCCATATGTTAGGCAAAAATCACATCCTCAGTCACAATTAAGAAAGAATGCAAGTCATATGGGTT
This sequence comes from Xyrauchen texanus, assembly GCF_025860055.1. Taxonomy (NCBI): domain Eukaryota; kingdom Metazoa; phylum Chordata; class Actinopteri; order Cypriniformes; family Catostomidae; genus Xyrauchen; species Xyrauchen texanus. Next base: position 32,324,492 of record NC_068283.1, on the reverse strand, counting down.
TAGAAAAACATGAAAAGGAAGTAAATGACTATTTAAAAAATCTGCAGATTGCAGAAATCTGTGTTAAAAGTTGAAAGCAGGTCAAAATGACTCAAGACTGCACAGAAGTTTAAATAGTACAGATGCACTGATTTGGTCCAAATGATTAAGACATGGCAGTAGCAGCAATTTGGATTAATGTGGATAGAGTGGTGTTGTGCTAGGTTGCATTACCTTTGTTGTGAGTGAAGGATAACTTTTGTTGACTTTTCGGAGTCCATCCAACATCTTGGGCAGTTCAGAGGGATTAACCGGCTCCACAGCGATCTTGATCACTGATGCCGTGTTAAACTTTAACGGCCTGAAGATCTGAGCCTACTCACGAACAAACCACATATTATTGTCAATTTCTCTTATGAACAACGATCTGTAATGAACAGATGTTTCTCTCAATCTCACCTCTTCATTTCCACGGGGCTCAGTGATTGTGGCCGTTTTAACGATAGGCTGGTCGCATCCCTCGATCAGCACCCAGTTACCAGCAGGAACACGATTCACCTCGATCTGATATCTAACATTGACAAATAAATACTTTAGAAACTGTAGAAAAATCTACAGGATAACGGAAGCAAAAAAATCTGTTTGACCAATCAAGACATGTGAAGGTTACCTGGCAACAGAGATCCACAGGCGCCCGACAGTGCAGATCTGTGAGTCCTCCTCATCCTCCAGGGTGTAATTCTCTCCCAGTACCTTTACCGGCTGGCCCGCCTGCAGGGTTCCACTCAGGACTCGTCCGAATGCATGGAACTGAACCCCGTCATCTGTGCTGTACATCTTGGTGGTGTGACACATCAATGGACCCTGAAAGAGAGTGAAATATTTTTGTATTAATCATCAGCAATCTAACAATGCAACATGCCTTCGTATTCAAGATACATTCTTTAATAAAAATGTTTTATATCTCAAATAATTTAGCTTCTGATGTAAATTGAACTTGATTTAAGGATGCAAAATTTAAAACAAGTAAAAGACACTAATTAACAATAGGATTTTTGAAATGTAATGTTTCAATTTGCCATTACACTGATATCATGCTCTATAAAATACACACACTTACATCAGGGTCACACTCAGCCATTGTCTCTCCGAGGTCTGAGTCTAGTCCACCTGTGTAGCTGTGTTCTATCTTGGCTTTGGCGCCACCCTGAGGAGACGGTATGTGTTGCACACACATGTCCACAAAGCCTGTTGAATCAGCACACATTACTGCATTGCACATACACCAGGTTTGGTTTATAGCAATGCATCACATGGTTTCACAAACGCATGACACTAAAAAAAACAAAAACACAGTTTCTGGCACACACACACACCTGTAAACTCCCCAAAGAAGCGGTTACAGACAAGGCGCAGCAGAGGCCTGATATTGAGCTTTAACTCCTCTTTGGTCAGATGAATACCGAGCTCATCTAAGACACGTGGTAGAGACGTGTCCACATCACCCACCACCTAAAGATACACAAAAGTTAAACACAATCTGGACATGTGTGCATGTGTTTGACTGCCTACGTGCACAAGATGTAAAATATGTATAAATAAGTGTTGTCAGTCATTTACAATATTTAATCATGAATAATCTAATGATTTTTCATAGTTAATCACAATTGATCGCAGATATTGTAAGTGCTGAAATTTGACTCTATATTAACTTTTCCTGTCAAAATGCATTTAAAATGCATTCTTACATTAATCATATCTGAAGTCTGTGAGGGAGAAACAGATCAATATTGAAGTCCTTTTTAACTATAAATCTCCACTATCACTTCCACATTCTTTTTCTTTTGTTTTTTTTGGTGATTTGCAATCTTTGTGCATATCACCACCTACTGGTAGGGGCTGGTCAAACGTGGAGATTTAGAGTAAAAAAAGGACATTAATATTGATCTGTTTCTCACCCACACTTATATCACTTCAAAAGATATAGATTTAAACACTGGAGTCTTATTAATTACCTTTATGCTGCCTTTATGTACTTTTTGGAGATTCAAATTTCTGGTCACCATTGACATGCACTGTATGCTACAGAGCTGAGATATTCCTCTAAAAATCTTAATTTGTGTTTTGTAGGAGAAAGAAATTCATACACATCTGGGATGGCGTGAGGGTGAGTAAATTATGAGATAATTGGGTTATCCCATTTTTGGGTGAACTGTCCCTTTAAGAAAAATTAACGAGTTATGCATTTATATGTATCGCATTGGTTAACACTTTAATTTCGGGATCTCAAGTATAAATCTGACATATGAGTGTGTGTCTCACCTGTGAGAGAATCTTATACAGCGGCTCCAGTACAAACTCAACAAAGCTGCGCTGAGAGTTGCTGTTGGGGGCTTTCTTTGTGAATTTCCTCCTGATGGACACAAAAACCAACCAATCAAAGTACTGCACCATAAAGAAAACATGCCAAAGTAGAGAAAGTCAAATACCTCATAGATTTTTAGATCGATCAATCAAAAATAATAATAAATATATGTTGGCTGAGTTGCTCACGTTTTAGGGTTGAAGTAAATGTCTCCCCACAGTCTCTTAGCAAACTCTGTGTAGTTGATGTCACCTGTAATTAAAAAGACAGAAAATGTAATTTCCAAAAAAAGTGCCTTGAGGATGTATGTACACATATATGTCTGTGCATTTCTGTGTATCATACCATAGGTGTCTGAATAGATTTTAGCAAAGGAGCCTAGTGTGAAGCAGATGCTGTACTGTGAGGAGGCGAAACACACGTTCCCCAGAAGAGGAGACACAATCAGAGACTCATCTGTGGAGTATGTGCTGCAAGAGAGGAAAACAGACAGAGAGGAAGATATAATCAGGCTCTGGAAGCCCAGACAAAAACTGCTAATTAAACCCAGGAAATTAGGCTTGACAACATGCAAGATAGCAAAAAGCACATTCCTATTTAAATAACACTTCACATTTAAAACATAACATCCACAATCCTTATATAGCCTATCGCATGCCAACTCAATGTAATGAAGCTCAATGTCACAAGCTGTAAGCTAAAATACAAACGATTGAAATGCACATATAAGTTGTCGTCCATTTAGGACGTTCTTTACAAATATTTTTTGTAAAGAACACCCTCAGTGGTTTTAAAACGTTTTGTTTTTTTAAATCATCGGTTACCTTAGCAAGCCGTTGACCTCATCCACAATGTGGCGCAGTTTGTAGTAGGCATCAGTAGGGGGCAGCTTGAGCTCCACAATCAGACGATCCACTTTATTAATACAGATGGTGATGGCCAACCTCTCCTGCACCGCGTGTTTGATCAGTCGCTCAGTGTTCAGCATCACCTACACAAAAACAATATTAAAAACAAACTCCACCAAAAGTTCATACTTGCATTAGAGCTAGATTAATATGAACACAATCTAGCCATCCATTTGGAACATATAGGGGATACTCAATTGGAAAATCAATTAAGAAATTTAACAAATATGGTGGCACCATTATATTTTTGTCTACCAAACTAATTTCAAACATTTAAGCATATGCCTTGAAATCAAAAGAAACATTTCAGTTGTGTTTAAAAACTTTTGACCAGAAGTGTTTGTGTGAACTCACCCCCTCAGCTGCATCGATAAAAAGCACAATGCCATCGGACAGTCTGACTGCAGAGGTCACCTCATCAGAGAAATTCACATGACCTAAGGGAAAAAGCACTGATGTCACTCAAGCGTTGCAGTGTTTAGATGTTTATGTATACTTGTATATTCATGATTGATATTTTAAAGACATTTATGTCAGCTATTTTTAATATGTTAAAATTAGTCATATGTGAGCACAGGGAGGGGGAGAGAGAAAAGACAGTACCTGGTGTGTCCATGATGTTGAATAGGTAAGATTTGTCCCGTGAATCAGGCAGCACCATAGTAACAGGAGTACTCTTGATGCCAACTCCTCTCTAAGAGAAAGAACACTTATGACCAACAAACTGCACATACAAGATAAATACACAGAAGACATGTTTTCTTGTAATGTTATTTCAGGACTTTTACCTCTTGCTCTGTGAAAAGGATATCTGTGTACCGTAACTGCAAGAAAAGAGAAGTATTTTAACATGCATGGCAGTACTGCCAATCAAAGTGAAACAAAGGCATTTTTAGTCACAACTGAATCAGGGTTCCCACTCTTTTGAAGCCACAATTTTCCAGGACATTTTACGCACCCAACAAGTGCAATTTTTAAGCAAAAACACGTGTTGATTTAAATCAAGCTTTTATTTTGCCGTCTCTGTGTGTTTTTGACAGAAGATTCTCACCTCCAGATAAGTAGTATGCTCCATGGCATAGTGTGATTATTAATCAGCGTAAAGCAGTAATTTAATTAGATAAATACATAGTCTGTATGTGCTGTGCACTTCAGAGTGCTCCCTGTTCTCTGTCATCTCACACATACAAGCGTACACATGATGATTATGATGAGGTGTTTTTAAGTGTATGAGCAGCTGGCTCTACACATTCATTTTGAAGCGTGCATCACTTGCAGATTATTTATTAAATAAAATCGGACACTTTCTAATTTAATTATCACACTAGGACATATAATTTAAAAAGTACATTCAAACATTCATTTTCGTCCAAATACAGAATGTCATATTCAATGACATTCTGCGGTTTATTGCTTATGCCATTTTTATGAATATATTCCAAGTTTTCTGCATACTACATGTTGTAATGGCAGAACAAGCGGACTCGGATCGTTGAATTACTGAAAATGAATTCACATTCCGAGATGTTAAGGACGAATCATCACACTACGAACCCAGTGTGAATTATAATTATTCATTTTTTTTAAATCAGTGGTCCGACTGTCATCATTGTCTAAAGTTTATAACTCAAAAGGGTCCAAAGAGTTGAGACAATCACTAATCCACAGACATGTTTTCTGGGATTATCTTTTTTAAAGAATAAGCTAAAAGCACCAATTTAAGCTATTTTAATGATTCAAGTATAGAAAATGATCTGCACAATTATTATTCTGCACAAGAATTAGTTGCAGGAGACTATTTTCAGATTTAATAATATATATATATATATATTTATTTGTTTCTTGGGTAGTAAGTGTTATTTCCTAATTGCCAATGCCTCAATTATAGAACATGTCTATCATTCCCTACAAGTTATATTTTTAAATGTACCCATTTTCCAGAACATTCCAGATAGATTCAGTGCAGAGTTAACATGGAGTAACTTCTAGAACTTTCTAGATCTTTCCAGTAATATAAATAGTAGTACAAATAAGGGGGCCTTAAGCAAACCAGTTCAGTTCCAGTTGCCTAAGTGGATACATATCAAGACCTTGCTGGACGCCTTGAAGTATGATGAGTACGGCTGGGAGGTCAAAGGAGACTTCTAAATGGTGGCATTTGTGATTGGTCTCCAAGGCTGGTTTACCCAGTTTTCCTGACATATTTGCTGTTGGGACAGCAGGGACACCAAGGCACACTACCACAGGCGGAACTGGCCACAGTGGACCGAGTTCTCTGTGAGGAGGCACAACGTCAAGTGGGAGCCACAGGTGGACCCCGGAAAGGTGCTGATGCCTCCACTGCACATCAAATTGAGCCTTATGAAACAATTTGTCAGAGCTCTAGATAAGGAGTCTGCAGCCTTCATGTATCTTCTAGACTTCTTCCCTAAGGTGTCTGAGGCAAAGGTCAAAGCCGGTGTCTTTGTCGGACCACAGATAAAGAAGATCCTGGAGTGCAGTTAATTCCCCAAGAAGCTCACTAGTAAGGAGAAAGCGGCTTGGAACAGCTGTCGCAGTGGATTAGGGCTTCCTGGGCAATCAAAGACTCTGGTGAAGGACTATGGCACAATAGGCTGTAGAAAGTCCATATCCTTGATGCTCATCTTGATAAATTCAAGGAGAACATGGGAGCGTACTCAAAGGAGCAAGGCGAGCACTTCCATCAGGATATACTGGACTTAAAAAAATACTCACTTCTAAATCTTTTGTATTCATTTTTGTATTACTTTAGTATAAATACATGTTAATTTGGATTCATATGTTGTTGTTTTATGGGCTTTATGTGAACGAAAAGACACAAATTCGCCAGTTTTCTCATTGGAAATGGGTACATTTCTAAATATCACTGTCCTGGTCAAAAAAGCAAAGTTTGTGGGGAATAATTGCCATTTTCTATACTTTTGAGAAATAAGCAATTAGAAAATAACACTTACTACCCAGGCACAAAAATTGTGTTTAGTGACTCCTGGAGATGCCACTAGGTGGCAACAAATGAAAGTCTAATGTGCTATGAGTGTGTCATTAAATAATTTGAAATGTTCACAAATGAAATCTGCCAAGAGCGTTTATATTGTTTAAGCATAATAAGAACAAAGCAGATCTAGAATTTCCATTCAGTTTGTGAATGGCCGAGCATGACTTTATACAAAAAGAAAAACAATATTAGTCTAAGAATAATAATGAGTATCAATAACATCCTTACCTTCTACATTATTAAAATTTGCATGTAAAATCTACTGACTTAAGTAGAATGTTTAAGCATTTTAAGAACAAATCAGATGTACTGTATCATTTTCATACAGTATTTAAACTGCTGAACATGACTTATCAGAAAAGACAACAAAAATAGCATAATCATTTTGAGTTTCAATGATGTCCCTTCGTCATTGTAAAGTGCATTTCACATGAGTTGAGTCAAGGCGTCAAAGGTCTGCTAAATATCAGCGTCAAGCGGCGCTTTGACCTCCACATCAGGGTGCCTACGCACTGACTAGAGTTCATGCTTCATCAGAGAACGCTGCAAATGCACTGATTTCAAAGGGGATGGTACGTCAGAGGGACGAAGAGGGAAATTATGAGACGTTCAACAACTCTTCATAAATTTCAACTATTTAATGTAGCTTTGTACTCTCAAAGACATCATTTGTGAGGCAAAACGTGTGAAAAACACTTGGGTGTGAAGTTGGAGCTGAGGTTGTGCTGACGTGTCACTTAATAGACTTCAATGTATTCGACAGCACTGACACAATTATGTGACATCCCCTCAACGTGTAGAAACATCAGTCACTTTTACACATTAATTTGTCACTTCTGCCCTTTTCTCTCAATGATGAACAAGGTAGACTCACATGCCGATGCTGAAGCAAAGAAACAACACGCCCCTCTCATTCAGTCGGTTGGTTGGTACAAGAACCAGATCATTCAGTTTGTTTATGAATGAGAAGTTTCAGAAATGCTGCTTCTTACTTTGCATGCGCCGCTGAAGCAAGGCACGCGATTGGTCGTAGCTGTAACCAATCAGGAGATCTGCCACGTTTGTCTGTTGCTGTAATCAATCATGAGGGTGTAAGCACCCTTAACCGTTGATGTGGTTTCAAAATGTGCAGATTCCAGCAGTGCAAAAACAATACATATTTGTTTATTTGAATCCAATTCAGAGTAAGATCTTTACCATGTGTTGTGCTTGTAACAGAAACCTTGTTAGCAACACAGTCAAATGGTTATATTCATATTTTCCAGGACAAATCATTATTTTTCCATAACATTTAGGTATTTTCTAATTTTCCATGACTGGAAAACTGCATTGCCAGGGAACCATGTGAATGTATATGACATTAAAGAGTAGAATGTAGTAGAAATATACTTACATCAGCATCATATCGCTTGCGTATTTCAGGATGAGTCTGTTCAATAAGGCAGTCCACAAAGCAGGTCTGTGGGCAGAAACAAACAAATATGAGCATTTCAAAATCAGTTAAATCTGTCACTTAGTAATTTTTATGTTTTATATGGTCATCTATGACTTATTTTGAATCTAGGGATGCGCATTTCAAGTAATTTTGTAAATCGAGTACTCCAACATGAAAGAATCAGTAATCAATTACTAGAAATTAATAATTTAGGTTCAACCATCAACCTCTGAACATGTATTTCTTATGAAGCACTATGCATAAATAACAGCTCGTAGATTAAATAATAAGACAAAAACATTTGCACTCACACATAAAAACATACAAATCTTCTGAACTGATAATGTCATTTTAAACAATCACCAAATTTTCTTCAACTATTCCATAGTAATATCACACATCTACAGTATCATCCGATGCATCGAGTTGTTACAGCAATATTTAGGTGAAAGAATTGGTTTTCATTGGCGGCCACAAAGGAAAATCAAATTACAATTTTCAAGTAGTGCTTTTACTAGAATATTTAAAGCTGAACAAGTACTCACAAGATTACTTGTAAACATCTCAAACTGAAACCTAGTCATTGCAGAAATTACTCAGCCATTATCATATAATGCAAGCGAACATGTCTAAATCACAGAGCAGTATTAAATGGTAAGGCGATCGCAACATGCCAGCCACTATGAGAAAACCCGCTTCACGTAGAATAAACAGCTTTGATAACACTTTATAATAAGGTTCCATTCAGTAACATTAAAGCATTATGTATCATGAACAAACAATATATTTTTTAAAGCATTTATTAATCTTTGATAATGTTAATAAAATACAATTGTTCATTTTTAGTTCATAGTGCAATAACTAATGTTAACTAATACACCTGTTGATTGTAAAACTGTATTAGTATATGTTGAAGTTAACATCAAGATTAATAAGTGCAGTAAAAAATGTTTTCATTGTTAATGTTAATTAATGTTGTTAACTAATGTTAACACATCGGACATCATTGTGAAGTGTTACCACAGCTTTTATTAGGCTACTGAAATGAATTCATCTCACGCGCAAGAGTACATTATCTTAAACAAATCTTAACTATTCCTTAAACGTAAAAGGATTTACTGAAGGAAAACTAAGTGCACCTTTAACACATAAAACTGGGGAAAAAAACATGATTCCCTTTCATTTATTAGACACAATTTAAAGATCTAGTAAGTTTGAGGTGTGTCTGTCTCTTACCTTGCCATGGTGCAAGTGTCCACATAAAGTGACATTTCTGATCAGCTCTGGGCTGTCCATCAAATCAGCTAGAAACCTGCGGAGGGAGACAAGTGTGTAAAATTCTAACCAAATCAAACAAATAGGGGGAAATTGAGAGAGAAACCATAGAAAACCATAAAAGTTGACTCACTCCATGTCATAGACTGTGGCTGGAAGCTCCTGCTCCATCAAAGTAAACTGCTTTGTCTTTACAGGTTTTATGATGGGCTCTGAGAGTGGAAATATAAGACAATTTATGATCACACTGGGTGTGCAAACTAGTATTTCACAAGCACGAGAAGATATGTGATACCTGTAAGTGGCTGTGTGTCTTCCTCTTGGACGATGGTCTCCACTTCAGGACCATAAACCTCTTCGGCTGTAGGATAATATTTTTTATCCTCATGTAGAACCACCTCCATACCACCAACGTCCTCATCACCATCAGCCTGGTCTTCCTCATCATCTTCCTCATCTGCCTAGAGCAGAAAAACAGAAAACTGCACTCATATCCTTCTTTCCACACAATTGTGTTAATATGTCTACTAATCATGCAAACAATTTGCACAATGTTTTTTTTAAGGGTACCGGGGTTATTTTTGTCATTTACAACCATAAACAAAATGGATGAAGATCAAAAGGTTGTGTGTTTGCAGAAACCTCATCAGCCTCTCGATCCTCTGCATCTAATTCCTCATCTTCATCAGAGTCCAGTTCTGGTCCGATGTAGTTACCAAACTCATCATAAAGATCTGTCTCCATGGTGACGAGCTCTGATGAGACAAAACATCTTGCAGTGATGTTTTCTTAGTACAACACCTCAAAATATATATATATATATATATATATATATATATATATATGGACAGCTGACGTAAAATACTTTTCGAAGTCGACATTCCCTGCGGTAAGAGACGCAAATTCCTTTATAGTTATTGTGCCTGCGATTTTATGATCACATATAGAACCTTGTCACGGAACAGGCATCTTTGTACTTTAAAAAATTATTGTCAAACTGCAGGACCAGAGAAGGCAAAACGGTGACAAAAAATTGGGGAAAAATAAATGTTGACCAGTCCAATAATAACCTAAATAATACACTTTGTTGCCCTCTAACATTCAAATAATGCATATAAAAGGAATAGTTCACCTAACAATTTAAACTCTGTCATTATTCCCTCACTCTCATGTTGTTCCAATCTCGTATGACTTTCTTACGTGGAACAGAAGAGATGTTATGCAGAATATGGATGGGCAAAAATATAGATTTTCTGATGCACTGCAATGGTCATTTAAATGATCTCGATATCAATTGTTAAATCCCAAGATCAATCTTTTACTGTAAATGCAACCCTCCACTACAATGAGAGGAAATCGCTCATATTTGCAACCAAATTCTGCACAAAGCGACTAAAATGTATATATTTGGCAACTGACTGGTAGATTTTTAGATTTCTCTCACCATTATTTGTGCAGTATAGTGGTGGACTATTCAGCAGTGAGATCCTGAATAATGTTCTTTTAATACCCTTTCTGTTCTTTACTTTCAGCTGTTTAACAAAAAATTAGCATTTAATTCTAATCACGTATAGCACGGATGAGGTAAAGCCATGTGAGTCCCCTCTCATTAATGTGCACAATTTACAGATGGTCTTTATAGATTAAACGGTTTAAAAAAAAAAAAATTTACCTTTTTTGCACGTTCAACAAATCATGTAAATAGTCCATATTAGGCAATTAAACAACATGTAAAAATTTTTAATGCAATCTAATATATTTATTGACGAAATAAATAAATAATTTGCAAAATAGCTAAAATGTGACAAATAATGAAAAAACGAATAAAATAATTAAAATTAAATGTGCCCTCAGTAAAGTTTTGCTTGTGTCATCGTGGACTTAGTGGTGTGGATGCAGCATCATTCAAAATCAGTAGTTTTCATTTACAGATTCCATTGTAGAAATTCACTATTCAAAATCAAACATAATTAATTTTATCCAAGAGTGAAAGTTGTCCAATAAAAAGACGGTTACTGAGATTAAGCGAGTAGTATTCAGATGGTCATGTGATTCTAAAATGGCAGCCCCAATGAGGGCGCCCCTGCCCCATGTAGAATAAAACAGCTTTTATAATGTTACTGATATGGAGTCGTCATTTCATGAGTGGTCATGATTTTATACATTTGTTTCAAATTTACAATTCATTTCTTGAGTAAAACTTTTTTTAATGGGGAAAAAATTACTGAGTAGACCTTCAATATTTTCGTAATTTCGTAAAAAATAAATTCATACAACAGCAGAAAGTATTCCGAGAGGCAAACCTGTTTTGGTTGCCACGGGATTTATGAGCTGCAGTCGGGGACCGTAAGAGTAAACAGTGCGTCTATTACATATACGTAAATATGTATATATTTCAGAATGTATGTGTGTAAGATAAATTAAAGCAACTATGCAGAAACTTTGCAATTTACTGATACTGAATACATCAATCGATTATGTTTTGAAACAAATGAACCGGTTACAGCATCAGAACGTGCAACATACGTACACCAATGTACGAATGAACGACTCAATTAACCATTACTTTAATTCTGTTTAACTTATTGTTTGTATATGCAGCGTACATAACAAGACAATACCTGTTTGCAAACTGCAGTCTTGTATTTAATCCAGAGTGTTTTTATTGTGGTTTCAAAGTAATTCTTCGACCTGTCTCCAAACCATGCACCGCGAGGTCCTCACACGCCAATAGATTGTCGCACCTTGTTGACGTCATAAAGTGTCGCCTTATGCATTGCCTGGTTGAAAATACACGCTTAGGCACTTGATTAGTGAATACCATATTGCTTTACATAATGCAAGTACAGTGAGAAATATTTTAAAATCGATTTAATTAACTTACATCCAAGTTTACAATTTATTTTTATTCATGATCAATTATTATAGGCCTACCATCACATTTGAGCAATGGGTAGTAATGCACTAGTCCACTTTTTTCATTAATAAGACTGCCAAAAGTGGTCCAATTGACTTCACCCAACCAATATTATCAATACCCAGGAGTCTCCAAAAAAGTGAGACAAATTTGACAGAAGGTGGCGCCATCACACTAGCCCGAGAACAGAATTTCTCTTCCATCCTCATAGTTTCAAATGTCCAAGTGTGAATCAGGCTCACTTATTATATTAGTAAAGTTTTTAACACAAGATCATTTTCCACCCTCATTCTGACCCAGAAATGCTCGGTTTTGGTGCTGCTCTTTAAGACTTGACAGTACACGGCCACTGATTGGCTTGTTGCTCTTGACTAACTTGCTCTCTGGGCAGGGCTGTGGAAGTGATAAGGTAAAGTAGTCATTGATGTGTTGTTGAGGAGACAGTCAGATGCCAATATCTACCACAGTGTGATATCACAATGTGGAGGAAGTACAGAACGAGTCGTTTTGGCAGTATGGTTTCAACAAATGCTCTTTTCGCACTGAGGAGGAGGTTTTGAGTTCTGAAACTTACAGTAGGTTTTTAAAGTACAATGACCTCTTATATGTCAAAACATCAAGGAAAATTTGTTTCCCCATGTCAGGACCCCTGAAATGTAATCAACAAAATTGGCAAGGAGATGATGAAGAACTGTGCATGCACAATTTGCATGTTCACACACAAACTCACAAACATTTACTTTAAACTTGCATTTATCAGTCCAAACCAAAGACCAACAGCCTCTAAAGTCACTAATACATTGAAAGAAAAATGTATGTGTTTATCTATAAGAAATAGCAGAGGACATCTTCATGCACTCACAGATGCTTTGCGATGGACAATTATGGAGAATACAAACAAAAGGTTTACTTGAATACTTGTCTCTAGACAATTTGGCTGGTACTGTCAATTTCATATGCTTGTGTATGTGAGTGTCTTTATGAATTAGCAACACATGTTATGCGTCTACCAGATTTATAGATATATATACCTGTAGTCATGCTAATCACAGCAATTAAAATGGCTGGTGAAAAGAGCAAACATTGCTTGACCCTATGTGTAAAATCCCATATGCAGAGAGTGAGTGGTTCCTACTGCACTGCAAACGTCAATTTCTTAATCAGTATTTTTGACTTTTTTTCTAGAAGACATGTCTAAAAATGCCTAAACATCCTTAAAACAAGATACATTTACTCTAAGCAAACCTGTACAACATGCACTTGTTTTCTGAGGAGATATCTTGAATTAAGTCTTGAAAAATTTTCTAACCCCATTGACAAACATTTCTGGTTTTACAATTCACAAGTTAGCAATATTTATGCTTTAAACCAGAAAAAGAAATCAAATTAAAATTTGCCAATAGGGTTAGAACAATAAACTTAATTCAATATATATTTTCTTAAAACAAGCCTTTATATCTTATTACATTTAGCTTCTTGCTAAATCCATCTGATTGAAAGCAAGACAAAAATATGCACTTAAAGCAATTGCATTGGCCCATCAACACTCCAGCATTATCTACACAAAAACAGTTGAGTGTATCCTGATGAAACTATTGTTATGTGATGACATCATCCATGTAATGCAATATTGTGTGTACGTGTTTGCATGTGAACCCTCATATTATCACAAATAGACCCCTGTATGAAACAAATCATTCAGTACATACTAATAGGTGGAATAACAGATGCCGTTGTCCACCATCCTGTGTGTTTGTGCAAGTGTTTCGGAATGAGAAAGTGCTGGAACATTATTAAGAAAGAGAGCACCACTGCTTATTGTGTGCAAGGCTTATGTGTCCCTCTAAAATTCACATACCGTATGAAGGAGGGTGAGGAGACCTGAAGACCTCTCGGGTGTGAGAGATGACTTTCCCAGGGGCTCAATGCCAAACATCCCAAATGAAAACATGACGGTGTTAAATGCACACACTGGTTGGTGATGTAACATGAACATAAATACTTTGGCATTGAGAGGAAATGTATTCCAATGTAGAAATATTACAGCAGCCAAAACAAACAAACAAAAAACTATTATATGCACAAACACACTGGAAGAATCTGAAGAGAACAGAAAAGAAAATATGTTGCTTTTTTCTCAATAGAAAAAAATCTACAGATAGAGAGAAAATACATTAAAGAGTGATGGATGGATGATAGATAGACAGACATATATTGCACACATTAAAAATGTTTACCCAATATGCACAAAAGTATCAATTGCACATTTATTGTATTGTGCAGTATATATATATATATATATATATATATATATATTGTTACAGTATGTTCTCTAAATTCAAATTTTTGCATGTATGTATTTTGCATTTATGCATGACGTGTAAGCGGATAAAGAAGTGTGTGTGTGTGTGTATTCTCTCAGGTACTGCTCTATTAAGTCTCTCATTACTCATTTTGATCAGCACACCTGTGCAGAAGCGAAAAATAAATGGCTGCATGTTCATTATCTGTTGCTTCTGTCTGTACTGTCTCATCCTCCCCTCTATTATTATATGTTAATATTTATGTTTTTATCTCAGCTCTCATTACCAAAACCTATGTGATCAGTTCATCTTTCCTCTATAACATGATCATTTCCTGTTCTGATATTGACATCTATCCTCTGTGCTATATGCATCTTAACCCTGATACATCACTGGACACACACACACACACACACACCTGTTAATCAGCAGTCGGTACTCTTGTGATGTACTTGATGAGATCCTTGATTGTTTGTTGCAGGAGAGGAAAAAATAGCAGAAGAGCTTGTCGACCTCATTTACATAATGAAAACACAACAAGAGGCTCAATTAATGCTCGCTATTGAATTCCTTTGTGAAACCGATGCATTCCTTAAATGAGTCATCCAAGCAGGTCAATATATTTATCATAATAACTTTAAAAACTTGTAAAAGATGGCCTGTGTTGTAAGCATCAGCAACCTAAGCAATTAAACACAGTTTGAGAAATACAGTGTATTACAGATTACCATGGGTTGTAGATGTGTAATTGTTTTTATTTTGAGGCAAAGGAGTTTTAAAGGGATAGCTCACCCAAAAATGAAAATTATCTCATTATTTACTCACCCTCGTGCCATTCCAGATGTATATTACTTTCTTTCTTCTGCAGAACACAAACAACATTTTTTAGATGAATATATCAGCTCTGTAGGTCCATTCAATGCAAGTGAATGGTGATCAGACCTTTGTAGCTCCAAAAATCACATGAAGGAAACATAAAAGTAATCCATATGACTCCAGTGGTTAAATCAATTTCTTCAGAAGCGTTATGGTAAATGGTCTGCACTTATATAGCACCTTTTTTAAACTTAGAGGTTACTAAAGCGCTTTACACTGTGTCTCATTCACCCATTTGTATACACCAATGGCGGCAGAGTTGCCATGCAAGGTGCTAGCCTGCCATTGGGAGCAACTTGGGGTTCAGTGTCTTGCCCAAGGACACTTCGGCATGTGGAGTCGTGTGGGCCAGGAATCGAACCACCAACCCTGCGATTGGTGGCCAACCTGCTCTACCACCCGAGCCACAGCCGTCCCCCGTTATGATAGGTGTGGGTGAGAAACAGATCAATATTTAGTCCTTTTTACTCAAAATATCCACTTTATCTTTCACTTTCAGAAGTGAAAGTAAACTAAACAGGCTCCACATGTGACATTCAGTTGTAAAAGTCAAAGTAGAGTAAAAAATAACTTTTTGATCTGTTTCTCACCCACACCTATTGATTTGCTTCTGAAGACATGAATTAAACCACTGGAGTCATATGGATTAATTTTATGTTTCCTTTATGTGATTTTTGGAGCTTCAAAGATTTGGTCACCATTCACTTTCATTGTATGGACCACCAGAGCTGAAATATTCTTCTGAAAATCTTTGTGTTCAGCTGAAGAAAATATGTCATGCACATCTGGGATGGCATGAGGGTGAGTAAACGATGAGGGAATTTTTCTTTTGGGTGAACTATTCCTTTAAAGCATTTATTTACAATTTGTATTTACAGTTTTGTACTTGTAATAATATTGTACTTGTTTATTTGTTGGACATTAATCAAGCAGTTGAGAAGCTTAAAGGAATAGATAACCCAAAAAAATGACAATTCTGTCATAATTTACTCACCATGTAGTTGTTCAAAACCCATTTAACTTTCTTTTTTTTTTTAGAAGAGATGTTAGGCAAAATGTTAGTTTCAGTCACCATTAACTTTTAATGCATAATTTAATACAGTGGAAGTGAATGGTGACTGAAGATGTCATTCTGTCAAACATTTTTTGTGTTCCACATAAGAAAGACAGTCATACATGTTTGGAGAAAAAAAAAAGAATATTTATGGAACATACATGTTCCTGGTCTTACTTTGAAGGATTATCGATGCATGTAATTCCAAAGAAATAAAACATGAAAATTAGCATTATTGTCTTCGATATCTTCCATCAAAATGAAAATGTCAGCTGCCATCACCAATCCCTCTTATTTTCCAAGCCGTCCCTTCCTAATGCAAGGTTATTTTCTGTTATGTAACATCCACTTTTACTATATATTTGCTTCACCTGAAAAACGTCAGATTATGAAAGCATAATGAGTCATGAATGTGTTTTATGTTTAATTTAAGTATAAAGAACAAAGCAATGCTGCAAACACAAACAACATCTCAGAGACAGCATATAGAGAGCATGACAATTAAAACCTGAAGGTCAAAACAATGACCTAGCGAGACAGAAAGAAACAGAAGAGACTTTGCTTCACTTAGTGTTTCGCATTTGCAAGTCTTCGGTTGTTATTTCTGCAAGTGTATTATTGAATTCTGATTAAGCAGGATGAATGAAGCTTTGCACAAGAGATGGAGAGAAAGATGAATGTGAAACACGGTGGGAAACTAGTTTACAGAAAGGTGCAGAAACAGCAAAGCACATTGAGGTCACACACTGTTTTGCTCTAACTATATCACCCTCAGCATGCTTGTGTGATACTTATCAATATCAGAATGTATAAATGGGTCTATGCGCTCTTTAAATTTTGAATAATTTCCCGTGTGATGCATACTGTAACTACTGTACTCCATTATCTTTCAAAAGAAATGCATGAGGACTTTTCACACACTATCACACATAAAGAGTGGTGATTGATGAACACAACATATAAAACATTTGTGTAAGAGGACAAGAGAGACTGTGGCCTAAATTTCAAACATGAGTGGGTTTGTGTCTGTGTGGACTCATATGGGAACAAGATGGAAAAATCTACATTTGTTTGCTTGTATCTCTTTTGCAATACATAAAACTATGAACGCTCACACGTACACACTCATAAAAGGCAAACAGCAAACCATTAATTAAAATTGATTATTTTCTATGTATTGTTTTACAGCTATGTTCACACTCATGGATTCACTTGTCCAATCATCCTATTTTCCATTCATCTTATTTTCATGCTCCATATGGCATGAAGTTGGGAAATGGGACAAACACACACACATGCACAATGACGAAAGCACTGACAATGTTTAATCTCACAGAGTTTGAGTACAACAATTACTGGAAATTAAGCTACATCTATATCTGAGGAGGGTCAAGAATGGTATTTTAGAAAGAAATGTATCCTCACAGAGGAGAAACATTCACTTCGACTCGCCGACCATTACTTTATTGATGAAAAAGGACACATTGACATGATTGAGTGTGTGTGTGTGTTTGCATGTGTGAGGTCTCTACAGTAATAATTAAACTCCAGCCCATATGGACCCTTGAATTTCCACAACAGACATGTCCTCAGGCTGGTCCTCAGCCTCAGGGCCAACACACCGACATATTTCCTAATAAATATTTGACACTCTGGAATGACAAAGTCTTACTAACTTTGTTTTTATGTCACCCCCTGACAGTATCATAACCATGACCTCACCTCAGTTTATTAAGTCTGTATAATTGAGATCTTCCTTGTAATAAATGATGTAGTCTCTAGAATGTCTTAGATTTCAATACCTCAAAAATCTATTAGTTATTAGTTAATGATTCGAATTCAACTATCCGGGATGTACTGGTGTTCAGTGTTTACCAGATTACATGGTTCATTGGTGTCATGTCATCATGACAAAGAATTTTAACTTTACACAGATAGGGTTATAAGCAATTGTATCTCACTAAAATAATGTTAACAAGTATAATGTTTCCATTATGTGGCTACAATTATTAAACAGTGTGTATATGAGTGATTATGGACTGGTTTGACTAACTGTGCCGATTTCCATTTTAAATAAACAACAACATTTTTATTTTTTAAATTGTTTTAATAATCAACATCATTCCACAAATTCTGTGGACTGAACTTAACTTGTATTGAAACCCAAACATTATTTTAATTAAATAAATAAAAGGCAAATACCATGACTAAAGAAATTGCACAGAAAGAATCAAATAAGCAGCATGAAACACATAATATGATGTCATAGTATCTTAAAGATAAGATCTGACTGGTTGAGTAAATCAAAGATAATAATAAAAAAAAGCTGCCTAGACCTAAAAGTTTTAAAATGATGTATTTCTACAAATAACATGTTGCCAAAGCCTGTTGTCTTTTACACATTTCAATTTTATACCAAAATTCCATCAAATTTAAGTTTTTTTTAGTTATCTTTGACAAATGTTTTTTATTTAGTAAAAAATGTAAGCTCAATTCGATAGAATTTTGTTATGAAAACCTAAATCCTAAAATTAAGTTAAACTATTTAATTGAGTGTATAATAATAAAAATGTGAATGCTGCTTTTGGCCCTTGTCATTTCTTTATTAATAAATCACAGGGTTCACTTGGAATGTGTCTGTTGTTTAGAGTAAACTTTACAGACTATCCTTCAATAACAAGACCTTTTAGAACTGTTCCAAACATAGCATGCAATGCACTACATGGAACAGTATCAGGACATGCCATCACTGCAACCCAAGCTTACATCACAGAGTGTGAAAGTTACAGTCAATATATGTTTACAATGAGAGTTTCAAGAGTTCATAAACTATCTATCTATCTATCTATCTATCTATCTATCTATCTATCTATCTATCTATCTATCTATCTATCTATCTATCTATCTGACCTAAGGCATTAGTAGGCTGTATAAACATGGTCCCTTAAAATGCCACGTAGGTAGTAGTTGGATTAATTAGGTAGAGTGCCCATGCATTTGTTTGTGTGTGTATTTGTAGAAGCAAATGTCCTCGTTCTGTCACCATCTTTACTGTGTGTGCAACCTAACCCAAAGCCAAAGAGTCAGCCTCTTCAAAACGATTATTCAGCTGAGAACATGTTCTCTCTCTCTCTCTCTCTCTCACACACACACACACACACACACACACACACACACACACACACACACACACACACAACTCATGCAAACACCATGTGAAACACTTTGCACAAATTCGTGTTTCAACTACCTGAAAGAGAAAACAACACAATCTTCCAGCAATTGTCTGAAGGCTGCAAATTGTATCTATTATATATATATATATATATATATATATATATATATATATATATATATGTATGTATATATATAAATAAATGTGCATACTAAAGAGAACACATTTGTCTCTGTCTATAATGTATTCTGTACTTATTTTGGTTTCTAGCATGCATACCTGGCAGCTTTCAAAAGCTCCTCGATTGAGGTACGATCAGTGTCTGGTCCCCGCAAATGCCAACTTCAGAGAGAGAGACAGAGAGAGAGAGAGAGAGAGAGAGAGACAGAGAGAGAAAGAGAGAGAGAGACAGGGAGGGTGTAAAAAATTGCAGCAAAGATCAGATAGCAGACAAGGGTGAGAGAGGAAAAAGGAGGGAGAGTAAGAGAGAGCAGTATTTTAAACATTCAAAGAGAGATTCATTGGTGAGGTGTCGCGCTGAAAGATTAGGGACTCTCTGGTCATGAGGGATGACCGTGACATTGCTGAATATTACAGCAACTCCTGATCAGCACTAGGGGCCATTAATGGAACATTCTGAGATTGTTAACAGCCTTTAGATAAGAACCTCCTTCGATTACATGCGTGTATGTGTGTGAGTTTCCATCATTAAAGATGAGGACCTCGTTGGACGGTCAGAATCCCTTTTTTTCGTTAAAGGGGTGATTCTTCTTCGAGAGGAACCCTAACTCAAAGGAATCATGCTTTAGTGCAACTTCAGATCTAGAGAAAGAACCCCTTAGTCTTTCTCACATTTACGTGCAAACGTAAAGGCAGGGGAGAGAAAAGGTAAGCAAGATTTTTTTGCTGTTATCTGTGAACTATTCTTTCTGCTTTCATCACTTTGGTCTCACTCACAGAGTACACAGGTATTTTCTGCAACCTGTAGGCGTGTTGCCCTTTTGAAGCCTGTGTTCAGAACCGTACTAGACAGCACCTTTTATGTGCTGTATATGAATAGTCATATGAAGCAGGTGATGAACAGTGGCATTGCATGTCTTCTACTTTCCAAATCAATGTGGGGGCTGTCAAACCACATACAATTTTCCCACAGTGATGGATGTCCTCTGAACACGTTGTGCTTTGTGCCGACTCTTCTCTGAATTTAAAACAACGTTTATCATTTAAAAAAATATTTATAGCATCTCATCTCAATTTCAAAGCATATTGAATAACAAGGCAAGTTTAAATTCAGATTCGGCCAGATACAATCCAAATCCCAACTCTGGTTGAGTAAACGCTGCACATTCAACACACAGGAACCTGTTATGAAAAAGGAAATAGAATTTTGGATTTTACATAACAAAACATATAAAAATAATGACAATTCTTTTGCTTTTTTCTGGCTTAAAAATTCAAAAGGCGCACCTCTGTGGATCAATTTCAGTGTTGCGCATATGGTGAGGGTGATATGAGTCTAAGTTCATAAAGTTTATTAAAAGAGACTGATGCAGCTCTGCAGGGGCCATGGAAAAGTTCGGAGGGAGGAGTAATGTGGAGCAATTCCTGAAGTCTGTCAACTGCCTGTCACAATC
Organism: Xyrauchen texanus; assembly: GCF_025860055.1. Taxonomy (NCBI): domain Eukaryota; kingdom Metazoa; phylum Chordata; class Actinopteri; order Cypriniformes; family Catostomidae; genus Xyrauchen; species Xyrauchen texanus. Next base: position 32,303,555 of record NC_068283.1, on the reverse strand, counting down.
TGTGACCGCTTGAATTTCTCATCATATTTTCCATTTTGAGGCTGGAAGAGCTGTTAGAATATGTTACTCTTGTTAGTCAGTTAAAATGACAGCTGTTCCTTTTAATTTCCACTGTTTAAGAAAACACACATAGGAAAAGCAAACACAATATTCTGTTCAGCTGAGGTTTCCGTCGGCCACCACACCGCGGACACCAAAGGATACTGTTTTTACGTCAGACGTCCATAACCGAAATGATCCTCTGCATATCAGACACGGTTTCATAGTGTTCGTTCCCAGTGCAAGAATTCCATGTTTCTATATTTCATCTGAATATAGTAATTCTATATGTAATCTTATATGTAAATGTGTTTTCCCCTATAATTCTGTGCCTCCCTCAGAACCTTATCATAACATTTATGGGAAAAAATCTGTCTATACCCAAGGCAGCTGGTCAAGGGTTAGTTCACCCAAAAATGAAAATTCTCTCATGATTTACTTACATTTAAGATGTGTATGACTTTCCTTCTTCAGCAGAACCGAAATTAAGATTTTTATAAGCCCATTTCAGCTCAGTTTGTGCATGCAATGCAAAAGTCACATTTAGGCAGCATTCAAGTAATCCACACGACTCCAGTCGATCAATGAATGTTTTCTGAAGCAAATCGATAGGTTTGTATAAGAAACAAATTGGGATGACATCTGGGATGAGGTGGAAGGTGAGGAAATCATGAGAGATTTTTCATTTTTGCTTGAACTGACCCTTTAAAGAGATTAATTACATTGCTACAAACGTTGATCAAATAAGGTCAGATCTTATCGACTTTTCTTGGTGAAAATTAAGTTAATTTAAAGTTCAGAGCAGAAATAATCTCTGGATGTCCCAACCCATACGACTTTCTTCCATGGAACACAAAAGGAAATGTTAGGTAGAATGACTGCCTCAGCCTCAACATCCAAATATCTCCTTGTAAATAATTACAGAATTATTGTGTTTTTGAGCGAACTATCCCTTTAATAGTTTAGAATAATGAAATACATCTATAGAATCTATGACCATGTTGTGGCTCTCACTCCAAAAAAATTAAATTTCGGAAATAAAGACAGAAATACTGAGCAAGAAAAATAGTAGGAATGTTAATGATGATGAGTATGTTTATTACTTGTAATGTTTAGCTGTCACAGAACCACCATTTAGTTTATCTTTAATAATCTTAGTACCAGTATCAAGCCACTCAGGAGTCAGATGATGAGTTCACATTTAGTTTGGAATAAGTTGGCATCACATCAAGTAGTAGTAAAGATGCCGACCCCAGTTTCTCTGTAACTGGAAATCTACTTCCCATTCTCACTACTGTTGATCTCTTTCTTCACTTTTGCTTGAGTGATTGGCCACCTGGATGATGACTAAATTACCACTGCACAAAACCAACAGTCACCCCCTCAAACAAACACACACACGCAAAATTTCTACCAGACAGGTTTCCATGGAAACCTCTACATTCCTCCAGATTTTCATGTGATTTTTTATTTTATTTTTGAGGATGTCAAGAACTACGTAGTATTGAGATCGCGTTTGCATGAAGGAAATGGTTTTTCTCATTATCACTCATCTAATCTGAGGCTTCTTAGCTATTCACACTCACCAATATAGCAGCACCTGACACTACCAGCCCACAGTGCGCGTGTGCATGTTGAGTCTGTGTTTTGATGGCTCTCTGTCAGTACAGTATGTCTTGGAGCGCAGATTCTAGCAAGAGTGTGTGTGTGTGTGTGCAATAGTCTCTAGCCAAGCATCTATTATTAGAAAGATAGATCACTTGACTCAGGCAGTGGCTAGACGCCTATATCTGGACCCTGCTGGCAGTTCCCAGTTCAGAGCTCTCTGTCAGAAAACAGCACTGAGTAAACTCTAATGATGATAATGGTGATGATACCGATAACCATAATGACTGCGATGTGTTTTCTCTAAATCTATGAGCTCTGCGTACTTCAGCACCTTACTGAGCAAAGGTGCAGAGTTTCGCAGGAAAAGTGTGAAATTACTTTAATTAGCTACATCTGCTGTGAACAAGCACACACAGACAGATGTGCACATCTACTCTCAGAGTAGCACTTTTACACACTCTCTCACAAAGAGAGCAGAGTAACACACTTGTTAGCAGCAAATAGGTTTCATACGATTTTTTTGGGATACCAGTACTATCCCTTTTCCTTCCAAGAGCCAAGAGTCAATAAAGCTTTATTGGCATGACATTTTTAAAGGGATAGTTTAATGTTAAATTCTATAAACGTTTAATTGCCTTCATGTTGTTCCAAACCCGTATGATTTTATTTCATTTGTTCACCCAAATAAAAAAATTCAGTCATTGTTTACTCACCCCTGTGTTGTTATAACCTTATATGACATTTTTTTTTCTTTGGGTGAAAAGGGAGAAATTTAGAAAAATAAAAAAAATGAGGAGACGAACGGTCGTTCAAAATTTCACTCTATAATACAGTACATAATATTTCGGTTTGTTTCTCAACAAAGCTCATGGTCTGCTCTCATATCAATCTATTTATTAGACTTCTGAATTATACTTTTGTGTCCTTTTGAAGCGGTAGTCACCATAGACTGCCATTGTGAAAACAATTTGTGCTCAGTGATGTCACACAATGTCTCCCTTTGTGTTAAGAAAAATAGTCAAATGTGGTTATAACAACAAAGGGGTGAGTAAACAATGACTGAATTTTTCAATTTGGGGTGGACGATCCCTTTAGGCAAGTCCCCATTCACATTCATTATATGAAAAAAAAAAATGCATTGAAAGTGAACAGTGACTGAAGATTTACATAAAGTGCATTCGGAAAGTATTCACAGCACTTCACTTTTTCCACATTTTGTAATGTTACAGCCTTATTCCAAAATTGATTAAATTCATTATTTTACTCAATTCTACAAACAATACCCCATAATGACAACGTGAAAGAAGTTTGTTTGAAATCTTTTGCAAATTTATAAAAAAAAACAATTAAAAAAAAACACATGTACGCAAGTATTCACAGCCATTGCTCAATACTTTGTGGAAGAACCTTTGGCCCCAATTACAGCCTCAAGTCTTTTTGAGTATGATGCTACAAACTTGGCACACCTATTTTTGGGTAGTTTCTCCCATTCTTCTTTGCAGGACCTCTCAAGCTCTATCAGGTTGGATGGGGAGCGTCGGTGCACAGCCATTTTCAGATCTCTCCAGAGATGTTAAATCAGGTTCAAGTCTGGGCCACTCAAGGACATTCACAGAGTTGTCCAGTAGCCACATCTTGGCTGTGTGCTTAGGTTCATCTTCCAACAGGACAACGACCCTTCGCCCCAGTCTGAGGTCCAGAGTGCTCTGGAGCAGATTTTCATCAAGGATGTCTCTGTACATTGCTACATTCATCTTTCCCTCGATCCTGACTAGTCTCCCAGTTCCTGCCGCTGAAAAACATCCCCACAGCATGATGCTGCCACCACCATGCTTCACTGTAGGGTTAGTATTGGCCAGGTGATGAGCGGTGCCTGGTTTTCTCCAGACATGATGCTTGCCATTCAGGCCAAAGAGTTCAATCTTTGAATTTTATTTCTCATGGTCTGGGAGTCCTTTAGGTGCCTTTTGGCAAACTCCAGACAGGCTGTCATGTGCCTTTTACTGAGGAGTGGCTTCCGCCTGGCCACTCTACCATACAGGACTGATTGGTGGAGTGCTGCAGAGATGGTTATTCTTCTGGAAGGCTCTCCTCTCTCCACAGAGAAACACTGGAGCTCTGTCAGAGTGACCATCGGGTTCTTGGTCACCTCCCTGACTAAGGCTCTTCTACCCCGATCGCGCAGTTTGGCCAGGCGGCCAGCTCTAGGAAGAGTCCTGATGCTTCCAAACTTCCTCCATTTATGGATGATGGAGGCCACTGCGCTCATTGGGACCTTCAATCCTGCAGACATTTTTCTGTACCCTTCTCCAAATCTGTGCCTTGATACAATCCTGTCTCAGAGGTCTACAGACAATTCCTTGGACTTCATGGCTTGGTTTGTGCTCTGACATGCACTGTTAACTGTGGGACCTTATATAGACAGGTGTGTGCCTTTCCAAATCATGTCCAATCAACTGAATTTACTACAGGTGGACTCCAATCAAGTTGTAGAAACATCTCAAGGATGATCAGTGGAAACAGGATGCACCTGAGCTCAATTTTGAGTGTCATGGCAAAGGCTGTGAATACTTTAGTACATGTGATTTTTTTTATTTATTTTTTTTTTAATACATTTGCAAAGATTTCAAACAAACTTATTTCATGTTGTCATTATGGGGTATTGTTTGTAGAATTTTGAGGAAAATTATGAATTTAATCCATTTTGGAATAAGGCTGTAACATAACAAAATGTGAAAAAAGTGAAGCGCTGTGAATAATTTCAGATGCACTGTACTTATCTCCATTGTGTTCCATGGAGGAAAGTAAGACTTATGGGGTTGGAACATCAGGAGGTTGAGAATTTGACAGAAATGTTGACAGAATTTTTATTTTTGGGTAAATACAACTTTATTGTCATATAGAGATATAGCTATATGTCATGTAGCATATAGAGTACTTTTAGCACTGAAATAGACCTTTCACTTGTATTTAATGGAACATTCTGGGTTCAATACAAGTTTAGCTCAATAGACAGCATTTGTGGCATAATGCTGATTACCACTTGTTCCTCCTTTTGTATATATACACTGGCAGCCAAAAGTTTGGAATATTGTACAGATTTTGCTCTTATGGAATGAAATTGGTACTTTTATTCAGCCAAAGTGGCATTCAACTGATCACAATTTATAGTCAGGACATTAATAACTTGAAAAATTACTATTAAAATAAAAAAATAAAACTACTTCAAAGATTTCTCATCAAAAAATCCTCCACATGAGCAATGACAGCTTTGCAGATCCTTGGCATTCAAGCTGTCAGTTTGTCCAGATACTCAGGTGACATTTCACCCCACACTTCCTGTAGCACTTCCCATAGATGTGTCTGTCTTGTCGGGCACTTTTCACGCAACTTACAGTCTAGCTGATCCCACAAAAGCTCAATGGGGTTAAAATCCATAGCACTCTTTTCCAATTATTTGTTGTCCAATGTCTGTGTTTCTTTGCCCACTCTAACCTTTTCTTTTTGTTTTTCTGTTTCAAAGGTGCCTTTTTTTGCAATTCTTTCCAAAAGGCCTGCACCCCTGAGTCTTCTCTTTATTGTTGTACATGAAACTGGTGTTAAGCGGGTAGAATTCAATGAAGCTGTCAGCTGAGGACATGTGAGGCATCTATTTCTCAAACTAGAGACTCTGATGTACTTATCCTCTTGTATAGTTGTTCATCTGGCCTTCCACGTCTTTCTGTGCTTGTTAGTCAGTTGTCCTTTGTCTTTGAAGAATGTAATTTACACCTTTGTATGAAATTTTCAGTTTTTAGTTTTTTTGGCAATTTCATGCTGTCATTCCTCAAAACAATGATTTACTGATTTTGAACAATTCAAAAACAAAACACAATGACAATGATAAGCTTCATTTAACGAACCAAATAGCTTTCAACTGTGTTTGATATAATGGAAAGTGATTTTCTAGTATCAAATGATCTTTTATCATGTAATTTATCATGATTACTCAATGATAAGGTGTTGGAGTAATTGCTGCTGGAAATGGGGCCTGTCTAGATTTTATCAATATTACTTTTTCAAATAGTGATTGTGCTGTTTTTTTACATCAGTAATGTCCTGACTATACTTTGTGATCAGCTGAATGCAACTTTGGTGAATTAAAGTACCAATTTCCTTCAGAAACAGCAAAATCTGTACATTATTCCAAACTTTTGGCCACCAGTGTATAAATAAAACTCACTGTTTCAAAAGTATAGATGTAAACAATACATATGTTAACATGATTTTAGTGTGATAAAATTGCTAACCTTTTCTGTGTTAAGTTAAATACATTTTTCAACTTTGTTGCCATGACAAAATAATGCTATAAACCCTAACACGGCCATAAAAATTATTTCAATACCTTAGCGACAATGGGTTATATCTCTCCTTGCTCGCACTCTGTTGTATGTGTGCACGTGTGACACACTCCCTCATTCTGCTCGCAGTAAAGTTCCCACCTACTACAATCTTGTGTCTCAGCTCCTTATTACCTTTCCTGTTGCAGCTCAAAAAATACATACATTTTAACATAAGAATGAATGTAAGTGCTTTTAAAAATTATAAGCCTCACATTTCTGTCTTTAGACCCTCCAAAAATTGGCCTACACAAAGTGCCTCACTGTAACCTTGTTTTTTGCCTTTTTTAAAGAAAAGGACAAGTCGAAATAAGAAATTAAATTTAAACCTCTTATTTTCACTTCAAATTCTTTAAATATGTTATTTAGACTTAATCAATACCCAGCAGACAGATATTATTGAAGCTGTACACATAATAATGTAACATTGTTAAAGGGTTAGTTAACCTAAATGAAAATGTTCTCATCATTTACTCACCCTCTTGAGCCATCCCAGATGTGTATGACTTTCTTCTGCAGAACACAAACTAGAATACTAGAGGAATATCTCAGCTCTGTAGGTCCTCATAATTCAAGTGAATGGTGGCCAGACTTTTATAGCTCAAAAAGGCAGATAAATGTGCCATTAAAGTAATCCATTCTCCAGTGGGTTATTTAATCTCATCTGAAGCAATCCAATTGGTTTTTGGGTAAGAACAGACCAAAATGTTATTCCTTTTTCATTATAAATCTTGACAGCAGTCTCCTTGAAGATCATGATTTCAAGCTCGATTACACTTCCTATAGCACCTCTGTACATATGCCAAGCACTAGAAAGTGTAATCAAGCTTGAAATTATGATCATGCCTAGAGACTGCAATGACAAAATGTACAGTGAAAAAGGAGTTACATTTCGGTCTGTTCTCACCCAAAACTGACTGGATCACTTCAGAAAAAAATTGATTAAACCACTGGAGTCTTAAGGATTATTTAATGTTGCCTTTATATTCTTTTTGGAGCTTATAAGTTCTGGCCACCATACACTTGCATTGAAATGACCTACAGAGCTGAGATATTCTTTTAAAAATCTTTGTTTGTGTTCTACATTAGAAACATCTGGGATGGCATAAATGATAAGAGAATAACATTTTTTAGATGAACTAATCCTTTAATGAAGGACATTTGACGTGTTAGTTTTAAAAAAAATTCATAAACAGTTCTAAATAGATTTGGAAAAGTCATGGAATATTAACCAGATTTGGAAAATGTAAGCATATTTTGAGCTATTAAAACTGAACCTGTGTGTTAAACAAATCTTCATAGCTTAAGTTAATGACCCTCTCATTTAATTACACCCTCATATTGTTCTAAACCTGTATCACTTTATTACTTTCTATTTCACCTCTCATTTCTATTTTGTTCCATGGAAGTATGTCTGTTTTATAATGACATGAGGGTAAATGATGACAGAATTCTCAGAATTGTTTGAGCAAACTATCCCTTCAAGCAGTATTTATATCATTAACTATGTGTGAAACTACAGGGCTGAGCTAACCTTTTTCTTTATCTTCAGGCATCCTTGCTTCTGCGGTCCTCTCTCCCACTTACTCATTGATTCTGGTTGGCCAGAGTGGTATGAGTGTGGGCAGGCCCCACCGTTACAGCATCGTTTCATCATCGGAGGAGGACGTGTACCGCCAAGGCAAAATGCCCGCCCTCGGCAATGGCTTTGGCAATGGTAAGATCCAGACACGCAGGAAAGTACGGAACCGCTTCGTAAACAAGACGGGCCAGTGCAATGTCAATTTTGCACATATGGACGAACAATCCCAGCGTTACCTCGCAGACATTTTTACCACATGTGTGGACTTTCGCTGGCGCTGGATGTTTGTCCTTTTCTCCCTTGCATTTGTTCTTTCCTGGCTTGGGTTTGGTTTTGCCTTCTGGCTCATTGCTCTTGTTCACGGTGACTTAGACCAACCCTCTGGAGATGACTTCACACCATGCGTCATGCAGGTCAACAGCTTTGTAGCAGCATTTTTGTTCTCAGTTGAGACACAGACCACGATTGGCTACGGGTTCCGCTGTGTGACTGAGGAGTGTCCATTAGCTGTGTTCATGGTTGTCTTCCAGTCCATCGTGGGCTGCATCATTGACTCTTTTATGATTGGTGCCATCATGGCCAAAATGGCGCGACCCAAAAAACGGGCAGAGACCATACTGTTCTCGCACAATGCTGTCATTGCGATGCGCGATGGGAAGTTAAGCCTAATGTGGAGAGTTGGGAACTTGAGGAAAAGTCACATTGTTGAGGCTCATGTGCGGGCACAACTTATTAAGCCCCGAATATCAGAAGAAGGTGAGTACATCCCACTCGATCAGATTGATATCAATGTGGGCTACGACCAAGGTCTCGACCGCATCTTCCTAGTTGCTCCCCTAACTATCCTCCATGAGATAAATGAGGAGAGTCCACTGTATGGTATCAGCAAGCAGGACCTGGAAACAGCTGATTTTGAGATTGTGGTCATCCTAGAAGGGATGGTTGAGGCGACTGCGATGACGGCTCAGGTGCGCAGCTCCTACCTGGCCAGTGAGATCTTATGGGGCCATCGTTTTGAACCAGTGGTGTTTGAGGAACGGAACCAGTATAAGGTGGACTACTCGCACTTCCATAAGACCTACGAGGTGCCCACAACACCGCGCTGCAGTGCCAAAGACATGGAGGAGAGCAAGTCCCTAGAGTCTGGCGCTGACTTCTGTTATGAGAATGAGTTGGCCTTCATCAGCAGGGATGAAGAGGAGCAAGATGAGGAGCAGGTTGAGAGAGCGACTGAGCTAGAGACCCTATCCACCAATTTGAACTTTGATCAGAGGTCATATCACAAAGAATCAGAAATTTGAATTTGATCGTGACCTTGGGAACTTTGCTTTATTGTAGACTATTTTTGTAGTGTTGGATGTAATTGATAGATACTGAGTAATGCAAGTGCCAAATACAAAACCCTGGCCCACTGTTTTAGAGCTATGTCGTAGATGAGGGCAGGTCAAGAAAAGTATGTGCTTTTTGTAGTTTGTCAGAAATGTGAGGCCTTCTTGTAGGAAAACTTGAAATCTAAAATTTCTGTTACATACCGTAGTTTGAAGTGATAGCTTTAAGTAGTATCATTATGCAATACTAAGCTAGCCTGGGTGCCATACTGACAAAATCTCTTTCTTGTAAACACAATTTGCACAAGCTGGGTTGTTAACCAGTACTGTGTTTGCTTGAATATTGAGTATAAAATGATACCATAATATATAACAAGTTGTTTGGTGTAATCTTCAGCAATAAAGTGACTTTCATCCATGTTTTCCATATACAAATTGTCTGGTTTACTTTAGAGATTATCACAAATACAGCATAGCTGTTTTTATTTTCATCACATCTGAGCAAAGCAAATGTTTGATACTTTTATTTTTCAGCATGTAATAAATTATTACATAAAAGGTGTACGAAAGACAATTAACACTAATTACTGCTGACAATGAGCAAGATGGCTCCCAGGCTAGCAAATAGTGAAGACACAAAAAGTATTTATTCAGTATTAGAAAATGAGTAGACAAATATATAAAGAGAGTATGTGAGTGATTAAGTCAAAAAGAAGGCATGGTTATAGGATAAGCTTAAACTTTGAGGATGATGGTAGCTTTTTGCACAACACTTTATACATTCACCTTCATGCTCAGGACCATAGTGGAAGTGTATGATTGGAGAGATTCAGTTGTAAAGCCATGTTTCACATTACCTACATTTTAAAGGGTTAGTTCACCCAAAAAGTCATACTCAACTCACCCTCTTATCATCCTAAAATTGTGTGACTTCCGTGGAATACAAAAGGAGATGTTAGGTAGAATGATAGCTTCAGTCACCATTCACTTTCATTGCATCTTTTTCCATACAATGAAAGTGAATGGCGATTGAGAAAGGAAAGTCATACAGGTTTGGAACAACAAGATGGTGAGTTTTAATTTTTGGGTGAACTATCCCATTAAGCATGTAGTGCAATACAACAAATAAGGAATAATATACAGTCAGCTTGTCAACCCCCAATCGTGGTTTATTTTGATCAGGCCTCCGAATTGACTAATCAAAAGTATTCCAGAGAGCCATGTATTATTCAGATTTCCACTCTCACAAAACTAACCTAAGAACTTATACAAAAGAAGTTCAACAAGCGTTCAGCCCAATACTACCTACCCACACCAGAATTCTATACAATGATAATTAATTATCTTTACAATCCTTTAAATATCTCCCTCATTTTCAACATTAGTGTATAAAGCGAAAGGGAGAGGTGAGAAAGAGAGCCGGAAACAAAAAAGGAACAAAGAGGAGAGTGTTCACCCACTCACCTCATCCATCACTTTGCTCTGTGGGGGAAAAATAAGAGTGCCTGATTAAATAAAGAAGGCATTATATGAGATAATTTAAATAAACTAAACGTTTCATCCAGGTGGATGCTAGCCAAAGTCTCTCTCACGGAAGAGAGGAAAAAAAAGAGACAATCCTCTTACAATTACCCACTCTCCAAAAATACTACACTACCACGTCATGATACATCATACAACACACAGCAGCATAGTTTATAGCTTTTTTTTTTATTGCTGTCTGATCATATAAGGTTAAAGGTCTGATTATTCATGCTATAAGCAATATGACCGTTTTCATGTCATGTCCTCCTTGCAACCTCTTCAGTTGGGTCTCTGAGGGTGAAAGTGAGTCACCTTCTTCAGGGCTCGACATTAAACATTGTCATGTGCTTGTCAGAGTAAAAAGTTACTTGACCGGAGACAAAGACAAAAGCCTCCATAGCCATCATTAACACCTAATAGGGATCAAGAACACCTTGCAGAAAGATGGTAAGTCATTGCTCACCCTCAAGCCTGTTTGAATTTCTCTCTTCTGAGGGACACAAAATTAGATTTTTGTCAGAATGTTAGTCAGGGTCACTATTCACTGTCACTGCATCTTTTTTCTCCATAAAATAAAAGTGAATTGAGACTGAAACTAACATTCTCCCTAACATCTCCTTTTGAGTTCCACGGAAAATCCGACAGGTTTGGAACAACATAAAGGTGATATAAGGTCCCATTCATTAACATTAGACAATGCATCATGAACTAACAATGAACAATATTTTACAGCATTTATCAATCTTAGTTAATGTTACTAAATCAAAAATAACAGTTGTTCATTGTTGGCTCATAGTGTATGAACTAATGTTAACATAGACAGATTTTATTTTAATGTGAAAATATATTCAAGATTAATAAATTATATAAAAGTGGTGTTTATTGTTAGTTCATGTTAACTGATGTAGTTAACTAATGTTAACCTTTTTGTAAAGTGTTACCCAACTTTCATTTTTGGGTAAATCATCTCTTTGAGAGAACAAGTCAATTCTCACCAGTTGCATTAAAAGCGGCTGTTTAATATTGACAAAATGCATTGAAAATGTTAACAGATGAAATCCTGAGAGAACCTTGCTGCTAAATCAGTTATGTTGTATATTCAAAACAGATATGCTTATTAAAGCTAGATAATATGTTTTCATTGTGTGTCATTTATTAATGTTTTATTAATAATGTTAATATTATTATAATGTATATCGTACTAAAATTGACTGATTCACATGGCAGAGAAAATACATCGGATACATACATTAGTTGGAGCTCTAGAAAGATGAGAGATATAAGGTTGTTTTAAGCCTTTCTCTTCACTCTACAGATGCTATTATTACAGTTTTTTTGCAATTTCTTGCTGTTTTATGAGGGAGAGCCACGATGTGATGAGACAAAATTTGATCTCTCCAACGTTGTGTGCTTGTGATGAAGACAGCTTTGTTGATTATAAATTGGAGCAATAGTTTTATCGCATTGCTTGCTTATAGAGATGTGGCACAACGCCATTTGCATGTCCAAATAACAGGTTTATAACCGTTTATATACATACAAAGTTCTGTAAATATGCGCTTCCCCTCTGCGCGCTTACAAGCTGCTGAACCCTGAATGACGAGTGAAGGCGAGAGGGAGATGTGATTGAGGGAAATCACTGCATTTTGAAAGTGCAACATGTGGGAATTATTCAAATTGTGCTCTAATCCCCGCAATCCCACACTACTGAGCTAACATTCGTTATTGAGATTTTAAATTAGGCTACTTGTTTACGGGCAAGTAAAATTCTCTTTAACTTGCCAGTTCAAAATTCCACTTGTCCCAGACAAGCATTAATGTTGAGCCCTGTTCTCCACTTGGTGATTTAAGTTCAATGCTTGAGTAAAGAAGGAAAGAAAGTGGCACACTGTAGCACTTTATTGGAACCCTTGAAAATGAGCTTAGCCCTGCAGGAAAAACCATGCCATACCAGCTAAAAGTGGTCAACCTTTTTTTTGGAATATGGTCCATGGTCTAACATCTCTAACCAGCTTTGCCAAGGTGGTCAAGCAGGTTGAAACCAGGTCCACCAGCAGGTAGTCCAGCTGATCAACTACCTAAACCAGCTTGGACGAGCTCAAGAACATAAATGATCATCTCGGAGACTCTACTAATCAGCTTGGACCAGCTAGGAACCATGTGAAACCAGCTACCATCAGATCTGGATTTTCCAGCAGGGATTCAAAACCCATGCTGATAAGTCATGAGGATACAACTAAAGAAAGAAACACTGACCAACCAACACTTGAAATACAAAATGTAAAGTTGTTCCATTGGAAAAATGATCAGTTGTTCCATTGGAAAGGGAGTGTGAGTATTTAAATGTTCAAATCTACTCTATAATATTCTGCTCTGCTCTAATATTTAAATTTAAATTATTTAAAAAATATATAAATAAATAAATAACTGGAAAATCAAAACAAAGAAAGAAATTTGAGCATTAGCCATTCATATCTTGCATTGCATGTTGGACTGTATATAACCCAATGGGAATCCCGTTGTCTGTCACTGGAAAATAATCATAACAGATATAACCATGGTGACAAATGTAACCACGGTAACAGTCTATCTATAATAACTGGAAGTATAGTTGGTCTATCTATAGATTTGTTTATTTTTCTTCTACTGTTGCACCACCATGCCCTCCACAATATCACCACCAACAGTACATATAAACACACATAAAAAATAAATATTTATAACTATGTTTCTTTAACCATAAAATTGGTTTTATAATGTAAATCCACCATTCAGATTCGTAGATGTTCTAAGACTCATAAAATACATAATATATGGCACCGCACAGTTGACTATATTGACAATCAAGTGGAAGCTTTAATTTCTTATTCTAAGCATTATATCATAGCATTTATGGATTGTAACTATAAAACAGGCAAATTAATTAAGTGATCATGTAGCCTATGTCTCCTATTGCCAGTGGGAAGGAGTGAGAGTCCATTTGCTTTGTGCTCCACCCAAGGGAATGTCTCTAATTGCCCGCTCTCTTTTAACTATAGGAACCAAATGCATGTGTGACCTACAGTATGGGGCAAGCCTTTAAGAATATTTGTTACATACAAAAGGTCAAAGAGATCAGGTACATTTGCCTTCTAAGAAGGCTGGTAGATATTGTCAGATATAACAATAAACACAGGAAGAAAACTCAGAATTGTGGATTCAGTATTTGCACAGGTCAAATTGAGAACATCTTACATAATCCATAAACACGACAATATTGGGGCTCATTCTAAATTGTTGTTCCAAGTACTGATGGTTCAACATTAAACATATTTTAAGTGACATGTTCCTGTTAAAATAAAAAATGTTTTTAACACTTTACAATAAAGTTCCAAACAGCAGCATTTGCAAATGAATATCATGAACTAATCAATGAACAACAATTTTACAGCATTTATTAAACTTTTTAAATTATAATTTAGTGAAATACAATTATTCATTGCTACTAACTCTGATCAGCCACAACATTAAAACCACCTGCCTAATATTGTGTAGGTCCCCCTCGTGCCGCCAAACAGAACCAACCCGCATCTCAGAATAACATTTTCAGATTCTTCTCACCACAAATGTACGGAGTGATTATCTGAGTTACTGTATACTTTGTAATTTTTAACCAGTCTGACCGTATTCTGTTGACCTCTCTCATCAACAAGGCATTTCAATCCACAGAACTGCCACTCACTGGATGTTTGTTGTTTTTGGCACCATTCAGAGTAAATTCTAGAGACTGTTGTGTGTGAAAATCCCAGGAGATCAACAGTTACAGAAATACTTATACCAGCCCATCTGACACCAACAATCATGCCACAGTCTAAATCATTTAAATCAAATTTTCCCCCATTCTGATGGTTGATGTGAACATCAGGGAAAAGTGGTGGCTCTGAGTTACTGACCGAAAGGTTGGGGGTTCAAGCCCCAGCATCGCCAAAATACCACTGTTGGGCCCTTGACCCTATCTGCTCCAGGGGCGCTGTTTCATGGCTGACCCTGCACTCTGACCCCAGCTAGTTGGGATATGCAAAAACAACTGCATTTCATTGGCTCTGTACGTGTACACTGCACAATGACAATAAAGTTGAATCTTAATCTTAACTGAAGCTCCTGACCCATATCTGCATGATTTTATGCTGCCACATGATTGGCTGTTTAGATAATCGAATGGCATGGTTGTTGGTGCCAGACGGGCAGGTTTGAGTATTTCTGTAACTGCTGATCTCCTGGGATTTTCACACACAACAGTCTCTAGAATTTACAGAGAATGGTTCCAAAAACAAAAAACATCCAGTGAGCTGCAGTTCTGTGGATGGAAATGCCTTGTTGATGAGAGAGGTCAATAGAGAATGGCCAGACTAGTTCAAACTAACAAAGTAACTCAGATAACCGCTCCGTTGGCATGGTTGTGGCAGTACGAGGGGGACCTACACAATATTAGGCAGGTGGTTTTAATGTTGTGGCTGATCTGTGTATTTTAACATACACATTTTTATAAAAAAAAACTATTAGTATATTGAAATTAACCAAGATTAACAAGTGCTGTAAAAGTATTGTGCATTGTTAGTTCAGGATTACTAATGTAGTCAACTAATGTTAAGGAATACAACCTCATTGTAAAGTGTTGCCATTTGTTTATATAGCTACCACAGTTGAAGGTTTTTTCTTTCATTTTTGAAAAATGACACTAATAAAACTAAAATTAACATTTTAGTATGAAACTCAATGCATGCAATTATAATTACATCATCCTTTTCAGTAAAAGATTTCTTCTCAACAATAGGATGCATTTCAGAAGCGTACCTTTATAACAATAATCAATACTATATGCATTCTAAAATTAAACCGGAAATGCTAGTAAACTGGACTTGTGATGTGTAATTGGATTTCAGAGAGTGTGAAAAGGAGATGAGGAAATATACATCAATAGATTCCAGGATAAACGGGTGCATTTTATAACCATTAAATCCGTATCAAATCTCACCATCAGATGCATGAATTTATTATTAAATTACGTGATTCAAATACTGTGTGTGTATACTTGTGTATCATGTGTCATTTACTGTCATTTAGAAACTGACTGGTCCCCCACAATTCTTCGCTATCCTCCTTGCTTTTCATTGCACAAACCTAAAACCTAACCTAAGATTCTTAGATTATGCCGTTTTCCTCATGGGGACCGATGGCTGGTCACCACAATGTCTAGACAAAACCCCAGATAATCTGATACTGCGTTGATTGGTATGCTCTGTGATATTTTATAATACACTTTTAGAGATATTATTATATATTTGTTGTCTACAAATGTAAATTAATATTGGCATACTTAGTTTAGCAATAAGTATACAAGTATATTTTCCAATAGTATGACCAAATAAAATAAATAAATACAAAAGGAGGACAAGAGTTTATTTATTCACTCACTGGCCTCTTTGCGATGAGAACATGTCAGTTTTAGGCCTCTCTTTGCTTGCTTTCTGCCTTTCTCTGGATTTAGATCCGGACTTGCAAAATTGAGGTGAAAGACATTACATTCATGGGTCACACTAACAAAATACACAGTATCAGCCTGAGGTAAGCCATGCATCCACGGACAATTTTGTAAGTGAGAATTTGATTTTCAGGTTAGTCAGTTGCTAATTACTTGACAATTATATTTTAACCAAGTTTACATTGTACTAAAATGTCAAATTACCTGTAATGACATGAGGACTGCTCCGACCATCCTGTCCTATGTAAGACTGAAAACATGGTTCAGGTGGCGGCGCTGAGGTGTATAAAGTTGCAGAGGTAGACAATGAGGGACATGCAAATGCGTTTCCAAGGTAACACAAATGCTCTGAATTAAGGACTTTGGGGGGAGAGAAAGAGAGAGAGAGAGAGAGAGAAAGAGGGTCATATTTTAATTAATCAGTGTTGTGAAAATGTACCATAATGAAGAGCTCATCGTTTTAAAGCTACATGCATTATTCATAAATTAATTACTGACAAAAAAGCCTTCGACAATTTAATTAACAAGCGCGCACACCTGCCGTGTTTTCTCTCTCCCTCAGTCAATAACCGCCAAGCATGAAAATACAACCTACACTGAGATTTACACACACACGCAAGAATTTTAGGACCCCTAAAATTGATGTGAACTCAAGTCGAGCCCATATTGTACTAAGGAAACAAAGATATCCGTCCACGTGTTCATATTATATCGGTTAAATGGATGTTACCGCACTGTGACTCTTTAATCGCCCATAATGAAACATATTCACTCACTCATTATTTCAAAAATCCCTATAAAATATCAGATGCAGCAAATAAGTACCCACTGATTTTAATCGAAAGACGATATTACGCGCCAACAACCTTAAGTTTAGTAGTTCTTGAAGAGAGAATGGCGGGAGCGGTTTATAGTCAGAGCACGACCTCTAGTGGTCAAAAACAGAGTGGCAGCACGGGACGTCTACGTTATTTTAGTTACCAGTGACAGTGTATAAATTCACTATTATTTTATTATTCACAGTCATCCATGATTAACTTAATCCCTGAGTGAAAACTCAATTGCAGGACGTTTACTGAGATTAAGCGAGAAGTATATGGCTGGCAATGTGATCCTAACATGGCAGCCCCCATTAAGAGACCTGCTCCATGAAGAGCTTTTATAAGGTTACTGATATGACTGGAGTCTATGGGTTCATGATTTTCCACGTTTTAAAATCCCAATTAATTTCTTTAGAAGTAAACATTTTTCAATGAAGAAAAAAAATAAAAATGCAGAACTCACCTTTTAAGTGTAAGCATGATTATGAAAAAAAACAAAACAAACAAAAAAAAAAACAAAGTCAAATTGATTTATGTAGTTGTGCTAGCTAACGCAGAGTTTTGTATGGAAATAGTTCACTTAATTCTAAATAGGTACAAAAGAAGAAAAAAATAGGAAGAACAGGTACAAAAGAAAACATACAAAAGGTGAAAAATTAAAGTTAAACGAATCAAAACACTTCTATATTTCAGCCCTCTTATGTTTAAGAAATCAAGCAAGCTGCAGACACAAGATGTACAAACTAATTTCAAGCATTTATACATCAGCCTTTAGATTCATTTAAAAAAAATTATATATTTTTAGATCAAGATAAATCAAATTCAATCAGTCCTAAATGTCCACACTTTTGTCTGGTAGTGTACATGTAATCAGGGTTGGGGAGTAACAGAATACATGTAACGGGATTACGTATTTAACATACAAAATATAAGTAACCACTACAGTTACAATTTAAATCATTGGTAATTTGAATACAAATACATTCAAAAAGTATTTTGATTACTGAAGAGATCACTTTGCATTTTATTGTCATTTGTTTCATTTCATATTTAGTTCTTTCAGATGGAAAACATTTATACATATAAATGATGCGATCCAAAGTGCATTTGAACAGCGGTGAAACACTTTCTTATGATGTTACATTCATACGAGCAGACAGAGAAGTTTGAAGCAGAAGAAATTGAAATAAGCCTTGTGAAATAATAAATTGTCCGCTTAATGCTAATCTAAAATGCTATTTCTAGCCATTTACCAGTTACAGACACGATCACATTTTTTATAAAGAAAATTCATGTTGGATCATAATGTCTTTTTTCTAGTAAGACCTTTTGATATCAGGGCAAAAATCATATTCTTGATACTTATTTTTGTATTGGTTTACTGTAAAAATATCTAAAAATCCTTAAAAACAAGATCAATTTGATTTATCTTGTTTTAGAAACAACACGCATAACATATTTAGGTTTTTCAGAGAAAGTATTTTTAACGTGTATATTGTCTTACTGAGTTTTTAATTGTCAAAACAAGTGAAAAAAAAAATAAAAAAATCCACCAGTATTTAGATTACATTACTGACCTTGAGTAATCTTACGAAATGTGTTACAAATTACATTTTACAGCATTTATTCTGTAGTGGAATACATTTCAAAAGTAACCCTCCCAACCCTGCATATAATAAATACATATGTAAATAATATCAAATATATATATATATATATATATATATAAATCAGTCACATAAACATGACGTTAAAGACAGATAAAAGCTTGACTTTATTCATAATAAAAGATGAAGCAAATTAAATTGATGCTCAATTTCAAACTGAGGCATAAATATACACAATTATAAACAAACTGCTAAAGATTTCAGAGAGACATCCTCATCAAATCATTTCTATTGTGGACGCATCTAATGTAGATAACGTAACAGGACAATTAAAATGACTGACTTACAAACATACACACACTCACCTGTGACTAAAGGTATAAATGGAATTACTTGTGTTATAAATATATATAATTAAAAAATTAAACCCACATTAAAATCACATGTCTCTCTTATACACACATCCTTACACACTCAAATATTATGCGTCTCAGTTAATTCAAAGAGCTTCATCCTCTCCTGAACAGTGAGTCCATCCTTAAGACTCTGAGAAGAAAATAAGAGAGAGAGTTAGAATGCTTAAAGTACCATCAGTACTTTGACTATGTTGTCTATGTACTATGTTGCTGCTCAGATGATCCAACCTTGGATCTCACAGGTTCTGAGAGTGTAGGATGATCCTTAAGGAAGTCTGAGCTACTCCTTGATTTCAACAAATCTGCAACATACATGTGTGAACTGTGAATTTATGCATTTGCATGCATTTATCTGCTTGTCAAAAACCTTTTCTGTTCTTTTTGTTTTACTCACCGAATCTTAAGTCCTGCTTTCTGACTGGCTCCATCAACAATTTTGTCAAATCGATTTGACTTTTGACTCCTAAAGTGTTCAGCTTGGAGTGTAGCTCTTTAAAATTCTAAATAAAATGAAAATAAAAACACACAAGATATAAAACACACATTTGTAAGGTCGTATGTGCCCTTCAAGTGGAGTTGGAAAAATCGTAATTACGAGTTTCCAGCACATGAACAAGCAAGTGAAGTCATAATTACAAGTGGGAAACTCAGAATTCTAGATGACACATGAGTTGTCGAGATAGGATGTTGGAAGGGGCGTTTTGACAGGAAAGATGGACAAATTATTTTGCTAAAATATAACTTCTGTACTTTATTTTAATAATTTTATAATAAACTTGTTAGATTAGCATTTGTATTAAGCAAATAATTAGAATTTATGCATTAATGCATCATGTTGTGAATAAGTGATGGAAGTGTATTCATTTATGTTTATTTACTGGTACAACAGAAGAGGAGCTTTTGCCGTTATTCATTGTGTATTTCTTTAATTTAGGCTTCTTCCATATTTTGTTTCCCAGTTAAACACATGACATGTAGTTGCAACGATTGCCCAACTAGGAGGTACGAGCTTCCCAGGCCCACTTGAAGGCAGCAATAATCACACATGCACACTTGGTATTCTAAGTATCAAAATAAGTTCTGCTTCAATTCATTGTTACCGTATTTGCTGCCTGCAGCTCCAATTTAAGTGAATTGATCTCCTGTTTCAGACACTTAATCTCAGATTCTTTTACTCTCAGATTTACCTAGAGCAAAGAGCGAAGCAAACCTAAAACATTAACCATGTAGTGAGCACTTCTAATGGAAAATATTTTGTAATATAAATGCATCTGAGTAATGATGCAAACCCACAATGGCTTTATTAATCAAGATTAAGTGGTCAATTAAGAGAGAAAATAACCTTAATCTGTCTTCAGTCAATCACCACCTGATGCAAATTTTAGAAAACTCACCAAATGTGTTAAATTAGGGGCACTTTGCCATATGAGAGGATGTCAAGTTTTACCTCCAGCTGAAACATGTCTTTCTCCTGAGAAAACGGAGAATGCCTTATATCTCCATTTATGCGTGAATGCATCAGGGATAACTCAGCAGCCAAACACTCGTTTAACTCCTAAGAAACACACGTGTAATTACTGTGCATGTACTGTATATATGTATTGTTCATCCCTTCTGTGTGTGCATGAGCATGCACCTGGTTGTGAATGCGAAGCTCCTGGTTCTCTCTCTTTGTAGTGCCAAGTGCTTCCTGTTCTGCCTTCATGGTTTGGGTTAACTGAGTATTCTCCAGGCATTTCTGAGAATACTGCTCTGACAACACTTCCAGCTCCTTGTGCAATGATTCAAGCTCCTCTCTGCAGAAACACACACACACACACACACACACACACACACACACACTTACTTAATGGAAATAAACGAGGGTATATCAAGTTGTGAACTTTTTTGTATAGTACTTTTTGCAATACATATTCTTTCAAAGGCCTTTCACATCAAACACGAACATTCACCTCTAGTGAAGCGCCCCAACCAATACAATTTGAGCTGTAAATCACATCTCAGGAGCTGCTGCAGTTCCCAAAACTAGCAGAACAGCTGCCGCTAAAGCACAGAAAGCTGTTTTGACCACTGACACCAGCAATGAGGATGCGTTTCATTTGCATCAAATACCTTAAAAAAAGAAACAGTTTTTTCTCCTATGGGTTCTCTTGAAATGTAAATGATATAGCTGCATCACTGCCTTACCCATGTGAATGTCCTAAAGGCCCTCATTCTCATTGCTTTCATTGTGCAAGGACCATTGCTACCTCAATAACTGCTATGTGCATAGAACATTATCTCATAGTATGTTATGTTTACATTTTTCAACTGTCATCTTTTTGCACTACTGAGTACTGGTCGGCGCTGCACTGTCTATTGTCCTGTTCATTGTCAGAAATTTGTTGTACTGTCCTGTACTTTTTGCACATGTTTGCACGTGCACTTTATATAGGTATATGTAGGTTTTTTTATATAGGTATTTTATTTCGTTGTGTTGTCTCATGTGGTCCTGTGTTGGTCCTTTGTTGTTTTTATGTAGCACCATGGTCCTGGAGGAACGTTGTCTCGTTTTGCTGTGTACTGTACTAACTGTATATGGTTGAAACGACAATAAAAACCACTTGACTTGATTTATCACAGATTCGCCTCTCATAATCGTGTCACCACTCTAGTGAAAAGGCCTTTACAGAAAACCATGCCTAAAAGCTCCCAATGATGGGCTCTAGAGAAAAAACTCCTTGTGGCAAGGAAAAAAACTCCTTAAGAATAAAAAAATCCTTAAGATATTAAGTAGTGGAAGAGAAACCTTAAGGCCATAGTATAACTTGGCACGTCAGTGTTGCTGATCGTCAATTTCGTCATAACCCAGTCTTCGAGGAGGCTAGATTTTCTTGGTTTGCGGATGTGGCCATTGTCTGTGCACATCCTCGGCACACGCGCCGTCCATTGACTCCACTAAAAGAGTATCACAAGAAGTTGTGGGCCTGCGTCAAACGCTTGTGGTATTTGAATTCGCTCATGGTCAGAAGAGTATCCTCACAAAGGCTACGTGATCGACCAGGTGCGAGGCGATCTGGACATGCAAAAACGAACAGACTCAGCTGGAGTAGCTTTTACTTCTCTGGAGATAATCCCTCCCTGCAGCTATTCAGATTTGAAGATATTTTGGTATTTGGCATTGCATGATTTAGTTCTCATTTATTTGGTTAAATGGGGACACACCTAATGCCCTCTGATTTCTGTGATGTGGAAAACATGGTTGGAATCGTGGAATCCATTCGTAAAAATGGAATTACCTATAAAATGCGGAATGTCACAGAATCGTACATATTTGGGATAAAATGCATGTATGGGTGCACAATGAATAAAATTACAATTGTGAAATATCTTATTGTGATGATTTTAATAAATTGACAGTTTGCACATGCTGCGTGCTTCAATATGAATGTGTGAAGCTGGCTGCTCATACACTGAAAAGATGTCATCGTGAGCAGATGACAGAGTGTAGGGCACACTTTCACTGTAAAATGTGCAGCATATGCAGACTTGATTCATATAAATTATATCACAGCCTTTTGCGGTTTAATAAGCACATTAATAAGCACAGGCCACCTAGTGAACTGGTTATGCAGAGTCATGAAGCTGTCGTCAAAAACATACAAAATAAAAGTGCTTCATTCGGTTTTCCACCTACATTTTCGGAAAAATATAAACCAGATTTCATAGGGCCTTACATACCATTGACATATTTATGTAAAGCTAATACAAGTTACTACAGACTAATCCTAAACCTATGAAATAACCTTTTAGATTTGTCCACAGACTTTACCTAAGTTCATACACAAACACACACTTGTATTGTTCACGTAGCTGGCAGATGTCCACATTGGTTCCATTTTGCAGGGCTTTCTGAGTCTTGTCCATTTCCTCCTTATGGGCTTTCCTCATGACATCAATGGCTGAACACCAAATAATAAAGAGAGAAATGTCAAGAAAGACTGCAGAGAAGCTAAATGCTACTGTGAATTTTTGAGCACACAGAGAATAAATTAAATGTCTTCATTTAAAAGATTTTATCCAAAGTTACATTCAAGAGAGGATTAAAACAAATTTAGTACAAACACGCATGAGTATTTCCCACACAGCTTTGTATGACGTTCTTTGGAATATTTCTGCTTTGTATTGTGCATAAGTGCTACATTTGTTCACTGTAGTTATGTATTCCATAGTGCTGTCTATATTGCATTGTAGTCTTTGCTGTAGATCTAAAAAGTTTATGCAGCTTGTGCGCAGTTCTGTGTATCCCAAGGAGATGGGAGCAAATATTATGAATTGCACCTGCAATGGTGGCATTTGTCTCTTCCTGCAGCACCCTCTCTCTCTCTTCTGTCAGTCTTTCCACCTCTCTCTGATGCTGCCTCTGCATCTCCTCAATCACTCGCTGATGGCTCTCCTCCATAATGGTGAAACCATGCTCATACATAGCCTAACAGAAGCATATAAAGCACCTTAATTTCATGCTATAATTTAGTTAATGTTATGCTTTTATGAAAAAGTTCTTCTCTGTGCACACCTTGATGTGTTCCAGGTCTAGCTGGAAGGTCTTGTCATCCTGATTGCTGAACTCGTCCCTCATGAAGGTGACCTCAGTCTCGAGCTCTCTGATTCGGTCTTGGAGAGCAGTAACGGAAACTTGAACAGTATCTTGTATCTCCTCTAGTTCTGAGGGGGTTGCGGTTTTTGATTTTGGCAAGTTTTGGATGTAGTATTCATGGAGATGTTTCACCTCCTCCTCATGGATTTTCTGGAGCTCAAGGAGCTTCTCTCAAACTCCACCTGCATTCTTTCGGCTTCTCTAACCCTCAATCGGGCATTGATATCTGCAGAGACATACCCCTGTTCCTCCTTTTTCATAATAACACACTCCTCGTAACTCTCCATCCGTTCCTGGAACAGTACCTCCATTTTGCGACGCATGGCCTGGCACTCACACTCTGCCTGCTCTCTTTGCTTGTGTAGAGCACACATCTCCTGCTGTAGAGCACATCGCAGTCGACACACCATGTAAGTCAAAGAAGCCTGGTACATCGCCACCTTCATGATAGATTCAGGAAGTTCAGCATGCAGGTCAGACTTTCTATCAGACTGAAGCTGTATAGAGAGGTCCTGAAGTGATTGGGCCTGGGCACGGAGCTCTGCCACTAGGTTCTTTCTGTAAACAAGCTGCATCTCAGAGTCCTCAAGGAGGATACCGGATACAAGTTCATCCGTCTGTTCATAGTAGGGTGCAAGTTCAGGTGGGCTGATGTCAGCAAGCTTAGATCCTTGCTTGGAACCATTTTCCATTTTTGTCCCAGATGAAGAGCTCTCCGAAACTAGCCAAGGACATGCATAAAAGGGCTCTGAAGCCTGTTGCTCCAGAGACGAATATGTGTGAAGAGTGTGTTTGAGGTATGCCAATTCTACTCTTACACACAGACTTTGAATTTCACTTTCGCTCAGTGTAATGTCTGCCTGAACTTGCTCCAGAGGGTACAAGAATATTTGAGCATAGGTAGATTCCATAGCTCTGTTCTGACTGCCTCCTTTAGCCATCCTAAGCACCTGGACATAAAGCTCTGACAGTCTATGAAGCAGCTCTGTGCTGGGTTGTTCAAGTGCAGAGGCCATCCTTTGGATGATCAGTGCCTCCAATGACAACACTCTGCTAGCAATGTCCAGTGCTTGACACCTCCCTGGACTCTTACCAACTGACCCCTGGTCTCCAGTATGACCATTTTCAGAAATGCAGACTTTATCAGAGTTCTCTGTCCGGGTTCTGTCTAAGGAGGTCCCCTGCAGGTTAATCAAAGCCCCAGTACAATTCTGCAGACCATCCAAAGGGAGTTGCCCATCCAGATTCTGGAGGGAATTGTTTGCAAAATAATTGAGTGCATATGGTCCAGTGTTAAGTTTTTGCTGCTGCTGCTGCACTGTTAGCTCCCGGAGTCGCTCTTCAGTACTGCATAACTTGCGCTCTAACACCTGGATCACAGAGATAACTCGATCTGACTCTTCTCCTTGGTTAAGGGGCTGCGTTTCCAAACCACTCTGACCTTTGATTTTCTGTCTGGTGTTTGAGACCTGGAACAGACGTTGTGGCTCTGTCAATGTATCAGCTTCTAGAGGATGGTTTTGAGCTTCCTTGAGCCTGTGTTCTGTCATCTCAAGACTACTGCCCAGGACAGCCATCTTAACGAGCACTTCCTGCAGTTCACACTCCTTCCTTTCTAGATCTTGCTGTTGCTGCCATAGCTGGGTTTGGAAGCGCTCCTCACAGACCCTCTCACAGTCATGCAGAGTACCTCGCAAACTATGTATCTCCTCACAAGCTCGTTCATAATCATGCTCCATGTTGTAATAGAGTGTCTCCTCTCTTTGGAGGCGTGCCTGCAAGCGACCCACCTCACGGTCAGATTCCTCCAGCTGGTTTTGCAGCTCCTGGCACTTCTGTATAAGGTCATTTGTAATTTCCCCAGTTGGCCTTTTGTGCAGTTCAGCCTCTTTCTGCATTAGACGCTCCTCTAGTTCCTTCAAACGCTGTTCTGACTGCTCAAGGCTGTCACTGAATTTCTTCCTCTCCCTTTCCTGGCTCTCTTGCAGGAGACGCAGGTGCCTCTGCAGCCGGACTTCCTTTAAGGTTTGCGCCTCCTCTGTTGCCTTCATGTGGGCAGTTACCTCCTCTAACTGTCCATGCAGACTCTCCAGCACCTCTTCACGCTCTTTCAGAATAGTTTCTGACTCCTGAATCCTTAACTCTGCCTTATAAAAGCAGTCCTGGCTATCATTAAGCTGAGCTTGGAGTCTGGACTCACAGAGTTTTAAGTCCCTCTCTTGAGTCTGACTCCTCTCACGCTCAGCCTTCAGCTCTCTACGAAGGCTCTGGAGATCCACCTCCCATTGCCATTCTGTCTGTGCAGAGCATGTAGTGAAAGTGACTGGCAAGGGAGAGGTGCCACGATCAATCTATAATGAATTGAGAGACTTTGGTTAGAATCATAATAAAGGCTCCAACACGCAGTAAATGTATCATATAATTTAATTTACAACTTTTCTGGTGATCATGCAGCGGATTACAGCTGCAGAACGTAAAAGCATGTAAAACTATCCTTCATCAATTTGTGGATTTACACTATACCTGCTTTTTTTCTTTGGGTTTAGCTTTCAGCAGTTCATCAGAGCTGTCACAGTGTACATGTGCTGCACCTGCATCTACTTCTAAGCTGTCTGGGCTAATTGATTCAGGGGAGATAAGACTGGACACTCCCGTAAGTGATAAGTGAGATGGTATATCAGCAGACGTGATCTCCAGGCTTTGCTCCTGAGAGTGTCTTATCTTCTGAAAGTATTCCTTCTCTGATACCTCAGAGGCAGAATGTATGATTGGCTCTTCAGGGGCTGATGCAGGTGCAGGAGGAACTGAACACTCACAGTTATGGTCACATTCTATTCTTGATGGGTAATTGGGCTCCCTCACTTTGTGCTGTTTACAACTTAATTCTGCCCAATCAAAGGTTTTGTAACGGACCTCTCTATGGCGCTCTCGGACACAGCTCCTTTTCTCTTCTTCTTGGGGTAGCGTGTTATATTTGGAAAAACTTGCACAAGCTTGTGCACCAATCAATGGCACCTCTTGAGGAATCGAACTGGAGGAGGAAAAGAACCAGTAAGCCATGATTTGGTTACTAAAATTACATCTTTCTTTGTCTGTGTGTTTTTAAATTGTCCGCCTTTAATATAAATTCTCAAACACTTGTCGTTATGACAACAAAAGCACTTTCAAACCTGGATTTAATAGTGGAATGTTTCCTTGTTTAGCATGGGGGAAAATAAAGAAGACAGAGTGAAAGAGTCAACCTACCCAACATGTGATTGCTGTTTTGTGAGCAAAACTGAGTAATACATTTATAAGGGTTTGACATTTCTGTTTACAGATATTTTTGTGACTTGATTCAAATATTTTTGGTAATGGCAGGTAACTTTGATGTCATACCATGTAACATCTGGGGCAACGGTGGGACGAACATTTTTCATAACTGCCTGGACCCAGTTTCGTCGTATTCCATAAGTCATTGCACAGAGGGTGAAGACCCCATCCTTTGTCTGAATGAAAGAGGGATGGAAAAAACTCAAAAGCAAGCAATGAAACAAACATACCAAAACAAACTCAACCTTTTAAAGCTAAGCGAATCTACACTCACATGAACCTGAAAGCCATAGTTTCTCTGTACAGGGTAATCTGTAACATCATAACAATTAGACAGGTTGATTTCACCATCCAAATCAGCTGCCTACAACAGAAAACAGAGGAATACCTGTTCATTCCTCTTAACTGGAAATGGCCAATGAGTTTTCAGGATCAGTGTGGACAGAACTTGACTGCACATCTCATATCAACCAAAATGTTACCTCTTCTGCTACAGAGTCACGGTAGAATCGCATAGTCTGGTCAGTAAGAACAAACCAACGTTTTTGCCACTGGAGACAGAAATAAGAACAGACTATTTCACACACTAAAAACAAACAAATACACTCCCATTGAGACCAATCCAGGTGTATGTATGCACAAACATCTCAAAATCACCTTTCCATCTTCTCCCAATCTAGACATCCATCCCTTTTTGAAATTTAGAAGGTCAGGCTGAGGAAGAGCAATATATATTTCATATTTATGTTAACAAATATTTATTAATACACAGTGCATACAAGCATCAATATATATATTAAAATAAAAAGACATATTTAAGACAGTTTGTTTTG
Source organism: Xyrauchen texanus (assembly GCF_025860055.1). Lineage (NCBI taxonomy): Eukaryota > Metazoa > Chordata > Actinopteri > Cypriniformes > Catostomidae > Xyrauchen > Xyrauchen texanus. The sequence goes on along the minus strand of NC_068283.1, from coordinate 32,275,949 downwards.
CGGTACAGAACCAAGTAATTGTACTTACCGTAGGGTTGGGATCACGAGGCCTACGTTCCAGTGATTTGGAGCGGAGGCTATATGATGTAGAGCGTCGAGAGAGATCAGGATTGTCATCATTAGGGGAAGAATCCTACTCGGAGCAAACAAACCGGAGTAACAGGATGGGAAAATAATTCAGACTTTAAACATTTTACATATTATTACTATTGCAATGCATTAAAGATAAATGCTTTTTAAAATAGGAGTGCACATTAACAATAGCTTAAATTAATCCAGCATGTGTTTTCACCTGAGATGTACTGCCAGTTATCTTGTGGTTATTTTCTGCAGTAGAGAAAGTGAGGGTTGAAGGAGGTAGCTCAGCATCCAGAGCGAGAAATATACTCTCCCGTTGATCAGCGACCGAAGATCTCCTAGAAAAAGCATGTACACAAAAAGAAATTCTTACATGGCAGATATCAATTTCATATTCATCTTTGCAAAATCTAGAACATGGACAATATTAGCATTTCCTGAAGGAAATATCAGTGTGCCTCACTTTTGCAGTCTAAACATGTCTTAGTAAGGAAAAGACCATAATTAAATATTTACAAAGAATTGGAATTCAGTATGCAAATATTACAATGACAATTAATTTCAAGATTTTGAATGCTGAAAACCAATTTTCAACATTAAATCTTAAACAAAAATACGTAGTAGGCAACACCTGACTAGAAGCCCCTACAAAGTTTGAATGGAGTCAGTAAGGCTCAGGGTTAAGTGGTTTGGCTGAATTAACTGAAATTCATAAAGAGGAAAAATAGAATGTTTGAAGTATATTAAAACAGTGCTGCCCTGTAAGCTCTGTAAAAATTCAAGACAACACAACATTGAGATGCATGGCATGTGAAATATGCCATGTATGGACCAAAGTGGCAAATTATATTAAAAGTAGGCCTGGTTGAATTTGAATGACGAAAAGGAGGGAGTTCTCCAGAAAAACAAACAGATGACTGAGATAAAAACGGCATCATGCTTTCTGAAGTATGATAAAAAGATTAACACTAGAGGGAGCCACAAACATTTTACACACAAAAGGGATGTAATGACAGATTCAGGGTGTGAAATAGCTCCTTACCTACAGTATGCTGATTTCCAAGCAGCTTGAGCACTTTTCTTCCCAAGCTGCATGCTTGATCATGCTGAGTGTGTGTGTTCTTGGTGTGTATGTGTTGTGGAATTGTGTATCTGACATGTTTCATCTTCCCTCCCCCCATTGGACTCAAAGCTTTTTCTCTCCCAAGAACAATTAACCACATCCCCAGGTTCATCCCCATATACCCCATCGACTTGTTATTGGTTGGCAGAGAGAAGGGGTTAAAGATTTTAAAGTAGGAAACATACAGTGCTGTGAGGCAGATGAACAGACAGAGGCACACCTGTAGTCAGTGTATGTTTGTGCATCCCCAAGAAAATTACTTGTCTTTTCCAGTGAGGAATAGCCACTTTCAATGCCCAATCGATTCTTAGTGCCTGAGAAAGCAAGTGAGAGGAAAACAAATGCATTAGAATTTCCAGATTTATTCTCCCTGCTGAAAAAACTTGCGAAGCAGGTGTTTAGCTGATTTGGCTGGTCATCCAGCTGTCTCCCAACCTGGCTAGCTGACAAGTGCCCAAAATCCCTCTAAACCCACCAAAACAGACAACCCAAGTCTGGTTTAAATTTTTTTTTTCCAGCATTACCTATTCTTAGCCAGTGGGCTGACATGGGTTTACAAGAAAAATATAAATCTTATCACAAAGAAATGTTTCTAGACTAATAATAATACATTTAATTTGTAATGCACTTTATATTTAAGCAAATCCCAAAGTGCTACATGATAAAAAACAGGTAAGTGCTAAACATATAAACACATGGAGAGCATGAAGATAAAGTTCAATCATAAGCTCTCCTAAAAAGGTGGGTTTTAAGGCCACGTTTAAAAGCATCCAAAAAAAGTAGAGAAATTACTATATTACAATAGTTTTAGCTACAACATACCTTTAAAGCAACCTAATAAATAAGGGTGTGGTAATAGTAATAACTATTAAAACCATTAATGTATTCATCTAGTGCAGTATCCAGACAAGCACACACACAAAAGCCACTCTGAACTCATACCACCTGTATTGGAGCAGTCTGGGAGCTGATCAAGTGATGAAGAGAAATTAGAACAAAGTGCACTATTGAGAGACGTTGCATAACCACTGCTAGAAGGGACCCCGTCTTCACCACCGAGTTGCTCCTCCAGCTCTTTTTCTGAAAGTGACAAGACCCCCTCCACTGTGCTGCTCACCACACTGCTTGTTTTGCCCCTGGTAGCACTGAAGCTTCCATTTCTGCTAATAGTACTGCCTTTAGTGGTGCCAGCATTAGGTAATGGGTCGCCATTGCCACTGGACACTTGACCAGCACTGTTATTAATAGAATTGGAGTTGGCTCTTCTGACAATGCTGCTGTTGAAACTACTTCCACTGCTGGCAAAACTGTTACTTCTCTTAGCACTACCAGAACTGCTGCTGGAGGTTTGGTTGTCTTCTGTTTGCTGAGCTGTCTGCTAAAAGAGAGAGCGAGAGAATATTGGCGAGTAAATTAGAGTTTCGCAGGTTGCTCACATGTGCTCTACCAGCAAAATCTGATTGGCACAGTTGGTAAAGGAAAAGCCTCTCTGAGACTCACAAACATGCTGGGTATGTTCCCCTTCTATAAACAACCTGCCTGTTAACACACACTCTTTTAAACTCTTTATCCTCATGGGATGCTAAATAATCCTGAACGGATCACTAAAGATAATTCTATTAATGTTCCATCTGACTAACACTTCAACGCACTTGCACACATAATACAGAAACAACATTTCATCCACATACAGTAAATTGTTGCAGCGCAGTAGAATGGCTCTACATACAGACACACTATCACACTAGAATCTAGTGTGATAGTGACTAGATAGACTAGTGACTAGATTGATTTGGGCTGCTGTCAGCAGAATTCATATGCAGGAAGACAGAATAAAAAGGGAGAAGTTAGTAAATCAAATGGACAGAAAGACAGCACAGCACTTAGAAATGTAATTAAAGTAAAGAATGGGGATGGAGGAGGGTATTTAAAGGAGCAGTAGTTTATAATTACATTCGACAATGCAACCCGTTCTCATTCCCTAAGCATCCAATTTTGTTGTTGCACGGTGAGAAACCACATTGCTTTAAACAAGAAAACTTTGTCGTTAGTTATCGATCTTTGAATATTACTTTGTGCTAAACCTCAATGTTTTATAATTCTTGTGAATATATTAGTGTGATATTACTTTATACAATCATATATAATATTTTAGATCCCCTAACCCAACCACATTTCTAAACTTAAAAATAATCAACAATATAAAACCGAAGAGACTCATTGATATACATAATTTGATATACATTACACTATTTATAGATATTTTTAAGCACCCAACCACACATTTATGCCTAAACTCAACCAGTTTTCAACAATAGAAAAGACGTAACAAGCAGATAAAGTAGTGACGATCATTTATTTATAAAGATGCACTATAATAGTATTCCAAACCATACGATGGCATTGTGCGAGTAGCAGAGTGAAACTGAAGTTTTTAATCAGTAAAAATATTCCCCCTCCGTGACACATGAGAGCAAGGTAAAATAGCTGGAGTCTCTGATGTCAAACCAGTGTCATTACACTTGAGGAATACACCTGAAATGAAACCGGTCACTTCAGCAGTGCTGGATGTCTACAGACAGATTAAATATTAAGCACTATGAATATATGTTGCTGATTTTAAATTAAATTATAATCATTCCCAGAGGTCACAATGCCAAAATTGTACCCAAACACAACTGAATGATGCAAAAATTCTGATGCCCTTCCTGTCAGTCCGTTGGTGTTAAAGTTTTAATTGCTGAAAAGAACACACTTGCCGGACGTTTTTGTTTTTGAAGCCTTGGGGAGTGAGAACGATTTGGACTAAAACACTTCAGTGTTAACATGCAAATAGTTAACGTTCAGGAAACACGTGTTCCAAAGCAGACTTCCAAAGAATGCAGACTTACATTGCAATAAAAAATGACAGTCTCATAAATATAAACATACTATTTTTGCATACCAATTTAGCTGGTAAAACAAGCTAGCAGTAACCAGACCGAGTGTAGAGGTAGAGAAGTAGTGAACTATAATCATCATAATTTTGGGTTGGCGTCTCTGAAGTTGGCATATTTTCATATCGCCACCATAACATATAGAAGAAAAGGAATTTAAGGTCAAATCAAATTCTAATCATGATTTAATCCATTTTAACCGAACCGTCAGATTTATCCCAAAGATCTTTGTCCCCATGTGCACTTGCAAACAGTAGTCTAGCTTTTATATGGCAGTTTTGGAGCAGTGGCTACTTCCTTGCAGAGCAGCCTTTCAGGTTATGTTGATATAGGACTCGTTTTACTGTGGATATAGATACATGTCTAACTGTTTCCTCCAGCATCTTCACATGGTCCTTTGTTGTTATTCTGGGATTGATTTGCACTTTTCGCACCAAACTACTGTATGGTCATCTCTAGGAGACAGAATGCATCTCCTTGCTGAGCTGTATTATGGCTGCGTGGTACCATGGTATTTGTACTTGCGTACTATTGTTTGTACAGATGAACGTGGTACCTTCAGGCATTTGGAAATTGCCCTCACGGATGAACCAGACTTTGAGGTCCACAATTTTTTTTTTGAGGTCTTATTTCTTGTGATGTCAAGCAAAGAGGCACTGAATTTGAATGTAGGACTTAAAATACATCCAGAGGTACACCACCAATTGACTCCAATTAGTCTATCAGAAGCTTAATTAGAATTGACATCATTTTCTGGAATTTTACAAGCTGCTTAAAGTCAGTGAATGTAAACTTCTGACCCACTGGACTTGTGATATAGTCAATTAACCTGTTAACCTTTGCCAGTGCGCCAGCGCACTGAAGAGTTTTTTTCCCCCACTAGTTTCATGTTTATGAATAGATTTAACGTGAAAGAACATCATTAATCTTGGCAAACTATATATCATTTTAAAGGTGTAAGCATTGATGATAGAGCTCTGTTTTTCGATGAAAAGCTTATAACGAATGTATTTCTTGCATTTATGTAAGCAGTACAGATCAAAACACACGTAATAAAAAACGGAGTACATTCCAGTAGTGTCGTAATAACGAGCCACACACGCATCCACTGCTAAAAGTTCCAGATTGGATGGAAAGGTGAGAGTCCACTGAATAACATCCCATAGAGCATTTTTAGTGTAAAGAAACAATAACGTTGTAACATTGATGGTTGTTGCTTTGTTTACATCGAGTTTCTTCAGGGTGAAGTATCATACTTGTCGGTTATGCAATAAAATTATGCATAAAAACAGACTCCCGGTAGCCGAACGTTATATGTGTGTGTTGCTTAGAGTGTAATGAACAAATTAAGACCGCACACACACACACAAATACAAAGATAGGCAATATATAGGTCAAAATATCCAAACACTGCGGTCAGTTTTTTGGCGTCATGATATGCTGATCCTATTATTTTGTCTTTACAACGAAAGCCAATGAAAGAATTGAAATTATATGACTGATAGAAAATGTAGCCAAGCAGTGCACGATTCCAACGATACCGGGAAGATTAAATTCCTCGCTGAACAAGATGTTTTTTATTTATTTGAATCAGCCACTCTCTATTGAGGAGTTAACCTGCGACGTAGGCTGTGACCACACCCCCGTCATTTGACAACAAACAAGCCATAGTAAAAAGACGGAAAACATCTGTTTTCACGTCTTACTTACTGGACGGATTATCTCATCAAATGGATCGTCAAAAGAAGTTTTTTTTCTGCTGAAGATGTTTTATTTGAGATCACTCGAAGCAGCGATGACGAAATTGAGGAGTTTGAAGACAGCGCCGAGGGTGATATGCTTGAGGACGGAAAAGATGGTCCAATTTTACATCGGTGAGTTGCTATGTAACATGCACACATTATACGTGTGTGTGTGAGAGAGAGAGAGATAGAGAGTGTGTGTGTGTTTGTTTTCCCATTTGATTTATAAGGTAAATGCATTGTGGTCTGAAAAGATAATGCTACTTTATATGTATTTATTTATTTATCTATTTATATTTGCATTTATTGGATAATTGTACAGTTGTTTAGTTGTTTCTGTCATTTTGTCCTAGCACACACACACTATATATCTATATAATGTATGTGTGCTAGGAAAAAAAAAACAGAAACAACTAAACACCTGTACAATTGTCCTATACAGTATAAATACAAATAGACTTGACATTTTTTCTGTATTTTTTCCTATCACACACACACACTTATATATATATATATATATATATATAGTGTGTTTGTAATAGGAAAATATTACAGAAATAACTAAACAACTTTACAATTGTCCAATATATACAAATAGAAATAAATAGAAATAAAGTAGCATCATCTTTTCAGACCACAATGCATTTACCTTATAAAACAAATGGCCTGTCTGATGGCTGGCCATCAGTGTGATTGTTGGTTCTATGTCTGACCATCCATATGAATGCTGTCTGTATCACTGGCCATCACCATGCTGTCTAAACGACTGCCCATCAGTTTGATTGTTGATTGAATGGCCAGCCACATAAAAACTATACAGAATTATTTACTTGACATGCGGTGCTAATTATCTTTCCATTCTTTCCCATGCAACAGCCATCAAGTTGAATCTTCAGATGAAGAGTGGCATCCAAGCACCAGCCAACCAGTAGAAAAGCGATGCAAGCTCTCAAATTCTTCAAGATCTGCACTTGCTGTTTTAGACCTGAATCGACCAGTAAAAGGGAGAGGCAAAAAGAGCAGCAGAAAAACCAAGTCCATACCCGCTGTGTCCCCAAGCACCCCTAAAGAAAAGTGGAACTGTTCAACTGACGAGGACGTTTGGCATGACCAGCACTGACTAAACAGGACTTAGCATTTTGCCAGAGACAACAGCATTTTTGAATTTTTTTCTTTGCCTTTTCTGTTGCAAAGAAATTCAGTTATTTTTTATACATTTATTTTTTTTAAATATTTCATAATATTTTACTTATATTTTTATTGTTCTGTTGTGCAAATAAATCACTTATAAAGTCTTATGGTTGTGTGGATTATTTTATAATTGAAAAAGCATGGAACAGTGTATATGATGACTAAAATAGCTTGCAGTACCCTTCATAACATTTGGTCATTAGGTTGCTTTTTGAGGTATCCAAGGAGGCTTCTTGGTACCTGGACATAGTCTTGGAAAAAATATTGCAGAAATCTCATTTTTCATAATATCTTCCTCAAATGTGAAATATAAACTGATGAGACTTGTGGCTTTCAATCAATTACCTAACTGGATTCCTCCAGGTTTGTTTTCATTTATTTTTTCATAAAATAATGAAATGTTACTTGCAGTACAAATTATCTTCAAGACACTTTAAATTCTATACATTTTTGTCTGTGTAAGTTTTTTCAACTTTTACATTTGGGTAATAAACTCCAAAGTGTCTTCTTTTTAAATATGTCTAAATTGTGCATGTAGAGCAAATTGTTTTAGTTATTTTACAATTATTTTAGTTTGGGGATGTCATTTCTGGGGATGTGCCTCGGGCAGGGGGAGGGAGAAAGGGAACTGACATAGTCTTAGAAAAAAGCTTGCAGGAACCCCATTTTTCATTATATCTTCCTCAAATTTGAAATATAAACTGATGAGACTTGTGGCTTTCAATTATTTACCTAATTGGATTCCTCCAGGTCTATTTTTATATATTTATACATGAAATAATAAAACATTTTTTGAAGTTCACATTATTTATGAGGCACTTCAACTTTTATAACTTTTTATTTGTTTGAGCATTATCAACTCTGATTGATTGTTAGTAGAGTGCCAAGTGTCTTCTTTCCAAAGACACCTTAATTGTGCCTGTGGTACACTGTTCTCAGGAGCTATATTTATTTTAATTCAGGTATGTCATTTTCAGCTGTGAGCCCCTGAATGGGGGTGCAGGTTAACAGGTTAAAAGTGAAACAATCAGTCTGTAAACAATAGTTGGAAAAAATTACTTGTGTCATGCACAAAGTAGATTACCTAAATGACCTGCCAAAACTATAGTTTGCTAATATTAAATCTGTGGAGTGGTTAAATTATTATTAATTACTTCAACCTAAGTGTATGTAAACTTCTGACTTCAACTGCACACAATATTAGGCAGGTGGTGTTAGTGTTGTGGCTGACAGTGTGTGTGTAATACATATATACACACACACACACACACAGTCTTATAGTGTGTTTCTATATATACACTTATATTTTCTATTCGCTTTATTTTTATTCTATTTTTTATTATCACTATCTTGTTGTATTGGTTGTGCTCTGGAAGCTTCTGTCACAAAGACAAATTCCTTGTATGTGTAAGCATACTTGTCAATAAAGCTTATTCTGATTAATTCTGATTTTGAGTCATCAAGTACATTTATAAAACTGTTGAACAATACCACCAAGTCCTACTCAATGTTCTATATTTAGGTGTTATCAGTGACAAGGAATTAAAGACAAAAACTTGTCCAACTGGAAATTTGTCAAATCTGTCCCATCTTAAAACTACAGTAAAATAAATATCTCTGTTAGTGCTCAAGCAGAAAGTCAGCTCTGACCAAATCCTATAGTGCTGGGGTACACTTAAAATACGCAAGAATACAAATACATTTATTTTCCTTTTAGACCTGTTTTATCAAAGCAATTAACAGGAGGATGAACAACAAGATATTTAGCTAAAATGCTGACATTATCTATTACAGAACGTAAGCGTTGACAAGACTTGCCTTTGGATGTGAAAGATCCTTACTGTTCTTCCTCTGATTTGATTTAGCAGCTTTGGGGTAAACAGACAGATTTGCTTGCCACCTAAAATGAAACACACTCTTAATTAAATACTAACATAAAATACAGGACCCAAAGCTGGGAAACACACACTCTCATTCACAAACCAATGCAAACATTTTCTTACTTCTGCTTTTTGGACATCACGTTTGTTAAAATGTATTCCAGTTGTAAAGAAAACAATAAAAACTCTGAAAGTACGAGACAACAGCCTGAACAATCCCAAAATCAACAGTTCTAAAGCTGGTGTTCCAAACACAGACCAAGTCACACACACGCACACTAATCCAAGACTCAGTTGACACCTTCTATTACAATCTTAAAGGATTAGATCAGCCTTGCTGAGATTTACTGACTTATAACACTTAAGTAGAAACAGAGGGATGAGATAGAGAGAAAGAGAAGATATTGGTTTATCTAGGGAACGAAGATCAGCTTTAGACACCGCAACCAATACTTTTTTACAGCTGGACTTCACCATTTCCAATTTTGACAATAGTCAAATTTGACAACTTCAATTGCCATAATGTTTATGCTTGTATATTCAATTTTATTTGTCCGTGTTACGCATGATGAAGTCTGCTATTGACAAAGCTGCCATACGGTGCAGCCAAGTTCACACTGCAGGTTAGAGAGTGCATTACCTACTGATGCTGTAGCTGTCTGTGTTTTCTGTTCTGATATAGTAATCTTTGTCAATGAAGCAAAGCCTCAGACAGTTCTGAAAGCCAGATTGAGCTGAAGCATCAAGAACCTCACAACACTGGGTCATATACACACTTCCCTGGGGCAACGTACCGGTCTAGAAGAAAACACATATGAATCAATGTATGAATAAATTAATGAATGAACTTTACACTTATATAGCTTTTCTGACACTACACTCAAAGTGTTTGACATAGTGAACAGGGAGTTCTTTTCAACCACCACCAGTGTGCAGCATCAACCTGGATGATGCGACTGCAACCATAGTGCGCTCACTACACACCATCTGTTGGTAGAGAGGAAAGAGCCAATGGATGGAGATTATTAGGAGGCCATGACTGATGAGGGCAAATTTGGGGGAATTGGTCCAGGACACTGGGGTTACACCCCTACTCTTTTTCATGTGTCCTGGGATTTTTAATGACCACAGAGAGTAAAGACCTTGGTTTAAAGTCTCATCCAAAAGATGAATGTCATTGCATAAAGCTGGCATGAAACTCTAAAATAGGACATGCAAGGGGTTGCTAGGTGTTCCCAGGGAGAGAAAAGTGGAAAAAATGGGGGTAGCAATTAAACAATTACCAAATTTGATATAATTGTAGCTTCAGTCTGCTTTGTTTTTTTTTCTCTCCCCAATTTGGAATGCCCAATACCCTCTGCACTCCAAATCCTCTTGGTAGCGTAGTGACTCGCCTCAATCTGGGTGGCGGAGGATGAATCTCAGTTGCCTCCGCGTCTGATATCGTCAATCTGCGCATTTTATCACGAGTGCTTGAGCGTGTTACCGCGGAGACATAGCATGTGTGGAGGCTTCACACTATTCTCCGCTGCATCCACACACAACTCACCACGTGCCCCACCAAGAGAGAGAACCACATTATAACAGCCACGAGGAGGTTACCCTATGTGACTCTACCCTCCCTAGCAACCGGGCCAATATGGTTGCTTAGGAGACCTGGCTGGAGTCACTCAGCACACCCTGGATTCGAACTTGCTACTCCAGGCCAGGGGTAGCAGTCAGCGTTTTTACTCAATGAGCTACCCAGGCCCCCTCGCTTCATTCTGCTTTTTAAAGACTACAAATACAATATAATTGAGTTGATACAGGGATTTTGTTTTCTTTCAGTTTTATACATCTAATACCAGTCTAATAGTGGGTAGTAAGAATTATATGCTGTCAACTTTAAATTTGCTATAAGCGAAATTCAAGTAGCAAATAAATGTCAGCGCTCTAAAACTTACCGTGTATTGACAACCATCAAACTGATTGTGGCCCACGGCTTATTATTTTTTTGGCAGTGGCGAAGTGTGCATAGCAACCAAAAGCATCTTCTTTGCACTAAGTGCAAATAGTATTAGATGCTATTTACACACTGGTGCAAAGAGTGGTGGATACTATTTGCACTCTAAATTAAATAGCAGTGCATTTATTGTCAATTGTGTTTATTTAGAGTTTCACAGACACCCAACACCTAAACCTAATCCTAGCCTTCCCTTAACCATAGTTTTACTACAGTAACCATAGTATTTTGTAGTAAAATCATATTAACAACCAAATTAAACATCATTATTATATTAACGCCATAGAACTGTAGTAACACCATGGTTTATTGCATTAAAACTATGGCTTCTGCCACCAAATATGGTTACTACAATATTACTATAGTAAAACCATGGTTAATTTTACATTTACATTTATGCATTTGGCAGACTTTTATCCAAAGCGACTTACAGTGCAATTATTACAGGGACAATCCCCCCGGAACAACCTGGAGTTAAGTGCCTTGCTCAAGGACACAATGGTGGTGGCTGTGGGGTTAGAACCTATGACCTTCTGCCTGTGCAGAAGGTCATAGGTTCTTAGGTCATAGGTTCTGAAGGTCATAGGTTCTGCCAGCCCTGTGCTTTAGCCACTACACCACCACCACCACTCCATTTTACCCGGATCAAATCTTTCAACTCCCGGACCGTCACCATTACCAAATCGCAGTGAGGCAACAAAACTTCATATTCATTTGTATTTATTCTCATAAGTAGAAGGCCTATTAAAAGAAATATTAAGAGTGCAGACAGAAAACAGGATGGGACATTTGGGACAAAGTGGGGAATCGAAACTAGGACCGTCCGCATGAAAAAAGCACATCAACAACGTCTTTACACAACGCGCTTTTGCAGCATGCTTAAAATCGCAGTTTGTCTATACATTCCGTGTTTCCACCAGACTATTTACACCTTGTGCAAATTTGTATTTATTTTTCATATAGACAGGCGTTATATTTAATTGCACCCATTTCACCGATATCTTTAGGGAACAGGGATATTTTCTGCTTGTCAATACATAATAAATAAAAAATACAATTTCTAGATAACATTTAAAATTATTTATTTTGGACTTTATAGTACAATTATAATTTTGTTATATGATCATCACATTTACAATTTTTTTTCCATACAGTATAAATGCGTCTTTATCATGAAAATATACAGGTGCCTTTATCCTTTATTTCAGAAGTTCATATCTGGGCATCAAAAAGTTTAGCATACCAAACACACAGGTCAAACCTCACCATCTCATCCAAAGAGAAGCGTAGAAGTCCATGCTCGTAAAGCACAAAATACCTCCTCTGCCATCTCTGTGAACGAGATGGAAAAGAAAGATAAAGGCTGGAGTATAGGACCACTGTGACATAAGGGTCTGTATCTGATTAAAATAATCTTTAGCGGTGCCAGGGTCCTCACCCGTTTCCTATGGGCAGCACTGCTGAAGTCTGTGCCCTCAGGGGCCAGGAGAAGCCACCCCACCTGAACAGGCTTAATCTGTGACAGAGAATACATAGATCTCTATTGAATTCTTATATCAAAGGAACACAGTGAGAAATGTGTCACATTTAAAGAGTGTAAATCTATTCGTACCTGATACAGATCTGCCTCGCCGAGTTTGTGTGAATCCACGGTTCTGAAGCAGTTTTGACATTTACTTTTATTGAAGATGTTGGCCTGGAAGCGGTGACACCGATTCTCTCTTGTGGAAAACATGGCGTCTAGGATTTGCAGGTGTCCCACAACGTCACAACATTGTTGGAAATCAAATTTTTAATGACTAAATAATGCTAACATTTTTGTAAAAACAATAACAAATACAAGGTAGAACTGTGGTCCGTTATGTTCATCAGCAATGAATCCTCCTGTCCTGTGGTGTTTTGAAAGCAAGGCCCTTCAGTCAATGCTGGGATAAATAATCACAAACTTTACGGAGTTTGAGTAGACGGATATCTGACAGATATACGGCTGAAAAAATTATTCATTTGGTTGCAATTTCAGCTCTTATGCCCCAAAACTCTAGCATATACACAACACTTACAGAAGCAGCGTCAATTCATGGCCTAATTAAGCGTAATTGTTGATGACTTGCTCTAAATCAGACCACCAGCTGTTTCAGAGTGCGCTAGCGAGTCTTCAGATCACAGGCTGTGTTCACAATGGAATACTAGCGTACTACTGACTGCAAACTACGCAGAACAACGGGACTAAAGGCACACCTTAAGAAAGATGTGCCTTTTTTCTGATCACAAATTGTATCAAGATAGAATATATATATATATATTCTATATTCTATATATATATATATATATATATATATATATATATATATATATATATATATATATATATATATATATATATATATATATATACACACACAGGCTGCCAAAAGTTTGGAATAATGTACATATTTTGCTATTTCGGAAGGAAATTGGTACTTTAATTCACCAAAGTGGCATTCTACTTATCGAAAAGTATAGTCAGGAACAAACAGCACCATCACTATTTGAATAAAGTCATATCGCCATAGTGATATCGTGTGAATATAGGGACAATAGTTCGGCTATAGGCAAAATTTGCTAACTTAAGCAAATGTTTTTGAGACCGCAAGATGCTTATGCAAATTAAGATAATGCTTATTCAAAATAACCTCTTCAGAAAACTTTTAACCATTTTCTGATTATTTCAATTACATTTCATAACATCTCAAGTATTCTATAAACAAATTAATCTCTGTTGTGATTGGATCTGTCAATGTGAGCCTACTTTGAAAAAAAATGGCATCATAAAATATGTTGGCTTTTTGCCCCAAATACTATCCTTTCACTTAGTAGACAGTTATTGAAATAAAACTTTTGATTTGATCACCTTTAACAAAACTAAAAATGACAAATGTATTTTGGCTAAAAATAAACACAATAATAATTTTGCAACATAAAAAAAATGATTAAATATTAGATCAAATTACCTCAAATTCAACCTTTAGACATTGCAAAATGTTTGGGTGAACTATTCCTTTAAGGAAAGCATTGTGGTAGTTTTTGTGGCTGTTTAGTGTTTTGGGAGAAAATCAAATAAAAAGTGCCTCTTACCCAGTGGGGCCTTCAGCCCCATTGTACCCTACTGTAGTATGTGAATGTAGCGCCAACCAAAACATAATAGTATGTTACATTGATGTCACATGCCCTCACTGTTGTATGTTTTCAGAGTGGTGTCCAGTTATCATCTTGGAAATAAATGTTTATTTTATTTGTTTGCTTATTTTTTTAATTAATTTACTTTTTGCATTTGAATTTAACTTTGTGAAAAGCTAAGCAAACCTTAAGTGTAATAAAAATATAAATTAAAACATAGATGTTAAATATCATAGTTTATATTGCTTCCAGTTCACTCACCATACTGAACATGGAAGTACATTTTATTGTGGGATATAGTGAGGTACAGTGTGCTCTGATTGTTTACTAGAGCTTCTTGGTTTTATACTGCACATTGGGTATTTTATGCACATATAATGCTATGTGTAGTATACATACTGCAGCCATGGACAATGACTAAACCAAATATAGGCCTATGTATCTTTTTAGAAGTCATTATCAGTTGCAATCAAATACTTCAAATACAATCATTCTATAAAAGTTGATTAAAGATCTCTGCAGTAAAAATTGTCTTTTTAAAATTGATATTGATACAATTTCAATATGAAAACCATTGTTATTTATTTTTATTAATAATGAATCTACAATACATAAAGGAATATACAGGGTTTGTTTTCTATATGTCAGGTTAAGCAGTAATGATGAAATTTATATTCTATCAGTTACATAAAAACAACAGAGATCATTATGGTTACAAGATTATGATTCATGCAACACCTGTCTGTAAAAGCAGTAACATAAATGCCTGTCTGAATGGGTGAGAGAGAACATGAGTTCAATTAAAAGTGTCCACCATCTGCTTTCAAATCAGCTTTAATCTTCTGTCTGTTCATGATGGCCTCCAACTCAGTGGCCTTCCTCACATCCTGAAACAGAGGGATGAGAACGCAGATGTGAAGAGAATCAACATGTGGCATGTTAACTGGACTAACTTTTTAGCAGTTTGAAAAAAACGGTTTGTCAAAGTTGTTTCAAGACAAGAATTCCTAACTGGGCAAATATGTGAAAATACCATTACGTCCAAGGTCATTTGTCTCTCCTTATCCTTAATAAAAGCAAAACTGGAGGTTACAGTGAGGGACTTACAATGGAAGTGCATTGGGCCAATATTTTAAGTGTTTAAAGGCACAAATGTGAAGCTTCTAATTTTAAAAACCACATTAATTCTGTTAAGACTTGTGTATTATTTGAGCAGTAAAGTGGCTTAAATTGTCATGGCAATGAAGTTGTAAAATTTGATATAATTTTACACAGAAAACGTTAGTAAGTGATTTTGTAACAATAAATCAGGTTAATGCACATATTGTTTACATCTTGTGAGGATTTCAATGTTTACAGATTGGCCCCATTAATTTCCTTTGTAAGTGCTTACTGTAACCCAGATTTTTGACATTAATTAGGATTTTTTTTTGTGGTAATCAACATATGCCACAAATGCTGTTGATTGGGGGCCTGAGTAGCTCAGCGAGTATTGATGCTGACGACTACCCCTGGAGTCTTTGGTTTGAATTCGCGGAGGACGAATCTCTGTTGCCTCCACATCTGAAACCATCAATCAGTGCATTTTATCTCTTCACTTGTTGAACGCATTACCGCGGAGATGTAGCGGGTGTGGAGACTTCACGCTATTCTCCGCAGCATCCACGCACAACTCACCACGTGCCCCACCGAGAGGGAGAACCACATTATAACGACAACGAGGAGGTTAACCAAACGTGACTCTACCTACCCTGGCAACCGGGCCAATTGGTTGCTTAGGAAACCTGACTGGAGTTACTCAGTTGGAGACAATTGTTAACCAATAAGTATAAATTGCTTAAATCTGTTCATTCCAAGGATTGGTACCTGACATACAAATGGAAAACCACCTCAGCAATCTCTATAAAATTATACAGGATAAGTCATTATTCATCAGTCACAACAACTGGGAGAGTCATTATTGAGGGCAATTCAACTCAACCACAACAGACATTACAAACTGCTTTAGAAAACATGTCAGTTCTGCTATAATTATGAATAAATATGAATCCAAAGTTCAAACATCACTGAATGAAAATGGGCTCATATTTATGCTGTAGGCTAAACAACCCCAGCAGATGAACAGACTGTTCTTTTTTTTGATTGGGGCCGTGACAGCTGAAACTGCTTAAGGGGGAAATCAGAATTTCAGGATGATGATGAAGTATAAGAAGAATTCTGTGAGAATGCTTCTGTGAGTGAGGGATTTACCTCCAGCAGGGCTTTCTGCACCATGATCTGGCTGTAGACTCTACTGCCCTCCTCGGTAGAAACAGAACGCAGCTCCTCTTTATTCAGAGAAAAGAGCTGAGCTCCTGTTAGGACACCCAGACTTCGCACAGTGCTGACACAGAGATAAAATCAAGAAGAAGAAAAAAACATTAAAGCAGTAGTTCATCCAAATATGAACATTCTGTCACCCTAATTTTATTACAAACACAACGTGATTTTTTTTTTTTTTTCCATGAAACGCAAAAGGAGATATTAGGCAGAATGTTGGCCTGTGAGTCACTATGCATCTTTTTTCCCATACATGGAAAGTGAATGATGACTGAGGCTAACATTCTACTTGTATTCTTTTTGTTCTACAGAAGAAATGAAGTCAAAGGAAACAACACGAGGGTGAGTTATGACAGAATTTAATTTATTTGGTAACTCACAAATCATTGAAGCCTTTGGCCTTGAGCCACTCCTGAACCTCAACTGGAGGAGAGTGGTAGTCCAGCGGTGTGGTTGTCTCATTTGTTTTATTAATTACCACTGGGCGTGTTGATGCTGTTCTGCCCTTGGCCAATCGCTGCACAAGTTCATCGTTCATCATTATTACTGTTAACACAAATCAATATTAGTGTTAGAATTAAAATTAGAATTGTGTATTTATAATATATGAATTGACATACATGTCATACAATTCTCAGGGGATATCATGTAAGGTATAAAGTACAGTCAACCATTATTATTGAAAAATAAATAATGTTTTTATTTTGTGAAAATGACCGATATGAACCATTTAGTTAAAATTATTTTATTATCTGAGAAGAAATAGACCATGGAGTTCTGCGAGAGACCTGGAACTTGCCTAGTCTACGTGTTTGACTGTAGAATGTATTATTTTTTCATTGATGAAAATATTCAGTGATGTGTATTTGTTTGCATACAATACTTTGGAGATAATGAGTCACCATCCCACTCTATATCCTTGATCAAAGTGCATAAGTGCTCCAGAAGCACTGTTCTTGAATCATACTTTGAATAAAAGGCCTCTGGTAAGAAGTGATGAGAAATGACACATTAATAATTAAGGAAATAATAAATACCTCTTCTGTCTCCATCTTCACTAATTGGTGGCATACTGTGGGGGCGGGGATCAAGGCGGTTTTCACTTTCGCTCGAGGAATGTGGTGCAGCGTAGGAGAACCGCCCACCTCTCGGAGGAGAGATAGGAGCTTTCTACAAAAATATTAAAGGAATAGATATTACAGTTTCATTTTATGTTAATACACTAGTTTCTGTAAAGCTGCTTTGAAACGATGTGTGTTGTGAAAAGCATTATACAAATAAAATGACTTGATTTTAACAAATTTGTGAGTGAGCATGTGTGTGCGTTATGTGTTTATATGTGTGTGTGTGTGAGAGAGAAGGATTTTACCATAGACTGATGGCGCATTACTATGTTAGAAGAGTCAACCTCTGTGTGATTGCTCGGCTCAAGGATATTATGTGGAACGAAACCAATTTGGTCGTATTCATTCCGACATTTCCACCATCGCTTAGATGACTCTAACACCTTAATTAGAGACAGAGTGAGTAAAAATTAGGAGGAATTTGCAGGTAGTTTAGAATCTGGGTGTATGTGCAACAGAAAATCAATCAACACTTTTTTGTGCATCATATAGACTAGTCGTCCCCAACTGGTTTTGCACCAGATACCAGATTTTACATTGAACATCAAGTGGTGACACAACAAAGTACTAATATTGTTTATAGTAAAACATGTGTCCTTAAAATCAAAGACTGAAATGGATAAATATTACTACGAACTGCTTCGGTCCAAATTTATCCACAAGTATTATCACAACATGCTGAATAGGCAAACGCATTATATTTAGTTCAGTACTTAGTACTCATAGTTCATGCAGTTGTACTCATATAATATAAGTAATTGGCTTTTAAATATCTCTTGAATTTTGTTTCTTGTTCTCTGTAGTCAATAATTCACCAAACAAAACAGATTTTTCTCATCACAAACTATGGCTGGGTCTGAAAACTAGAAAATGCTGCATTTGGAGGATGAAACTAAACTTTTCAAACTGTTCTGGGATCAGATTCCTTAAGAGTTCCATTCATTCAAAAACACTGTCAGTTAAGCCAAACAAATGAGTAGTCAGCAAGGCAGCAAGTCAACTGCCTACAGTTTCAGCACGTTAACACCCATTGCAAGTGAACCCATATTTAAATTAAATGTGTTCATTTAAATGACAATACTGATTATAACATGGTCTGTTCTAATACTCAATTCTGATTGGCTGGAATGCATGCAGTTCAAACCGTTGAATGCACAGGTAGTTCAGGTCAGTTTTAATCACCATGCGCAGTTTGTAACCATATCAACATAACATTACAGAGCAAGCAGAGTGAAATACAGCAAATTAAAACATTTCCTAACCACTTTCACCAGCATATAATGAAATTCAGTTATTTTGCACAGAGGGTGAGAGAAAGAAATCAGAACCTATTAAATGCATCTTTCACTGTCTGGCAAGGCAATGCGAGACGATTTATACTGTAATGTGTTTTGTATGATATGCTGCTGTGCTGAAGTGCCACCTATAGCCACTAGATTAAGTCAATCGTGCACCCTTGATGGATATCACACCAATGTCTCAGAAGTCAAAATCTGCAGGTTCCAGAGTGTTTTGAATGGTTTCCCCTTATCATAGAGTAAGTGCTACTCACACTGTCAATGCCACATTTGTAACATCAGTTTTTCCACATTAATGTCAATGACAATCAATAAAAATTATATAATACATTTTATCTGGAGTGCCAACCCATCTACATTCTGTGGATGTTATTATTTCTGGACTGTACAATTAAATTCACAGTTTTGACCAAGCATGTGGTCACACTACTTTTGATCTGTGCCTGACTTAGAATAGGAGGAGCTATAGATCTAACGACACTTAGATTAAATTAACCGGTATATTTTATTCTTCCAGTCAAAAAAATTTATTCTGGCAATTGACCATGGTATGAACGGGATAATCCACAGCTAGGTGTGTGTTAAATTATTTTAAATGCACTTTGCGGAGGTAACCACCTTCCGGTTCTTTGCCTCCATGTTGTGCATTTAAAATGGTTTAATATATACCTATCCGTTGATTATCCCTTTCTTAATGAATGGCATTATATGATGTGTCATATTGCTCCTATTGGTGTTATATTATTAATTGTGCACAAGTTATCTTATTGATTGGACCTTGTTTGTACTCACAGGTTATTTATAAGAAGACCAAATAAGATGTGAGTTGGCACACTGAGGAAGGCTTTTGGCTGAAAAGTTGCCTGCTGCTAAAGACATTTTCAGAGTGCACACATTTTCTTATTTTTTTAATATTATTTTTCCCTGCTGTTCACAGCCCTATCTGAACAGACTGCAACCTACCATTTTGAAACCACTTTTACAGACCAATCTGGGGTACAATTCAATTTCCAAATGTGTGTGTGTGTGCGAGGTACCTCCAAGTTTTCTCCTTGTAGTACTGAGAGCTCACTATTGTTCCGTGCCACAAAGTCATAACTGCAGCGGTACATCCTTTCTTCTCGAGGAGACATAGAGTCTTGCAACCTACATCATATCACATATACAATGAGACAAAGTGCCACCACAAAGGCATTATAGACATGAATAGGATGAGGGGTCAATACAAACCCTTCATATTCCTGCTGGATTGTTCCTTGTGCCTGATCCATTACATGTGGAAAGAGAAAGAAAGGAGGTGAAAGTGATTTATTTTGTGTTTGCATCTATCTCTGTGTGTTTGAGGTGATGTCTCGTACCTTTTTAAGAGCTTCATTTTTGTGCTGTGACTCTATAGGATCCATGATTTGTTGTCCATAGGCATCTAATGCCTCAGGCTTCCAACCATCCAGAAAGACAGGTATGTATTGAGGCACTTTGTCACTGAGTTGAGAGCTGACACACATACAAAAACACACAGGGGTAAAACCTCTACTTTTAAAGTGCCCATTTACTATAGTTCTAGATTGCCTCAGACTAATTTCGACTTTAATCTACTCTTAATTCATTGGTTATTGTAATGGTTTAGTTTTGTTTTCAGGATTTATGAAGGGTGAATGGAGAATGTTAAACATGCACCCAGTAACTAACTGTTATAATGCTCTTTATTTAAAAGTACACTCAGTAACTTTTTGCTTGTGTCATTGTGGACTTACAGTGACACCTAGTGGTGTGGATGCAGCATCATTCAAAATCAATAGTTTTCGGTTACAGATGCCATTGGAGATATTCACTATTTACAATCAGCCATGATTAATTTAATCCAAGAGTGAAAATGTCCAATAACAAGACGGTTACTGAGATTAAGCAAGTAGTAACCCTAACCCTAACCCTAAAATGGCAGCCCCATGAGGGTGCCCCTGCCCCATGTAGATTAATTACAGCTTTTATAAAAATACTGATATGACTAGAGTCCTCATCTCACGTGAGTGGTCTTGATTTTATACATGTTTCAAAATTACAATTAATTTCGTAAAACTTTTTTCATGGGGAAAAAAATACTTTTTTGTGCACTTTAAAGGGATAGATCACCCAAATATGAAATTTATTTAATAATTTAGTCACACTCATGTCGTTGCAAGCCCATTTGACTTTCTTTCTCCAGTGAAACACAGAAGAAAATGTTAGGCAAAATGTTAGTCTCAGTCACCAATCACTTTGCATGTATTTTCTAAACAATTAAAGTGAATGATGACTGAAGCTAATATTCTACCTAACGTCTTTTGTGTTCCACTGAAGAAAGAAAGTCATACATGTTTGGAACAACATGGAGGAAGTAAATGACAACAGAATTTTACTTTTCCCCCCATCATACTATCCCTTTAATGTTGCAATAAAGGTCATGGATCTGAGGATTGCTTTTAAGATAAAGTGTGCAAGAAATGTTCTGCATTTCTGTAAAACCAGCGGCATTAAACGGAATTGCCAATTTATTGGGCATGTTTTCTAGAATTATAATTATGTCCACTAATAGAATTGATGATTTAGATATATTACTGACTATGGCAGGTTCCAGTTAGGCCCAAGTGAGGCCCAGAGAGATTTCTCGTCCTCTTTAAGGTTCTGCTGTAGCAGTGATATCGCTCCACTGGTCAGAGCAGGACTGGAGACCGTTGCTGCCAACTCAGGACCACCTGTGGTCTTCACCATCTGGTGAACACAACATCAAACAAAATAAACCATAAGGTGCTTACAAAATTGTGGAAACTTTCTGTGTTGTCCTCTAAATTAAAGGTCAATGTTCAACCTATGTTATCAATCACAAATTTAGGTGACTGATACATTTTTAGTTGCATGTGAATGCATGTGCATCTCTGTGTGTGTGTGTTCGTGTTTGCATTTCTCTGTATGAATGCTGTATGTGTGTGCGTGTGTTTTTGTGTTTCTTGTTTTTGTGTGTACTGTGTGTAATATTCTTACCAAGTTCAAAGGGATGAAGACATGGTGCAAGAGCTCTTCTGAGGTGGGCTCTGAGATTTCTGTCTTCAGCCGGTCCTACAACAAACACATATGTTGTTCCAGCATGCAAACGGGGAGATAAAGAAATAGAAGAAACAGTGAAAGAGACAGACAGCTACAGAAAGAAAAGTCATTATATAAAAAGGCAAGATTTATGTCAAAAGTATTCACCTTACCAATAGACAAAAAGAATATTTAATCTTCTGAAAAATATCCACAAAATCTTGTTCTGATGGCGGGGCTGCCTTTTGTGTGAGAAGGTCATCTGCAAACACAGATTTGTATTTTTTTGTAATAAGTTTTTAAAGCGTTGTTTTGTTCATAGTTGTTCCATCAACAAACAAAAAAAAATCAACGCAGCAACACAAATAGAGCTGTTATACTAAATATCACGACTCATCTTGGAGGATCACCACATGTCTAATCAAATTACAGGACCAGAATAACAGTTTGAGTTTTTTTTAAAAGATATTCCTTAAGCTCTTGGCCAGGCTTGTGACGTATGGACCTATGACCAATGGCATGTTATTAAGGACATCTATCTCACCATCTGGCTCTTTCTTTTTCTTGTTGCTCTTTTTGCGACTCTTTTTCTTGCTCCGTTGTACTAGAGCGCTCCGAGCCTCTGCCGTCTGCTGCAGACGTGCCATAAAATTCTCCACATCAGCAAAACAGTGATTCACCAATTCCTGTCATAGACAGACACGTAAAATACTACAATTCTGGTCAATTAATACAGTCTAAACATATTCCATACTTCAGCCAACAGTCAATATATCATGTAATAGTCACACTTACAACTTCTCTCTCTCTGTGGATCAGGTGTGTATCTGTTTTCACTTTATATTCTCCATTTACTGCACAAAGTACAATGAAGAAGAGAGGCATATTTTATATATGTTCATACTGCATTTTGTCATGATTACGTATTGTCATATGGTAGGCCTTTATATGTACTCAAACAGACATACATTGACACACATGCGTAAACATTTACATGCATGTATATATACCTATGGGAATAGGGTTGGCAGTTTTTTCATTTGGAGGCACCACAACTTTGAGCAACTTTGAGTGTTTTCTGGGGATAACTGCAGGAGCCGCCATCTAAGAGAGTGAAAGAATGAAAAGGAAAAGGGGGATATAGATATGGTTATTGTTTTAAAATCTTTTTACAAGCACCACTGAAACATTGCCACTGTAAATATTCTAAACAAACCAGATTTGGCCCAATCAAACCAAACAGCATTAATCACCGCAACTCAAAGCAGGAGCACTGGCTGTCATCATTCAGAAAATAAAACATGATAATGGACTTCAACAAAGACTCTGCCTTTACTGCACTGTCTCACCCCAGTCTGCAGTCAGACAGCTTTACCCAGTCCTTATGTTGTATTTATTAATCAGCATTAAATATCTGAACAGTAAATTAATTTTGGAGGCCTCAGAATTGCTCACATTTGAACCTTGCATACTAAAGGCTCTTTAGAACACCATTAAGGCTTTCATTCTGTCGAAAAGCCACAGCTGGGGTCAATTCAGTTCAACTGTACACTGGTGAGTCACAATTACAAGAAGACAAACCATAGACAGAGCGGATACATGTGTATGATTCTTTTTGTTTGTATTTAGGAGAATAAATAATGTACGAGTATTTCAATTAACTTGTCATTTAATAAATAATTTCTGATCCAAATTAAGTTAACAGTCCCCAATCTAGGGTTAAGAGCCTTGCTCTTGGCCATAACAATGTTGGAGAAGGATTATGATCTGAGTATCTCTCCAGTTCCTGGGTCACCACTTTATGTGGGATTGTACCTGCAACATGTAGTTCATAGGCCCATATGAGGTTAACACCACCCAATTATCAAAGTGGATTATTAGGTGGATGATTATTTGGCAGAATATACTGTATAATATATATTTTCAATGCCTCTCTGGACAACTTGATTCTAATTGTGACACTTCACATTCATGTTGTAGTTATGCATGGTTGGCACTACATTATCCTTTACATATCTCAGGCATACATTATAATGATAAATGCCAAACACAGACTGAGAAGAAAATACCAAGAAGAGTGAGAGAATTTAATTTCATGGTTTAATAAAATAAGCCTTAGGACTCAGGCTGCCACAACCTCCTATAATCGAGACACACCTGTTAAGATTGTGAGAGAAAGAGTTTTTCTTCTTCTTTAACCATGCATTGAACCAAACAAAGTGAATGAATGGCATTTATAAATCTGGTCTTGGCAGGATTTCTTGAGAGTTTCACTCATTAGTCGTTTAAAAATTTTGGAGAAAGAGGGTTGACATTCCATAACAATTACATTGCTCAACATCAACTTCATCAGTTTCATTCAGTCACATTAATGACGATCCAATTAGCCCAAATAAAGATGTTCATAAGCTAGTTGATCCCCGGTTAAATATGTCAATTAAAGTTTTCAAGTAAGGAGTTTTTCATGAGAACATTTGCAACTAAGCAAATTTGACATGAACATTTCAAGTAAAAATCACCTCTGCTAAAAGTCTGAAATTGAACCCCATTGGAAACAGATAAACACTCACAACATCAGAAGAAACAAAATCACTCTTTTCAATCCAATGAATATTTAAAAAACTAGGGCCTTCTGCAGTACAGCTATTGCCTCTGTTAAATCAGTGCAACGAATGGAGGAGTGGCAGCATCTATGCGCAGGTTTACTAACAAAGCTGCTATTATAAGCAGAGATTTCTTCTATGTTTTGTTTTCATTCACACATTCACGTGATAGTATATTATATTTTTAAAGTACAGTCAGACACAAAATATAAGCCTTGCTTTAAAGATAACAGTGCATTAAATGTTGGTATTGGTTAACTTAGCTAAACCCTAGATGGTGAATAATTTTCGATACAGGGAAAGCAGTGATGCTTTACTGATGTGCATTACAACTGAATATAAAATAATCTAATTCACCTGTTGCCTAATTCCTAATATGAATACAATGTATCAGTGTATAAAAATGCAGTTTTCATAACATTAAAGATTTAGAGTCTTACCGTGTATCAGATGTATGCACCTCCTTCTGTCATATCTTCTGTTTACACCTAAAAGAGAAATGCGAGAACAAGAAAAACAAGCTGATCTGTTTAACTTAAAACAAACCTGGACTTCCTCTCTTCCTCCTCCTCTCTCTCTCTCTCTTTCTCTTTCTCTCCATCTCTTCTGAGTTTCAGGAAATGCAGGGCATCGAAACCTGTGTGGAATTGTGTAAATTTACTCCCTGGTGACTACATGCCTTTGACATGCCTTTGAGAAATACACAATAAACGCAACATAGCTTCTAGCAGATAAGAGTCTTTGACAGGCCTGGCCTAGATTGTGAAATAAGATAATATGAAATAAAACAAATGAAATAAGTGCACTGAGACATTTATTTATAAAAATATCTATGTTGTCACCAACACTAACAGAGCTACTCTCTTCAGCGGAAGAACTATGTCACTTGATGTTTCAGTATATTCAGGTTAGGCTTGTTTGACTAGATCTGTCATACTTCTACCTCTTCATTTTTCTCTTTCCTACTCTTTCTCTGTCACTAAAAGGTATGCATTAATGCTGTTACCTCAGTGTTTAAGCTATTTGCCCTGTACTTGTAAATGTCTTGGCTGATTTCTGTCATGCATGCTGTCATCACTCAATACTATAAGAGGGATATTATCTGCAAAGGAATAAATTGTCTTGTCTCTCTTTGTTTTGTTTAAACGTAGGCCTTAATGCGGTGGATTGTTTATTTACTGCAATGCTTGTATTACCAAATGCATTGTATTCTGCATTTTTAAAGTCAGTCATTTCTCATTGTTATTAAATTAAATTCAGCTGATTATGGTGTGCTTTTTCATCATGCAAAACTTTTAATTGATTATGTTACTCACATAAACCCAAGACAAAGCTCTCTACAGCACAGCTCGAGCTAACCTGAAGAGAGGCATCCGTGAGGCCAAAGCAGACTACAGGAGCAGGATTGAGGAACGCCTGGACAGTAATGACAGCAGGCAGGTGTGGCAGGGAGTTCAGCACCTCACCAACTACAGGGCCGACCTCGGAGCTGGTGATGGTGACACCGCTCTGACAGAGGAGTTGAACCTCTTCTTTTCCCGCTTCGAGGTGACACCACCAGGGACAGCATCACCAAACCCCGTGGTCCACAGCAGCTAAAACCTCACAGTAGAGGAGTATGAAGTGAGGCGCACACTGCGGGCCGTCAACCCGAGGAAGGCTGCGGGACCTGATGGCGTCCCGGGACGTGTGCTGACGAGCTGGCTGGAGTCTTTACAAGGATTTTCAACCTGTCTTTAACAGTCCACGGTACCACCCTGCCTAAAGTCCTCCACCATAGTCCCCCTGCTGAAAAGACCCCACATTTCCAGCCTCACATGCCAGTGCACTGACAAGTGCTTTGAAAACTAGTCAGTCACATGATGCCACGGCTGACCCACCGTTGTCACGGACCGATCCCGAGGGCCGTGACAGCACTGCATGCTGCACTGTCACACCTGGAGCAGCAGGGGAACTATGTGCGGATGCTCTTCGTGGATTACAGTTCTGCATTCAACACCATCCTCCCACACAAACTGGTGGTAAAACTGAGCGACCTGGGGCTTCCACATTCCACCTGCATGTGGATACATAGCTTCCTCTCGGGCCGCAGACAGAGGGTCAGAGTGGGCCGTCATACATCCACAGCCCTGAGCCTCAGCACTGGCTCACCCCAGGGCTGTGTACTGAGCCCCCTGCTCTACTCCCTCTACACACATGACTGTGCCCCCGTCCACCATAGCAACACCATTGTGAAGTTTGCTGATGACACCACGGTGGTGGGGCTCATCTCTGGCGGGGGATGAATCTGCCTATAGGGACGAGGTGGAGTGGCTGACAGCATGGTGCAGGGGCAACAACCTGCTCCTTAACACCACAAAGACCAAGGAGCTCATAAAAGACTACAGGAGAAAGAAAACAGACACTCCACCACTTATCATCAACGGGGACTGTGTGGAGAGGGTGGCAGACTTCCGCTTCCTGGGAGTCCACATTGGGGAGGGCCTAACCTGGAGCACCAACATCTCTGAGCTACTGAAAAAGGCCCAGCAGAGACTTTACTTCCTGAGAATACACAGGAAGAATAACATCACACAGAAACTGCTAGTGTCCTTCTATCGAGCCTCCATCAAAAGCATTCTTACATACTGCATCTGTGTATGGTACACCAGCTGCACAGTGGCTCAGAGGAAAGCGCAGCAGAGGGTCATCAACACGGCCCAAAAAATCACCGGCTGCCCTCTCCCCACACTGCAAGAACTACACAGCTCCAGTTGCATCAAAAAAGCACAGAACATTATAAAGGACTCTTCACACCCTGGACAATCTCTGTTTGAGTTGTTGCCGTCAGGTAGACGATTCAGATCAGTCAAAACAAGGATAAACAGATTCAAACACAGCTTTTATCCTACAGCAATTACCATACTCAATACTGCAAATTAATTATGAATTAATACTGTTTACAATTGACTGTAAAAAGGGATTTGCAATGATAAAATGTACTTTTATGTGGGTATGTGGGCATACTTGGGAAGTTTTTATATACAATATTTTTTATTTATTTTTTATTTTATGAATTTATGAATGATGTACTGACTGGTGAGCACTTTAAATTTCGTTGTACTGGTGACAATGACAATAAAGGATCTATCTATCTATAATCAGGCTAAAATGAGCTTTAATTTAAAAGCATAGTTCGCCCAACAGTTTAGTTGTAATTTACTCACTCACATGTGTTCCAAACATACATGCCTTTCTTTAAAACACAAAAGGAGCTGTTAGGCGAGATGTTAGGCAGAATGTTAGTGACTGACAGCCACAGTCACGATTTCCCAATCATGGCGCAGGCACGGCTTCAGCTTTATAGGTGGGACTGTGGTTGCCAAGGTCGGCCAAGCTCATGATTGGGTGAGCACCCTCATGCGTCCACAAAGCGCAATGGACTATTTGCAAAAACAAGTAGTGTTATGTAACGCATGTCATTTAAACCGTAGGCTACTCACACAAATGATAGCTGCCATCATCACGGAGCCTTTGCTATTGTGGCACATGAAGTACCTTTATTTACCAACTGCCTTTTCTATAAACCTGCAAACTTTCAACGCACGTGATGAACAGTGCACTTTTCCAAAATATAAACAAGAGGCGTGGCACAAGGTGGAGCTTAGAAGCCATGCAGAGCAATGCTTAGGGGGCGTTCATTCCGAACGCGTGAGGGTGGTAAAAATAAGAAAAGAAAAAAAGGCTAGACGCAGCGCAACGAAAAGACCAAAACCCATGTGTCTCGAGACTCGTTCGGTTCAGACACATTAGGTGTGACAAACACGCACAAATACACATTGTATGTATTTAAAAAGGCAACTGATTAGTTTAGCAAACGTTTACTTTATAAGTCGATTTGTTGGGGGGCGGCGACGGTGAAGGCCCCCAAACAACTTCACAAGAGCTCCACGTGTTCTGTAAATGTCTGTCAGGACTGGGGGAGGGTCCCGTTACCGCATAGTTAAAAAGCTTATGAGTTGTTGTCCAATGACAGAGCACCCGACGCCAGAATCTGACATGACATTTGCCTTTCGCCAAAGTTGTACGTTCGGAGCCCACCAACTTGACTTTCTCCTAAGCAGCCGACGAGTGCGATAGAAGTATTGCAGTGAGTCTTTACCACAGGATTATACTCGAACAGACCGCAGACAGGCTGCTAGTCGTCGAAGGTCAGCTGTTTTAACCAAATCTACACCAACAGGACGGTAAGAGTGGCAACACGAACACACAAGTCGAGAAACTTTGTTGCAAGAACGCATGACGATTTCTTCTCACCGAATCTCTTTCAGGAGTTTGCATAACACGAGAAAACATTATTAGTATACACTAACACTGGGTGGGTTTCCATCCTACTATATTTATGCGCATTTTGATGTTGCACATAAGAAATATTGAATGGAATCGCTTGATATGCGAATAAACTTTCTAAATTCGCTTAAAATGTAACGGGCTAGGAGGCTGCGGAATTTCTAGAGTTTTGCATTAGTTAAAATGCGCTTTAAGGTGATATAAACGGTTTATTCGTAAACCGATGACATGTTTTGACCATTCGTCCATGTGTTATGAGTGTGCCATAACTTGATGTGACTAGACCACCGAATGGTTCGACCTTGGCACACGATTCTTTGAACATATCGCTTGTCATCGTCACAACACACTGAATTCCCACAAAGAATGTCAGCAAGCATGATGCATATTGCAGGACAAATGGGAAAGCTATAGAAAATCCATTCTTGATGGCTGGGAGACAGCGGTGCACAGGATGTATCAGTTTATTATCAGGTAACAAAGGTTCATTTAGAAGTCACCAGGCTGCTACATTGACCACATTTGAGGAAGAACTAGTCAAAGCATTTTATGTTTTAATAGATTTGACAAACCATGCAAACTTTATGGCATTGAATCTTTGTAAGAAATGAAAGAGTATAACGTTTGAAGCAGGTTAAGCGATCAAGTTATTATTGGAATGAGCTAATACTTTGTTGCATGCCATACCACAGTAAATGATAAAAATGATAAGAAAATTAATTTCAACAATTCAAAGTGTGAGGGGAAGGAAGGGGCTCCAACATAAATTTTACCTAGGGCCCCTTAAAAAGGGATAGTTCACCAAAAAATTTAAATTCTATTATTTACTCAACTGGATCGTATTGGCTCAGATACTGATGTTTTTAGATGGATCAGGTATTGGTCCGATGAGCCCGATCCAAATCCGATACTGTGTGTTAGTCATGTTAACTACTGTCAAGTTAAAAAATGACATAAAAGAACTATTAAAACACAATTAAAATAGTTCATATGACTTATGCATTTTATTCAAAGCCACTTGAAGATGTGCAATAGCTCTGTGAATCACAAAAGGCTGTATAAAAGTAAATATTTAAAATGCACGTGCAGCTCCAGCACATTAGTGAATGGCGCTGCTCTGTTTACACATACTCGTGGCTATTTTTAGCCTTCATGCTTTGCGCAACATTTGAGCGCTACCTGGTACCCCTTTTGGTAGAAGAGGTTATGTATTTTTCCAGTCTCACTTATAGAACCCTGTGCTGGGGCCTCTCTCACACAGTACAACTAGACCTGGCTGCCCCAAGTCTGCATTTACTGTGGGTCGACGCATAGCCTTATGCGAGTATACACTAAATCACTGAATGATGACTATAATGGGGCTTTTTCACTGCACGGTACAACTTGACTCAACTCGACTCTGCTCATTTTTGGGGGGTTTTCCACTGTGGATAGTACCTGGTACCTTTTTTCAGTACCCCCTCGGTCGAGGTTCCAAGTGAGCCGAGCCGATACTAAATGCAACGTCAAAATCCTGCAGATCACTGATTGGTCAGTGAGAATCGTCACTACCAGCATCACTGGATTTCCAACACGTGACATCAACTCGCTAGTTTTAAAGTTAGTATCAGCGATAACAGTATCATTTGTTCACGACACTTTTGAATTGTGAAAAAAGAAATGTCTGTGTGCAAAACCCACACTGTGGTCAATAAACGAGATGCAGACGTCCACTCGTTAGTGATGAGTGAAACGATAAAGCCTCTCAGGAAGTGAATCAGCTGTTGGCCGCACACGGCTACCATCGGACCTACCAACAGTGTAGGGAAAAGTTCAAAACACTTAAAAGTGACTACAGAGCCATCAAGGAAAAGTGGAAGTGGTTCGACCAAATGGACTCTATTTAAACTGGCGAGCAATGGGATGGAGTGCTTGCTTGTAAAACAACTAGGCCAATTTAACTGTTACACTGTTACAATTTTAACTGTTAAAATCACCATGCAACAACTGCTTTATACAGCACAATGAGCTAGTAGCTAACAGCTAGCAGTTGTGTTATTGTTTGTGTCGTGTTTAAAATGATGTCATTGCAGTAGAGGCGGCGCAACTATGACGATCAGCCTATAATCCCACCTAGTGTTGTCACGGTACCAAAATTTCAGTAGTCGGTACCAATAGCAGTGAAATTTCACTGTACTCGATACCATTTTCGGTACCAAAGCAAAACACAAAAACAGGTTACTAAACAACACTCTTTTAATAACAAAGTTAACAAAACATTAGCAGCAGAACTAAGAACAAAAATATGCCATTGAGCAACACTTTAATTTAAATATATTATTTTTGAATTACCGTATAACAAAACACTTATATAAGATTTTTGAACACTTATATAATATTTGCTGCAACTTTTAATTTAAGTTTTTACCAAGTTCTAAAAAACAAATTCTAAATAAACAAGCATACAATAGAATGAATAAAAAAACATTTCCAAACTAATTTGCAAAGTGCTCTCTTATTAATAAAGCTGCATATTGCCATTTTTCTTCACGATAAGAAATGCATAGTGACATATATATATATATATAGATATTATGATGAAATAAGTCACGAGCCATCGCGTTCTAATCTAGCTGCATTAAGCTCCCCGAGGCAGAGTCTCTCTCAGCCGTGTGCAGTTTCAATCTCTCCCCCTTAGATCGGGACATTCGCGCAACTCATAGACGTGGCACCGACCACACAGAGAAATGCCAGTTTCTGAGTTTAAAGTTATTAACATGATATGCTTCTGTATTATTTGAACTTTAATAAAGTAATAACGCATAAAATTTTATTGCATTTAAGATGTAACACCGGGATGTTTCCTTTAAAGAGCTCCGCCTCCGCTTATTCCACAACGGTAGCCTACATGCTTCTGAATGTACTTTTTTTTAAAATCATTCCCTAATACTTTGGGATCTACATAATATAAACTGAAAGTTTAGAGTGCATCTGGACTGATCTGTGTAATTCTTCCTCCGTCAGGCGTGAACTTCTGCTCTCACGCGTCAATGAACGAACATTTTTCTTGTCAATTTAGTTTTTCCGACGATGTCGATAATGTTGACTAAACGTTTCAGCCCTAATGCAAATGATAATATGCTTTTAAATTCACCTGCTTTATTTGCTTGAATAAATCCAGGTGTCTGTCTTTAATGTGCTTTATTATGTTTGAAGTGTTTCCTCCTTTCGTCAGAAAATTCTGCGTAAGCAGCGTTTACAAATAGGTTTTTGCTGATCTATGATGTTTCCCTTTTCATCAGCCTCAAATACAAACCTGGCTTTTTCCACTTTTCTTTTCGACAAGATTCAGTTGAGAATCCGCAGCAACAGCAGCTTTTCTTGCCGTCATCTTTCGCTTGTGAGCGTTCGAAAGTTCCCGACTCTGCATGGGTACTGACCCGGTACTCGGTACCCCGGTACCTTCAGAAATTCTGGTATCATAAATAATTTTTTGTCTGAGTACCGACTTGGTACCGGTGGTACCGCTATTTTTGACAACACTAATCCCACACACGTTGAGGTGGCACTAAACTGCAATGGAAATGCACGCTCAGAAAAGTAATGCGAGTAGATTTGAGGCAAGTCAAACGTAACATGCAGTGGAAAAGTGCCATAAGTGTACAAGTTACTCTTACAGTATTAGTTTTGTCTAGCTAATGTTATTCAAATTAGCAAGATTTATTTGTCAGTGTCAGTTTATTAATTTGAGTTTTTTAAAGTCACATTTGATGTTTCAGTTGGTGTTTTCTAATTTCTCACCAAAATTGTGATCTTGTGATAATGTTGTCAATTGCCTTACAAGATGTTACATAAGCACAATGTAGTGCTTGTCAGTTGAGAGGGCTGGTCACCCACTGGGGAACCTTAACATTTCTCAGCCAGCAGGAAAGACAACTGTAATGGATAAAAGATGGACAAGGAGGAGGCGGGAACCGGCAGAACATGACATAAAACACAATTACATAAAATAACCGAACATAACTAACACATATATACACAAACACAGCAGGTGTGGGTGGGTCTCTCTCTCTCTCTCTCTCTCTCTCTCTCTTGTGCGCATGCATGAGTGTCTGTTGAGCGAGTGGAGCGTGGTGAGTGTGAGTGTGTTTGAAGTTTGTGTGAGTAACTTGGATTTCTAAAATCTTTCTCTCTTTTCTAAATATTGTTGTGTGAAAAGATAAGTGATAGTTTGGAGGGTTGTTTTTTGTGGGCTGTGTGCTGGCCGCTTCTTTAAAGAAGCATGGTGTTGTCAGTACCAAGTAGCCTTACTGGACGCCACAGAGTGAAAGTGGCAAACGCAGCAAGTGTGGAAGACTGTTGTTTAGCTGTGGGTGAAGTGGTTAGATATGATTGTGTGTTGTCAGCGTCAAGGATGAACAATGCAAAAGTGATTTTTCTGAATACAGTGGAAAAAGCAAATGTATTGGTAGAGAATGGTATTGTCATTGATGGTGTTTTTACCCCAGTACTGCCACTCTATTTACCAAAAAGTAACTCTGTCTAATGTTCCACCATTTATTAATGATGACATTCTTTCCAAAAATCTCTCGATATGGGAAATTGATCTCTCCGATTAAAAAAAATTCCCATGGGATGTGAATGTCTCTTTCAGACGTTTTGTTTATATGATAGTGGAAGATGATGCGGAGTTGGATGTAGCGTTTAATTTTCAAGTAGATGATTCATGTTGTTTGCGCGACAACTGAGACAATTAAGTGTTTCGGTTGTAGAAAGATAGGACATCTAATGTCCAGACAAGGAGATAAGAACCTGTCCAGACAAGGAGATAAGAAAACAAGTAAATGTGTAATATGTAACAGCCTGACTGATCAGTTTGAGGCGGGATTTTCTGAAAGTAAAAAAACTTGACTGAACAAGTTGTAGTACAGAAAGATGACTGTTGACAAATCAGTTAGAGATGAGACAAGCTGATAATTTGAGTGAGGTAGCAGAAAATGTACAGTCAAGTAGAAATAAAGAACAGGATGTACAGATTGTGGAGACACATGGAATGTTTAGCGATGAAACAGAAGTGGAGCATGCAGTGTTTAAGGTACCTTTTAAAAAGAAAAAAAAGTTATGTTTTTAGTGATCTGAAACCTCTGAAAAAGGCAGACATTGATGAAACTAGAGTGAATGATGATACAGAAAGCGACAGTGAATTATCGGATTCTAGTACAATTTTTTCCCAAAGTGAAAATTTAAATCGAAATTATGAAGTAGAAGACAAGTCTTTATTGAAAAAACAAGGTGTTGGATGGCTGAAGGGAACTTTACACACAAAGAAGTGTATCGTTTAAAGAAATTACTGAGAAAACTCAACAGAGTTAAACAATGATGGAGGTGAAAAATTATAATATGAAGAGACTTTTAGTTTTTTTCAGTTTGTTGTATGGTTTTTATTATTATTTTTCTATTTATATACTCATGAGTGAGATACGTTTTGCTTCAATAAATGTGAACGGAGCAAGAGATTTGAAGAAGAGAGCAACATTGTTTGAAGTAATTAAACAAAAAAGAGCAGATATTGTTTTTGTTCAAGAAACTCACAGTGATGAAAAAAAAAATTCCATAAATTGGTTGAGAATGGGAAGGAATATCAGTTTTAAGTCATAACGCGTCACTTAGTGGAGGAGTGGCAATTCTCTTCACCAAACATTTTAGCCCAGTTTCTTATAGTGTTGAAGAAGTTATAAGTGTAAGGCTTTTAAAAGTTAAAGCATGTTTTGAGAACATTTTGACATGACTGAGAGCAACTTCCTCTGAGTAATTCAGTAAGTTCATTCACTAAAGGATTTGTCAAACTGATTCAAAATGAGATCTCGTGAGCTGATGAATCACTTTTTTAACAGTACTCATAAGAGTAATTTATTTATCATGTTTTTTGTTGAGTACAGCCAGTGAACACAACACAATAGAAAGGAGCGCTGTTTTGGAGATATTTCCCAGTGCACGCTTTTTTTATGTCATTCAATCCAGACTGCAATCTCAAAACTTGGGTAAAAGATCCTTTCTTTAGTGACTCTAGTAGTTAAACAGTGGAGTAAAGGAAAATTTGAGCAGGAAAATAAAAAAAATACGGTTTTCATTACTAACACCTTGGTAAAAAGACACAAAATAAACTTTTTTGCCCACCAGGCAGCTTGAGTGTCTGTGAATGCCCCAATTTCACTAGCCACTTTAAAAAAAATTTACCAGCTCCTTTGATTATTCATAAAGGTATATATGAAATCACCACTTCTGAGGCTGGAGTGAATTATGACACACATGCCATTTAATTCATTTCACTGCATGTCATTTGCTTTGTTTGGTAATTAATGTATTCAACCACAAATGTTTGGAATTAAGCAATGCTGCATTCACAATGCTTGTAAATGCGAACTGCTCCGTGGAAATCAATTGAACTAAACTTAGAGCACCTCCTGAGATGCTCTGAGATCATTTGCAGTGTTCTCATTGATGACACTGTTCTTGAAGTTGCAAACTATTTTCAGATGACTAAAACAGCAGAAACAAGGAGCACCCTGCATGCGCATGCTCCATGACAATAGCTTAATTTTATTAACCAGAGGTTACATCACATATACACACAATTAGTTGAAGGGAATCAAGCAATAATATTTACCAGAAAAAAAGTTCAGTTCAGTGGGATGGAAACATTGCAACCATTATTACATCTAATATTTATCTGTTGACCTGTCCGTTGTCATTATTTCTGTGAGATAAACTTCACTGTGGGAATGTGTGGCCATGGAACCAATTACAATAAACAACATATTTACACAACACAATTTACATATCAAATGTACACATACTTACACAACACAATAATTATATACAATGTACAGTAAACAATACACACAATATAGAATACAAATACACAAAAAAAACAAAATAAAGAGTATATAAAAAAAAATATATATAGTAGTTGTATTGAGGAGAATATATTTGACAGTCCAGTGTGAGATATAAGATTAATAAAGTGCAGTGCTGATTGTTGATCGTGAGAGATCAGGAAGTTCAAAAGTCTGATTGCTTGGGGTGAAAAAGCTATCATGTAGTCGGCTGGTGCGGGTCCTGATGCTGCGATACCGCCTGCCTGATGGTAGCAGTGAGAGCAGCCCCTGACTCCGGTGGCTGGAGTCTCTGATGATCGTCCGAGCTTTTTTCACACACCGCCTGGTGTATATGTCCTGGAGGGAGGGAAGCTCACCTCCGATGATGTTCTGGCAGTTCGCACTACCCTTTACAGGGCTTTGCGGTTGTGGCCGGTGCTATTGCCGTACCAGGCGGTGATGCAGCCAGTCAGGATGCTCTCTACAGTACTGGTGTAGAACAGTGTGAGGATGTGGTGGTTCATTCCAAACTTCCTCAGCTGTCTCAGGAAGAAGAGGCGCTGGTGAGCCTTCTTCACAACGGCCTCAGTGTGGACGGACCATTTGAGTTCCTCAGTGATGTGGACACAGAGGAACTTGAAACTGCTGACTCTCTCCACCGGTGCTCCATTAATGGTGATGGGGCTGTGTTCTCTGTCTTTCTTCCTGAAGTCCATCACAAGCTCCTTGGTTTTACTGACATTGAGGGAGAGGTTGTGCTCCTGACACCAGCTTGTCAGAGTGTGCACCTCCTCTCTGTAGGCTCTTTCATCATTGTCAGTGATCAGACCTACCACCGTCGTATCGTCAGCAAACTTAATGATGGCATTGGAACTATGTGTTGCCACACAGTCATGTGTGTACTGGGAATACAGGAGTGGGCTGAGAACACAGCCCTGCGGGGCTCTATTGTTGAGGGTCAGTGATGAGGAGATGTTGCTGCCCATTCTAACCACCTGACGTCTGCCTGACAGGAAGTCCAGGATCCAGCTGCACAGCGAGCTGTTTAAGCCCAGAGCCCGGAGTTTCTCATCAAGCTTGTAGGGCACTATGGTATTGAATGCTGAGCTGTAGTCTCCAAACAGCATTCTCACATATGTGTTCATTTTTTCCAGGTGGGAGAGAGCAGTGTGTATTGTAGATGCAATGGCATCATCAGTGGAGCGGTTGTTGCGGTAGGCAAACTGGCGTGTTTGTAAACAGCGGGTCGGCATTGAGGAATTTGAAGTCCGGTTTATGGTGTGTAATTGTAGAACCAATGTCCAAAAGCATTTGTCTGTTGTATACAATAAGGCAGACAACATCCAAGACAAAAAAAACCTAAAAACTGTAAACAAAACAAACAATAAACTGCAGTGTTGTGTCGGAGCTCGCAACGTAGCAGCCATACTCGGCGCCATCTTGAGTCCAATGTTGTAATTTTGATACTAGAGTAAATGAAAAATCTGTTAATTTAATACTTACTTTAAAAGTCATTTTCGCCTGAGCTACTTTTACTTGAGTAAATTTCCATGAAGGTATCTTTACTTTTACTCAAGTATGAAAAATGGATACTTTATACAACACTGCTCCTTGGTGGGCCGGATCTGGCCCATATGTTTGACACCCCTATGTCAAGTGATTAATGAGCTCTTGCTGGCAAATGCTAATGTGCACTCCATCTCTCATATACATGTTAATGAAGCTCACACCTGTAAATCACAGCAATTGTGACACCAGCTTTAAACGTCCTCATCTTGTGCTGTCTGTTGTCAGTGAGTATGGTTTGTTGTCTATAAAGCTGCAAGTTGCCTGTTCAGCTGGATTTGCACATACTGCCAGTAAAAACATGAATTTTAACATTCCTTATTATGGTCAGGTGGCATGATTATTTGCATTAATTAACACTTTAATTCGACTGCCCTAATTAATAGTTTCCTATGACTATGCAAACCATCCAGCGTTTGTTCCTAATTTAGGGTTGAATTCTTTAAATGAGATTTTATGCAAAACTGCAAAATTAGAGATTAACAGCCTATTTAACTCAAATTTAAAAGCTCACCATTCACACATACTGTGGACTAATTGACAAAAATTGGTCAAATTTTTCAGAAACCCCCTAAATAATTTTTTTTTCAAATTATTCATAATAATATTTATAATATTGCATATTTTTTAAATGTTATGATGAGTAGAATAAAAAATATATATTTTTGGTTTGTTTTTGTCCTAATGTTTTAAGCATGTAATTCTGGTTCTGTTTTTTTTTTTCCTCTATCACCTTGCACCACAATATGCAGTTCTGAAATGTTGATGGCGCTGCAATGCATTTTAGCCCTCACAGATTTGCTCATCCATAGATATTTAGTCTAATTTTTAGTTCATGCACCACTCCCATTATTTCATTGAATATCTCAACATCTGAGTGGACTAGAAGCTATAACATTTTTGTCATCCATAGTCAATAACATATTTCTGATAATTTGTTTAGCATGCTTTTCTTGCAGGACTACATATTTTATTCTGGACATCTAAAGACCAGTTCACACTGCCCCAACAAACGCCCACAGACACCAACATTTCCAACATTCTAAAGTTGGCAGTTGTATTTAGAAAGTTGAGAAACAAAACTGTCATGCTGTCAGGCCCCTGGTGAAGATCATCTACCCTTGTGTTTTGTCGGGATCATCCAATTAACCATATGACATTTTTAGTATTCTGTTGTATGACGTAAGAAGCGAGATCGCAAATGTTAAATGTTTATAACTTACATTTGAGTTGAACACTTGTTCACGTTGTATGACCTAACAATGATCTTATCACATAACCTACCTTTTAGATGTCTTTCTCTGAGAACATGGTAGATGGCTCTACATGTTTTGGGAATAAGCTCAGTTAACCTGTTGATACACAATTCCCCCGCACGCGGTAGTGATGTCACTCTGCTTACATTTAATATATAATTTACCGTCTATAAATGTAATTAATTTTAACAAATTATACATCCTTTCAAAGGTCTAAGGGTTCAACATTGATATCCGATCTCTGTTTCACAATAGCAATGCTCCAGAAATAGCCATTTGGTTATTTGTGCCAGGAGTACAAATGAAGACATGCAATATCAAAACAGGACTTCATATCTTTATGAAAACATGATCGTCAGATGAATCCAGTTTGCACACTTGGGTCAATTGTCCATGACAAGCGTTCATTGAAAAACATCCAATAGCACTTTTTGGCCATAAAAGTGATAAATCTGAGAAATATTTATATATTCTCTATTGTTTACATGAGATCTCGCCTGAAAGATTTACACTTCATCATCGTTCTTCAACAAACTATACAATCCGAGCAGCATTCATGTAAAACTGTATATTATCTTATATATTAGAGTCTCATAAACAAAATGAGCCTGTCTCCAAAGTCTTTTTTTAAAAATGGGGCATAATTTTATTCATAATAGCAAGCAGTGCAGTCAGATTTTGTGTCGTCTTGAAAGGTGAAGCCTTAATTTTACTCTGTATGCTAACAGTGATTTTACAGAGAAAAAAGCTGCAGGAACCTCATGTTTTGTTGGATCATCTTCAAATTTGAAACATAACTTCTTTAGACTTGTGTCTTTGAGATCATTGTATTTATGGGTTGTCTTAGTACTTTTATTATTGTTTTTTTAGATTATAAAAACATGTTCAGCAAAAAATATTTTCATTTACTATAAACTTCAGCTTCTCTAACTTTAATAAATAACAACATATATTAATTCTGAAACTACAACTGTGTCCATACTCCAAAGGGACCATTTAAGTTCAGGTATGTCATTTTCATGGTCTGTGCTCAAAAAGGGGATGGGTATCAACAGGTTAAAGTTGAGCATCCAATTCGAAACAAGTAGTGCAGGATACGAAAAAATCCCCCTAAAACAATTCAATAGGTACAACATAGCTGTTAGAAATGGCAATATTTATAATTTCCACTTAAATAGCTTAATATATCTTGTTTAATTACCATAACAAATACTGTTAGTTGGTTAAATTTACATTTCAAGGGATAAAATATGAGATTATTACCAGTTGCAAGGAAACTAAGTGTAATCATTAGGCGTACACCGGGTGAAATGGCATCTCTAAAATTTGTAGTTTGCCTCTGAACTATGAATTATTGGTGTCCCCATCTGAAGTAGTTCTTCAAAACTGATTGAGGGCAAACCGAGCAAAAATTTTGAAAGCTCTGGACATCGTCTGTTTGCAGTTCTCCGCATAAATTTAAGTAAGCCCCATCTCTAACATTACTCACAACGTCTTTAGTTTCAGGTGAAGAACGACACGTAAAGACATAAGTAAAAGTAAAATTTGGATTGTGGTAAAAGGATATTCCAATTTTTTAGCCACTCTGACTCTCTGTAACTAAGTCTGTTGGTGTCTGCTGGTGCAGTGTGAACATAACCGTTATGTTTCCAACATTCTAGATCCAACGGCTGACTTAAGAATGTTGGTGATTGTCGCGTTGGTCTGTGTCTGTCGGTGCAGTGTGAACTGGCCTTTTGCATGTCATTGTTCACCTTTGAATATGACTGTCAAGGAAGAGGTTGCGAATGAAGCCAAACATGTGCGGTTTAATATATAAATATTATGTTCAATTGATTAAACATGTTCA
Source organism: Xyrauchen texanus (assembly GCF_025860055.1). NCBI lineage: Eukaryota > Metazoa > Chordata > Actinopteri > Cypriniformes > Catostomidae > Xyrauchen > Xyrauchen texanus. Next base: position 32,235,580 of record NC_068283.1, on the reverse strand, counting down.
GCATGTAGATACATTAGGTTATAACCTATTAAACACAACTAAATTTTAAATACATTTTGTGTTTGCTGGGAACTTTCTGAAAGTTAAGACCGCATAATATTGATGAAAGGCCTAATATTATCAGAAGAGCTGCGGCCCTGAATAAACCCCACCTGATGTATAAGAGATGTCATAACTTTACTTAATCGGTTTGCCAGAATTTTTGACAATATTTTTATGTCTAGCTGGATCAGGGAAATCGGACGTTAACTTTTACACTCACTTTGTCCTTTTTAAGAATCAGAATGATCCAGTCTTGCGTCATGGTTGGCGGAAGCTTTCCATTCTTTAATGATTCCGTATAAACTTATAACAAAATGGAGCCCTTTCTTTAGCATTAGATCTAAAAAATTCAGCAACAAAACCATCTGGCCCCGGTGCCTTCCACAACAAAATTGTATTATATCTGTATTTCAATCGGAGCCGGGACTCTGTGAGCTGCTCAATTTGGTTGCTTAGGAGACCTAGCTGGAGTCATTCAGCACACCCTGGATTTGAACTCGTGACTCCAGGGGTGGTAGTCAGCGTCAATACTCACTGAGCATAAACCTGGAATTCTTAAACTGTGTCATTCTATACTGTATATCATTTACATTTACATTTATGCATTTGGCAGATGCTTTTATCCAAAGCGACTTACAGTGCACTTATTACAGGGACAATCCTCCCGGAGCAACCTGGATTAAGTGTCTTGCTCAAGGACATATTGGTGGTGGCTGTGGGGATCGAATCAGCGACCTTCTGATTACCAGTTATGTGCTGTAGTCCACTACGCCACCACCACACCATATCATGATGTTGTTGATCACGGTCTTAATCAGCACTCTTACAAAATAGTGACATTTTACTTGTTACTATTTATTTTTCCATCACATTGCCCTGTTTTGCCAACCTTGCATTTCATATGCATACTACATTCTAAATTAGTAGAGAGAGAGGAAAGAAGTATTGATGAGACAAAATGTTTGCATTCTGTCAAATAATTTTGCTAAATTTGCGTTTTCACTGCAGACTTCTGCTAGTTCTCGTTGTGCATTCCAGCATTATTCCAGCTATTGCGAGTCTTAACTCATTCAACAAGAAAAGAAATCATGTGCAATAAAAAGTGTACGCCTAAGCCCTAAAGAAAAGTGTAATATGTAGGCTAAGCACAAAGCATAAGACTCAATTTATGAATGTGTTAAAATTACATGAAATTTAGTGGTCTAATTGGAATGGAATGGTTTGGTGCACATTGTCACACAAAAGTTGCCACTTTTCTATAGTTTTGTAAAAGTCATGCCCAGCAGTTGACAAAATATAGTCAAACAAAATGTTAGATTTGTCAATTTGTGAATTGCATATTATTATTATTATTAATATTATTAATATTGTTGTTGTTGTGATGGAAGTGTTTCCTCTCCTTAAGCCTAAAAATGGCTTAATATCATGGGAAGTCATGTTGAGTCTATTATTAAATCTATTGACTCTTTTTGCACAGTAAAGGGTAATAAGGTTTGTTTAGGTTAAGAACAACTCGGGGTGATTTCCTTTCAGAAGTGACCATCCCTATGCTCTATTCCCGTCTATAAGACTTTACCATGAAAGTGCTTTGGAGAGCTGAAAAGTGTGGAGACCAAAGATAATGGCGGTTTGGAACTTAAAGTCTTTGGAGTCTTAAAGTTATTTTTATTTGAGTTTTTGTGTGGAATAACCCTGTAGCTTGGCAACCTTCATTGTTCTCCATTTGAAGTGCCCTGTGGAGGCATTTATTTTCAGTAGTATGAAGTCCCCCTCAAGTTCACAGAAGTGTCTTGGCAAACCACAGATGTAATTCATCACATTAACTATGCACATGTTCAAAACATACTATATTTCTTTAAAATAAAACGCCACTTGGTTTGATATTTTGTTATTTTATGTAAAAATATTCATGAAGATTTAAGGGTGTGTTAAGTGTCCAAATAATACATGTTGGATCCACTACTACATACAATATATTCTAACCTAAAATCTTGATGTTGAATTGAAACAAAAAGTTCATTAGCAAAATATAAGACACATAATCAATTTCCTATACACTACATTGTATAGGAACATTTCTATCTCTAACAACTCTGTCACTCTCTTTCTACACTCAGTGTGCACATTATTCAATATAATCTAACCTTAAAGTGAGAAGCAGAAATGTGATAGCTGGATGGAAAGAAGGAGATGTTGTAATGGACTTTACTGTTTGACCTTCGTAATCATCTTATATAAAGCTATGTCCTCTCCAGGGAAGTGTCTGAGGAAAACGAGAGAAGAAAATGAAGTTAAGTAAGATACATTAACATAAATAAAGGGTAAGCCGTTCCCTGTGGTTTTCTGCGAAACTGGTGCACTTGTCCAAGAAGGTTTCTTCACTGTAAGTTGCAGTGGAAAATTTTTACACAATGTGCTGCACCTCCATAGTTACCTCAGAATGCTGTATTGTTAAACGCAGATGCTTTTCCCTTGTTTGACACTCTTTAAGACCTACTGTTTACACTCGATAGTAACAGAGATGTTCCAGCCATACGGCACCTCCAAATAATTGCATATGGCACAGCCTATTTTTGTGTGTATAATTTTGTGCTTTTTAAATCTGTTGATTTGTAAATAAATAAGATTTATTGTTTTTATTAGGGGCAATGACACGATCCTCACTTTTTTTGTCCGTATTATAAGTTATTAATAAAATACATAAAAATGTATCACACAAAACAGTTACTTGAATATACCTCCGCTATGATGACTATGTTTTAAGTTACGGAGTTCAAAGTCATTTTGATATTTTTTTTCTGGAGCTTAAAGTAAAAACCGTTCACAAAAAACTGATGGAATTCATGAAAAAAGAAATGTTGCCATGCGTTTGCAAAATAATCTATTGTTAGATTATAATAAACAGTGGAACAATTTTATTTTAAAATATAATTGATATTTCAAAAACCCTTTTCCATCTTATCGTACTCATTTGAGGTAACCAACATGTAGGTTGCTATTTTGTTGTCTTGTGCTTTTTGTTGACTCAAAAGCTTAAATTATTTTTATATTATTATATATATTTTTTTCTTTTCTTTTTTCAAAAATATGTGAAACCAAATTTGACACAAAGATTATATTTCTGCCTACTTGACACAAGTTTTAAATTACATTAATTAAAAAGATTTGTCATTTTATCTCCTCAGAAAGCCTTATTTGTCAATGACCCCATTATTATTATTATTATTAGTAGTAGTAGTAGTAGTAGTAGTAGTTTTATCATCATTATTATGGCACATAGCTAAGAACCAGAAAGGAATGTTACAGAGATGAATGAAATACATGGGGATCTGTGCTGGAAGTTAATCTCCATTCAGTGACAAATATTGTGTCCTCTCTAGATGGAGAAATCGCCATTGCCCAGTGAGGAGAATGGGTGTGTACTGGCTGAGGGCCATTCAGAGGTGGCTCTGGTATCAGAAGATGATGGAGGACCTGGGGGTGCTGATGGGGAGGTGGTCGACCGGCCTGCGTGGGACAGCAAGCTGCAGTATGTTCTTGCTCAAGTGGGCTTCAGCGTTGGCCTGGGCAATGTTTGGAGGTTCCCCTACCTCTGCCACCAAAATGGAGGAGGTATGTTTGATTGTTTGAGCCTCCATGATATATGTGTTTGTAATATACTTTTTAAAATCTTAATTATGTCATGTGATGTAAACTGCGAGCTCTGCGCACTTCTAGTTTTTAATTATTTTCATGTTATAATCCAGTGAGATTCGATACACCCACTACATATTTGTTCTTTGAGGTGAAGTCAAAAAAGGCTCTGGAGAGACACTTATGTGTTCAAGCTGAAACCTCTGACGGGCTTGTGGACCAGGGACTCAAGTTGAAGTGTGCAGGGGGAGAAATCCAGCGTCAACTGTCTAACATGTCTGTGATGCTGACGAAGGTTGTTGCTGACTTGAAAGATCTCGCTGTAATAAGTCGATTGATTATGGCGACGGAAACAAAAATGGCAGATGTTGAGAAACGGATCGATTATCTGGAGTCATCGGAGAGGGAATTATCCGCCAATCTGCACGCTACCAAAATAAATGTGGAAAACATTTTGGAAAAACTGGAAGATTTGGCAAATAGGAGCCGACTAAAGAAGGCAGAGATATTCTTCCTAGACAAGCTCTTCCCGAGTCTGCTCGACATAACATGCCATAAGATGGAAATCGAGCAAGCTTACAGAACCCGGGTCGCAGATCTGCTGAGGGGGACAGACCCCAATCAATTCTGGACAAATTTCTGAGATCATCCGATAAAGATCTTGTGTTGCACGAGGCGAGGAACAAAGGAAATCTTTCTTAGTAGAATCACAATATTTTCTTGTTCCTGGACTTTGCGAATTTCGACAAGAGAGAAATGCGATCGATTCAAGGAATATAAGAAACTCTTACATCAATGGAACATCGCTTTTGCACTGATGTTTCCAGACAAACTGAGAATAGAAATTTGTAAAAAATTGGGTTCTGACAAGTGATTGGCAGACAAGTTATTTTAGGGGTTGGAAGTCAAACTGAGCGCCATCATTTACATAGTGGTGTGTGGAGATGGGGAGGCTTTTGAAGAAGTGGTATCTAGAAGATTGGGTAATTTGGACTTGTTTGTGGGAAAGGGAGGCAAATATCTGGCATTTTTGGAGGGCTCTCAGGGAGGGACAGTGGAGAGAGGGGTGTAGATGTTATGTGTGTGATTTATTATATTTTATTTATTTTATTTTTAGGGTCCAAGCCTTGAAAAGGCAAGGCCCTATTGTTTTCGTTAGAATATTATTTTTCTTACGACTATTCGGGCACTTTTGGGGCTCTTAACGTGCTCTAAAACTCTTGAAACTTTGCACAAGGGTCAGAACCCGCGGCCATTAGGGCCGGGCTGAAGCTGGTACCGGGGAGTGGCAGGGGGGCTCGACGGCGCCCCCTGGAACGGGATCCGAAAACTTGGTTCATAAATCAAACACGCTTGCATGTAATAATATGAAACTTGGTACACATATAGATCTCATAGTTTCATATATCCTTCATACTTTTACTTTTTACCCCAGCCCAACAGGAAATCGTCTATTTAGGGTTGTTTGGAAAACGCATGCAATGGAATTTGAAATACTCCTCCTAGAGAATTCCACCAATCGCCATGAAACTCGGTCAGCATGAAGTCAAGACATTGAGGATGAAAAATTGCCGGCGGATTTTTGATATCGCGAACGGTTTGGCCGTGGCGAGGAAACAAAATGATGGCGCGAAAAGAGAAACAGGAAGTGTGTTATAACTTCTGCATACATTAATAGATCTTGATGAAACTTCAGCAGTGTGTTCGCTGTAACAGGCCGATCGCATGGATGTGACTATTGTGAGTCAGAGTTATAGCGCCACCAACTGGCAGAAGGAAGTGTGTCACTTTCAAAATGCTTTGAAATCATCCTCTTATTTTTACCCGATTTACTTAAAACTTTTGGTGTGTAATGTAAACACACGGCAGATGTAGACATGTGAAAGGATTATTGATATCTTGGATACTGTTGCCGCGGCAATGCTTCAAACTCGAATATTCTTTTTTGATGCTTTTGAGACTCTTAGCATTCTTGAAATTGCATGAAACTCGACAGACACATCACATTTATTAGCCAGTAGACATGTGCAAAGTTTCAGAAACGGGCGTGGTGCAGGGGCTTAGTAGCGCCACCTTTTGACAAAAGTGAGGGGGTTGGTTTTACACTTTGACCCACAGTCACAAAACTCAGTAATTATATTGTTCTCATCGAGCCGGACAACTTTCTAATTTACAGTCATTAGCTCAGACCAACAGAAAGTCAGATATTTTGGTTTGAATGTGGATGTTTTGGAGAATTTTCTCTGCCTCTCCCACTGACCCTACGTCTCTCTGTGTCTGGGGGGAGGGGGATGATTTGGCTGTTGAGTGAGAATGCTTTTATTTTTGTTTTTCAAGGTTTTGGGGCTTTTAACGTGCTCTAAAACTCTTGAAACTTTGCACACGGGTCAGAACCCGCGGCCATCAGGGCCGGGCCGAAGATGGTACCCGGGCGTGGCAGGGGGGCTCGACAGCACCCCCTGGAATGGGATTCGAACACTTGTCCATATATCAAACATGCTTGCATGTAATAATATGAAACTCGGTACACTTGTAGATCTCATCGGGCCGAACAACTTTCGTGCTCTAAGTTTTACGCCAGCCCAACAGGAAGTCGGCTATTATGGGTTGTTTGGAAACACATGCTCTGGAATTATATATATTCCTCCTAGAGAATGAATCCAATCACCACCAAACTCGGTTGGCATGAAGTCAAGACACTGAGGATGCTACATTCCGGACGGATTATTGATATCTCGAACGGTTTGGCCGTGGCGAGGAAATTGATTTAGGACTAAAAAAGGACACATAAAGTGTGTTATAACTTAGTTAGTTCTATCTACAGTTACAAAACTCGGCGTGTATATTGTTCTCGTGAAGCCGAACAACTTTCTAATTTACAGTCATTAGCTCCGACCAACAGAAAGTCAGATATTGTGGTTTGAATGTGGATTTCTTGGAATTTTTCTCTCTCTGACAGACAGAGTGCCCCCTCCCGTTCTGTGTTTTTTCTCTCTGACAGACATAGTGGCCCTGCCATTCTGTCTGTGTGTGTGTGTGTGTGTGTGTGTGTGGGGAGGGGAGGGGGAGGGAATTTCTCTGTTGGAACTTTGAAGCTCCAAATCGCCCTGAACATAGACATCCCAAGTCATTGAAAAGTACAAATGGTATTATTTAAAGTTTTTTTTATTTCTCTCTTACGTTGTAAAATGCCACGTTTTTGAATAGCATGTAAAATGTAAAAATAATCACTCAATCTCCATTTTTTTCTCTGATCTGTTGCTATTTTAATGATTTAAAAATCAAAGCACTGACCATTTAAAGTGTGAGCTCGTACATTTTGAAATAGTTATAAACAGTCACAGCAATGCAGTGTTATTATGTGCCTAGATAGTCTTTCAAATAAAATGAGTTTACCCCAAAAATATATTTCTCTCATCATTTACTCACCCTCAGGCACGTGCACACATAGACATCAAAGTGGGCTTGAGCACCTGCCCTTTTTCTTCCTCGAGAGAAAGTGCCCTTTTTTCTGGGGTGTTTATTTTTTTAATAAATAAATTAATATATATATTCCTGTTTGCGCACAGCTTCCTGTCAAACAAATATATTTATTAAATAAAAAATCAAAACATCAGGTCGGTAGATGAGATTTTGTCGATGCCCGCCCTCCCTCCCGCCCTCCCTCTACGTGCGTGTACAGTGCCTCGACTATACAGCTAATTAGCCAAAAGCAAATATAGTTAACTTGTGTCTTGCTAACATTCATGACTCATGAGCTACTAGCTAATGTAATAGGTTAGCTAAAGTCTAGCTAAGGCAATATATCATGGCCATACAGGCCAATATATACTGTACTTATTGGAGACATTACAGGTGAATACAGTCAAATTTGTGTGATGTACTTAACATAATGATAAATAATCTTAAGATATTATATCGTATGCTATGTATTGTGAATACACCCATGTTAAACATAAAAATGTACTTCCATTGCATATCATAGGAACACATAAGCGTAAATTATAATTACATTGATAAACCTGTACAAAGACCTCCAGATAAATACTGGCCTTCTGGATTAACACATTTAAGTGCTGCAAAAGATATTGACCTATGACATCCTATGACATAAAAAATTATTCTTCATTTGAATTATCTCATAGATGTGACTATTGTGGTTCACGGTAATAGGCCCTGTCCCAAATGGCACACTTCATATGAATTTTCAGTCTTGTGTACTTATTTCATGTGTCCATTAACTCCATGAGACCGTAGGGTGTCTCATTTTTCATTTTAGGTATCGGAAGGGTGCTCACGCATACTTTGTGTTCGATATGTGCCCTCAATGCGCACTTTTGCAGTGCAAGCTCTACAGCACACATCTTCTCGACAGTCAAAGCGAGGTTACGTTATTGCCCATCGTGCACAGCAAGCCTAAAGGCACAGGGGGTGGCGGTGCCACCGGCTTGGGCCTGCCATCGCTGCTCGCAGCTATATTTTATGTTTGTTTTTGTGTGTGTGTATATAATCATGTTTATTATTAACCTTAATTACACTCTTTATCTCTCTCTGTAGGTGCATTTATGGTATTGTATGTGATGCTGTTGCTCATTATTGGGGTTCCTCTGTTCTTTATGGAGTTGGCCGCTGGGCAGAGCATCCGTCAGGGCAGCATCGGGGTCTGGAAGCACATCTCACCCCGCCTTGTAGGCATCGGCTACTCTAGCTGCATGGTAAAACACACACCTACATACCTTCATTGAAACTCATGCTCTTATACTATGTGAGCATGATGTATGAATTCATATGTAATTATGTTGTAGACATGCAGGCATTGTAGGTATAGAAAAGAGTTAGATACAAAGAAAGCATATAAAAGACAAGAAAGAGGCTGGATTCACCAAGTACAGTTGGACCAAAAAAATATTTTTTAAGTGTGTAATTACCTTTAATAGTAGGCTACATACATACACTATACTAGGAATAAGTCATACTTTCGATGAGACAATTTGATCTTCATCCCAGTCTAGTGAAAGAGTAGAAAGCAAATAGGATTTAGCTATAATAGTGCTTTTAGAGTAAGGGTTGTATGTATCTATAACATACAGTAAGACTAAAAGACAATTTATTTATAAGTTGTCTTATAATTGCATGCTTTTAAATGCAGTATGTGGTCTTTTTATTCATAATAAGCCAATTCCAGATAACTTATGTCAGTTCCAAAGGTTCATACAAACATGAAAAGAGGATACCAAAGAATTGAGACATGCTTCACCTCACTATTCATTCAGTTAATTAATTTCGGTGAGAATTAAAGGGATAGTTAACCCTAATATGAAAATGTCTAATCTTTTACTCAACCTCAAGCCATCCCAGATGTGTAACTGTCTTTGTTCTTCTGAACACAAACAGAGATATTTAGAAGAATATCTCAGCTGTAGGTCCATACAATGCAAGTGAATGGGTAACAACATTTTGATGCTCCAAAATGCACATAAAGGCTGCATAAAAGTTATCCATAAGACTCCAGTAGTTATATCTATATCTTCAGAAGTGATATGGTAGTTGCAGGTGAGAAACCGATCAATATTTAAGCCCTTTTTTTTACTATAAATTGAGGTGGCGATATGCAAAAAGAATGTGCATCATCAAAAAGAAAAGAATGTGAAAGTAAAAGTCTTAAAAAAAGACTTAAATGTTGTTCCGTTTCTCACCCACACCTATCATATCACTTCTTAAGACTTATTTAACAACTGGAGTTTTATGGATTACTTTTATGCTGCCTATATTTGCTTTTGGAGCTTCGAAATGTTAGTACCCATTCACTTGCATTGTGAGGACCTACAGAGCTGAGATATTCTTCAAAAAAGTCTTCTTAAAAAGGTATTCTTCCAAAAACCAAAACAAATACAAAAAGATTTTGTGATTGAGACAGCCGAGATTGATATTGCCGACTCCCTGATCAGTGCCCTGACTACTGAAGGGAGCTGATTGAGACACACCCAAGTTCACGTTAACAAAATGCAAGGTGTGAACCCTTTGCAAAGCCAATGAATGTACCAGCATGATGCATTCACAAAGCTAGATGCCATCCTACAAATAAACCATAAGTTATGCTATGAACCAAAGATAGTTGAAGCATGCCAAAAAAACACCCAGAACAACACTTGAATGAATTTACTGCCTGTCTGATAGCACCGATAGAGCTATAAAGCTCTGCACGATAGTAACTATATAACAGAAGGTAAATACAAAATGATTGTAGGCTTTCGGGGAAACTGTTACCTAAGTGCAGTCAGACACAAGCCATTGAATAGTACCGTGAAGCACAGGGTATTGCCAACACTAACAGTCAATATAAAATAATTACACTCAGATAATGGAAAATAGTGCACTGTCACAGCTTGAGAGGGCGAATCATCGCTACTCAGATAAACTGTGCTGGACAGCGTGGAGAAGACGACAACCTATCATATAGCGACAAAGCGAAAGAGGCTGGGCACGACGTGACTTTGTTGTTATAGTTTCTCAACATATCTGGCTGGCACTGCGATTATCCACTAGTGCTTAGCACTGCCTCTGGCAGTCAGGAGGAATGAAACAGAACAAAATTAGAATTTTAACAGAAAAGTATTCTACATGGTGTTGGGTTTGTCCTGAGACTATAGCACAGGACCTGCTTTAGTTTACTGATGTGAGAGGTGTTTGAAATGTTTTTATTCACACGTACATGGTTTTATTCAGACACACATGATGACATATGTTTAGCTCTGTGTTTGTACTTGCTTCATCCGTATAAGTGTATAGATGTGCATGTAAAGGAAATAGAGAATGTCCTGTGTGCATTTGTATTTTGTGATATTGTAATGTGCATCATTAATTAAATCAGAGTGGCAACATTTGTTCTAACGCTGGCAGCCAATCTTTCACAATATGTGTGCTGTGTGTACATTTGTACATGCCCTTGAATAATGGAAATCTAGTAGTTATTGACCCTGGCTATGGTACGACTATCTCTTTGGTTGTAAATCATACGTTATTACCAACATAAAGCAAGCATCTGACCAAAGCTTAATCTATGCAAACGTCTATCTCACACACGCACACTTTTTTCCCTACAGGTTTGCTTCTTCGTGGCCTTGTACTATAATGTGATCATTGCCTGGTCTCTGTTCTATATGGGGAATTCATTTCAATATCCATTGCCATGGGAAAAGTGCCCTGTATTTGTGATCACAAACCAGACAGGTGTAAAATTCACACTTCAGTACACACATTTACCCACAATCCCTGCACATTGCTTGTCAGTGATATCTAAGGTTTATATTATACAGCAGAGTTATAACTAATCTCTTCTGCCTGTCTTAGTAAAAGAATGTGCGGCAAGCTCTCCTACCTCATATTTCTGGTTCAGGAAGGCTCTGGACATTTCAGACTCCATAGATGAGTCAGGAGAATTGAACCCCATCATGACTGGTTGCCTCCTGGCTGCCTGGGCCATAGTGTGTCTTGCAATGATCAAAGGCATCAAGTCTTCTGCCAGGGTAAACCACACACATGCACATTCTCTCTCACACGTTTACATAGCTATCTACATAGGGACATACTATAGACTTCTATTGTTTTATATAAATCTAATTAGAGTTATAGACTAACCCAAACCATAACTGTAAAAAGTAACTTTTAGCATTTAAAAAAAAAAAACACACAAAAAATATGCTTTTTTGCTTTATTTGTAAATAGTTTTTCCCGGATGTCCTCACAGGGAGGTTTTGTCAGATATAGCTAACTTCTGGGGAAAATGTAATCTTCAAACTACTGCGAAACACGCTTTTTATGTGTACAGGTCAACTTGCCTTCACGAAACCCAAATCTCTTTCATTTTTGGCATAAATGTGCAATGGTTTTGAATAGTAATCTAAAGCCGAACTGACAAAAATGAAAAGAATAAATTGAATTCATGAAATACATGAATATAGTAATAAATTATTTTGACCTATCTGTTCTTTTTTCCAGGTGATGTATTTCTCCTCTGTGTTTCCTTATGCTGTGCTGATCTGTTTTCTCATCAGAGGACTCATGTTGGATGGTGCCATAGATGGCATCAAATATATGTTTTATCCTAAGGTGACAACAAAAGCTCACACTCTTCCCCTTAAGTGCAGAAATATATATTTTAGTCATAGAAAGAGAATTGTGCATCCTTTTATCCTTTAAAACATCCCTCAACATTGCAGTTAAACTATTTAAAAAATGTATCTCTCTCTCTGTTAGTTGGAGATTTGGAGAGAAGTGCAGGTGTGGCGCCAGGCTGCCACACAGGTGTTCTTCGCACTGGGTCTGGGTTATGGCTCTGTGATCGCTTACTCATCCTACAACCCTGTGCATAACAACTGCCACCGTGATGCCATCATGGTCTCTGGCATCAACTTCATGACCTCGGCGTTGGCCTCCCTTGTTGTCTTTGTGGTCCTTGGTTTTAGAGCCAAGAATGTTGCCCTGAACTGTGTTGTAACGTGAGTTAATTTGCATTTTTCGCACAAAGTACAGTTTTATTTCATTTCTAACCCTCATTACATCTATGGAATGGTTTAAGTCTGGTCTGTAGGAAGTCATGTGAACAGTGATGTTGTAATCCTGCAATTTTGCACTTTCTATCTTGGTTGAACAATTGATGTTGCCATGGAAGATTTTTAACAGTTCATCATCTCACTGTTCATCCTCATTTTTTTTAATTCCCTCAAACTGACTACAAAAGCAAGCACCAGAAGATACCTTGCTACTACCTTGTTTTTTTGGACATTCTAACATGGTATTTTTAGAGATGTGTGGTATGGTTTTACCTGTTTTGTACATATACTGTACCATGGTATGTTTGAAGTATCTTGGAGGACCATATAAATACCATAGTAGATGAATATGGTAATCATTTAGTACCATTGTTGTATATATAAAAGTGCCATGGTATTACCATCTGATACTATCACTGTTCCATGGTACCACCACACTACTTTTATAGGGGGAACTACATTACCATAATGTTAAATGACGATGTTCAAACATGAAACTCTAAATGGCACAACCTGAGAGGTTCTTCATACTTGTTATCTGTTAGCCAATCAGCTCGGTCACATGTGAAACATCAAGCCAATCAGCTCACATGGTGCAAGCCCTTTGATGTGTAATCGGGTTGTCAATCAACTTGAGTATTCTCTTTGCCTAACATTTAAATTTGCTCAGTTTGCAAGAAAGCCGATTTCACTGCAGAGTGATGTGAGAGTTTTCTCTGAAACCCTCCACCTCCCCAGCACCACTCATCTAGATCTACCACATGGGGATTATGTGTATGTCTAATTGTGCAGCAGCATGTCATACATGCTTAATGCAGCATGTCTTGTGTTTCTCTAATTGAGCAGCAGCAGCCGCATGCCCACATGCTTGACTGATTTTTGTCTTTGTTTGTTCTAGCAGTAGCTAGAAGTCTTCGTACTTGCTCTACATAACAGCATCTTTAACAGATCTCATCTGCAAAGACCTATCAATATGTCATACCCATTAACCTGCTTAAACTTTCAGAGAGTTGTCATGACTGAAACAGTTAATTTTGAATCAGTTATGATGAAAAGGTTTCCCTGTTAGTGTACATTAATCTCTATTAAATGTATATTGTATTTGGCTATTTCTTAGTATTGGTATTACAGGAATGTTAATGTTGCTTTGCAGTAATGTGGCCAAGATGGCAGGAATGGCAACAACAGGTTCATCACAGCATTGGTGGCCATGGTTCAACATGTCTGACCCCAAATCAGTGGGTCTGCAGGAATACAGAGAATGGTACAGCCACTATGGAACTCTGCTGGGGTCAAACATTACAGACTGTGACGTGGAAAGAGAAATGAGCAAGGTAGGGTTATTCACAGTGCATCCGGAAAGTATTCACAGCGCTTCACTTTTTCCAAATTTAGTTGTGTTACAGCCTTATTCCAAAATGGATTAAATTCATAATTTTCCTCAAAATTCTACAAACACTACCCCATAATGACAACATGAAAGAAGTTTGTTTGAAATCTTTGCAAATTTATTAAAAATAGCCTTTGCCATGACACTCAAAATTGTGCTCAGGTGCATCCTGTTTCCACTGATCACCCTTGAGATGTTTCTACAACTTGATTGGAGTCCACCTGTGGTAAATTCAGTTGATTGGACATGATTTGGAAAGGCACACACCTGTCTATATAAGGTCCCAAAGTTAACAGTGCATGTCAGAGCACAAACCGAGCCATGAAGTCCAAGGAATTGTCTGTAGACCTCCGAGACAGGATTGTATCAAGACACAGATCCGGGGAAGGGTACAGAAAAATTTTCCCAATGAGCACAGTGACCTCCATCATCTGTAAATGAAAGAAGTTTGGAACCACCAGGACTCTTCCTAGTGCTGGCCACCCGGCCAAACTAAGTGATTGGGGGAGAAGGGCCTTAGTCAGGGAGGTGACCAAGAACCCGATGGTCACTCTGACAGAGCTCCAGTGTTTCTCTGTGGAGAGAGAAGAACCTTCCAGAAGAACAACCATCTCTGCAGCACTCCGCCAATCAGGCCTGTATGGTAGAGTGGCCAGACGGAAGCCACTCCTCAGTAAAAGGCACATGACAGCCTGCCTGGAGTTTGCCAAAAGGCTTCTTTCACATTGTCATTATAGGGTATTGTTTGTAGAATTTTTAGGAAAATTATGAATTTAATCAATTTTGGAATAAGACTGTAACATAACAAAATGTAGAAAAAGTGAAGCGCTGAGAATACTTTCTGAATATTCTATTTCTAGTCAGTTAGACATACTGCCATATTGAAATGGTTAATATTTCATTTTATAATATAAAATAATGAGTGCACGTAATGATTTTCTTTACTCTTTCCATACCTCTCTCTCCTTTCCTCTCAGGGAGTGGAAGGGACCGGTTTGGCATTTATAGCGTTCACAGAAGCAATGGCTTTGTTTCCTGCAAGTCCATTTTGGTCCGCCTTGTTCTTTCTCATGCTGCTTAATTTGGGCCTCTCCACCATGTTTGGCACCATGCAGGGAATTCTTACTCCACTCATGGACAACTTCAGAATGTTGGGCCACCACAAGACCATGTTGACTGGTACACACGTGCAGTCACGCTCTCGTACACTAAAATTAGAGGACATTGTGCCTTAAATATAACTGTTACATAACCAGGCTGTACATTTAGCCTATCATTGCATAATTTTCTTGCAGTTCTGGTGTTATGTCTTTGTTTCACAGTGTATAGCTGTGCTATTGTTCTAATGTGTTTTATTTTGATTGACTCAATGTAATTTGCAGTGTGTAGCTGTATCCTGGGCTTCTTCATTGGTCTGCTCTTTACTCAAAGAAGTGGCAACTATTTTGTGACAATGTTTGATGATTATTCTGCCACATTGCCACTGATCATCGTGGTCATCTTTGAGACCATCAGTGTGGCATGGATTTACGGTGCTGATCGGTGAGAAGAAATTTGAAACATTATGCAGAATTGGCATAAAAACATGTTATTAGAGTTTTATCTATAATAGTGATGTTTTATAGAATGAATTGTAGGTTGTATTTGATCCTCATTGTGTGTCAGGTTCTTGGATGATGTGGAAGTGATGTTACACTGGCGCCCCCCGGTGGTTTATTGCTTCATGTGGAAGTATGTGTGCCTGTTCGGTATGGTAGGACTCCTAGCTGCCAGTCTTGTCCGTATGGTCCTCAAACGACCCACTTACACAGCATGGAATCACAACACGGTAATTAACCCACTAATACAAGCTGGAACTGTTTTGATATAACTTTAAATTACTTAAGATAACATTGGAGATTTTCATTGGACTTGTGCAGAACTTTTGTGCAACTCAATAGCATAAGAAATGGCATTTCTGAATATTATTTCTTGGTGTCTCTCTGTCAGGGTTCTGAAACTAGTCTTGAGTACCCTGACTGGGCTCTAGCAATGCTCTCCATGTTAATCATGGCAGCATCTCTCCCTGTGCCCATTGGATACCTGCTATCCTATCTAAAAGATGGACGGAGCTTATCAGTGGAGGCGGGCGAAGCAGAGCGCCAAAGAGAACGATATTCCAAATGTAACTCCACTGAGTCAGAAGCAAATAACCAGCACTCCCTACTAGATGAAGACAGGGGTCCCCGTTCCACCTTTCTTCCACTGGGAGCTGAGCACTACAGGCTGCTCCCACAACAGGAAGATGAAGAGGAAGATACAAGGGTTTAAAACATGGGAGAGGGCAAAAGGCTGGGGAGTAAGGAGATAAACTGGTGTTTTGGGGGCAATGTGAAGAAAAATACAGTACTATGAAGTGAAGGGAGACAGATTCCATTTATTCTCATTATGCTAATGAACATTCATGAAAAATATATCTGTTAACTACAGCCCTCTATGAGAGGGACACTTTTTATAAGTGTACAAACCGGTTCTTGAAACCCTCAATGGAGAGCCTTAGTTATGTGTCATGTACCAGAAGTGCCTTTTTATCTTCATAAATATACACACTTAGAATTTTATATCAGATAACAGCTTCACCAAAGGAGGAGCAATATGTTGAAGTTAATAACAAAAGTAAATATAGCTGGTAGAAGACTATTGGAGGTTTAAAATAATAGTTCACCCCAAAAATGAAAAATCACTAATTTACTCACCCATAAGCCATTCCAGATGTACGTGACTTTCTTCTGCAGAATGGAAATTAAGATTTTTTTTAGAAGAATATTTCAGATCTGTAGGTCCATTCAATACAAGTGAATGGTGGCCAGAAATTTGAAGCTCCAAAAAGCACATAAAGGAAGCATAAATGTAATAAGACTCCAGTGGTTTAAACCATGTCTTCAGAATATGATCGGCATGGGTAGAAAAAATTTATTTATATATATATATATATATATATATATATATATATATATATTTTATTTTTACTATGAATCTTCAACTTTGACCAGTAGGTGGCATTATGCATGAAGAATGCAAATATGGAAGTGAAAGCAGAGATTTGCAGAACAAAATGTCTTAAGTATTGACCTATTTCCCACCCACACCTATCATATTGCTTAAAAAGACATGGATTTAACCACTTTTTAGGTTTCCTTTATGTGCTTTTAGAAGCTTCAAAGTTCTGGTCACCATTAACTTGCATTGAATGAACATGCAGAGTTGAAATATTCATCTAAAAATCTTTGTGTTCTGCAGAAATAAACCATACACATCTGGGATGGCATGAGGGTGAATAAATGATGATAGAATTTTAGGGTGAATTATTCCTTTAATAACACCATAATTATACTGATTGTTACAATAGTAATAGGATTTTATGTATACTTTCCTGTAAGGAAATGTTATTTTGAGGTTTAAAGATCAGGGTGTTTCTTAGAATAAGAAACAATTAGCAAAAAAATGGCATAATGTAGAATTACTTTTTGCATTGAATTGTTTACAATACCAAGTGTTTAAATTGTATTGTTGTATAGTATTATTAGTGTTATAATAAGCATGAGCATAGTTACATGGAATGTCAACTATCCAATTTATATCTAACATGAATGAAGTACAGTATATGAATAGTTTTCAGTGATGATTAAATAACACATTTCCTTTTGTGTAACCAAAGGTCATAGTGTAAATGGGCTGGCTATCAAATACTGCATATTGCACAAAAATTAGGTCAAAGCTAAATTGTCAAGCAGGCTACAAAATTCAAGGTTGAGCATCATGCTCAAGAGAATGATTCACCAAAGGTAAACACAAAGTACATACTGTTAAATCTTTTCATTTTCAGGTTTTTACCACCCTACAGGTAAACTTGGACTATTCATTACCATAGAGGTATTAGGACATTTCTGATGGGGACTAACGAGTTAAGTGATGTGTGTGAAATGGCACTTAATACTCCGATTTAAAATATGACTGTCTGTGACAGCGATGCCAAACTGTTTATTTGCGGTGACTGCACACAGAGAAAAAGCTTTACATGCATAGTGCTGGTTTGTACTGTGATATCAATAGATAAAGCAATTTGAACTATTTCAAATGGCTGGTATGTGTGTCATCAGGTTGAATCATTGATTTTGCATTCATTTGAAAACAAATAAACAAGGGAGCTTCATTTCGTGCCCCTTGATGTGGGTGAGGTTGATATCATATGGGTGAGGGTAAGTGAGCTTTTGGTCTGTTTCAGGCTGTCTAGAAAGAAAGACTTTGGTCTATATTTTGACTGATCCACAAGAAAAAGTTTTTAGTCAGTAGAGTTTATTTTTTTTTTATATATATATAATTTACTATTATGTGGTAGTTTGTGCTTGGATTTGTGTACATGTTTGTGAGTGTTCTCCTTGAATACTTCACATACAGTACCTCTGCTTTATTGTAATATTATTGAGTATGGGTGTGGGGACTTCAGTGTGTTTGTGTATGTGTGTTACAACAAATATTTTGTTATTCCCATTGCAAGGTTTTTCTAAGTTGAAGAATCGCCACATATCTGGTCTGTGCCAAATAAAAGGTTCTTTGGTAATAGATGTGGGGTCACATTATTTCACACTATTTGGCTTGAGCCATGAACCAAGTAAATGGCACTCCTGATATGTAGTTTCTATAATAAACGCAAGGTGGCGTTAGACTACCCATTAACTTCTACAAAGGGGATCTTGGTCAGTGCTCAACAGATGCTACGGAGCCACCCTGCTCCCTAAACGTGCTTAAGGGGACACATTGTGTGATATGTAGCTAAATATTACCGGCCAGTTACATTATCATTATCAAAATAAACTATGTAAAAACTATTATAAAATCTCTCATATGATATATTAAATAAGGGCGAATTCCGTTAGGGGCTGTTCCCTCCGGAAAAGCGCGTCAGTCCGCGCTGTTTTTCAATTGTTTCAAATTGTGCAAACATAGGACATGTAGGCCTACAACATTTAAAAAAAAAAAAAAATTATAGCGTTTTTTTTTTTGTTTTTTTTTTTAACGCCGTGCCAAGTTTAAATTATTGTCTGTGTTATAAAGGCACATGCACTCAAATACATATGCGTTTGTACCGCTGCGTCTAGCTTTTTTAGTACAATAAATACAATACCGAGTGGTAGCAGAACACAAAATTAGATTCTTATGATTAGGCTACATCCTTGCCATTTCAGGAATATATATATATATATATATAAAACCATGCAGGGTTGGGGAGTAACAGGATTACGTATTTGAAATAAAAAATAAAATTAACTATTCCACAGTTACAATTTAAATAATTGGTAATTACAATACAGTTACATTCAAAAAGTATTTTGATTACTGAAGAGATTACTTTGCATTTTATTGTAATTTAGTTCATGTAATATATAGTCCTTTCAGATGGAAAAAAAAGGCCTTAGAAAAAAAGATATTATGATCAAAGGTGAATTTTCTAGGGGGGAAAAATATGATCGTGCCTTGGTAACGTGCATGTAAAATGGCTAGAAATTGCATTTTAGCTTAGCATAAAGCTGAAAGTTCACACAAGGTTTATTTCTATTACTTCCACTCCAAACATACTTCACACTTCTGTGTCTGCTCGTATGAATGTAACATCATAAAGTGTTTCACCGCTGTTCAAATGCACTTTGGATCGCATCATTTATATGAATAAATGTTTTCCATCTGAAAGGACTAAATATTCAATTAAACAAATGACAATAAAATGCAAAGTAATCTCTTAAGTAATCAAAATCATCATAATAAAACAATGATTTAAATTGTAACTGTAGTGGAATACAGTTACTTATATTTTGTAGGTCCTATTTTAAATCAATCTCGTTACATGAATTCCATTATGTATGTGTGTATATATATATATGTGTGTGTGTGTGTGTGTGTGTTTTATACGTTTTTATATATTGAGACAACAAAACGAGCAGAAGGCCGTCAGTTATGCATTACAGTCCTCAAAATCATTCACTAAATTTGAATAAATTGTGTAAATGATTTACCGAGATAGCTGCTGCTTTTGATCTGTATTTGTTATATTATTTGTATTAGTTCCAATCTATGAAAAGCCAATCTGGATTCAGGACCACGGACAGAGAGACAAAGAGTGGGGGGATGGAGGATGACCGACGGATAGAGAGAGAGAGAGAGAGAGAGAGAGAGAGAGAGAGAGAGAGAGAGAGAGAGAGAGAGAGAGAGAGAGAGAGAGAGATTGCATGGGACAGGAGCACACCGGTCGGACTTGGAAGTCGTGAGGATGGAGATCCGTCCGGACCGCTTTAAGGCTCAGGCAGGGAAAACCTTGGGGAAAATACACAGGTGAGCATCCCACTTTCGATACTTTAAGAAGTATTCCTTCAATTATTTGCAACCTCTCCGTTTCCTCGTAAATATGGCATGCGATAGGGTATTGAAAAGTTATTGTTTGTGTAAACTCGTGGTGTTGAGAGAACATCTGGGTTCTGGAATTTAAAGGTTTAAAAGTTTGTGATTGGACAAATTGGTGAAAGATTAGTCTGATGGTGGAAGCGCATTATATCAAGTTCACTTATTGCCAGTAGTCACAATAGTGTTTCCGTTTGTGCATGAGTGTGTGTGTGTGTGTGTGTGTGTGTGTGTGTGTGTGTGTGTGTGTGTGTGTACAGTGTAGTTTGCTTTAAGATGTCCCGTGCAAACTCTTGTCGTGACTGAATCTCAGTCAAAGGTGTTCTTATGTAATCTGTTCAAACGTAACGCGCCCACTCTGCCCGATTGAGAAGATTGTCCAGATGGATCAGATTAGTTTGCTGCTAACCCGGTGTCACAGACATCCGACGCGTGAGTTGCGCTCTCTCTCTCTCTCTCTCTCCCGGGACGCACACAATTCTGATTCCACGCACTAGTTGATCTCTGATAGTGGGACGTCTTTGACCAAATTTGGGTCTTTATGCGTCAGATGACGAAACGTTCCATCTGCTCATACATGACAACAATAATTTTTATTATAAAATGTGATGATGTTGATAATAACAATAAGAAGATTATTTTTCTTCTATGTAATAAAAAAAGGAAAACGAAATAACTGGTTTCAGCAACTATACTGTAAAATGATAATTATTTAAATATTCTAATAAATAATACAATTGTATGTATATAACATTCTGCAAAATTTTAAAAACAATTAAGACCAGACAAGCAAGAATTGTCCCGACAGATTTAG
Source organism: Xyrauchen texanus (assembly GCF_025860055.1). Taxonomy (NCBI): domain Eukaryota; kingdom Metazoa; phylum Chordata; class Actinopteri; order Cypriniformes; family Catostomidae; genus Xyrauchen; species Xyrauchen texanus. The sequence goes on along the minus strand of NC_068283.1, from coordinate 32,214,717 downwards.
AAATGGGAGACCAAATAAACACATTGGAAAGAACATTTGAAATACCTTGCTAAATCTTGTTAATTCGATAGCTGTCTTAGGAGCAAATTCTGACACAGGTTGTCTCAAAGGTCAAAGTACATCCCTTATCAAATAAATGCAGCTCCTGTTGGTGAAAAAACAAACAAACAAACAAAAAAAAAAAAACTGTTTGCTAAAACTACAGTATTTACAGAAACACTTGAGTGGAAATTGCACCAAAACTTTTGTATATTCAGCAAGCTAAAGACAAATGCTGTTACATTTATTAAATATTAGCTGTTCTATGCTAGTGCATGAGATAAAACATTAGCTGATGCACATTAAATCTGCAAATTGTTCTGTGATGCACCACAGTGTCATTCACAAATTAAGGTGAAATTTGTTTAGGTGTTAAAATCCAGTGCACACATTGATCTAACACTTCCATGGGATTATACTGTAGGTAGCAGCAACTAAACACGTAAATCCAGCTCTGAAATAGCCCATCAGAAACACACGCACATACAAACCCACTCACAGCTGTGGACCCCATAAATCCTTTACGCTCCCCTCCACATCACTTCCTCATCTCTAGTGCACAGCCCTTACACCAATCACTTACATCCTCTGTGCGTGAGGTCAAGATTAAATGATGGACAGCACGCAACTATCACTTTTTACTAAACATCTTGACATTATCAATGAGAGAAATATGGTGAGAGATTTGTTGTGCAGATTTGAAATTGTTAATTTAGGATTAATGCTAAGTTGTTCAATGTTTCACACTATTTACCCTAGGTTAGTAATTCACACTGTATCTCTCCGATACCTTGCAGTGCTAATCCTGCTCTGGAGCAGGGCTTTATAACCCAGCATGTCCTTAAAAGCAGTTCTAACCTTTCAAACCTTTTCAGAATTAGTGAAAAACATTGCTTAACACAGGGTTAAAATTGGCCTTAAACCTTGGTTAATAAAGATGCTAAATAAGGATTAAGGGTAGTGTGGAAAGCCCAAGAGAGTGGAATGATATCTGAGATAAAGTTTGGGTTTAGGCAGATTTTGATTTCTGCTTGGAGACTATAGGTGTCCCTGATAATATTTTAAAGTGAGCGGCTGATTAATCATTTAATGCATCTCCTCCTCCTACTACTGTTTCAGCCTCACAAGCCAACTACAGCAGTCATACACCTCACACCTGCAGTCCTCCTTTCTTTTCTCTGAAAAGGACTTTCTTTAGTTGCTGAAACCAGTTATTTAGTTTTCCTTTTTTTATTCCATTGAAGAAAAATAATCTGGAATTTTTGCTTTTTCATGCAGATTTATGTGTTTGATTATTCTAAACGATTTATTAAACATTTTACTATTCTTTTTGTTATTATCAACATCATCACATTTTGTAATAAAATTATTGTTGTCATGTATGAGCAGATGGAACGTTTCGTCATCTGATGCATAAAGACCCAAATTTGGTCAAAGACGTCCCACTATCAGAGATCAACTAGTGCGTGGAATCAGAACTTGTGTGTGTCCTGGGACGCGCTTGCAGTGCAATGAAGCGCAGGAGTACCTTATGCTCAGGTGGAATGATGAAGTTTATTTGAACTTGCTCAACTCGCTACCTGTGCTTTGGCGAATCGACTCCAGATCAGCTGGACTGCCTGAGGGTGGAGCCTCCACTCTCCCCTGGGCGTAACCTGCCGCGACAGCGAGTCCGCTGTGCTGTTGAGGTGGCCCGGGATATGAGTGGCTTGCAGCAACTTGAGCCGGTGCTGACTCCAAAGGAGGAGACAGCGGGCGAGTTGTGACATACGGAGAGAGCGTAGGACGCCTTGGCAGTTGATATACGCCACCGTTGCAGTGTTGTCCGTCCAGAGCAACACGTGCTTGCCTCTGATCAATAGCCTCCTCAGGGCAAGTAGTACCGCCAGAAACTCGATGCAGTTCATGTGCCAACGCAGTCGCGGGACAGTCCAAGGGCCCGCAACTGAGTGCCCATTGCATACGGCACCTCAGCCCCATTGGGAGGCATCTGTCGTAACCACGACATGCCTGGGGACCTGGCCTAGGGGAACTCGTGCCCGTAGGAATGCTAGGTCTGACCAGGGGCTGAGAAAACAGCAACAAGCCTGTGTGACAAGGACGCAGTTCTCTCGACACGGGTCTGTAGCCAGTGCTGAAGTGGTCTCATATGCATCAACCCAAGCGGCGTGACCGTCGCTGAGGATGCCATATGCAGCAGGAGCCTCTGAAAGGATTTCAGTGGGACCAATGTGTTCTGTCTGAACGCAGCTCAGCACTGACTGCGCGTGCTCATTGACACCGAGTCCAACTCCATACCAAGAAAAGAGATGCTCTGCCCCACCACCTTTTTGGGGTACGATGAAGTAGGGGCTGTAAAAACCCTTCTTCACCTCAGCTGGAGGGACAGGCTCAATCGCGCCCTTCCGTAGAAGGGAGGTGATCTCCGCACACAAGGCAGCGGTGTTCTCGCCTCTCACCGCGGTGGAGCGGATGCTGTTGAACGTGGGCAGGCGCCTGGCGAACTGAATCGCATAGCCAAGTCGGACGGTCATGATCAACTAACGCAACGGGTTGGGGAACGCAAGCCAAGGCCCCAATCTCCGTGCGAGAGGACCAAGGGGACTACAGCGTCGGACGTACCAGTGGGCGAGGCCTCGCGACGGGGTGGAGCCCGGGGTGCTGAGTCTAGAGACATCAAAGTACTTACCTGGCTCCTTGTGACTGCTCCCGGAACAGCCTGGGACTGGGGAGGAACATTTTCATCCTCGTGACCCATGGAGACCGTCGGCTGGGCGCGTGGAAGCAGGAGGTCCGGTTCCAGGGCGCCGTACCTGCCAAAGAAAACCGGTGGCTGGCGGTCGTGATAACGACGGCCGGGGAGACCGGAAATAGAGCCCGGGGGCTGAGGAACCTGCTCTTTTTTGAAAATGTGGGTACCGCAGCCGAGTCCCATGCAAAGCATGCTGGGAACTAGAAATCCTCTGCCCAGTTTCAGTCAATCAAACAAAAAATATTTATGGATTAAGTTAAGCTGACAAGACACATTTTAGTTGAATCAACTTGGGTAATTTAAGTTACCTTGTTTTCATGATTTTATGAGTAATATAAACATGGGATGATTGAGTAAAATTGACAAGAGTGAAAGTTCTTTTATTGAGTGTACATATAGTATCTTTGTAACATTACATATTCTAAGTTCATTCAGAATTGTGAACATTTACAAAGCCTGGTGACCCAGACAGTTCTTAAACAAGTGAAACTTTTTAGATAAAACTTAAAAATCATCAGATGAGGTCCTTAAAAATGTAACTCAGAAATGGTCAGATAATTTATCTGATACCCGTGACGACTTCAACAGATTTTGCGCTCACAGATTTTTTCCTTATTTGTTGCTTCTATTTCTATTAATTAGACTGCTTATCTAAAAGCATGTGAAGGTTAGGTTTGTAAGTGTGTCAGGAGGGGGGAAGTATCTCCCCAGGTAACACAGTCCCACTGAGACCCAATCTGTTCAATAGAGGCAGGGGAGGGTGAGAGGAGTTTGGCATAAAAAGCATGGGACAACACTTATTGTAGAACAGAAAGAAATGTGCTGCGAGGTGGAGGTGAGGGGGGTCAGAGAGAAAGGGATTTGTGGATCAGTTTAATCTGTTACCTTTCAACAATATCATACAAATTTTCCATGAAACGCATCAATCAAGGTCAGAAAGGCACCAAGCTGCAGACGTTTGGCAGCCAAACACCATTCTGTACATTAAAGGACAGGAGACAAGTGAATTACAAAGATAAAATGATGAAAAGAACATAGATATAGTGATGGTTAGAGATGAAAGAAAGCAGAAAGCTAATGTACATCTCACCTTTGCACACGAATACATCAAGTCAAGTCAAGTCAAGTGGTTTTTACTGTCGTTCAACCATATACAGTTAGTACAATACACAGTGAAATGAGACAACGTTCTTCTAGGACCATGGTGCTACATAAAACAACAACAACATAGGACAAACACAGAACCACATGAGACTACACAGACTAAATAACATACCTATATAAAGTGCACGTGCAAACGTGTGCAAAAAGTACGGGACAGTACAATAAATTACAAAAAATTAACAGAACAATGGGCACAGTGAGAGACAGTGCAACTCAGGACACGTGTGTGTCAGTCCAGTCTCTGAGTATTGAGGAGTCTGATGGCTTGGGGAAAGAAGCTGTTACACAGTCTGGCCGTGAGGGCCTGAATGCTTCGGTACCTTTTGCCAGACAGCAGGAGGGTGAAGAGTTTGTGTGAGGGGTGTGTGGGGTCATCCACAATGCTGGCTGCTTTGCGGATGCAGTGTTTTTTGTAAATGTCTTTGATGGAGGGAAGAGAGACCCCGATGATCTTCTCAGCTGTCCTCACTATCCTCTGCAGGGCTTTGCGGTCCAAAACAGTGCAAGTCCCAAACCAGGCAGTGATGCAGCTGCTCAGGATGCTCTCAATAGTCCCTCTATAGAATGTAGTGAGGATGGGGGGTGGGAGATGTGCTTTCCTCAGCCTTCGAAGAAAGTAGAGACACTGCTGGGCTTTTTTTGTTAATAGAGCTGGTGTTGAGGGACTAGGTGAGGTTCTCCGCCAGGTGAACACCAAGGAATTTGGTGCTCTTGACGATCTCCACAGAGGAGCCGTTGATTTTCAGCAGAGAGCGTTCACTCTCTGCTCTCCTAAAGTCAACAACCATCTCTTTTGTTTTGTCCATATTCAGAGACAGGTTGTTGGCTCTACACTAGTCCGTTAGCCGCTGCACCTCCTCTCTGTATGCTGACTCGTCGTTCTTCCTGATGAGACCCACCACGGTCGTGTCATCGGCGAACTTAATGATGTTGTTTGAGCTGTGCATTGATGCACAGTCATGAGTCAGCAGAGTGAACAGCAGTGGACTGAGCACACAGCCCTGGGGGGCCCCAGTGCTCAGTGTGGTGGTGGTGGAGATACTGTTCTCGATCCAGACTGACTGAGGTCTCCCAGTCAGGAAGTCCAGGATCCAGTTGCAGAGGGAGGTGTCCAGGCCCAGCAGGATCAGCTTTCCAATCAGGTGCTGAGGAATTATTGTGTTGAATGCTGAGCTGAAGTCTATGATCAGCATTCGAACGTATGAGTCCTTTTTAATCTAGGTGGGGGAGGGCCAGATGGAGTGTGTGGCGATGGCGTCGTCTGTTTGAACGGTTTGGACGATACGCGAACTACAGTGGGTCTAGTGAGGGGGGCAGCTGGGTCTTAATGTGCCTCATAATGAGCCTCTCGAAGCACTTCATGATGATGGGTGTGAGTGCGACGGGACAGTAGTTGTTGAGGCAGGACACTGAAGAATTATTTGGTATGGGGACGATGGTGGTGGCCTTGAAGCACGTTGGAACGATGGCGCTGCTCAGAGAGATGTTTAAGATGTCTGTAAGAACATCTGCCAGCTGGTCTGCACATCCTCTGAGCACTCTGCAGGAATGTTGTCTGGTCCAGCAGCCTTCCGTGGGTTGACTCTACGTAGAGTTTTCCTCACATCAGCCGTGGTAAGACAGAGCACCTGGTCGTTGGGAGGAGGGGTGGTCTTCCTCGCCACCACGTTGTTCTGTGCTTCAAACCTTGCGTAGAAGTCATTCAGCACATCAGGAAGGGAGGCATCTTTGTCACAGGCAACTGATGTTGTCCTGTAGTTGGTGATGGCCTGGATGCCCTGCCACATGCGCCACGTGTCGCTGCTGTCCTGGAAGTGTCTGTGGATTCTCTGGGCGTGTGCGCGCTTTGCCTCTTTGATGGCCCGGGACAGTTTGGCCCTCGCTGTTCTTAGGGCGGCCTTGTCGCCTGCTCTGAAGGCGGAGTCTCGGGTCCTTGGCAGCGCACGCACCTCCGCAGTCATCCACGTCTTCTGGTTGGAGTGTGTGGTGATGGTCTTGGAGAAGGTGACCTCATCAATGCACTTGCTGGTGTAGCTAGTCACTAATGCTGTGTATTCCTCCAAGTTGGTAGAATCGCCATATGTTGCAGCCTCCCTGAACATATGCCAGTCAGTACACTCAAAACAGTCCTGAAGAGCAGATATGGCTCCTGCTGGCCAGGTTTTCACCTGCTTCTGGAGTGGTTTTGTGCATCTGACGAGCGGTCTGTATGCTGTAATTAGTATAACAGAGATGTGGTCTCCATATGGGAGTATCCGAGGTGGGGGCGGGGCTCTGCCTGGTACGCGCCTGGGATGTTTGTGTAAACAAGCATCCACAATCAAGTGTGTTCGCCCCTCTCGTTGCAAAGTCCACATACTGATGGAATTTGGGGAGCACTGTCTTGAGATTCGCATGGTTGAAATCTCCGGCGACAATAAACAGTCCGTCAGGGTGAGCGTTCTGCAGTTCGCTCATAGCCCCAAACAGTTCACAGAGCGCTTCCTTATCATTAGCGCGGGGGGGATTGTAAACTCTGGTTATAATAACAGAGGTGAATTCCCGTGGTAAATAAAAAGGTCTGCATCTAACAGTCACAAGCTCCACCAGACTAGCATAGAGTTATTGCACCATTCCGTGTTGATGTAAACACACAAGCCACCACCCCGAGTCTTACCGCACAGAGCTACATTTTTTGTCGGCACGAAACGAGGTGACCCCATCTAGCCGAATGGTGGCTTCTGGAACTATGTCGCTGAGCCACGTCTCAGTGAAAACCTAGACGCAGCAGTCTCTAAGCTCACGCTGTGTAGTCTGCTGAAGTCGGATGTAGTCCAGTTTATTGTCCAGGGAGCAAACATTTTAGAGCAGGATAGACAGGAGAGCTAGGTTTTTAGACTAGGGTTTGTTTTTAGCCTAGCATGGATCCTCTTGCCGTGCTTTCACTTCCTCGCACACCGCTTACGACATCCCCTCCCATGGGCACCGGCATCAGGCAACGCCGAGGACTGGGGGCCTGGTCTCCGCAGCAAGCCGAGTTTGCGTAGCAACTCCTACAGATCATCATGCAGCTTGGTTGTTGCATGAATCTTATATTTTAACAGTGTCTGGCGATGGCAGACACGAACACCGGTTACTCCGATGTCCATGTGCCGTAAAAGTCGGGCTAAGTGACAAAAATAGCAAAAATGGCACCATTTTGGATCCGGAGTGGCCACTGCGTGCTACCACGCCATCATCTGAGCAACTGTTAACTATATCAGATTCATTATGACAGAAAATAATGTATGATTACGAGAAGATAATCTCATGTGTCAGTCATTTTCAACATACAAAATCATACTGCTTTTATGCAAAACATGCCTCTATCATTAAAGACATTTTGACATTGCGTTTAACCATTGTTGGGTAAATTGCTCAAAAAGTAATCTGTTGCAAATTACTAATTACTTATCAAAAATTATAATCAGATTACTGACTTTATGGATTACTTGATTGAAAAATATATTAAAAATAATTTCCTCCTTGATCATTGTTGCATGCAAGTAATGTACTTTGAACCTCACATTTCTCCCTTACAATGGCTTATTAGGGTAAACCACACAAAGACAATCAGACTTACATAAAAACATAATTCATGTTATAATATTGTAATATTATATAACAGTAATAATGTTATTTTAGAAATATATGTTTATATTTCAAGTAATGCACATACAACTAATTAACTTAATTGAATGTCTGTAGCTGCAATCTGATTACAAGAACTTAAAATGTAATACATGCATGACAATACTTTGTACTTAATAGTAACTATATAACAAAGTATTTACTTTGTAATTCAATTCCTTTACTTGGTAATTAGATGAGATACTTTTAGATTATGTATGTCATGACAGGTGTCTATAAACATGCTCCAATATGTTACAATGGTTTGCATCAGAATCATAAGAATGGTGGACCTGTGCATAATGGTTTAGCTCAAATCAGAATCAGATTTATTGTACATGTTTGAAAATCTGTACAAAGTGAAGTTACAATTAAACTTTTAATTTAATTTTATTTATGGACCTCAAATGGGACAGGACATGTGACAGGGAGAAGAGTGGGGGATGGGATCAGGAATGTGATGGGATCCCCAGCTGGATTTGAACTCAGGTTGCCCTCACTCAAGCACCACAACACAATTCGTCTGAACACATTTACTACCCACCATTTCCAAAAAGTCACAATAAGAACTGTATTATAGGCAATACAATAAGCTGACTGCATTTGACACAAGACATAAAGAATAGTAAAATACTTTATTAAATGATAAAATAAACATGATTTAGATGTTGAGGATTTTATTCTGGTGACATCGGCTGAGTTCAGAATGGCAAACTAACATATTACTCTTACTATTTCTGATGTGTATAGACATGGCGAAAAAATTCTGTTCAATTTACTATTTAAAAAAAACAGCTCTGGCTGTACAGTTTGACTTTCTTTCTTTTGCAGAATACAAATGAAGATTTTTAGGAGATTACTCAATTCAGTTTGCTGGAATTTTATGAAATTGAAATGCATAAATCTTAATTGTATTATTTGAGTGTACTGGGACTACAAAAATCTTAATGGCACTTTTAAATAAACTGTTACAGGTTCAATACAACTTAAGCTCAATCGACAACATTTGTATCATAATATTGATTACCAAAATAAATAAATAAATTAGACTCGTACCACCTTTTCTTAAAAAAAAGTTACAAATCTGGGTTCCAGTGAGACACTTACAATGGAAGTGAATTGTCGCTCCAAAAATCACATACAGGAAACATAAATGTAATCCATGCGTCTCCAGTGGTTAAATCTATTTCTTCAGACGCGACATAATAGGTGTGGGTGAGAAACTGAACAATATTTAAGTCCTTTTTTTTAAATCTAAATCTCCACCTTTACATTTGAAAGTCACGTGTGGTGCCTGTTAAGTTTCACTTTCACATCTGCATGTTTATGTGAAAGTGGAAATTTAGAGTAAAAGAATATGTACATTTTTATCTGTTTCTCACCCACACCTATTATATTGCTTCTGAAGACATGGATTTAACCACTGGAGTCTTATTTTTCCTTGTGATTTTTGGAGCTACAAAGGTCTGGGCAGCATTCACTTGCATGGACCTACAGAGCTGAAATATTCTTCTAAATATCTTAATTTGTGTTCAGCAGAAGAAAGAAAGTCATACACATCTGGGATGGCAGGAGAGTAAATGATGAGAGAATTTTCATTTTTGGGTGAAATATCCCTTTAACTTGTATTGAACCTGGAACATTCCTTTCACCACCAAAAAAGCATCATGATTGAAGGAGTGGCCCTTCAAGGAGCAATGGACAATGAATATGTACAAACAGTATGCAGTGTCACAAACACAAAACACCATCAGGGTAACACACGGGACACTAAATAATGCAATAAACTGGTATCAAAATGATAAGAAACTCAAATATTTCAATTAAAAACATCCTAGGAACACCCAATTATAATTTTTTCACCTTAAGTTTAACAATGATTTACTTAAAATGTACATCTAATGTCCTGTTAATCATAAAATAAATGTTCACCATTACATATAAGGAGAACCATATATTGTTTTTATAATTTTTTAATAACAATAACATTTTACAATGTTTTACTGCAAAATTACTTTTTTATTTTTTACCATACATGGCAAGGTAGTTTACTATCAATTAACCAATTTTGCTTTTTTTTACTGAAGCATTTTTACATTCTTTTTCTGTGAAAATATGTATTTTTAGTGTAGTATATTCTGTGTGTTTATTTGAGTGTGTACTCCCTCATAGAGGTTTTGTAGTTGGCAAGATTCTCTTTCCACCTCCTACTGCTGTACACCTGCCTGGTATTAGATGATCTAGACACACACACACACACACACACACACACACACACACACACACACACACACACACACACACACACACACACGCAAGCACAAACACACACACGCACACACACATACACAGGTCAGCTGGTTCATCATGAACCACAGAATGTGATCTAGATGAGCTTACTGTTGTTTCATCGCAGTACGAGATGCAGCAGTACATGATCTGTAATCCTGGATATTTTGTTGATGTCCAATGGACACGTGGTATAACACGCACAGAAAGAGAAAGCAAGAATCTGAGAAAAAAATATTGTTTTACAAGTATTAATTACTGCCAACAGTCATTCTCATAAGTAGGAAGCATATGTGCCGCTGTTGGCTGCAATCTGTCCCTAACAAGCTTTAACCTTAATTACATTTCTTCATGAGTGAACGCGCACCACAAACCATAAAACATGCTTCTCCCCTTTTTCTCTTTGCATCCTACTCGCTCACCCTCTTCTTTCCTGCTCATATTTATCTCTGAAAGTCTATAATTTCTGTAATCCTAATCTGAGGGTGCAGTACAGATAATCGGTGGATAAAAGAGCGAAGGGGGAAGTGAAGGGGAGAGGAGTGGACGAGTCATGTGTGCGAGAGGTTTTAGTTATAATTCAAACACATTGACTTTAGACACTTTGTTTTTGTGTGAAGTTTTGGTTTGCAAAATTAATTCTCCTCTTACATAGAAACACACACACACACACACACACACACACACACACACACACACACACACACACACACACACACACACACACACACACACACACATGTTGTGTTTCCATGTTTTATGGGGACTTTCCATAGACATAATGGTTTTTATACTGTACAAACTTTATATTCTATCCCCTAAACCTAACCCTACCCCTAAACCTAACCCTCACAGAAAACATTCTGCATTTTTACATTTTCAAAAAACATAATTTAGTATGATTTATAAGCTGTTTTCCTCATGGGGACCGACAAAATGTCCCCACAAGGTCAAAAATTTCGGGTTTTACTATCCTTATGGGGACATTTGGTCCCCACAAAGTGATAAATACACGCTCACACACACACACACACACACACACACACACACACACACACACACATGTTGTGTTTCCATGTTTTATGGGGACTTTCCATAGACATAATGGTTTTTATACTGTACAAACTTTATATTCTATCCCCTAAACCCAACCCTACCCCTAAACCTAAACCTCACAGAAAACTTTCTGCATTTTTACATTTAAAAAAAACATCATTTAGTATGATTTATAAGCAGTTTTCCTCATGGGGACCGACAAAATGTCCCCACAAGGTCAAAAATTTTGGGTTTTACTATCCTTATGGGGACATTTAGTCCCCACAAAGTGATAAATACACGCACACACACACACACACACACACACACACACACACACACACACACACACACACAAACACGTCAGTCCATTTTCCTTCACTTGTCTCTTCATAATTATTTTGTTTGAGGCTGAAGGGATTATAAAGGGATCTGCTTTGTAGGAATTGTGAGGGAATGAGAGAGAGCAAGAAAGAGAGAGAGAGAGAGAGAGAGAGAGAGAGAGAGAGAGGGCGAGAGACAGAGATTAAGACATATATTGTGATAGTTGTTCTTTATTTTCCACTATACTTTCTAAAAATAAGTTAAAGTTATTAACAGTAAATAGTCTCACTGTGTGTCTGAATGGTAAATACATGTAGTGGTCAGCATTTGGATAGTTTATATCACATGTCATATTTGTTATATTGTGTGTGACATGCTGTACTTTGTCTAAACCTCCTTTAAACACCTAACAATCTTTTATTATTAACATGTAGTTTTTTAGACCCCCCATACCAGGTATGGTATATGAGTTATTATTTTCTTAAATTTACTCTAAAATGAATTAAAATGGTAAACAGTGGTGACCAGTCACATCTGAAATATAAACTTTACATTAATAATTCATTGCATTTTTAAATAAAATTATGACGTTAAACAAAAAGGTTTTTGTCAACTACTCAAAAACTGATTTTAGCTTCACATTAAAATGATATGCTCACAAAAAGCTTGTGTGCATAAGTGGATATAAGTATCCCCTTGTGTGTTAGTATGTACAGTATGTGTGTGTTTATTGGCTGTATGCGTAGCAGGCAGGTTGCATACGCAGATGGTCTCTCTTTAGGTCTCTGCTGGAATTCTATGTTATGCTATCCAGTGAGACACCTCATTCTTGTTCCATGTCCTCTCTCCCTCTGTTTCCTCCCTCCATGTCCCACCTGCTTTCAGGCGTATATGTGATGTAGTTTTTTTTAACAATGAGGGTTCCCTAATTTATGTGACTTCACAATCAACCCCAAATGCCTAAAGAGTCTTGAGACTTATAATTGCAAGGGTATTTTAATTAAGGGTTTTAACAGCAACTGGCTGAAGACAGTTATATTATATCAAAATATATATGATATATTTTGATATATAAGATTATAAACATATAAAAAGACGAAAACTGTATTTATTTGTCTACGTTTTCACAATCTCAAAGTACATTTCTTGGGGTCAGATTTTCATTTTTGAGCTTCTGACCTTCTTAAAGTATCATCACTAAGCATCAGAAGCAGCATAATAGCTAATTATTTAAAATGATTTGCCAGCGAACGATCAAACAATTTTCTATTACGCCATGCTGTTGCTGTTGTCACAGTTGATGATCTTCAAACTGTAATATATTCATATGATTTAACACAACGTGGCCAGCATTTTTCAATTACTTGAAAGTTTCCATTTCAAGTAACTTATATTGGCCTTACACTATTTGAATATTCCTCTAGAATCCTTGAGAAGCGACAGCAGAATGGCGAGACGATCGAGTTGTCGGCGGAGGGTCAACCTGAGGTGGTAGAGGAGAAGGAGCTTCCCATCGTCGACTGCACATGTTTCGGGTTGCCACGTCGTTACATCATCGCCATCCTGTCAGGACTGGGCTTCTGCATCTCCTTCGGCATCCGCTGTAACCTGGGCGTGGCCATTGTTAGCATGGTCAATGACCACACCATTTATTATGGAAAGAAACCAGTAATAGTGGTCAGTATAAGTATGAATTGAACTTAAAGTATTTACTTATTGATAGAGTACTTTTTGTAAGGCATATTTTACTTGTGATTGTGTGATTCACTGTAAAAAATATTTTGACTTAGTTGAATCTTCTGTAGATGATTTTTTGAGTTGACAACTACATTTTCTAGCCAACTTAACATGTAAAGTTGTGATTCTGTACTTAAAGCTTAAGTATGTAACTTTTTTGGTGTTAAATCTGGTCTCCTATCCCTGCTTAATTTGCAGAGAAAACTATAAGTAAGCTTTTCATAGGTTCATTTTTCTTAGAAAATGCTTTCTTAAGAGTCTCTATGGTGCTATGTAAATGCCTGTGTTTGTTTTGTGTGACTAGTCTCATGAGAGACAAAATCATTGACTCGACCAATGGTGAGAGTTGGGGGAGGGACTTCTTCAGTTTTAATAATGTTTGTTGAGTCACCATTATAAAGGTTGGTGTCTCAAGTGTTGACATATGTGCCTCCTCACTAAAACTTCAATAACAAGTCCAGCTAGGTAATCAGAAGTTTTCACAACAAAGTTCAATCAGTCCAGACTACTTATAATTAGTGAGATAAAATTTCCCAATGAAGTCTAATTAAATGAGTTAATGCAAAAAGCACTAAATATAAATCAACATATACATATATATACACACATATATACGCTCACCTAAAGGATTATTAGGAACACCTGTTCAATTTCTCATTAATGCAATTATCTAATCACCAAATCACATGGCAGTTGCTTCAATGCATTTAGGGGTGTGGTCCTGGTCAAGACAATCTCCTGAACTCCAAACTGAATGTCAGAATGGGAAAGAAAGGTGATTTAAGCAATTTTGAGCGTGGCATGGTTGTTGGTGCCAGACGGGCCGGTCTGAGTATTTCACAATCTGCTCAGTTACTGGGATTTTCACGCACAACCATTTCTAGGGTTTACAAAGAATGGTGTGAAAAGGGAAAAACATCCAGTATGCGGCAGTCCTGTGGGTGAAAATGCCTTGTTGATGCTAGAGGTCAGAGGAGCAACTTTGCCTGAAATAACCACTCGGTACAACCGAGGTATGCAGCAAAGCATTTGTGAAGCCACAACACGCACAACCTTGAGGCGGATGGGCTACAACAGCAGAAGACCCCACCGGGTACCACTCATCTCCACTACAAATAGGAAAAAGAGGCTACAATTTGCAAGAGCTCACCAAAATTGGACAGTTGAAGACTGGAAAAATGTTGCCTGGTCTGATGAGTCTCGATTTCTGTTGAGACATTCAGATGGTAGAGTCAGAATTTGGCGTAAACAGAATGAGAACATGGATCCATCATGCCTTGTTACCACTGTGCAGGCTGGTGGTGGTGGTGGTGTAATGGTGTGGGGGATGTTTTCTTGGCACACTTTAGGCCCCTTAGTGCCAATTGGGCATTGTTTAAATGCCACGGCCTACCTGAGCATTGTTTCTGACCATGTCCATCCCTTTATGGCCACCATGTACCCATCCTCTGATGGCTACTTCCAGCAGGATAATGCACCATGTCACAAAGCTCGAATCATTTCAAATTGGTTTCTTGAACATGACAATGAGTTCACTGTACTAAACTGGCCCCCACAGTCACCAGATCTCAACCCAATAGAGCATCTTTGGGATGTGGTGGAACGGGAGCTTCGTGCCCTGGATGTGCATCCCACAAATCTCCATCAACTGCAAGATGCTATCCTATCAATATGGGCCAACATTTCTAAAGAATGCTTTCAGCACCTTGTTGAATCAATGCCACGTAGAATTAAGGCAGTTCTGAAGGCGAAAGGGGGTCAAACACAGTATTAGTATGGTGTTCCTAATATATATATATATATATATTTTAAACAGAGTAGCATGGATATGTAGACTAGAAAACAATAGAAGATACATCTACCTATTTAGCCCATTTTCCAGTTTGACATTGTGTGGTCTGGGAATTAGCTTGAAGGGATAGTTCCCCCAAAAATGAAAATTCTCTCATTATTCACTTACCCTGATGTCATCCCAGATGTGTATGACTGTCTATCAAAACAAAAATGTTGAAGCTCTGTATGTCCTTATGCAAGTAAACGGGTGCTATCAGGCTGCTGGCTATTTGATGGTCCAAAATGCATGCAGTATTTAAGAAGCATAAAAGTAATCCACACGACTCCAATCAATCAATCATTTAATGTCTTCTGAAGCAAATCGATAATTAAAAATGTATTAACTTTAAATCGTTACTGTCACGGTTGTGTAGCGAAGAGGTGAGAGAATGAGGATCCAAACACAATCTTATGAAGGTAACACAAACAGCAGTATGCTGGCTATCAAAATACTACATACCAACCAAGGAACCAGGAACAAGAGCACACACACACACACACACACACACACACACACGATGAGGAATAACTGCAATACAATTAGGGCAAGGAAATGAAGACAGAGACAATGCAGGGAAATATAGGCCCTTTCAAACTAAGGGTCCTTGGGTGGGTGGGATAAAATGACATGACAGAACCCCCCCTCCTTAAAGGGCAGCTCCTGAAGCCCTAAAAAGGAAAATGACAATAGTCCAGAGTGGAGCCAGTAGCCAGGGAAGTGGCTCCAGGAAGAGAGTGGGGCCTGGTGGTTTGGGTGACAGTTCCAGAAAGGAAGCATGGTCCGGAGATCTGGGAGAAGGCCTGGGCTGTGGAACAGGGTTTGACAAGGCAGAGTGGCATGTTGGAATCTCAGGGGGCTGGACCGCTGGAATCACAAAAGGTGTAGACTCTGGACAGAGCTGTAGGGGTTGGAGACACGGGGGTGGAGCTACCAGGGATGGAGGCTCAGGAGGCAGAGCGGGCAGAGCTGCAGTAGGCTCAGGGAATGGAGTCTCAGGAGGCGGATCCGTAGGAGACGGAATCACTAGACGGAACCACAGCGGGAGGAGTCGCTTGAGGGGAAGCAGGTGGAGCCTCAGTAGGCTCAGGGAATTGAGTCTCAGGAGGCGGAGCCACAGGAGGAGTAGCAGAAAGTTCAGGGGGTGGTGCCACAGAAGGCTCTAGGGGTTCAGGGGTCAAGGTGGCCTGGAACTCATACGCTAGCTCTGGGATGGACAAAGCTTCAAACGCTAGCTCTGGGATGGCAGAGGCTTCAAGGACTGGCTCATGGACCGAGGCAGATGTGGGCGCTGGCTTGTGGTCTGCGGCAGGCATGTGCACGGTCTCGTCGACCGCGGCAGGCGTGTGCATGGTATCGTCGACTGCGGCAGGCATGGGCTCTAGCCGTAGCAGGGGAACGGCCTCTGTGCCCGTGAATCCAGACAGCGGCAAGGGGACAGCCTCTGTCGAGGGTGTCTCCCAGACCACCGGAGCTGAGAGCAGAAGGTCTGCCCTAATGATTTCTGAGAGAATATCTTGAAGAGACAGATGATCATTGTCCAAAGGGACCGGTTTCCTCACCTGGCCATTGAGTCCCAACCAGAACATAGTTCTGAGGGATCTCTCATACCAGTTCAATTAGGTGGCTAGACTCCAGAATTTGAGGCAGCTCAGCTGAAGAAGTGGACCCTTGGGAAAGGTGCTCAGTAAGTTCTGCTGGATCCATTTTGCTGGTCAGTTCTTCTGCAAGGGTTGTGTAGGGAAGAGGCGAGAGAGTGAGGATCCAAATGCAGAACTTTTAATCATAAACAAACAGCAGAAAATACAACTATGAAGGAAATTTTGAAGAAGGTAACACAAACATAACAGCAGAATGCTGGCTATCAAAGCACTACATACAAACATACCAACAAGGACCAACCAAGGAACCAGGAACAAGAGGGCATATATACATAAGGGATAACAAGATGATGAGGAACACCTGTGATACAATTAGGGCAAGGAACTGAAGACAGAGACAATGGAGGGAAACAAAATAACTTTCAAACTAAGGTTCCTTGGGGGGGAAACATAATGACATGATGTGACAGTTGCTTCCAGCCAGCGCTGTGTTTCTGTTTGAAATGAACTAACTCTCGCTTGATGTTCGTTACTCTGTTGTGCACAAAGCGCGTGCATACGAGTTCTCGCGTGAACGCGCCATTGTGCTTACGTCACTGATGAGTCAACTGCTGGCAGGAAGCGATTTTTTTAAAGTTGATAAAGTTTTAATTATTAATTTGTTTCTTACACCAACCTATCAATTTGCTTCAGAAGACATTCATTGATCGACTGGATTCGTGTAGATTACTTTTATGCTGCCTAAATACTGTATGAATTTTGGACCGTCAAATAGCCAGAAGATGGTGGGACAAGTTAACTTACATTATAAGGACCTACAGAGCTTCAACAATTTTGTAAAAATCTTAATTTGTGTTCTGCTGAAGAAAGAAAGTCATACACATCTGGGTTGGCATCAAGGTAAGTCAATAATGAGAGAATTTTAGGTGAATATTCCTTTAAATTTCTAGTTTTTAAAATAATAGAAAAGATTTTTATAATTTATGCTTTCACAATAAAACTATAAGGTCAACAATTAATGAGAAAATAAATAAAAAAAGAAGGAATAAATATATACATGACTGTGAAAATGTTTTAAGGTCATTAGTCAGTAAGTTATGTGTTTTGACCCAGTGTGACCTGTGAGAGGGGGTTGGCTTTGCTTAATTCCCTATAGTATTTCAGCAGGAAGTGCGGAGGCTTGGCCCAGCAAAGCCCCCACACACAGGGATAAACCAAAATAAACCAGCCAGGGAAATAGTGCTTCAGTTTTCATTTATTTATTTATTTTTTATTGGATGATATTTTTTGCAAATGTTACATAAGACAGAAAAAGGGATGATTCAAGTTATTTGATGACATTGAAGAATGATGTGTATACATTTCCTAATATGCAAGCAATGCACTTTGGTTAAAGATACTCAGCCTTTTGCATAGGATGCTATTGTGTTTAAGGAGGAGAGCAGTTTGACTCTGTCTTTTTCCTGTCAGGCTGCTCAGTTTACATGGGACCCAGAGACAGTGGGGATGATCCACGGCTCATTCTTTTGGGGTTACATCGTCACGCAAATCCCTGGTGGATTCATCTGTCAGAAATTTGCTGCCAACAGGTAGCGCCATAAGTGAATTGGCATGTTTAGGCACTTTTACGAGATTTAAAGATAAATGAACTCAGGGCTGTGAGTGGGAGGAGTCAGATGTAAATGATGTTGACTTCTCTGACAGCAAAATTAATATGATTTATACCATGTATTGCATTTGTGCACATACACAATGACATTTTTAATCTTGAATCTCTAATCTAACTTAATACTTATGATGACCAGTTAGTATGAAATTTCAATTAGACCACAGTTGAGTGTGTTGACTGTGTTACTTGTCTGTTTGGTCTCAGGGTGTTTGGCTTTGCCATCGTGGCCACGTCGACCCTGAATATGCTGATCCCAGCAGCAGCAAGAGTTCACTACGGGTGTGTTATCATGGTTAGGATATGCCAGGGGCTTGTGGAGGTATGCCATCTGTGTGCGTATGTGGATTTGCTTGTATCAAGGTACAGGCTATAGTCTGAAATATTTACAGTATGTATTCAACAGTATTATAAATGCATAGCACCATGTCATGACAATTTATTTCCTATTATTTCTCTGCTGAAAGGGCGTGTCATATCCTGCATGCCATGGGATTTGGGCCAAATGGGCGCCACCCCTTGAAAGAAGTAGATTAGCTACAACAGCGTTCTGTGGTGAGATAAACAATCAATACAATATAGGTTTTGTGATTTACTGTTTCAGTCCAGCTGGAATATTAATTGAAATATTTGAATAATACTAATAAGTGGCAGCATAACAAGAAAGTATTCACTGTATTAATGTATGTATTTTACAGGTTCATATGCCGGTGCTGTTGTTGCAATGCCTCTGGCTGGAGTCTTGGTCCAATACAATGGCTGGTCCTCAGTGTTTTATGTGTACGGTAAGCTACAAACACCATTGACTTATATAATTTTTATACTATCCTTCAATTTCTTCTGCTGTATGTCTCTTAAACTATGTCTCCCTTTCTTAATAAATATCTCGGTCTCACTCATCTTCTCCTGGTCTCCTTGTCGCACAGGTAGTGTTGGGATATTCTGGTATATCTTCTGGATTTTAGTGTCCTATGAAAGTCCAGCTGCTCACCCAACCATCTCACCAGAGGAAAGGAAATACATTGAAGAAGCCATCGGAGAATCCGCCGGCCTGGTCAACCCCCTGCAGGTATACACAGACACACACACATGCTTGTTTTACTATATTAGTGAGGACATCTCATAGATGCAGTGGTGTTTATACAGTATGGGGGTAATTATATTTTCTATATCCTTACCCTACCAGGGGCGGATTATGACTAATAAGGTCCCCGGGGCAAATTTTCTTTTAGGGCCCCCGGTCCAATTATCCTTTAAAGTTTAGTTCTACGCAATCTGTTTTCATTGATTTAATATTTCTTAATAACTGTTTTGTTATTGACAGTCAGATTAATTCAAACACACAGCATGGATGTGGTAAAGAATCCACTCAACTGAAACATGTTTGCGAAACAGCCACTGTTCTTAAAGAGACAGTACCATTTTAACTTTTGTTATACATAATGTAAACTCAATGTCAGTTGTACAAATTATGCATAAAATGCATATATTTAAAGGGGCCATAATAAATGATCAAATATTTTAACTTCATCAAACACTTTTCAATTTAACAAATACAGTAGGCTCCTACAGTATCTATGCAAGAGTTTGTTGAAATTCAGCAAAGAGTTCAGGCAGTTCTGGCTTGCGCTGCTATATCTTTTCAACTCATCTGAATGATGGGGTGCATTCCATTCAGAAGAGATCATCCCCACACCCTATTTCCTTCAAATACTTTACCCTCTACTGTGAGAGCTCAATGAAACAGTGGTCATTTGGTAATTTTTGGGTAAATTCTCTTTGGAACGACCCTACAGCTTGGCTACCATTATTTTTCTTCCATCTAAAAGCCCTGCGAAGTCATCATTTAAGCCTTTTCAAAGTGTCCAAAAATCAATCAATCAATCGATCAATCAATAAATCAATATATCTATCTATCCATCTATCCATCTATCTATCTTTTTTGTTTGATAGCACTTTTATGCAAAGTATAAAGTTCTTAACCATATAATGCCTAGCATATGTATATAGTCAGAAAATTATTTATTTATAAATCTGTTTAACCTTATTTTTCCATAAAATAATGAAATTTTAAGCACATATTGCTTGAATTCAATAAATACTCACTCTAAAATATCAGTTACAATGTAAACGTTAATGTTAATTTGACTTTTTTTAAATCAGCAAAGATTTCACCTAAAACAAATTGAGTGCATCAAAGCATAAAGTTATCTATTTTGGAAATTAAATGACAAGGTCTTCAACTTCCAGAAGATAGGAACCAGGAGACAGTAGACATCTCATACACATTGTGATGTTGATGTAGAAGCTTTAGACAGTCGTGCTTCAAATATGATATATGCGGCATTATAAGGTTAAAGAGTTGCTCCAAAAATTTTATTTGAAACAAAAAGGAAGGCAAAAGGGTCCTATAAGAGGGCAGAGGGACCTCATAGTCACTAATAAGGCCTTGTAAACTCTGGGGGCCACATATTTGAGCATATATAGTATAAACATTTGTTTTCAAGGTTAATGGGCTGCGATGCTAATTCACCTATGACCCTACCCCTAAACCAAACACCTCACAGAAACATATTAATATTAGCATATTTAAAGAAAAACACACTATATTAGAGTGGACATGTTCAAAAATGTGGCCTTCGCTGGGATGGCCAACCTATACACGTACACAGTCAATGACATACACATTTTATTTCTCTGTTCTTATTCACTCCTCCACACAGCCCCTTTTCTCTAACTCTTAACTGCTGTGTTCTGCGGTGTGCTAGATATATTCAACCTCTGGTTTTACTCTGCTCTGCAGAAATTTAAGACTCCCTGGCGGCATTTCTTTACCTCCATGCCAGTGTATGCCATCATTGTGGCTAACTTCTGCAGAAGCTGGACGTTCTACCTGCTCCTCATCAGCCAGCCTGCATACTTCGAAGAGGTGTTTGGCTTTGAAATCAGCAAGGTGACCACATACAAACACACAGTCATCACTGATATTAATACCACCCTCCCCCTGCTCCGAACTAATCCATCCATTTATACCTTTCATGTCCCAGAAAAGGGAGAAGCACAGATATATTGCAGTAATTTGCAGCTCGATTAAGTATTTATCCATTAGCCACTCTCTTAATTTTGTTCTTACATTTTTCTCTCTTATTCTCTGTGCTTCAGGTGGGGATGGTGTCTGCCCTTCCACATTTAGTGATGACCATCGTTGTGCCAATTGGAGGGCAACTTGCTGACTACCTGAGATCCCACAAGTTAATGACCACAACAAATGTCCGCAAACTCATGAACTGTGGAGGTAAGATATAAATGGATGGATGGAGACAGACAGAAAGACAAACAGACAGACTGTGAGATATCCACTAGTTTTTCAGGCAGCAAAAGAATAGTGTTAAAGTTTCAGGTAGCATCAGAGATTAAAGGTCAGTCATTATCCAGTATGCAAATAATTTGATAATGATATCAATGTCTGTTTTTTTTATTCTCATTTTGAATTATGAACATTCTATCAATGTAGAAGAATGGGAGGTTTTCAACTTTAATCCTAAAGTTCTTAAAAAGTATGAAAGTTTGCTTAAAAAAAATAATCTGTAAAACACTGTTTGATTGGAGTATGTACAGTAAGCAGTTTTGACTGAGTTACAGTAATTTCTGCAAGTTTAATACTTGGAACAGCCCCTAAACAGAATGTTTGAGTAAAAGCAATGTGGGTTTTGAACAACAAAGGGTACGCAGTGTCAGAAACTGTGTATTTGTGTGTGATGCATGTCAGAATATCTGCCTATTTGTGCTCTGTCTGGTCCTGCAATGGCAGCTGAGGCAATTATCACTGATGCATCAATGCATGACACACTCACTCTCTTACAAGCATCCACACATACAACATACAAACACACCCTACAAAGAGACAGATGCATCACAGCATCCAGGAAATGAATGTCACTCCACAGAGCAGGAACAGGTACACCATGACCCACTGTAGACCCCAAATGCTCTCTTTTATCTTTTAACTTCTATCACAAAGCTACTATTATATCAAAGAGACTATAATGTGTGTGTTGTTTGTTTTAGGGTTTGGAATGGAGGCCACTCTACTCTTGGTTGTTGGTTTCTCACATACCAAAGCAGTGGCCATATCTTTCCTAGTACTGGCTGTTGGCTTCAGTGGATTTGCAATTTCAGGTCAGTAACAGTGTTATGAAAGAAAGTGCCATCTTACAGATAAAAGAGACACTCACCTTTTAGATACAGATATTGCCTGTCAATCAAATCGAGAATACCCATGCCCATTAGCTGAACCACGATCTGAGCTAAAGAAGCACAATTTATCATGATACCACTGTTGTCAGAATTAACTGCTGATTTGAAATATGTTCTTTCATAATCTTGACCAACCGTTTTGGATATTTCAGTCTTTCCCATTCATGTAGGTAGGATAGTCGAGATTTTGAAATAAGGAATATACAGCACTGAAAACAGTTAGAAACCAGAATGCAACATGACAGTTCTAGGAACATGTGGTGTGTTATGAGCAGTGTTGGACAAGTTACTCAAAAATAGTAATCCA
Organism: Xyrauchen texanus; assembly: GCF_025860055.1. Classification (NCBI taxonomy): domain Eukaryota; kingdom Metazoa; phylum Chordata; class Actinopteri; order Cypriniformes; family Catostomidae; genus Xyrauchen; species Xyrauchen texanus. Next base: position 32,192,067 of record NC_068283.1, on the reverse strand, counting down.
CTACAAATAACAAATTACTTCTATAAACTGTAACCAGATCACTTTACCACGTAAAGTGGAGACGAGGGGACGTAGAGCCGAGTTGATGATGAGTCCAGGGCTCGGAGGGCCAAGGCTGAGTAGGAGGGTCAACAGATCCCCTTGTCTGGGAAGTCACCGGGGGCGATGGTCAAGCCAGTGACTTGGGGGGAACCAGCTAATCGGAAGGAGGAGGAGGAGGAGCTAATGTCCTGGGTGGAGGCAACAGAGGAGAAGGTGCAATCGTGCTGGACTGAACCAGCAGTGGAGGAAGGGCTAGGGTGCTGGACAGAACCAGCGAGTCCATGATGCTGGACGGAAACAGCGGTGGAGGAAGAGTAGACAGTGTGGGCACACGGGCGGGAATCAACTCCATGTCTTTTAGCTCAGCGAGAGCTGGCTCTGGGACAGCCGTGGAAGGCTGAGGGGCGTTTACTGTGGGAGGTGATTCAATGTACTCATCCTCCTTACCACAGTGAAAGGGGATCCACAAAGTTTCAGAGCCACCTCCACGTAGTCACACAATGTCCAGTGAGGATCCGCAGGAGGCATCCATGCCCTTAGTGCACTATGAAGACTAACCCTGAAGAAAACCACCAGAGAGTGGTCATCATAGTGCACCAAGTTAGTCAGTTCAAGAAACTCACAGCCGTGATCCTCAACCTTGCGTAAGGAGAGTAATTCTGACAGCCGCTAGATCCCTATTGGGTCAGTTCTTCTGTCACATTTTGTAGTGATGAGGCGAGAGAGCTACACCGTGACAGTAATGTACCTAAAAACTAATAAAAGTCAGTAACTGTAATCTGATTAAAAGAATTTAAATTATAATGCATTTCACTAACTCTTTGTTTGTTTGTTTTTTGCTAAAAAAAATTCGATTACATCAATTACTTTGTAATCAGATTACACTCATGAGTGAGTGATGTAAGCCATGTGCAGGGTTGAGATACATTTCTATTTTAAGAATTGGCTTTCATTCATGAGTAGAAATTTAAATTGAATTGGTCACAACTCACAGGACTGGAATTAAAGGAAGATGAATTTACTGAATTGGAATTAAAAGAAACAAACAAAATGGGAAACAACTGTTATCTTCTTAGGTGGTAGGTTTAAGGTTTCAATCTTGTTAGATTAGTATGCTTCATATTGTTGGCATCCTTTTGATGATTTTGGAGTCAATGTAAGCTGGAGAAAAGTGTTGTTCCACCATGGTTTATAAAATGAAAATCAAATGAAGTAGCTGTAAATTATCCACACGTTTCTATTGAATGCATTTCAATTCCAACATTAATTATTAATATAACCATATGCTGTGAGTATGATTACATTTATGGGTAATTTACACAAAAACTACACTTACAGGAGTTTTATGAATTTCCTTGAATTAAATTCCATTTTAATTCTGCCTCTTTCAATCTAAACTCAGAAATGTAAATGGATTTTAAAAGACATTCTCAATTCTGAATGCTGCACAACCCTCCCAATATGTTTTAGATGCTGGTTGAAGTACATTTATGACAAATACAGTATGTCTGCATATCCAAATTTCTCTCACTTTCTTTCCCTCCCAGGGTTTAATGTGAATCATCTTGACATAGCTCCACGTTATGCCAGTATCCTGATGGGAATCTCCAATGGAGTGGGAACTTTGTCAGGAATGGTCTGTCCTCTTATAGTTGGAGCCATAACCAAACATAAGGTACAGGATAATAATATCACACTTTTACTCACACCTTCATTTGCCAAAGAATTGAATTGTGCTGTTGAAATTGTTATTTTTTCCCTTATTAACTGATTTATCTGTTGTTTGTTTCCTTTTCCTTACAGACACGTGAAGAATGGCAATATATTTTCCTCATTGCAGCACTGGTACATTATGGGGGTGTAATCTTTTATGGTATGCAATATAAAGCTAAAGTATATGCCATTTTCATTACATCGCTAATGTACTTTACACATCTATGGCCTGTTTGAAAATAATGTAAACAAGACATGCACAAGCCGTGGCATATAATCTCCCTTTAGGTCACAAATAATGAATATTCTAAATTACTGTTGTCATTTCTCTTCTACAGTTACTCATACTAATATTATATTTGCATTTCCCAGGCATCTTTGCATCAGGTGAGAAGCAGCCATGGGCAGATGCTGAGGACACCAGTGAGGAAAAGTGTGGCATTCTTGGAGAAGACGAACTTGCCAATGAAACAGAAGAGTTGTACAGGACTGGTGGACAGTATGGTGCTATCAACAATCCGCAAACTAGTGGTCTGAATGGAGGCGGAGCTGGCGGTGGGGCAGGATGGGTATCAGATTGGGATAAAACAGAAGAATATGTTCAGCCAGTCGGAAGGAATAGTTATCTATACGATGTAGAGGGAGAAAGAGAGCTCACATAATGGGAAATATAGATTTTAACAGGTGTAGATAATTAGAAAGAGTAAATCTGAGCGTTACAGGTATAAAATCTGGAGTAAATAAATACACAATAAATACACGTGAGTGAGTTTCCAAACTGATCAGATTGATTGTTCTATGTGATTATAAACAGACAAACTGAAGTGTGCGTGAAGGGTTGAGTTATATGTGAGTCAGATTGAGAATACGGTGGTGCTCTGTGAATTATATGTTCAGTATTTTAGGCTTCCTGCCAAAATCACTGTAATGCACTTAAAATGACACATTGATATTAGACATGATAATGTTGTTGAAATATGAGTGTATGTATGTGTTTCCTATCGTTTTATCCAGTGCTTTAAATGGTAAATGGGTGTAAGCAAACCTTTGGAATTGTATATGTTTATTTGGTAATACTTTTGTGCACTTATACACAGTATACATACAATGTTAGTGTGTGTGTGTGTGTGTGTGTGTGTGTGTGTGCGTGCGTGTGTTTAAATGACCCACTTCCTCATCACTGGGTCAGTGTACAAGCGATAACAAGCAAGTTTTTGTTCTCTCAAACATACACGCATTTCCACAAGCTTACATGCATTATATACACACGCACTGTCAATATTTCTGTAACTGAGTCTGTTTTTATGCACATTGAAGGTTTACATATATCTGTTAGGCTAATCCCAAATAAACAAGGAAATTTACCAAATGCAAGGTGACTTAACATGGTATAAGTGCTGGAATTCTAAAGATTCTGCCATTCTAGAACGGAGGGGAAAGTTGATGTTGTAATCTGTGAAATATGTAGATTTTCTCTCATCATCTACATATCTTTAGAGGCTTTCTGCCTCGTAATTTGATGTTATTCTGCATTAAGTGTATGTATTTTGTTTCTGCGCTTCTTTCCTAAACATTTCATTTGTTTTTTATTATTTTGTTTTCCTAAATTGTAAACAAATTGTAAACAACAACAAATATGATATTTCCCATGGGAGAAAGAAATAGAAGTAATACAATAATTTTAAAACAGTAAAAAATGTATATGTGAAATACCCTGTGTACAATAAATCTAATTAAATGTATAAAGTGTTTCTTGTGTCTTATTCAGTCAGTGCATTTGGAACAGACACAATGTGACTTATAAATCTGTTACAATATAAGACAAATTTAAATTTTTCCCTGGATCACACTGATTACTTTCCCCTGTAAACGCTCATATTTTTTTCTGCTTACCCTTTTTCATCTCTCTCTTTATACTCCTCTCTCACACTCCTCTTCCCCCACAGAGGGCATCTGCTATGGCAAGCCGATTTAGCTTTAAAAGCATCCAGCATTACTTATTGTATTTGTATTAGTAATATTTCAATTAAAGAGCTCTACAATATATTTTCTACTAGTAAGAATTCCAATTAGAGAGCTCTATAATGGATTTTTCACTAGCAAGAATTCCAATTACAGAGCTCTCTATTTGCATTTCTACTAGTAAGAATGCAAATACAGAGCTCACTCATTAAATTTTCACTATTGCATTCTTACTAGTAAAATTTTTTTTGCAGAGCTCTGCAATTAAACATATCTTTAAAGTGATTTTTTACTAAAAATTAAGTTGGAGAGTTCTCTAATTTTAATTCTTACTAGTAATAATTCAATTTTAGAGATCTGTAATTTAAATTGAATGGCAGTCAATGGATACTTATGACGAGTAAAAATTTAGTTAGAGAGCTCTGTAATATGAATTCTTATTAGTAAATATGAGTAACGCTGGGAACATTCAAAGATAATTCGGCATTCCATACATCTGCTGTCCACTAATCTTTGCCTAAAATCACCAAGATAATCCCTCTGTCCATCTGTCATTCAGAGAGAGAGAGAGAGAGAGAGAGAGAGAGAGAGAGAGAGAGAGAGAGAGAGAGAGAGAGAGAGAGAGAGAGAGAGAGAGAAGCGAAAGAGAGAGTGAGAAAGTGAAAGAGAGAGAGAGAAAGAGAGAGTGAGAAAGAGAATGAGAGAGTGAGAAAGAGAATGAGAGAGAGAGAAAGAAAGAGAAAGTGAGAAAGAGAAAGAGAGAGAGAGAGAGAAAGTGAGAGAAAGAGAGAGAGAGAGAGAGAGAGAGAGAGAGAGAGAGAGAGAGAGAGAGAGAGAGAGAGAGAGAGATGTCCTTTGCTTGTGAATCTTTGCAGTTTTGTTGTATTGACATCTAGTGGTGAAAATGAGTCAACTCAAGCTAAAATAAAAGCTGATATCAATTGACTATGCTAACCCCAAATAAGTAAATCAAGTTTTTTTTATTATTAGCCTATTATTGAAACCATTTTTATCCTTCTTGCTTTAAAAATATTAAATTAAATTAAATAACTAGTTTAAATGGTCCTGAGGTGTGATTTTTTAAAGATTTAATATTACATGTCGTCTCCAGATCAATCATATCTGCAAACTAACTGCTCTGCCTAATGAAAAAACTGCATATGTGATAATCATACAAATATTCGAATATAATAAATATAAAAAGAACACTCAAAAAATAGATTTGCCTATTTTTAATATTAATGTAATCTTATCCAATTTCACAAAATCTATCATATTAAATTTTATAAAATTAAATAATGTTTAACAAAATTAAATTAATAAAACCAACAATAATTAGTTTTTTAATATTTTAGTTTATTAAAGATTACTCAATTAAATTTGATGGAATTTTCACATGAGATTGAAATGCGTAAATCTTCTTATAATTAGTAACAATAACAAATAGTAATAATGTAATATATCTAGACATTGGTGACACTGCTTGAAATTTCCTGTCAGCTACCCAGAGACATTTACAAAAAAATACCAAAATAAAAACAAACGTGAAACATTTAACTTACTATTAAGAAAGAAAAACACCTGAACATCCAAATAGAGAGAAAATAAGAATGTATGGTACAATTAAATATAGTTTGCAAACAAAAAAGTAAGTAAATCGGCAGGGTTGAAATTTTTATGACTCGTGCATTTCCGTCCTTTTAATATTTCAAACGAAGTTGATTGGTCATTTTTCAGGAGGCCGAACATTGCGGAGAAATTGGAAAAAGGCATTACACTACCATTGGTGTATTATTACTTCCGTTTATCCCTCGTCCAATAGAAGTCAAGAACTCCAAGCACAGGCTAAACCCCATTGGTCAGCTTTTCTTGTGATCCCGCCTGCTCCTCGCCCTGGAAGAGTCTTAGCCGAAAGAAGCTAATGCCTGTTTGGGCGGATTTATTTGGGTTATAGTACATTTTGAATAACGGAGAGAAACATACTTTAAATACGAAGCGTTTTATTTAGTTACAGATGAAGTTTGTTCAGCTCGACTAAATCCAGCCTGTCTGTGTCTCAGGGGAGAGTTTACTTGATCTGATCGACCGTAATGTGGCTCTGCGGCTAATCCTTGGACTTTCAATACTATTCACCTCAAAGCGCTTCGTTTGGGCGAGCGGAACCGATTTAACGTCCACATACGAGGTAAAATACAAACATTACCTGATAAACAACTATTTACCTGTTGAATGTAGTCGAGATAGACATAAAAGCTGCAGTCGTTCAAGTTTGCTTCTGACCGGCTAAGTAAACTGAGACAGAGTTGAGTAAAGTTAGTCTTCAATCTAAGTCTTACATGTCTTTAAATGTGATTACTTTTAATATGGACAGACTGTTGAGAACTATTCAATTTCCAACCTTATGTAATATATACATGTTCACGCTTCTTTTCCTGTTATTAACATTACTGTAATTTATATGAGCGTGTCAGTCAGTGTGGTTCACGAGTCTCATTAATGGTTCACACGGTCTCTTTTCTAAGTAAAACCTGGTTAAATCCAGTCAGACTACTACTTTGTGTCTCACACCCTCCTCCCCCCTCTCTCTCACACAGTCAGGATGACGGAATACAAGCTGGTTGTAGTTGGGGCTGGTGGCGTTGGGAAAAGTGCACTAACCATTCAGCTCATTCAAAACCACTTTGTAGACGAGTATGACCCTACAATTGAGGTATGAGTTAATCTTCATTTGAATGAACAGTTTGTCAAGAATGTAAATAATTAGGCTTGATTTCTGTGTTGTTGTCCATCGTGTTAAAGGGATAGTTCACCCCAAAATGAAATAATTTACGCTCCTTCATGCCATCCCAGGTGTGTATAACTTTTTCATCTGCAGAACACATAGATTTTTTAGAATAGTATTTCTGCTCTGTAGGACCAGACAATGCAGGTAACAGGATCCAAAAATGTGAAGCTCCTAAAAGCACATAAAAGCAGAATGAAAGTAATCCATACGACTCAAGTGGTTAAATCCTGTCTTCTGAAGTGATACGATAGGTGTGGGTGAGAAACACAGGGCTCCAGATGTGACCAAAATATGTTTCTGAACAACAATCTAAATTGAGCAATTCTGTGATTTGGCAACTATATGTTTCAGTTTAGGAGACAATGGCCCCCCAAGTAATGTTGTCTAGGCTGGAGCCCTGAAACGGATCAATATTTAAGTCCTTATTTACAGTAAATGTCCACTTTCACATTCAAATTATTTTTTGTGATTCACATGTTACGTGCATATCGCCCCCTACTGGGTGTAGAGGGGAATTTATTGTAAAAAAAAAAAAGTACTTACATATTGATAATTGAATATTGATTTTCTCACCCATACCTATCGTATCACTTCTGAAGATATTTAACTAGAGGCATATGGATTACATTTATGCTGCCTTGTCGTCTTTTTGGAGCTTCAGATATCTGGCCACCATCAACATCCATTGTATGGACCCACAAAACTGAAATAATCTTTTAACCCTTGTGCATCCTTGTGGACATTTTTGGCTTTTTCAGTTTTGTTTTTTTGATAACTTTGTCTGTGTTAATGCTAACTGCATAAAATTTTCCACAGGTGTGAATTTTTATTGGAATTTTAATATTTCACCCTGTTTTCTTTAAAAAAATATTTTTGCACTAGTTACACAAAATACTCCCTCTTAGCGTCGTTTTGGACAAAAATGGCACATTGAAACCCATTAAAACTGTGATTTTTAATCCCAGTGCCATTTAACTATAAAATTATGCAATCTTGTTTAACATGCTTTCATTATGTTGGCAAGGCTTCAAAATTTACATTTTAAATATTTTTTACCAGATCGTGCCATTTTTTCAGGTTTGGCATATCATCGCTTTTGTTGTTGTTTTCTGCTGTTTTTGGCTTATGCATATTATAGAGCCAATTAGATACATTATGAATATATAATTGTGTGAGTGTGTTGGTATGGATTTCAGAGTGTGGTTTGTATGTGTCTGAGGCTCTAATAATAAAAATAAAAAAAATTCTGTTTAGCATTTATTAAATTGAAAATAATTATAATTATTATATTTTTATAAAAAACAACAGTGGCATTATGTAAACAAACCGGCGTTTAAAGTGTTAAAATTCTGAAAATAAATGAATGTTTGGTAATTATGATTAGAACTGATGCTGGTTAAAATATAAGTCAGTGAAAGTAGAAAAAAATATTATTCTATAATATTTTTATGACACTTTTGACATGGCCATTTTTGTCCATTATGGACCTAAGTGGTAGCTTTTTTTTTAAATCTGATACTGCATAAAAAATATGAAAGCATCAAAATGAATGTTGTTGTTAATCATTGACATATCCGAGGCTCTAATAATCAAAGAAAAAAATTCTGCTTAGCATCTATTAAATTGAAAATAATTACTATTTTTCATTTTTTCCTAAAAAACAACAGTGGCATTATGTAAACAAACCAGCGTTTAAAGGGTTAAAATTCTAAAAATGAATGAATGTTTGGTCATTATGATTAGAGCTGATGCTGGTTAAAAAAATTATGTCAGTGAAAGTGGAAAAAAATATAAATCTATAATATTTTTATGACAGTTTTTGGACATGGCCATTTTTGTCCATAATGAACCTATGTGTAACTTTTTTTAATTGATGCACAAGGGTTAATAATCTTAATTTGTGTTCTGCAGAAGCAAGTAAGTCATGCGCATCTCACAACATTTAGATTTTTGGATGGACTATTCCTTTAAATGAAAAAAGATAGACTATAAACTCTCTAAAACATTCAAGTGTGAAAGGTCTAATGTTCATTTACTACTTTATTCAATGCAGGACTCATACAGAAAGCAGGTTGTGATTGACGGGGAGACATGTTTGTTGGACATTCTGGACACAGCAGGTCAGGAGGAGTATAGTGCCATGAGAGACCAGTATATGAGGACAGGAGAAGGTTTCCTGTGTGTATTTGCAATCAACAACATCAAGTCCTTTAAGGACGTACATCTCTACAGGTACATAGGCAACCAATTGTGAACAAACTGAAATCAACTATATTGGTTATCATCATGGAGACTAAATAGTCTTGCAGACTTTTAAAGATATAGTTCACCCAAAATTGAAACTTCTCATCATTGAATATGTTTACAAGGACACCAGAAAGCGGCTTATAAAAGCAGCGTTCCGGTGTACATGCACTGTATAAGAGGTGTACTCTTTACTCCCATATACATGTGACTTCATCAGTAAACAGCTTTCTCCACAACAACATATTTTCCCCTCGTAAATAACAAACATGGGATATGGGGAAGACTTAGCTATTTTATTCTGTTGCTTCATTTATTTCCAGATATTCCAGAGTTGTTGCTGTTTATTTCCTTAACTTTCTATCATCACCTGCAGCGGAATTGCAGTGCAATAGTGGGGTTTCCCTCTTACATAAAACTCTGTGATTTCCCCAATGTACAAGCATATATAACGGAGCGTGAGGGACAGTCGCTATTTTACATTGGTGTTTATAAATGGGCATAGTTTGTAATATTCCCACTGTACTCCCAGAAATATTTAATTATTTCTGCAGTGTTGAATTGTTGTTTGGCTCCATCCTATGATGTTTGTTATCCGGTCTGTTTACGCACTGCTCAAAAACCTGTAACAATACTGCATATGCGTTTACATGACCACAATAAGCCACATTCTCTGGGAGAAACCTCGGTGTAAAACCGCTTTCACTTAATTCCTTAAATATTTTATGGAAATTGGCTTCTTGTTTACATGATATTTCAGAATGCTGCTTTCTACAAAAACCCTGCAGTAAACCGTTTCTTTAAGTACATGTAAACGTGATCATTTATTTCACCCTCATGCCATCCCAGATGTGTGTGACTTTCTCAATTCTGCTGAACACAAATGAAGATTTTTAGAAGAATATCTCTGCTATGTTGGTCCATACAGTGCAAGTGAATGGTGGCCTGAACTAGAATTTACTCAGAATCCAGCCAAAAACAAATCAAGTGAGCGGCAGTTCTGTGGATGGAAACGCCTTGTTGATGAGAGAGGTCAATAGAGAATTGCCAGACTGGTTCGAACTGACAAAGTCTATGATAACTCAGATAACCGCTCTGTACAATTGTAGTGAGAAGAATATCATCTCAGAATGCTTTTCTGAGATGTGGGTTGGTTCTGTTTTGGTGGCATGGGGGGGACCTACACAATATTAGGCAGGTGGTTTTAATGTTGTGGCTGATCGGTGTATGGTAACACACTGCTCAACATAGATGGGTTGTGCCAATGTTCGAAGGACTAAGCACAAAAACAGCTGCTTTTTTTTTTTTTTTACTTCCTGAACATACTCCAAATATGATCAAATGGAAAAATGGCCAGACCACACTTGATGTAGAAATGACCGGTCAAAGAAGTCGACTCAGCAGTATAACGTCACTGCTTACCAGTGTTATTATAGTTAACGAAAATCAAAATCTCTGGTTCATTTCAGTTTTAGGCAAAGTAGGACATTTTTGGCGCTTTTAATTATGATCCAAACACACATAACCTGACATTATACCTTTTTGAAGAAAGCTTAGGATGTCTTCTACCTTAGTCAAAAGCAAAAATGAAGAAATTCTTAATACTGAGAAGTAGAACCTTTGAAGACCCTCTTTTGACCAAATCACAGAGGAAAAATTCTCCCCTAGAAAATATCTACAAAGTATTTAGAATAATTTTTTAATATTTTGTAACACATTTACATCATAAATCATTATGCAACATTTACAAACATTACACCTCAAATTTCTGTTTCTTAAGTTTTCTTTACCATTGCTTTGCCCACCGGTGATCATTAAATGAGCTGTCACACATCCCAATGTAAACACCATCAATTTAAAACCTCAAAAAGGTAAAGATATTTTGCCCAAAAATTATAATTCTCTTATTATTTACTCGCCTTCATGCCATCCCAGATGTGTTTGTCTTCTGCTGAACACAAGCAAATATATTATAGAAATATCTCAGCTCTGTTGGTCCAGATACCATACGAGTCAACTGGGTCCAAAGCTTTGAAGCTCTAAAAAGCACAAAGGTAACAAAATAATCCTTAAATTGTTTAAATATTGTCTTCTGAAAAATCGAATTGGTTTTGGGTGAGAACAGACCAAAATGTAACTCCTTTTTCACTATAAATCTTGCAGTTGCACTCTACAGGAATGATCGCCAATGAGACTGCTGATGTCAAGATTTACAGTAAAAAAGGATGCTACCTTTATGTGCTTTTTTGAGCTTCAAGGTTTTGTACCATGATGACTTGCATTGTATGGAACTACAGAGCTGAGATGTTCTTCTAAAAATCTTACCTTGCGTTCTACAGAAGAAAGTCAGTCATACACATCTGGGATGGCATGAGGGAGAGTAAATTATGAAGGAACTTTAATTTTTGGGTGAACTATCCCGCTAATTATTTACTTCCCAAAGATTACTTGAGAAATGATTTAAAATCATTAAGGAAATTCATATGGATACAATGGAGATCAAGTTTAAATACAAATAGATGATGGATAGAGATCGAGGTAACAACAAGACTTCCCTGAGGAATTTATTGATGTTAGACATTTCATTTTTAAGTGATACCATTAAATGCTTCTGCTTTGGCAGCCATTAAAAATAGTAAAACTAAAATAAAGACTAACTAAACTGAAACTGAGAAAACAAAAAACTTAAACCAACAGACAAACTGTGAAAACTAATCTGGAATGACAAATTGATATAAAAATGTAATTAAAAATCTAAAACTATAATAACACTGCTGCGTACAGTGTATCAAATTTTGTGACATTTGACTTTTTTTACCGAAAGGTTGAGCAAAGAAATCAATGGGAAATTAGGGAAAGGCTTAGTATAATTTCACAAATGTGAGCAATAGTCACAAACTAAGTTTCCATTCAAGGATCTTTTGCGAAAAAAGTTTTAGCGAATCAAAATTAAGCTGATGAAAACACATTATTTCAAAAACAGTCAAAAAAATTGCCATTAACACAGAAATGTACTTTCACATGACAAGTTTACCCCTATCATTAGCCTGTGTTAATCACGACGACAAGGTATATATACATCCTTGGAAAGCTAATTTATTGTATGTGATTATGGATTGATCTTAATGGCATATAGATCCAATAATGCAAACATGACACTTCCAGGAGTGCCAACACCAATATCTCATATCATGCACATCAACAAGTGCACGGAGAACAAATGAATGGCCACTGTGATTAATTTAATCATGGTAGACATCCGTTTATATATTAAAGTTGCTTTTCTACACTATTCAACATAATAAATGGCAGTCATGGAATTAGCCCACAATACAAAAAACATATAACTTCTGTTCACAAAGATGTTTTAAATAAAAATAAATACAAAAAACTAGGAGAAAAGCATGTGTATAGCCCAATTCTATAAAATTGTTTAGATTTTGAAAATGCCAGCAAAATTCTCTGTATTAAATTACCAAACGAAAATAGCATTAATTGATATGCCTTTTCTTTACACAAACTTAAATTAGCCGTACCCTGTTCTGTAGATGAAAAAAGTCATCTGAATTACATTCTCAGAATGTTCTGCACTTTTTTTCAAGACTGTAAACTATCGGAACTATTTGTCCAATGCTGAGTTCACTTTCAGAAAACCAGCTTTTGAACATTTTAGAACTTTTAAATATTTCAAAACTAACCCTCTTTACCTCGGATCGTATTTGCTGAGCTTCTTCGGAAAATGTACATTGCATTATTATGCTAAAATAAATTTTAGATGACAATCAAGTTCAGTTGGTCATTAAAAGTTGCTGAAAATATGCGGGACATAATACAGTTGTGATGGCGATGTTTTAGATTAGATGATTGTTCAAAATAGCTTATTGAATATCAGGAATGTATCGTGCGTAAACCCTGAAATTACACCGCATCAATTTTTCTTTAAAAGCTGTGCACACAGCATATACATATCAATGGATGGTCCTTATACAAAGACCGAAAGTTTTCCCCATTTCTTGGTGCAGGTTGCCAGCTTGAACATGACGATTTGCTTTCGGGTCAGAACCAGTGGCAACCTGCGATAGGTGCAACATCAGGACCGATATTCCTGTACTATCAGAAGGGCAACTGTTCCTTTTTGATTGCAATTCCTCATCTTCAGATTGCATTTATTTGTGAAATTAAAATGACAGTAGGCTGGCTAATTTCATTGAATATTCTTAATACTCTCCCCATTTTACCAAAACTTTGGGGGAAAACAATCGGGGACATCTGGGAGGCGAATTGGCGATAAACACACATTTCTGTATGGAAATGGCTTATGGGCAGATTTCTTTTGTGATAAACCAAAACTTATGTGACAGTGTTTTTTTTAGGCATGGCGTCATCATGCGCACAATTTTTATCGATAAAAGGGCATTTGAATGGAAACGGGCAGAAGACCACAAATTTCCCAAAATTTGTTATATGCATTTTCACTTTGTTGAGCACAAAATAGTGTGAAAAGTAGACTGTTCATTTTTGCAAGCAGAGTGTAGCCTAATTTCCATGTTGTGTGTTTTGTTTATGTAGGGAGCAAATAAACCGTGTCAAAGACAGTGACAACGTACCAATGGTGCTGGTGGGGAATAAAAGTGACTTGGCCTCTCGTACTGTAGATATGCGTCAAGCTCAGGAGCTCGCCAGAAGTTATGGAGTCCCATTTGTCGAAACATCTGCTAAGACACGACAGGTTGGTGGAGACAAACTCTAAAGGGTAGTTTACCCAAAAATACAAATTCTGTAATCTTGTGCTGTCTAGGTAGGCAGCTCACTAGAGTTTGCACCAGTGTGTAAAACTAGAATTATGTGTGTGTGTGTGTGTATAATATATATATATATATATATAAGCTCTTTATTGTGTGTGTATATAAAGACACTCTCTCTCTGTGCAGGGGGTGGAGGAGGCGTTTTACTCTCTTGTACGGGAGATCCGAAGATACAAGGAGACAAACCGCAGCAATAAGAAGAGCAAAAAGCACACGCAAAGACGCTGCACTCTTTTATAGCAATACACACAAACAGGCCCGCACTGCACCCCTGTGATAGCAATGCACTCAATGTCACACACACATACACTACTGTACTGTAGCATCACACACACGTTTCCTTTTTTATACTGTTCCCTCTCTTACACTGCCAGCCTTTGAGGAATAGGAACCCAACTGGCTGTGTGTTTGTGATATTGCAGAGTAGCTGATGTGTTGATTCTAAACCTCATTTAGAATCATGATTGTAGAATTGTCTGTAATCTTATTTTGCCACAGTGACATCATATTATCCAGGGCTTTGCCACATTTAGCTTAATATTTGACTGGATAAATTAGTCTGGATTGGTCTTGTCAATTTTAAGCTACTGCTTTTGTTGTGTTAAAAGGACCTTATTTTTGTGGTAGTGTAATAGCCATATTTTATAACCAGAGGAGCAAGCAATATTGACCTCGAGTTTGTAATTTACGATGATGGTTAAGGGATGTGCTTGTAAGATGGTAATGGTTTGCTGCTTTTAAGTATGCATCGTTATGTCTCATCTCCAAGTTTCATTGTACATTTTAAAAATTCTTTGTTAATTTGGATTGTGGTGGAGCCATAGCTCATGCAAATTAGCAAAATGACCCGCTTGGAGAGTGACCACATAGATCAGTTAGAGTAGGTCAGGAATTGAGGAAGCTAAAAAGTCCCCTAAAATGTCTGAAACCTCCAGTGGCCTGTGGGAAAGCACATCCGAGCAAGCAGTCACCACATTCCAAACCACTAACATATTGTGTTTTGTAGACTTTACGAAGTGTAACTTGCCTCATGCAATGTGGGATTTATCCAGTGAATGCTCCCTAAGATTTTCAATAATCGCTAAATAGACACGTTTGTGTTGTTTTCACCTTCTGTATTTTGGGGAAGGCTTTCAAAATTCACACTGAATGTACATTTCACAGACTTGCCCCCTTTCCCCATGTTTCTATTGTCATTACTTGTGTTCTAGGCCAAAAGTGTCCTTCATTGTCCAGCCCTTAACAAAATAAGAAACAAAATATAGCCTAACTTCAAAATTTTGATCAGCAGTATTTCATGATAAAGTCCTGTATTTTTTGAGTTTATACTGAAGCATTTTAGTTACACATACAAGCATTATTAGTCAATGTATTATGTAAAAGGCCAGCTGTTTCCACCTGCCACAAGACATTCTTGACTTTAAGGGAAAGAGACCTTTTTCTTCCTGATTTTTGGAATGTTTGGATTTACAGATGAGACGGTAGTTGTATGGGTCAGGCTAAACATGTGACCTAAACTCCTCATTTATGCATTCCTTTTGCCACAGTGATGATACAATTGTAGTTCTATGTTTTGTGAATAAAGAGACTTTTGGCTAAAGAGGACCAACATTTCTGCACTTTTTGTACCTTTGCAGTTAAAGTAATACTCCAGATTCAATAGAAATTAAGCTCAATCGACAGCATTTGTGGCATAATATTGATTACCACATAAATGTATTTAGACTCTTACCTCCTCTAAAAAAAAAAAAGCAAAAATCGAGGTTACAGTGAGGCACTTACAATGTAAGTGAATGTGGCCAATTTTTGAACGTTAAAATACTGTTTTAAAAGTATTGTAAAAATCACTTACTAACCTTTTCTGTGTAAAATTCTAGACAATTTTAAAACATTGTTACTATGATGATGTAATGTCAACTAATCCTAAAATGACTCTTGAAAATATTTTGTGTTAATCAACATTATGCTACAAATGCTGTTGATTGAGCTTGACTTGTATTGAACCCAGTATATTTAAGAACATGGCACTAGCAATGCCAGCGTTTTAGGTTCCATTGCCAAGGAGCACACTGTTAAAATGTCCCTTGATGGACTTAAATTGTTTTGTATAAAAGCATCTACCAAATGCATTAAAGTAAATCAGACATTACAGTAGTCAAAGCTCTATAAAACTAACTTTACTGACACATCTGCTTCCTAAGACACATTCATTATAGTAGTAATTCCATAGTTGCATCAGCTTGTCAGAGTATAACATGTCTGTCTCAGCTGGTGTGTAGTTTTGAAATGCTACATCATTACAAGGCTTAGATAATTGATGTGCACCGTATCAGTAAAATGATTACACTTATATAACACTTTTTTTCTATCCTCAGAGGTTACCAAAGTGCATTACACTGTGTCTCAATCACCCACTCACACACACTCATACACCAATGGTGGCAGAGCTGCCATGCAAGGCACTATCCTGCCATTGGGAGCAACTTGGGGTTCAGTGTCTTGCCCAAGGACACTTCGGCATGTGGAGTCATGTGGGCCGGGAATGGAACCGCCAACCCTGCGATTAGCAGCCGACCCGCTCTACCACCAGAGCCACAGCCGCCCTATGTACTTTGGCCCAATGTCCATCCATTAATATAAGCTCTTTAGATTTATAGTTGAGGATTGTTTTTGGTAAGGCAAAGACTACCAGTTAAACCCCGGGTAGAGTAAACCCTTGAAATGTATTTACAAAGATCCCTATCCCAGTAATGGTCTTTAATAACTGGTTGTCTCAGCAGATACTGTACAGCACATAGATTCAGAAAGGGCAAATGTGATCATACATATACCCTACTCCCTTCAAAGGACAGATCTCTTGCCGTGGACACTCTGAAGGGAGCATGAAAGTACTGTATGAATGTAACCTTCACTAATAGTCTTGTTTGTCTACATCTGTTTGGAATGATTTTGGAAAATGTGTCCACTTGAAATAATGAATCAAAAGAATGCCCTTGAGTAACTTCAACACAGAGAAAAAACATCTCACCATTTTACAAAAACGCAACCACTAGAAAATTAGAAACTAATATTCTTTACAAAATGGGTAGTGTGATAGACTCTCCCCTCACTAAGAGGATGAATGAGTGAAGGCTGAAGATGGAGGTAAAAAAAGAGGGCAAGAATTCCACCATTTCTCTCACCAAGCGAAACGAGAGACAAGCTGATCCTGGTCACCTAAATCTTTCTGTACTTTCTTCCTCATGTAAAAGATGGGACAGTCTCGACTGAAACACAGAAAAGAACAGTATATGGGTTGTTCAAGTTAGCTAGCAGTTGTCATGAACGCCGGTGAAGGCTCCTCAATCGGCCACCGGAGAGCTATCTCTCCCGAATACTGACTTAAGACTACATTTCCCATGCGCCCACATTCCTGGTCTGATTCAACCACAGCTGTTCCTAATTATCTTCCACTATTTAAGCCCTGTTTGTCAGTTCACCCATTGCGAAGTCTTGTTTGCCTTGGCTACATGTCTGAGCGTTATTATCTCCCTGCATTGATCATCTGTGTTTTTGACCCTGCCTTGTACCTCCGATTACGTCTGATTGCCGCCTGTCTTTGTTTTGTTTGTGCCTGGATCTTTACCATTGCTGTCTGCTGCCTGCCCAGAACTTTTGCCTGTCTGACTACGATTCTGCCCTGTCATTGATAACACTGTTTGCCTGGTTCTCTATCTACGCCTGTACTACTGAGATTGTCTTTATAATAAACCGCACATGGATCCCACTCAGCCTGAGTCCTTGTTACAGCAGTCAATTAACTTTGAATTTATAAACTAAAAAGAATTAAAATGGCTTCGGATTTACTCCAAGTCTAACGGAATTGGTAATGACACTAATAAAGCTACTCTCAGATCATGTAAAAATCATGGTGACAGCAGTACTTAGGTCAGTAATCCTTTGTTTAAAATTACATCGTTTTAAAAATGTATATACAAATTATATATATATATTAATACAAATATATTACACAATATACACATTGTACACAAACATCAAATTAATTGTAAGGGGGGAAAACAAAAAGCACTTTTTATACATATATTATAGAGGGGATTTTTAAAGGTTAAAAATAATTGTTTTCAAATGTAACTTTTCAACACTAAAAACATTATCTTCCTTTTAAACTAGAATGTTTCTTTTTTACAAGCATTTATTCTTTAAAGTAATCCTAAGGAACAGAAAAGTTAATTGAAGAATCATCTAATAATTTAAAGAATATTTGTTTAACCATGTGTGTGTGTGTGTGTTCATACCTGGTACACAGAACGTCTTCATGTAACGAACCTTGACAGCGCTGACACTGAGTCCATAGTCGGGAGAATTTCTCCTCTAGAGCTGACAGATGAGCAATCTAAAGACACACACAAACAAACCTTCAGATGGACTAGTCCCCTACTTATGATGCAAAATTCCACCAGTATGTGTATGAATAAAACAAACCTCTTTTTGATAAAGCTCAGACTCTTTCTTTTTGCAAAAGTCGCATACAGCCGCTGCAGAGAAGAAAACCAGTTATTCACACATCAAGTATTGTGGCAATTACATATGAGACTCACACACATACAGTACATCCGTACCATCAGTTTTTAACACAGCTCTGCAGCCGATACAAGTGCTTCGTTTCTGAGCGAAAGCCATGAGGCCACCAACCTTGGACGTCAAGACAGTCTTACAGCGTGTGTGATCTCCCTCTGAAACACAGTGACACACAGTAACAACACATTTATTAACATCACCTCTCCAAGCATGACTTGTTGAAAGCATGAGAAAATATTTCTGTGCTTGACGTGTCCCATGTTAATGTCTGGATCACACGAGTGGAGTTGGTACTCACTCAGTAACACACTCTCGGCTTTGCTCTCACCCAGTATGGGCTCAAAGATGCGCAGTAAAGGTTTAGACAACTGCTGCTCCAGGTAGTACTGTGTGTCTATTGGAATGTTGTTCTCCAGCACATATATGGGGTCCTAAGACACAAATCATTAACAATAAAACATTAACAACTAACTTATTTATAGAGCAAGACTTCAAAACATCAACTAGCCCATAAAGGAAAACACACAAACACACACTAAAAGCAAACCTCTGATTTCATATATGCCGCCACTCCTTTCGCTGCTTTGATTATGACATAAGGAACTCGATCTCCAAGGTTTGGAGCGCTTCCAGCATCACGCTTTCGCATCCTAGAACACAAACATCAGAGTTAACGTACAACTCACTTTACAAAAACAAATACACACATTTTAAGGTGCACTCAGAAGTGTTTGGTTTACATTTCACTGGCCAACAGATCACACAAATGCAGAGGTTCTCAGGTACTGATACCATTTTAAAAATGCACTGGTTACATTGTCATAATAAAGCTGATGTATGTAACTTTTTCTGTGTTAATAATACTTTCCCCTATCCCAGCTTAATATGCAGAGACAACTATTACAGTGTTTCTGCAGGTATTATGAAGCTAACTTTAAGACTTTTTAAATAATTTTTTAACTAAAGAAAATTTAAGGAATAAACTGAAGGGAACACAATACATCAATATGCTATCTAAATGTAAATGTCTAGGGAGCACATGAAGAGTCATATTTATAGCAACACTATAAATGCAACTTTCAATTGGTCTCCATTACTTTTTAACAAATTTTACAAAAATAAACTTATTTTTGTCCATTTTGGCTTGAACAAACATTTCCCCATTTCTCCAACTTATCTTTCAGCCTCTCAATCGAACTACATCTCTGAATGTAACCCCTCATGCAACATTTAATGCCAAGACCCAAGAAATTAATTTAAGACATGCTGCAATGATGCAGAAGGGTTAATTAAGACTTTAAGATTCGCAGAAATGCCGTATTAGTAAGCCATTCATAGGTTAATTTTCTCAAATACTGTAAGCACTGTCTTTCTGTGGCAATTGGAAAACGTCTCTGTTTGTTTAGTACGACCGCATAGACCTGCCCCAACAACGTAACCAATGCCGTGAATTGGAGGCAGGACTATCTCTTTGTTTGACCAATGGTAGATGGGGGGGCATATTCAGAAAACAAAGTTTATTTTTGCAATTCCGTTGGGTTGTGCTAGTGTCACATGAATTACATCAACTTTAATTCATTGTTTGTGTGAAAGTGTCCAATAACGGGGGATTACCAAGATTAAAAGGAATGTTTCGAGTTCAGTACAAATTAAGCTCAATCGACATAATTTGTGGATTAATGTTGATTACCACAAAAATTAATTTCGACTTGGCCTTTCCTAGTGAAAAATGAAACACTTATAAAACTCTAACCTATATATAGACAGACATTAAAATGCAAACACAACACACACCTCTCAGCGAGTTCGACATGGGCCTGTTTCCCAGCATACTCCTGTGCTGTGCGTGTGAGCTCTTTGGTTATGACCAGCTGACTGATGTCAATGCGGTTGCACAGGAGGTCAGAGATCACCTCTTTGGCATGAGCAACTGCTCCATCAGGGTCTCTGAGAGACAAACGCACCATTACAGAGGAATTACTGTGTGAATTAGTATATGAAAGTTTTCGTCATCACTACAGACACACAAAAAAGCTCTGTTGATGAAGGCTTGTGGATTTATGTCTTCACTGTTAGTTTGTGCATCACTGGTGAAAATATGAAGTCATAGTGGTTTTTGGCATGTGGCAATATCTGTACCTGTCAATGAGGATGTTTTGGAGACATGTATTAATGAGGTTGGCCACTAAAGGGCAGATGTCTCGTCTGACTGTCTCGATACCTTTACATTCCATCTTATCATATTGTTCTGCGTTGGAGGAGAAATACAGCCCTGCGTATCGTTTCTTATTGATCAACAGATAAGGGTAATACACCTGAAAAAAGTGAGACAAAGGGGTTATTATAGTTCAATAGTTCAATACAAGTAAAGCTTAATCAATAGCATTTGTGGCAGAATATTGATTACCAGATCATTTTATTTAGACTCGTTCCTCCTTTTGAATGGGGGATATTCTGAATGTTAAAATACTCCCATTTTAAAAAGTATAGCCATAAGACAAACAATATGCCTGTAAACAAATTACTTGCTAACCATTTCTGTGTAAAGTTAAACCCAATTTTAATTTTTAATAACATTTTTGTGGTAATCAACATTATGCCATAAATGCTGACAAAATATTCCTTCAAAGAGGAATTTCCATAAATTCTCCAGTCATTTATGATTACTGGATTTTACAGATTTAATATATATTTTGTTTTTAAATTTGTAATAAATTTTGCACAAATAACAATTTTGTACTGCTAAAATATTTTCGGGCTCTGAACAACTAAAACAATTTAGATTTTCTCTAGAAAATTCCATGACTCCGGGCATGGACATTTTAAAGTTCCTGATATTTCCAGGAACCTTTTATTATTGGATAGCTGTCTTTATTGAGACTTGAGTTGCTTTCTGTACCTTCTCAAACTCCAATTTAATTGGTGGAATGAAGTGGGAGGAGACCCAATCAGCTGCCTCCTTCCCCAGATTCATTGCCTCTTGCACTGTGGCCACACCCAGTTTCACCATCACAGAGTCAGTGTCTCCGTAGATGACCTGAAAACATGTTGAAAAACATATTAAACTTAACATGTTAAAATCACTGAGTGCATTATATGCATTTAAACATACAGACAAGACAAAACATATCAGTGTAACATGTTAATTACCTTTGCATCTGCTTGGTAACCATTAGCGACCGTGTATTTCGATTCCACAAGCTGCTTGGTCTGTTCAATCATCTGTCTACCAAACCCTGTGACACTCTTCAGAGCAGATACAGAAAAAAGCAACAACAAAAAATACGGTCAGCTAGCCTCTCTTACCATCTCTATATGAAACCATCTGGGTTCTTGACAGTATTTGCACATATGTGAGAGGTAAAACTGACCTGTGAGATCTCCAGGCAGGGCAGTTTCCCCACCTGAGCCCCAGTAAAACCATACACTGAGTTAGCACTGATCTTCAAAGCCAACTGCCTACCGTCCAGCACCTGCTTTTTAAAGGGGTCCATCTCTTTCTTAAGCTCAGCCTTTGCCCTGTATACACAACTTATTTACTGTACCTTAACACGCACGCACGCACGACGCACACACAAAACCTTAAAGGGATATTTCTAAGGGATAAGTCTAAATTACTCTCTTCTGTGGAACACAAAGGGATGTTAAGGACCGACAGTCTCAGTCATCATTCACTTTCATTGCATTGGTGAACATAAGAGTTGATGATGGTGAATGGCGACTGAGGCAAACATTCTGCCTTATATCTCCTTTTGTTATGCACGGAAGAATATCATACAGCTTTGGAATGACGTGAGGGTGCGTAAATTATTTTATTATACATTTTAGGTAAACTAGCCCTGTAAGAGTTTTGGCTTTCTTTCAATCAAGCTTAATATGTATACATTTTTAACTTGGTTAAACAAAGATCATGATCTAATGATAAGAAGTTATTGTTAATATACATGATCAAGTCTTCAGTAAGTTTTGTGGTTGTGGAAATGATCACCTTTTCCTGGCACTCAGCAGATTTTCCAGGATCTCAGGGAGAAGACCCTTCCTCACAGTGCTCTTCACAAACAGATCATCTGTAGGGGTCTTAATAAAATCTCCTGGAGCCAGACTACACAAATACAGGAGTTTAATCTTTAAAAAAAATAAATAAAAGTAACCTAATAAAACTGAAATGAAATCTTGAAATTGTATGAAGTTCACACACACCCCCTCACCCCAGTTTGTCGACTTGGCCTTTCTGCAGGAGTGTAGTGTAACACAAATTATGAGTCATCATGATGGAGGGATACAGGGAGGAGAAATCCAGAGTTGTTATAGGAATACTGTAATACCTTTAAATAAACACACATGTCAAAAAAAGAAGAAAACAATTACGTCAGTGAAATTGTGCCCTCATTGAATTTTGTGATGATTCTCCAGGCTCTTAATTAAATGTAGATTCTAGTGTAAAATCAGAGGTTGCGCCTTTCATTGCTTCTGACTGTTTAAACACATTAATTATTCTTTGATGGGAAAAAACGTTTATTACAGGGATGCACGATACTATATTTTCTTTCCCAATCCGATACCTGAACTCTTGGTTTATTTTGGCAGAGCACACCAGGAAGTTTGTTGAGTGTGTATGTAGCCTAGTTCACAGTAGTTTAATAAACTTCTTATTCAAAATCTGGTGAAATGCTCCTCCGATGGCTTTCTCAATGCATGTTATCAGTGAACCAAACTATCGAGCATCTATATCTGAGATGTTGTTTGTGTGTAGCACCAGAGACTATTTAGCAGAGACGGACCACTTTATTAAAATGAATGGGAGAAATTGAAATGCCTGACGGTCAATAGATGTAGAAAAGGAGGTCCCACCTTACAGGTAAATACAGACATCACCTGTCAATCCACTCGAGAATGCTATACAATCCAGCAAAATTGTGTGTTTGTTTTTAAGCATAATACCAGGTAAAGAGGCACAATGTATTATACCAATGTAGTCAGATTTTACTGCTGATTTGAAATATGCTATTTGATCGTAATTTTGACCAACCACTTTGTAGATCAATACTATAATCAACAAATAAAAAGCCTCAGATTTTTTTTATGAAATTACACAGAAAATGACTTGAACTTTGACTTGATCTCAAAACTGTCACATCTCATATAATTTGGTTAATGACAGCATACCGTAATATGTACCGAAATTAGCAACAATTTGATATCGTACCATTTTATAATTTGTTATAATACAAGTACCGGTAAACCGCACAACCCTAGCACACATTAACTGAAACACACTGCAAAGTGCGCATGCATAATATATCCTATTTAGAGCAGCCTTTTGTGATTCACAAAGCTAATCGCATGTCTTCAAGCGGCTTTGAATAAAATGCTTAAGTCATATGGGCTACTTTAATGGCGCTTTTAATGTTATTTTATGTCATTTTTAGAGCTTGATAGTAATGACCATGACTAGAATCAGATTTGGTTAAGAACATCAGTATCAGAACTGATACCGATCAGTGCAGCCCTAGTTTATTATAAACCAGGATGGTCAGTGATTGCAGCATGAATGTGGCAGGTACAAACCCTTTCTCTGGCTCTATGACTGTGCCTCCTGAGTAGTCCTCTCCACCCTCTGTCCTCACAACAGGCATCACCAGATCCTGCTTCATAGCCTAAACCCAAAAGCAAAATAATAATTAAACCATAAACAAAATGTAAGTATAAAGTTGGCTGAGTATGTTATGATAATGTGTGGGTGTCACAAAGAGACAAGCACAGACCTGTCTCAGAAGCTGAGAAACCACTTTAATCTGCTGTCCACGAGACAGCAGGTAGGTCAGTGGCACCCCAGTAACTCTGGCCATTTCCATGTAATTAATGACACACATTAACTTCTGCAGCAAGCGCAGCGGCAAATACGCATCCTTCAAACAATACACAGCCAAACGTCTTCGGGTTTGCTCATTCCCATTCTAATCAGGGACAAAGACACAAAGCTTTATGAATTATTCTGATTACTAGGATGGGACTCTGATTGACCATAAGAATGGGATAGAGATTTCTGATTGGCTGCACCTGAAGATCCGTAATGATGGAATGCTGCACATCCTCTTTCTGCTCCTGAAGAAAATGGAAACTGACAGAATTCAGTGTGTAAGAGCGGAGTTTATAATCCCTGAGCAGCACCTAAAACAGTAAGAAAACACTGTGGGTTACAGAACATGCAAATGAATGTGGCTGTCTGACGGCACAACTGTGGTTCTATTGCACAAAGCTGAAGTTGTGTGTTTCACCTGCAGTAGGTCAAACTGCACTCTTCCCTCCATGTTGACAGTTTTGTTCTCTCGGCGGCCCATCTGCTTGCTCTGAAAGCTGGAATCTTTCAGAACTGATTTAATGCCCCACACACGGCCCAGATATGGGAACAACTTCACCTGTTGAGAGGGACAAAAATTATGGAGGATCCACGTTTCCTCAAATCAACATCATCCCTACTCTGCAATCACTGGATCAGATGATTTAATGAAAATTAATTTTTAGAATTAAAAAACCTCTCTGAACTAGAGGAAGACCAATATATCGGTATTACCGATTAATCATTGCCGATAGTTGCTTTTTGGAACTATTGATTATGGGCAAAATTCTAAGCCGATAGTTGACAATAGTTTTAATTGAATTAATGTAGGCTATAAAAAGTTTGATATGGTAAATACTTACATTTGATGTCAGAAGTTTACCAACACTTAGGTTGAAGTCATTAAAACTCTTTTTTTTTTTTAACCACTCCACAGATTTAATATTAGCAAACTATAGTTTTTGGCAAGTTGTTTAGGAGATCTACTTTGTGCATGACAGGAGTCATTTTTCCCAACAATTGCTTACAGACAGATTGTTTCACTTTTAATTGAGTATATCACAATTCCAGTGGGTCAGACGTTTACATACACTAAGTTAACTGTACCTTTAAGCAGCTTGGAAATTTCCAGAAAAATTATGTAAAGCCTTTAGACAATTAGCTTCTGATAAGAGGTGTACTGAATTGCCTGTGGATATATTTTAAGGCCTACCTTCAAACTCAGATCCTCTTTGCATTACATCATGTGAAAATCAAAAGTAATCAGCCAAGACCTCAGCAAAAAATTGTGGACTTTCTCAAGTTTGGTTCAACCTTGAGAGCAATTTTCAAATGCCTGTGCGTGGTACATTTTCAAAACTACCATGTTCATCTGTACAAAAAATAGTAAGCAAGTATAAACTAGGGATGTGCGCGAGTAGTCAAATACTCGAGTATTTGTTTTGCAATAAGTATTCGAAAAGTAATACATTTTATTTTACTATTAGTAAAATACTATTAGAATTTCGCAAAGTTTTGCTTTGCTGGCCATATATGCAGTGAATATACCATTCCGTACTTTTTTGTTTTCACGCATTGCTTGTTTAAATGTTTTTTTTTTAAAACCCACAGGACATAATATAAGGTTGTTTTGGATGTAATTAGAAGCTTTTTTTTTTAAATGGTGATGCAACCTTTATGACTAAAAACTAATTTTACAACATCTCTTTCTCATTAATTTCCTTCATTTAAATAATTTTTTTATGAGCTAAAATATTCTAATACCAAATTATTGATGAATGCCCATCCCTAGAATAAACACCATGGGACCACACAGCCATCATAATGCTCAGGAAGGACACGTATTCTGTCTCCTAGAGATAAATGTAGTTTGGTGTGAAAAGTGCAAATCAATCCCAGAAAAACAGCAAAGGACCTTGTGAAGATGCTGGAGGAAACAGGTAGACAAGTATCTATATCCACAGTAAAACAAGTCCTATATCGACATAACCTGAAAGGCTGCTCAGCAAGGAAGAAGCCACTGCTCCAAAACCGCCATAAAAAAAAGACAGACTACAGTTTGCAAGTGCACTTGGGGACAAAGAACTTTAACTGGAAAACAAAATGTAACTGTTTGGCCATAATGACCATTGTTATGTTTGGAGGAAAAAGGGTGAGGCTTGCAAGCCGAAGGACACCATCCCAACTGTGAAGCATGGGGGTGGCAGCATCATGTTGTGGCAGTGCTTTGCTGCAGGAGGGACTGGCATCATGAGGAAGGAACATTATGTGGATATATTGAAGCAACATCTCAAGACATCAGCCAGGAAGTTAAAGCTCAGTTGCAAATGGGTCCCAAGCATACCATCAAAGTTGTGGCAAAATGGCTTAAGGACAACAAAGTCAAGGTATTGGAGTGGCCATCACAAAGCCCTGGCATCAATCCGATAGAAAATTTGTGGGCAGAACTGAAAAAGCGTGTGCGAGCAAGGAGGCCTACAAACCTGACTCAGTTACACCAGTTCTGTCTAGAGGAAAGGGCCAAAATTCCAGCATCTTATTTTGAGAAGCTTGTGGAAGGCTACCCAAAAAGTTTGACCCAAGTTAACCAATTTATAGGCAATACAACCAAATACCAACAAAGTGTTTGTAAAGTTCTGACCCACTGGGAATGTAATGAAAGAAATAAAAACTGAAATAAATAATTCTCTCTACTATTATTTTGACATTTCACATCACAATAGTGATCCTAACTGACCTATGACAGGGAATGTTTTCTACGATTAAATGCCAGAAATTGTGAAAAACTGAGTTAAAACGTATTTGGCAAAGGTGTATGTAAACTCATGACTTTAACTGTAAATATAGAGGATTGTAATGAGCCAAGTCTCCATCATTTCAAATAAGTAAGTGTATTGGGGTCTTGCTTATAGTTAAAAGACCTGTGTTGTACACCAAATAATATTTTTCTGGTTAATATTGGGATTTTTATTGCACAATAAACTGCTGGGATTTTATTCATTTTGGACTCTTGTAGCCTCAATGTCTGTGCCCGTTATAGTAAGGAAAGACTTCTAATTGTTTTAACATTCTATAAATCAATTTTAAAAACAATTGGCTGATTAATCGGTTAGCTGCTTTTTCAACCACTTTAGTTATCGTATCAGCAAAATCCACTATTGGGCGACCTCTACTTTGAACTAATACACCACCAAATGTACTGCATCGAGCCTCACTTTACACTATCAGCAAAATCCACTATTGGGCGACCTCTACTTTGAACTAATACACCACCAAATGTACTGCATCGAGCCTCACTTTACACTACAAAGTCCATACAGTAATCTGTAGATTAAATTGCACTAAAACAAATTACCTTTAAGGTTGCAGCTCTGTTCAGAAGGTATGGAAGGTCAAAGTTTTGAATATTGTAGCCGGTGATGATATCAGGATCCACCGTCCTAACAAATTCAGCCCAGCTCTAAGAAAACCGAGGACAGTCACAAAATTGCACACTAGAGATAGGCCAATCTTATGTTGGGCACAAGCTTACTGTAACAACGAGGCTTGAAGTAGCAGGGTGTATGAAAATGAGCATATTGACAAGTGTGCTTATATACGTGTACCTGCAGTAGCTGTTTTTCCTGAGTAAAGCAGAGAATCTGAGAGCCCACTATACTGGCACAACTCTGTAAGGTGAAGACTGTCCGGATAAATGGCTCCTTCTCTCCCTGACGCTGGACCATAGACGCGATCTGAATCACAGGATCAATGTCTGGCTCTGGAAACACACCTGAAATGCACACAAATGCAGTTATCTACATAGCAGCAACTAATAAAATTACAAAACTGAGAATAGTGCCTAAAGAAACCAAAACACACCTTTCCTGCCTGCACACTCTATATCAAAGCTGAGGACTCTGAGTGGAGCGATCCTCTGCCATTCTCCTTCAGCTGGATGACTGATCAGATTGTTCCAGGCCACATCCACCTCATATTTACATAGAGAGACCTGAAATAGAGAGAGAGACAGTGACAAATTAAGAGAAACATATCATGGAATGGCTTTTCCTCTACATTTTTTACCTCAATGTTACTTCATTCTTTTTTACCATTCCTGGATATTGTGAATCAGTTTGTCCTTCAGTCCTCTCTTCCCTCAGTCTGTACTTCCCTTTAGGAAGCTCAATCCAGCAGCAACCAACCATATCACTGTCCACCATGAACCTGCCAGCATACATACAAACAACAAACTTTACATGCTTTATCAAGTCAAGCAAACGATGTCTACCACACATCAGCTTCAGAAAAGGGATGCAACGTTACTTTCGAGTACACACCTGATCTCAAAGTCAATGTTGGCTTCGAAGGCCTGGTAGCTCTGGGTGGAGAAGTTGGCAAATTTAAAGCCCTGCTCCAGGATACGCTTTGCTGGGGCAATTAAACGTGGTATTGCCATGGTGATGCGTAGAAAATCATGAGGATGGTTTCCGTGGTAATGGTACATACCTTTATGGGAATAAGGAACATTCAGTCAGTCAACTACAAGGGATGGGATGATATGGTTATCTCACGATTCAGATCAATATAATATATGAGGTTCACAATTCGATATAATCTCGATTCGATATAATAACATTTAAATTACAAAATATTACTGAATTTGTATTATAATACTGTCACTTTAATGTAAATTTCACATAGTTCTGATTCAGCAAACATCAACGAGAGGTTTCTTTAGCGAATCCATGCTGTGTGAGATGAAAATAAAAATGTATTTTTACTTATTTATCTGACTGTACAGAACAGAAATGATGTAAAGATACATTATTCAATGAAAAATGAGTCGCCTCATCTTCAGTGGACACACGTTATATGGAGGAAATGATCAGTATTTTTCTCAAGCACTTTTCAGCAAAACAAGGTGATTTTCCAGGTATTGGGGTACTTATATTTCTAAAATCTAAATTTAAGCACTTTAAGCACTTCATGGATCTTTTGTCAACTCAAGCAATAGAGAAATTATGATGTTTGACGTTTCATTTCATTTATGATCACATAGAGAGAAAACAATGTTGAAAATGTTTAAATATCGAGTTTTTCCTCGATATGGTTCATTATTTGTTTGGTTCACGATATATTGAAATTCTATATATCATGCCATACCTATCAGCTACAGATTTATTATTCAATATAAACCTTACAAATTATCCATTTATGAACACAGACTATTAAACGTGCTGTAGGACAGTGTTTCACAACTGGTGAGTGCAGGTCTGTTCAAATTGTGTCCTTGACAGCAGGGAAAGAACAATGTCAGTGTTCCTCCATTAAACATTTTCAACAGCCCAAGCAAAATTTCTGGCTACCAAGTTGGGCTGAAATGATTAGTCGACGTTATCAACAAAGTCGACAATAAAAACGTTGTTTGATCTCATGAGATCATTTGAAACTCTAATGATGGCACGAGAGAGGAGCACAGCAGCTCACACCTGATTGAGGAGAGGAAGAATTACACAGCTCAATGTCCAGATGCACTCTAAACTTTCCAAACAGCTTCAGGTGATGTAGATCACAAAATACAATGGAATTATAACAGAAAATGCAAAATAAGGAAATACAGAAGCACTGTCATCGTGAAATCAAGCAGAGCTGGATCTGGCTTGCCACTAAAGCAAAACTTGCATGTCAGAGCGTCTAAAAACAAAAAACCTGGCATTATATCGTTAATGCATCCTTTATTAAAGTTCAAATAATAAGGAAGTGCAACATAAACAAACTACAAAAATGGCATTTCTCTGTGCGGTGAGCGCCACGTCTATGAGTCACGTGAAGTGGGAGAGATAGAAACTGCCTCCGACTGAGGCAACCTCTGGCGCGGGGACACCCGTCCCTCGTGCACGTTTGCTGTAGCTAGATTAATAACGTGATGGATTGCGACATATTGAATCATAATTTTCTATATGTGTCACGTGTGTATCTTATTATGAAGTAAATCGGTGATATGCAGAAGATAGAGTTTGTCTTTGGGAGTTAAAGATGGATTCAAGTAAAAATAAAAGTGAGAGAGTGTAGTCTTACTGCCCTACTACCTAAGCAAACTTAATGAATTTCACTTTATACACACTAAATATGCTTCTCAACAGAAAACGGGATGTGATTAATCTGCTCTGCTAATGATCTCTAAGAGTTGTGTGGATTACTTTTATGCTGCCTAAATGTGACTTTTGGACCACTAAATTGCTCGCACCCATGTACTTGCATTATAAAGACCTGAAAGAACTCTTTCTTCCTCTAAAAATCTTTATTTGTGTTCTGCTGAAGAAAGGCAGTCAGACACATCTGGGATGGCATCAGGGTAAGTGAATAATTGGGTGAACTATTCCTTTAATAACACACAAAAGCACACTCTTTACTCACTCTCTTTCTGGGTGATGTCCACTGCCAGCACAGTGACTGCAATGTTGTCTTTATTGGAACGCATGTCTTTCAACACAGCAGAGTTCAGCTCTCTCTGAAACTCGGCCAAGTGTGCATTTGTAAAACCTGAGAAAGAGACAGGGTAAGAGAGAACTCCTGGCAGATACCACAATACACTTGATAATATTCAACCTAATCGTCTGATTGGTGGCTCACCATTGGGGGCAGGAACATAGAAGTATGGGGAGAATCCATGAATGTGGCAGCACACACTATTTCCACTGTCTGTCACACCAAACATGCGCACGATTGGCACTTTACCCTGTACTTGCCCTGGCATCCCTGCAACTGCAGAACCTGCATTCAGACAAACACACAGGACCACAGGATGGTGAGGGAGAGATCTGGATAATACTATGGACTTGTATGTGTGCATTTGTGATAGAGCATGCATCTCACCAAGGTAGTAATCCAGGTCTATCTGCTGAAAGATGAGTGTGTCTGAGTTTGGTTGAAGAGGAGGAGCATGAGGGCGTTTCCACCGTGGATTAAGATCAGCAGAGAATAAGTCACCTGAACAAAAGTGAACAGAACATAAGGAGGTTAAGGGTCACTGGTGCCAAAAGAAGGCACGTGATTACACACATAGGCTGTTCGGAATTGGAATGGAAAACTAGTTTACTAACTGAATACTGTGCAATACAAGCTGTATACTTTTTTAAATACTTTCTTTTAAAACGAATAAGTGAAATGGGTATTATTCCACAATAAACATTTTTATTTGCAGTATGCTATATTGTCGTCACTTGACCTCATTTTACAGGTGATAAAACTTCGAATTTCAAAAATTTTTTGTTGTAACATTTGGAATCTCATGAAATGGGTCAAAATAAGTGACATTAAAGGTGCACTCAGTAATTTTCGCTACCTGCAGCTGAACTGCAATGCATTAGTGGGGTTTCCCTCTTACATAAAACTCTGGGACTCCCCCAATGTACAGGCGCATATATTTTATATTTGTGTGTATAAATGGGTATAGTTTATAGTGTATGTGATTTTCCCACTGTACTCCCAGAAATGTTAAACTATTTCCGCTGTGATAACATGTAGTTGGGCTCCATCCTATGACATTTGTCATCCCGGTCTGTTCCACGCACATGTGCACTACTCAAACATCCATCACAGCGCCGCTTATGTGTTTACATGACCACATTAAGCCGTGTTCTCAGAGAGAAACCTAGGTGTTAAACCGCTTTCTCTTAATACCTTAAACTGCATAAGGAAATCAGCATTCTTGTTTACATGATGTTTCAGAATGCTGCTTTCTGCTAAAACCCTGTAATAAACCATTTCCTTTAGTGCATGTAAACGTGGTCAGTGACACATAGGGGCATGTATGCAGCATCATTCAAACAACAGATTTCAGTTCCCGATGCCATTGTAGAAATTCACTAATCACAATCGGTCATGATTAATTTAATTCACGAGTGGAAGTGTCCAATAACAAGGTGGTTACTAAGATTAAGAGAGTAGTCCTCAGCTGGTCATTTGATTCCATCATGGCTGCCCCCATGAGGGCACCCCTGCCCCATGTAGAATAAAACAGCTTTTATAAAGTTACTAAAGTTTCATCTCATGTAAATGTTCATGAGTTTATACATATGTGTCGAAAATACTATTAATTTCCTTAGGAGTAAAACTTTATTAATGAGGACAAAATTTATTTAAAAAGTGCACGTTTAAAATTCTGGTTCATCTGTCATACTAAAAACGGAAGGTCAGGTCGAGCACATTGCATGGAATGCAGTACATACACAGCACAGCATGCTCTGTTGTTTACTGCACATTTTGACAAATGTAGTAGTCATCAGTGTATTCTATGCAATACAGAACTTTGCACAGTATACAGTACATACTACATACTGCAGTAAATAGTAAATAAAAAGTAGGAGTAAAACATAGCCACAGATACATACCCACTGGAATGACATCATGACCTGCCTGTCCCTCCCCTGACTCCACCTCCATTTCCATTTCATCAAAAAGGGAAAGTTCCTCCTCAAATTGGGAAGAGCTATCCTCCCATTCAGCGTTAATTTTTCCTTTCTTGGCCTGTGAAGCTCCGCCCATCGCAGGGCCTCCATTGCGCCGTTTGAAGTCCATCCTGAAGCAGTCCTGCAAAATAAGGGGTTAGTCTATGGGCAAATACTACAAAAATAGCAACGCTAAATCACTTTTATCGTGCCAGCTGAATGTATACAGAGAAAAACTCTTGTATCACATTTATTAAGAAGAAAGTGTAAAGTGAAATAAACTGAAAACATCTTACACGTCTCAGCTTCTCTAATGAAGAGCATTCTATGTGGAATTATTACGGAATAAAACTGAAGCAGCCGATTCGAAGAAAAACACTTACTTTAAAACAATAACAAACAGTAGGGGCGTGTCGTCTCTTGACTAATTAGCATCTAATGGGCGGAGCAAATGCAATTTACACGCATAGAAATGAAGTAACGCGAATCTATCAAAATAAAAAGTTTGCTTACTATTTATTGGCTTTGTGTACGAATTTGACAGACACGTCAAAGCCAAGTATGATGTGTTTATTATTATTTATTGACGTTCTGACTGTAATTCTGCTATTGATTCGACATATTTATTACAAAATACTGTAAAAAATATTATGTCGTCTTTCGTTTAACAAGCAAAAGATAAATACATAGGCATTCCTTTAGCGCAAATTGCTTCCTGTTAATACAGTTATTGAAGCGGAGAGATTTATACAGCAACAACATGATCGCATGAATAGTATCCATGCCTCATGTTTACTTTCACAATGCGAATAAAAAGCAACACTAGGAGAACTGGATAGACAAGAAGTTTAGCAAAACATAATAGCAGTATCCAGTCAACAAAGACAGCTAGCAATTTCAAGCGATACCGAAAAAAATAGCTGCACTAAGATATATATGTAAATAAGGCACACGGTAGCCTCTTAATAAATGCTAAATCATTCACCTTTTATTCCAGCTAAGGCTCTATTTTTCCATACTCGTCAAATCTTCCCCACCTTCGCTGTAGTTGTCATGCCACTGGACGTAACGCCCCCTACACACTACTTTCAAAAACGTCGGATTGTGGTACCGTTCATATTACACAACTGTAGGCCTATGTCTTGTCATGGAAGTCGTAGCGTTTTCAAATTACACGAGGAATCGGCGACAGGGGTGAACACATTACAAAACATGTCACTATTGACGAATCCCCGACAAACATTCGTTGGACATTCGGTTTCGCTGTTGTAAGGCACCGTCTGAAAACTCCACTCATGCTAAACATAGGAGATGCCCACTCATTCATTCAATTCAGAATATAACTTCCCAGAGGACAGACAGACATACTGCAGATGAGATTATTACAGTATCATCAATTATATACGTACAGTAATCAATTAGTTTATAAAAAATATTCACTAAAATGATATTTTCTCATTTTAAAGGCTGTAGTAACTTCCTAGAGGATAGATGAATTTACTAAAGGTGAGATTATTACAGTATCAATTATATAAAAACAGTAATCAATTAGTTTATAAAAAATATTCACCAAAATTATAGTTTCTCATTTTAAAGGCTCTAGTAATTTCCCAGAGGATGGATGAACATACAACAGGTGAGATTATTACAGTACGGGATATATTATGAGTAGCCTACAATAATTAATTACGTTTTTTTTTTTTATCTTTTAAATGTAAAAATTTTCATTCTTTTATACAAATACAGAACTTAATTTTGCAATTCCTATATAAGTACTCAAGTCTTTCCAACGCTCAAATTCGTTGTACAAAGCCATTATAATATAATTACGTAAACCAATAATATTAGACACAACAAGCAGCAGAACTAACAACAACAACAACACACCACTCAGAGGTAAGATGATAATACTTAAGAGAAAAGATGGGGGTTTATCTGAAAGTTAAAGGAGGAGATAGTAGAGGTGACACTGCACTAAACAATCTTCTACCCATTGTAGAGACTTGGAAGCGAGGAACAGCAAGCAGTTTGGAATCAGACGACTGGAGCAGGTGAGCCTGTGTATTCTGGTGCAGCAGTTCTGACAGAAATGAGGAGCAAGATCATGAACGCAAGTGCAAAGAAATAGGCAAGTAGATGTTGATGACAAACAGATAATTTGTGCTTGCTGCAAGAATGATGAATATTTACAAAACTGTCGACGAGTGAAAATCGGGCTTAAGTGTAGCGTTAAAAAAGTAATTGTCTCAAATCAATAGTTATTTTCTCAAGAGACGAGAACGATTGGCTCTGTATGTTTATACAGTATCATCTAGTGTTTCATGATTTGTGCCATCTTCTATGACCTCGTGTGCTGTAAATAACCAGACTGCCCTTTCTGCCTTGCATTATCTGAAGCATTAGAAAGGCTAAAAGAAAATAGTTTAAATATTGCACATACTGAAACCCTGATGATTCTGATTAACTATGTTCCTGCGAAATTAAAATGAAAGATCTACCCGAAGATTACTCTTTTCTGATTTTAATAAACATTTTTATTTATGAGGCTATGACTATTGTTTTGAAGTTGGGATACTAGATTAGATGTAATTAATGATCTATCTATCTATCTATCTATCTATCTATCTATCTATCTATCTATCTATCTATCTATCTATCTATCTATCTATCTATCTATCTATCTATCTATCTATCTATCTATCTATCTATCTATTATATTGTCTTATGCTGTCTCTTTAAGATATACTCTGTAAGTATATCCCCTATACGGTTTCTAAATATAAAATAAAAGCATGTATTATTTATTTATTTATTACATAAAGGTTCAGGTTCTTCACGAGTTGCCAGTGGCCGACAAGCATGATGCTGAACCAACCACATTGTTTTTTTTTTTTTACAAATTTCTGAAACAACCAATCAAATTTCTCATACTTGTAAACGCCTATCTCTAACGAGCTCTGCTCTATCATTTACTGAGAGATCAAGGAGGCGGTGGACGCCGTCAAATAAGACACGCCTTCTTTATAGGACGTAGCAGGCCGCTTTCGAGCTGTCACACTGACGAACCACCAAATCGTCCAATAGAGATGGAGAGTTTGCGCCAAAGGCCCCGCCCACTGTCAGATCATCCTCCTGCTGATTGATTCCAGCAGATGTAAGGGTTGCGCTTCTGAGCGAGGAAAAGACGCTACCGCAGGGTGAGTGCAAATGTACCTGTTGTTTTGCGTGCGAGTGTGTGTTGTCACTCTGAAATTAAGTGTCTTTGTGATTTAAAAACGTACCGTCCATCCGCAAAGCCCATAATTCCTATTACGTGCAGTGCTCCTCGTTTTAACGGGTCAAACCCATTGGAGAGTCTGTACTTCCTGTTTTTATTTCGTTTGCTTACAGCCATACATATATTTGTCTCTGAAACGCTTTTCTTGCACTGTTTTTATGGTGACATTAGCGGTGTGCCTTTGACTGTTCCTGTGTGGTCAGAGTGCACGTACCCTTCCAGGATGCGCGCTTGCACGCACGCGGACTCTATTTTATTAAAAAGTCTCACTCTTGTATGACACTTCACTAACACGAAAGTCGATGAGTAGTTTTTTTTATAATCCAAGCAGCCAGTATGTGAAGGTGTATTTATGCTGAAGGGAGGACCTTTATGTACCGTTACGTTACGTTACAAGTGAAGCCAGCCTAGTTAGGTTTATGGCTACTAACTCTCCTACTGCCTCCCTCAATCACTTTCTCTGCATGTTGCTCAAGGTATTTCATAAGTGATGGGTGTGTTAATGATAGTTTTTGAATTACTTTCTGGGGTAATGCATGTCATGCCTAGACAGGAGTTGAATGCATTTGTGTACTTCCTAACACTTGGTCTAAATTAAAATGCATTTGCACATTGTATCAAAGAGACTTATACAAATTTGTAAATCATGCATTATACAGACAAGAGAGACATTGAGAGAGGAAGTGCAAGAGAGCAATGTCGGATAAGTGTCATTCATTCAGTTAAATGTGACTAATTGCTGTGGAAATAAATCTATGTTCTCTGGAGAGGAGGAAGTGTGCATGTATTTGTGGTACTGTTTTTCCTGGCCTGCCTGAAGGTCATATACTGTTAATGTAGACCGCTCTTGGCACATCACATAAGGCTACACACATGCTTACACATTCACACATGCAGATTTGTATGCTGGGTATCATTTACAGATCAGTTTCAATGTCAGGTGTCCCGTTCAGATGAGGCTTAAACTATTCTTCTATACACACTCATAGTATAGGCTACACTGTAACTGGCTGTTGCCAAGTTGTGATGTCACAGAAATCATCATACAAATTGCAACTCAAGTAGTGTTTGTGAGTCTAAGTATATGCAAAATGTGTATGTTGAATCATATTATCATCCTTTGCCCAGCATGCCACTGGCACGCAGTTTGTCGGTCACCTCCCTATCTGGTCTTGAAGAATGGGACGAAGAGTTTGATCGGGAGGATGCAGTCCTGTTCGAGGTCGCATGGGAAGTCGCCAACAAAGGTATGCATGTGTTCAAGTCTTTGATATCGACTGTTTCATAGCTAGAGTCTTCTAATAGACATATTCACTAATGCGTTCAAAGATCCATTTAGTTTTTATGAGGCTGTTTTACTCTATTTCTTAGGCATGTCATGAGTGCAGTAAGAAAAAAGTACCATGGTACATAGCGAAGTGCTCAGACCACTCAGAATACCTCATCAACCACATTGAAAGACACTGGCAACAACCCTTACATCCTAGCGGCGTTGCAGTGTGTTTTACAAGGGCAAGCACCACTCACATTTTCTTCAGAAAATGTAAAAATTGCATGTTTCCATAGTGTATGCATAGCTCCAACAGGTCTTTAGTAGGGATGCTCCGATCAGGATTTTTACAGCCGATACCCATCACCAAACTTTTTGTCACCTGATCGGCCGATACCAATCCCGATCATTTCACCTTTTATCAAGATCTCATAACTGCCTAAATGTAAGCTTTCTGCACACTGTCGCTATTAATTGAATTTTCCTCTTCCCAGTAATGATACTTTGCCTAGTTTTTGCTGACAAAAGTTTTTTTTTTTTTTTTTTTAAAAGGCTTATTAAAATAAGGTTTTAAAACAAGAATAGGCTAACAAAATATTCTCTATATTAAGATAGATGGCCCATAAAAAATTAAGCTTAGTGTCAAACTGAAGACAAACTGATAACGCATTGATTCATTGTAATTATTATTATTCCTTATTTTATTTCTATTTTATATTTGCATTATATTTAATACATTATTATATTTAATACATTATATTATGGTCTCTTAATATTGTATAAAGAATTATTTAAATTCCTTCCCTGCCTTTTCTTTTAGTTTGATTGTATTAATATTACATTTTTTACTTGTTGCTTCTTGAACTTTAATGAGGGAAACATGCTTTCTCATGAGGGCAAGAGATTAGGGGTGTTCGATTAATGCCTCATACACACTACACGACTTTCAAAGATGTTGGATCGTGATACTGTTCATATTAAAAACTGTCTGTCTTGTCACTGAAGTCATAGGGTTTTCTAATTACATGAGGAATCAGTGACAGGGGTGAACACATTACAAAACATTTCACTGTCGACCAATCCCCGACGACTCTGTCTGGACTCCAAATTACGTTTCACAACAGAGTACATGCGAGAAGTGATACGAGATACTAAAACAAATCCATGATGATCATATGTTGTGTATTCCAGAATATGATGTATGATTTAATCAGTGGTTACAATATGAAAAAGTACCTCCTACTGAAAATTCGATCTATTTGCTTTCCTGACTGTCCAAGAGAATTGGCAATATCTCTCCAACTCTTCTCTTTCTCCACCTGGTTGTGATCCAGTTCAGATGAAATAAATATGCACTGGTGCTCCTGCAATGTTTCCTCCATTTCTTCGTTCAATGAGACTTTCTTGATTTCGCAGCCATGCTAGTTGATGTTCTGTTGCAGGTACATCAGGACTCCTCCCACTGAAACTTCCTGTGCCCCTTTTCTTGCTCTCTAGTTGGCTGTATGTCAAC
This sequence comes from Xyrauchen texanus, assembly GCF_025860055.1. Taxonomy (NCBI): domain Eukaryota; kingdom Metazoa; phylum Chordata; class Actinopteri; order Cypriniformes; family Catostomidae; genus Xyrauchen; species Xyrauchen texanus. Next base: position 32,153,607 of record NC_068283.1, on the reverse strand, counting down.
ACTGCAGTTGTATTCAGTCAAAACAAGTTTCACATTGTATGGTTTAGAATCGCAGACAGGTCCATATATTTAACAATCTAGATATCTCGCTGACATCGGCGAAACGTCGGAGCTTCTCTCAAATTGCGTCTTTTGATATTCATAAATCTGTCACACTCTCTCTCTTTTGCACGCACGCACAATATCTCTCACTCAAACGCATATGATGAATGAGGTGGTGTCTCACCAAACAGCAGGTGTTTCTAGAGGATGTGATTGGTTCTAAAGTACGCCCATTAATTATTTTGAGGCAATCACAACATCATGTTCATAAAGTTACGGAGTCAAACGAAAGAATTGATTCCTGTATCAGAGTCGACTCAATGACACATGGGACGGAGAGATTTGGCGACCTTGGTGTGCGCACATGTTAAGTTTGTGATTTCACCTCTAAATTGTGCCAAAAAATGACCAAATTGCGAGTGGGGTGGCCAGGCTTCAGTCCATGGTGGCCACCCCCTTGCTCCGCCACTGTCTGTGTTAAAAGTGACGATTCATTAGGTTGTGTCGGAAAGTAGGAACCAGATGTTGTTGTTAATGCCACACAACAAAACCTCTCAAGTGCCAAAAATGACTCCAATGCAAAGCATGCACAGAAACTGTATCTCCCCACATACCAGGGCCACAAGAGTCATGTGACTCATGTGTTTGCTGCACAGTAAATATTTTTAAAATGGACCTTATTCACAATAGCATAATCTTTGATTTTTAATCGGGATGACAAAGAGGCTGTGAGGGATATACTTGCTATATCTTCAATGGACTGCAACATGAGCTGTGGAAAATCAGACGTGATCTAGGATCTTTATACCGTTTGTGCCTTTGAAGAGATGGTAAGTCTATCCCTCACACACTTGCTGTCATTCCCATTAAAAATCAAAGATGGCACTAACGAGATCAAGGTCTAGCCATCTTAATCTAGATGGCTAGATTAATTGAAGTTCAAGAAGGGATGAAGGGGGCATTGGGATAACCTGTGCTGTAGTTAAAGGGTGGCTTACTCCTCATTAGACCTATTGGTTAGATTCATCTGTTAAAGGTTAACCTGCCACTCCGTGTGCGTGTGTGTGTTTTTGTGGCAGTTGGTGGGATTTACACTGTGATCCAGACCAAGGCGCGTCTGACCTGCGAGGAATGGGGCGAGAACTACTTTCTGGTGGGCCCGTATACGGAGTCAAACGTCAGGACGCAGGTGGAGCTGATTGAACCCTGCAATGCAGTGCTCGGGAGGACCATTGAAAAAATGAACAGCAGCGGGTGCAAGGTGTACTCGCGTTACTTACATATTAGTACATACATATTAGTACATATTTGCCATCTTAATAAATCGCCACTTAATATACGTGCACACCACACAGACTGTTTAAATCTACTAGAAGTCTCAGTGAAACCCTGAACTTTCATTCTGAAAGTTTGTGATGCCTCCCTAGTGTGTGTTTTAAAGGTTAAAGGCTATATCAGTGTGGTCTATTTCTGTACTTTGAGTAAACTTCTCCCCGGGGGTGTGGAGAGATGCTGTATGTGCTAGTGTTGCTATGTTTGCTGAGTTACTTTGCCAAAAACTGATATGAACAGAAATCAAATAAAATGTGTTTGTTGAAATCCTCAACTCTACAATATCATTCAACCATGTATCTAAAAGATTATAGCCTATTATCCAAAGACATTTGCCCTCTCTAATCCAAGTGGCTTCTTTAGTTGTTGACACACTGTGATGCCATCAAACTCATGCAGCGGTGTAGGTGCCGCCTCCCTGTTGGTGTTAATTGTGATCATTGAATATGCATTTGGTCGAAAATGCTTAAGATGGTTGGATGGGTGACCCCGGGCTGGCTTCCTAAGCAACCAGTTGCCCCGGTTACAAGGGTGGGTAGAGTCTCGTTGGGTTAACCTCCTCATGGTCGCTATAATATGGCTCTCTCTCTCTCTCTGTGGGGCGTGTGGTGAGTTGTACGTGGATGCCGCGAAGAATGGCTTGAGCCTCCAAACACGCTACGTCTCCGCATTAATTTGCTCAAACAGCCACGTGATAAGATGCGTGGATTGAGTGGTTGTCTCAGATGCAGAGGCAACAGAGATTCATTCTCCGCTACCTGGATTGAGTCACTACGCCACCACGAGGACCTAGAGCGCATTGGGAATTGGGCATGCCAAATCGGGGAGAGAAAAAAAGATGGTTGGATGATATTATTAGTGATTTCTAGAATAAACTTGGTGTGGCAGGGCGGAGGGCGGGGCCGGGTCGTGATCCTACGCACCCGGTCCCGTATTAGGCTAATCAAGCCTCCGAGGTATAAAGGTCGACTGCAGGGTGTCGTGCGGGAGCGAGAGATCGTTAGCGGACATGTCCGTCATGTGTGTGTTTGTGTCTTCTTTTAAGTTTATCATTAAAACTATTATTTATACTGAAAAGCCGGTTCTCGCCTCCTCCTTTCCATTGATCACGTTACACAAACTCACACAACGGACATGTCCGTAAACGATCTCTCTCTCCCGCACGACACCCTGCCACACGATCTCTCTCTCCCGCCCTCCGCCCTGCCACACTTGGACTATTATGTGTTTGATTTTAGCAATGGCAAATCAATATTCAGACACATTTGTTATGAGGATCACAGAAGGACAATATCAGCAATTAAAATCTCCATCCATTTAAATATATTGCAAAGAAAGTTTCTAACTTCGTTCTCTCTTGCTTTCTCTAGGTATATTTTGGCCGATGGCTGATTGAGGGTTCTCCTTATGTGATTCTGATTGACGTGGGTTTCACAGCCTGGTCTCTGGACCGCTGGAAGAGTGAACTCTGGGAGAACTGCAGCATCGGTGTGCCCTGGTTTGACAGAGAGGCCAATGATGCTGTACTCTTTGGCTTCCTTACTGCATGGCTACTGGGAGAGGTGTGTGTTATACTATCTTTCCATATTGCCTATACTAATACAGGAATGCTAAAGGAACAGTCATGAAAATGGACCTGTTTCACAGCCTGTGATGTCACTTTTCGGCCTTATTTAGCAGCACAAATCTAGCAATATCTTTTTTTTAATCAAGTGTAAATCTATAACATTAAAAAATTAATCAACACCGCTGTGATGGGGTTTAGAGTGTCAGTAAGTTTGTAATTGTTTTTTTTTTTTATCTCTTTTTATTCTTTACCATTTTACGTAAGTCATGGAAACATATCAGTGGAATTTCTTTTGCTATTGGAGCAAATGGGAATGCAAAAATAATATTTGCTGTGGTCTCCCATGTACCTCTAGTAGTTTACGCCACTATAGTTTACTTCGCCGTTCCAAACCTGGAAATGTGAAATGGGTCCATTCTGTTTGGTAAGTGTGGAAATGCTGTGGGTTTGTAATTTAGTTTACTCTACAGTTACTATTTTATGTGTGTGTTTAGTATGCAGCTCAGAGTGAAGACACCCCTCACATCGTGGCTCATTTTCACGAGTGGTTGGCAGGTTTGGGGCTTGTGTTATGCAGACAGCGGCAGTTACCTGTAGCAACCATCTTCACCACACATGCCACTCTGCTGGGCCGATACCTGTGTGCTGGGAATGTCGATTTCTACAACCAACTCGCAGAGGTGTGTGAGGGCCCAAACTGCCAGTTTCTTCACGCTCCCTATTATTAGTGTATACTAGTTTGACAGCAAGTGGATCCTTTAAATAAATGGATTAGAGGAAAAATCCAGGGGGATAAAAGCCAACATGAAACTGCACAAACAAACCACATAGAAATGCATGGTTTAGTTTAGCAAGACTGATCACAGAGTGCTCAGAAAAAATATGAATGCAGTTGGTGTCCCTGATGCAATTTGGAGTAAGTGTGCCTATCCATGTTTCTATTCTTCACTAGTAAAGCAGTAATGTCTTTTTCTCTTGTCTCTTTGTGTAGTTTAATGTGGATAAAGAGGCAGGTGACAGGCAGATCTATCACCGATACTGTCTGGAGCGTGCAGCAGCCCGCTGTGCACATGTCTTCACCACGGTGTCTCAGATCACTGCGATCGAGGCCGAACACTTACTAAAGCGGAAACCAGGTGATCTATGTCTTCTGGTTTCTGTTTTATTTTTTACTGTTTCCTAAGTGCTCTTAAAAGCTTATAAAATCCTAATAGCACCAGTCATAACTCGAATGACATCACACGGCAAGTTCATCATCAAGTGGAATGTTCTGGCTTAAGATAAAGGGTTTGAGGTTCTAAGCTTGAGCACTGCAGAGGCTTTCTGGATGCAAATAATTACATTTATTTTGAACTGTACATTTGTCACAAAACCTGGTTTCTGACCCATTTTTATCCATCACATGATATCAATTAAACATACGCACATCACTTGCTCTGTGTTCCTTCACTGGCATTCGCACACTGATGTTTCTGTGTTCCCATTGTTTCTCTCTTTCAGATATTGTGACTCCAAACGGCCTGAATATCAAGAAGTTTTCAGCCATGCATGAGTTCCAGAACCTCCATGCTCAGAGTAAATCACGCATCCAGGAGTTTGTCAGAGGCCATTTTTATGGGTCAGAGCTCAAAATACACACAATTAAATTCACATGTGAAATACTCTTTTATACATGCATTTTATTGTTGTTTTGTGTTCACTGCAGGCATTTAGATTTTAACCTTGACAAGACTGTGTTTCTCTTCATTGCTGGACGCTATGAATTCTCAAATAAAGGAGCTGATATCTTTCTTGAAGCATTGGCCAGACTTAATTACCTACTGAGGGTTAGTCTTTGCATGTGGTAGTGTACGTGTGGGTATTTGGTGATTCACAATCAAGGTCCAAAATGAGCACCGAATGTGAGTAAAAATTGGCTTTTGTGAGTGAATAAACTGGCCAATTGACTGGTAACTAGGTTTTTTTGGAATTGTAAAATACTGCATGGTTTAGAGACAGAGATGCTGCTAGTGATACAATGACCTGTACGGTTTGGCTTAAATATTTGCAAAAAATATACAGGAAATATAAGAGGTAAAACCTTAAAATAATGACATTTGTAATGGGGACAACAGTTTTAAGGATAATGCGAAATACACTTTCATGTTTAGGTAAAAATATTTACTTCTGCAGTTGGCCTGTTTTAGCAAAATATTCATTTTGGACCCTGCTTGCAATTCAACCACTGAGAAATCATTTTAGAAAGATACATCTCTAGTTTAAGGTTTTAAATCTTAATTTGAAACTCTATGCTTGTATTCCCAGGTGAATCACAGTGAGGTGACTGTAATGGCATTCTTCATCATGCCTGCTCGTACCAACAACTTCAATGTGGAGACCTTGAAGGGCCAAGCCGTACGGAAACAGCTCTGGTAACCATGACAACTGCATTGTGAGGACTGCTAACCTGAATGACACTGTGTAGCTCACCCTACTAATTAAAAACCATCTCTGTACACCTAAAACACCCTAACACACCTAGAACCTCAGCTGCGTTTTTCTGTTGTCATTTCGTTTCTACTATATGATGGCAGATGATGTAGAAAAACACTTAGTTCAATGTGTAATGATGTAGAAATAGATTACGTGAATTAAATGATAACTAGAATTGTAATCCTTAAATGGATAAAGCCTTCATGTTACAAATATTATAAATCTTAAAATGGAATTAAGTCTTAAGGATCCACATCAACTACAACACTATGAGAACGCGCAAAATTATTGACAGGCAGAAACCGTCAGCAACTACGGCCCACGGACACATTTTTGTTTGCTGTTCACAGTCTAGAGTCCAGAGCTGTCACAGAGATCGGGACACTTTTTGAGCGAAATAACTCAAGAATCCCAGATATGTTTGTACGATTAAGCATGAGTAAGACTACATTTTCTGTCTCCTTTTCACACTGCACACTATCGGTCTCTTGGGTTGTACACTCAAAAGGAAAAACACTCTCTTAACATAAACTCTCAAAACAGACTCTTAATGACAAATTCTTCGCAAACTCTCAGAACACGTCACACTGCACTCTCGTGTCACTCTCTCTGGCGTGTCTTGGCTGCTTTTTGAGGTCTCTCTCCGCTATCACTGTAACAAGAAACAGCTGACAGAAATGACACCAACCAGCTTGATGAGCCCCACCACTCACTTTCTCCTGCAAACAGACACACGACCACGCCCCCGCCCCCATCCCCACACATACCTTTCTTCAAGAAATCGCTTGCATCACCTTTAAGCAGATTAAAGGCCTAGGGTGGGTGTGTTTACATTAGAATTTATTGACAGTTGGGGTTTGAGTGGCCCCATTGAACATTCCATCAATGTAAGTCTATGAGGTTTTTCCGAATATTATTTAATTTTTATCGTCCCCTTAGAAATGACAAAGCACACTATATGGGGGGTCGCACACCGGACGTGTCTGACGTACGACATGGCACGTTCTAAATTCGAAATGACTGTTTTCAATGAAGGTAACACACTGACACCGCCTATCTACACCCACCTCCCAGCTACGACTCCAGAGGCTGCTTAAATTTCTGCCACACAACAGAGCTCATCTCACATATTTTCCATTAAATTCGACCCAAATCACTCTACAGCCATCTTTCAATTGGCATAAAAGTACAGCTCCAATCTCTTATCGCTCCTACTGAATGAGGAAAGAACGAAATCACCAAAACGGTTGGTCAAGCTTACTATCATAGAACATATTTAAAATTGGCAATAAAATCTATGGTATCATAAATTGTCCTCTAAATCAGATCACATTAAAATGCAATTTTTCAGGCTGGTTCAGATAATGCAAATCCACATTCTTGAATTGACTGAAAGGCGACGTCTGTATCTAAAAGGTGATTTTCCTTGTGAATTTCATTAGTTTTTTTTTTATTATGTACAATAATTTCAAATCAGATGATGCAACACGCTCCAAAATAGTTGGGACAACCAATGTGGAACATCACCATTTCTTCTAATAATACTTAAGCATTTAGGCACTGAAGACACAATTTAACTTTTGGCCCTCTAGCGGCTAAAAAATAAAACTGCATGCATCTTGCGGAAGAACATTGTTTTGGTTGCACTTCGGCTCTGCGTGGATGAATGTGGTTCGAGGCACCTGTATTCACATGAATACAGGACTTCTTATCAGCGCGAATCGGATATCCAAAAACATGTCATCTGATCAGGTAAGTGCCATACCTTTTGCTGTTGTTTTGACTTATTGGAAACATTGATGTTTTGAAATGAATTACTTTACAAAAGTTAGGCTATGTTCGCTAACATTAGTCATAGCGATTGCTAGTCTGTTTAGGACAAACGTTGTAAAGTTTTTATAACTGCAGGATATTCTGACCAAATAGACCGCTGTAGTAACTCATTTTTAGATTGTCATGGTTGCCAACCAGTGGTCAACATCATTTCAAGACTAGCATGTCCTTGTCAAGCCTAGGACTAAATTATTTATTTATAAATTGCCGTTATAAAGAGAAATATACATGTGTGCTAGCAAGTGAAAAGTTCTGCACCAATTACAGTATAATTATTGCATTTCAGACGTTACATAAACAATATCAATAAAATTGGTGGTGTACATATCTGTCTGCATTAATGGTGCCCTCACAGATTTGCGAGTTACCCATGCCATGGGCACTGACACACCCCTGGTCCATACAGATGCTGACTTTTGGACCTGATGCTTATAAGAGCTTGAATGGTCCTTTTCCTCTTTGGTATGGAGGACACAACGTCTGTGTTTTTCAAAAACTATTTGAAATGTGGACTCATCGGACCATAAAAACAGTTCCACTGTTCTATTTTCCATCTATGATGAGACCGAGCTCAGAGTAGTCGGCGGCGCTTGTGAACTGTGTTGATGTTGGGCTGCTTCTTTGCATAGTAAAGTCTTAACTTGCATCTGTGGATGCAAGGCGAATGGTGTTGACTAACACAGGTTTACTAAAGTTATTCCAAGCCCATGTTCATGATATCCATTACAGATGAATGATGTTTATCAAGACTGTGATGTCTGTGGGATCAGAGTTCACATGCATTCATAAGTGGTTTTCGTCTTGCCCTTAAATACCAAGATTTTACCAGATTTCTTGAATCTTTTAACTATATTATGCACTGTAGAGGGTGAAATGCCCAAAATCCTTCCAATTTGTCTTTGGAGAACATTTATTTGCTGGCACATTTTTACATTTATCTGTTGGCAAATTGACAAATCTAGAACGATCCTTGCTCTTGAAGGACTAGGCTGTTTTTTGATGCTCCCATGATTGCATAACCTGTTTTACATCTCCTGTTTCAAATTGCCTTATTTTAACTCCTTAATAGTCTTAAATTGCCCCTGTCTCAGCTTTTTTTTTTTTTTTTTTTTTTTGGCATGTTGCAATCATCTGGTTTGAAATGACTGTCAATTTTTAGGGGAAACCTCATATAATGTGTAGTTGTAGTGCTTTCAATATAACACATGGTGAATATAATTTACAAATCAATCCTTTTTTTTTTTTTTTTATTAGCATTTTTCATACTGTCCCAACTTTTTTGGAATTGGGGTTGTAAAACTAAATAATAACATCAAAACCATAGATGTGTTCTCTATTGAAGTCATATCATTTTCAGTGCTGGATATGCAACTCTACAATTAAAATAACACATTTATCATAAAAATCTGTGTTTTCATAAAATGTCTCTAAATTTCTGTAAAATTTTTTTAACTGCTTTTTCTCTGGAACGAGGATGAGGAAGTTTACTGCAAAAAAACTAATTCAGTATTGCTATATCGTTTAGACCTACGTAAGGTTGAAGTCAGAAGTTTAAATAACACTTAGGATGAAGTCATTAAAACAAATTCTTTAACCACTTCACAGATTTAATATTAATATAAATATTAAGTTATTTAGGACATATACTTTGTGCATGGCATTTCATTTTTCCAACAATTGTTTCACGACTATCACAATTCCAGTGGTTCCGAAGTTTACATTCACTAAGTTAACTCTTTAAGCAGCTTGAAAAAAATTCCAGAAAATGATTTCAAGCCTTTAATCAATTAGCCAATTAGCTTCTGATAGGCTAATTGAATTCAATTGGAGGTGTACGTGTGGATATATTTTAAGGCCTACCTTCAAACTCAATGCCTCTTTACCTGACATTATTGGAATATAAAAAGAAATCAGAACAACAGCAAAAGGACCTTGTGAATACGCTGGAGGAAATGGGTAGACAAGTATCTATATCCACAGTAAAACAAGTCCTATATCGACAACCTGAAACGCTGCTCGGCAAGAAAGAAGCCACTGCTCCAAAACTGCCATAAAAAAGCCAGACTACAGTTTGCGAGTGCACATGGGAACAAAGATCTTACTTTTTGGAGAAATGTCCTCTGGTCTGATGAAACAAAAATGTAAATGTTTGGCTATAATGACCATTATGTTTTGAGGAAAAAGGGTGAGGCTTGCAAGCCGAAGGACACCATCCCAACTGTGAAGCATGGGGGTGGCAGCATCATGTTGTGGGGGTGCTTTGCTGAAGGAGGGACTGGTGCACAAAATAGATTGCATCATGAGGAAGGAAAATTATGTGGATATATTGAAGCAACATCTCAAGGCATCAGCTATGAAGTTAAAGCTCTGTCACAAATGGGTCTTCCAAATAGACAATGACCACAAGCACACCTCAAGTTGTGGCAAAATGGCTTGAGGATAACAAAGTCAAGGTATTGGAGCGGCAATCATAAAGACCTGACCTTACAAAAATAATGTGCGAGAATCTCCAAATTCCAGCAACTCATTGTGAGAAGCTTGTGGAAGGCTACACAAAACGTTTGACCCAAGTTAAACAATCAATTGTTTAAGCAATGCTACCAAATAATAACAAAGTGTATGAAAGAAACAAAAGCTGAAATAAATAATTCTCTCTACTATTATTCTGACATTTCACATTCTTAAAATAAAGTAGTAATGCTAAATGAACAGGGAATGTTTTCTACCATTAAATGTCAGGAATAGTAAAAAACTTATGGTGTGAATAAACTTCTGACTGCAACTGTAAGACAGCACTGTGAGCACAGATGGTAATTGTGGACATTGTGGCATGAAGACCAGTGCAATTTCTCCCTCTTTTTTTGTTGAGATTGAAGTCGCTGTAGATCTGCTTACATTAGGCCAAACACTTTGTGTGTCTACAATAGACTGTGATTCACAACATGATCAATTAGATGTGCTCTCAGGTCATTTGATCTTCTGTGTCTTATTTACTCTTCCATCTTGCTGTCCTCTTTCTCTCTGTTCTCTGATCATTACAGCATCTTCATTGGGTCTTTCTCCAAAACATTCCCCCTTTCTCATCATTTCCTCCTATTTCATTTACCGCTTATCAGTTTGCACCTCTTCTTTGTATTGTTCTGTTTCTTCTTCCTTATTGAACTTTCATATCCAACCCATTTTATAGATGGTTAAGTCATGATAGTTGGGGCGGCTGTGGCTCAGGTGGTAGAGCAGGTCGGCTGCCAATCGCAGGCTTGGAGGTTTGATTCCCGGCCCACACGACTCCACATGCCAAAGTGTCCTTGGGCAAGACACTGAACCCCAAGTTGCTCCCAATGGCAGCTCTGCCACCATTGGTGTATGAGTGTGAATGTGTGTGTGAATGGGTGATTTGGACACAGTATAAAGTACTTTGGTAACCTCTCAGGTTTAAAAAAAAAAAAAGCACTATATAAGTGCTGATCATTTACCATAGTTTTGTGAAAAATTTGGTAAATTTTATTTTCTTTGTGTGCATTACTAACACAGCAAATATCAATATGAAGGGATTTGACAACCTGGCATGTGCATTTGAGAATGACTAATTTTAGTTGTCTGTGTTAACTGTTCTGAAAGCATGAATCTTGCATAAGAGAAATGTGTGTGTAGTGTTTCGAGAAAAGTATGAATTTTCACGATCACATTACAAAGTGTCAAAACACCTGAATATTAATTGTGCAACTAGTTATATAGCCTTTATTTTTGTTGAATATCTGTTAGTTAACATGTTGAAGTGCCATGTTTTTCATCCATATTTTGCTCTGAAATGTGTCTGTAGTGTGTTAACATTACAAAGCCAAATTATACATTATTATTCTTAACACTGACCAGTCAACTACTCAAACAACCAACCAACTAGTCGATTGCGAATGTTGGTAGTTTTGCACATACCTAGTACTGAGTTTGGTGGATGTAGCTTGAAAGGTCTTGGAGAAGTTACAAGTATGATTTTGAATTTGGATCAAAACTAAATCTGTTGAATATAAGTATGTTATAATAAACATGATAAACATTTTGTTGTTGATACACATAGTATTACTGAAATATAATCTTCTACCACAAGCTTTAGTGAGTGCAATCCATGGTAATACTGCATCTTTGTTGTATTGTTCTCAGGGACACTGCACAGACTGTGAAGGAGCGTTTTGGGAAGAAACTCTATGAGTCACTTTTAGTGTGAGTTATTTATTTTTTTGTGTTTTGACCTTATGTAGGAAATATTAGACATGGGACCATGGACCAAAAGAACAAGTGGTAGTTTTTTCTCTTACTCTCTCTTTTTCAGGGGGCAGCTGCCTGATGTGTCTAAGATGTTAGATAAAGAGGACTTCACCATGATGAAGCGTGCCATCTTCGCCACCCAACGGCAGTGCCAGCCTCCCATCTGCACTCATAACATGCTGGAGGACAGTACAGATCCCATCCTCAACTGCATCCGCCGCATCGGCCTCTTCAACAGCGCGCAGGATAGAGTCAAGGTACACATACAAATACACATGCACTATATTAAAATGGCTTATATCAAACTAAAACTATATATTCCTTTTGTTAGGTGATCTTTCATCCAGAATTTCTCTCCTCCACTTCTCCTCTCCTGCCGATGGACTATGAAGAGTTTGTGAGAGGCTGCCACCTTGGAGTATTTCCATCTTACTACGAGCCTTGGGGATACACACCAGGTAAAACTACTTTCATATTGTGTCCACAATTCAGTATGTACTGTATACAAGTTAGTATTTATGCCTCTCTCTCTTTCTCTCAGCTGAGTGTACAGTGATGGGTATTCCATCGATTTCCACTAATCTGTCTGGGTTTGGCTGCTTCATGGAGGAACACATTGCCGACCCATCTGCTTATGGTGAGAGCCATGAATACAGTGATGATGACAACTATTAGATAAATTAAAAAAGGCTATTCTCTCATTCTTGGTTAAATGTTTAAATCAGTTTGACTTCAGTGTAATGCAATTTTTTTTTCCCCTTTCTTAGGCATCTATATTCTGGATCGGCGGTATCGTGGGGTGGATGAGTCCTGTAATCAGCTGACGTCTTTCCTGTTTCAGTTCTGTCAGCAGAGTCGCAGGCAGAGAATCATCCAGAGGAACCGAACAGAGCGTCTTAGTGACCTGCTGGACTGGAGATATCTGGGCAGGGTAAGATGCCACATATACGCTAAGAATTGCTTAGATCACCTCTTAATTACTATTTTGCTAAGTTACTCACATAAACATAGATATATTGTATCATCAACTTGTCTGGTAACCACAACTGCACTGTGAGGAGACCATCCAGAAAGGTCCTGCCCAGACTGCCCAATTAACTTCCTCTATACATCAATACAACATGTTAATATGCATGAGTTGAAGTCCAGTCATTTTCCCGTTTGTCTTTAGTATTACGTATCTGCCCGGCATATGGCCTTAGCCAAAGCATTTCCGGACACCTACTTTTATGAACCTCAAGAGCCAACTTCGGTAAGCCCAAACATCTGTTTATTATTTTTATTTTAATTAATGCTATTTTAATTGTGTGAATTGTAGTGATCTTGAGAGCTCTGATAACGCTGCTATAAATGTACACGTCTACAAACACTGAATGCAAATATTCTGACATCTTTAATTTTCACAATTCAGACTACAGGCTTCCGATACCCACGGCCCGCCTCAGTGCCCCCGTCCCCCGCCCACTCGCTTCACTCCTCACCCCATCACAGTGAAGCGGAGGATGAGGATGAACGGTACGATGAAGAACTGGAGGCGGAGAAAGATCGGGTCAACATTCGCCAACCGTTCATCGTGCAAAATCGTAACAAGAATCAGACAGTCGATCTTCCTGAGAAAAACTAAAACAAACCCATGCATGCATACATGCACACACTGCAGCTTATACTGTGAGGCATTTGTATCTGTTGATGCACACAGACATGTGTAATGACACTCCCTTAAACATACTGTTTTATGTCTGCAAACGTAATGTCTGCACACAGGGTTTGCAGTCATTGCTTCTGAAGAGATATTTACTGTATGTGGTGAGCCATATGTGATTTCAAGCCTTTCTGTTGAAAGCTTTTCATGGGGTCTACCGCACATGGCCAAATACAAAAATATCAGTGTAAAGGATTAAATGAGTTATTAATGTGACAATTTACAGTATATGGAATGTCTAGCTGTGTGCCACAGATGGCCAATCTGAAGTTGACATTCAAAGCAGTCAAATAGTACAAGTCACTGTGAAAAGTCATAAAAATGAAAGACTTTTGAAACTAACAGTTTTTCCCTCATAAATTCCCTTATAAATGAAATGACCAGAGAAGTGAAATCATTACAAATTATATTTTTTAACAGAACTTTATTGTACATTTGTGAGATTTATTACCTTCTCGAAATTACCTTATTCCCTTGCATCCACAAAAGTTATATTACTTGCAAAGTTTGACACCCTGTCAGATTTCCCTTTGCTGTGTTACGTACTGACACCGGCATAGTGACTGTCCATTCATTTTCACAGTTAGCATAAAAGAGTGGTTTAAGTTAAATGAGTGTCATAATGTAGCCAAAGCCAGCCAGCTAAACTAATACACTGGAGCATCATTAGTACTGTAGCACGAAAATACCCCTGCACACTGTATGAGTTTCACTGTATGTCTGTAGAACTCAGATTAAAGTCTATATCATTATAAAAAAATGACACTGCACTTGTTTTTATTTTAAAGGTTTTATTTGAATGCAACTTATTTCGTGTGTGTAGCTACACACATTCTGCAGCGGTCCAATGTCATCAGCACAAAAACACCCTCCCTCCATGACCCTTGCATACTGAACAAAAAAGACAGACAATTTGTTTAGACACAACCTGAATAAGTTTCTAATATACAATTTTGAAAGGTTTTCATTCACATTAAAAAGAGTAATTCCAAAAACAATAGAATGAAAAGGGATGATAGGATAACAGATTTTCCAAAATAAAATAATATTCTCTCAGGGTTCGTACAAGGGGCTTGAAGTACTTGAATTTGACTTTTTCAAATTTAAGTCCTGGAAAACCCTTGAAAATAGCTATTTTTACCAAGAGGTGCTTAATAAGTTCTTGAATTACATAGTGTAAAGTTTTATTTTTTATTTTTTTTTGGTTCCTGGGTAGTAAGTGTTATTTCCTAATTGCGTATACCTCAAAAGTATAGAAAATGGCTAGTATTATTCCCCACAAACTTTGCTTTTGTGACTAGGACAGTGATATTTAGAAATGTACCTATTTTCCAGAACATTCCAGAAAGATTCAGTGCTGAGAAACGTTCTAGAACTTTCCAGTAATATAAATTCAGGGGCCTTAAGCCCACAAGTTCAGTTAAGTTCCAGCTGCCTAATTGGATACCTGCATTTTTCTGAGATGGTATCAAGAGGCTGCAAGCATCTTGCAGACGCATTTAGCTAAGTCTGCGGCCAATTTATCAAGACAAGAGCGATCAAGTACTCCGTCGAAGCAAATGCTACGATGTGTGAGGCATAGCCTACAAGGAATATTTCGTCATCAAGACAAACCCTGGGCACCTCATTTCAAATATGAGCACGGCAAAAAACACTCTAAGGTAAGATGGACAATTGTTAGTCGGAATTTTATGTTATAAAATGTGTTAATTTTAAATGTCAGACTGGCTAGAATGCACCTGCTATCACGTATCCGGAACTTCCTTCATCCATTGACCTGGTGCTATACTGCCATGCCCATGAGCTCCCCGTACCCACTCCTCCGGAGAGAGAGCACCGTCTTTAGAAGACCGCAGCCAGTCAGAGAGCGAGGAAGACATTGTAGATCCAGATAACAAATTCAGAGGTGGAGCTGAGGAGAGAACCCCATACTTCCCCAACCAAAAATACCTCAACGACTTGATTAGAGATTTTGGTCTCACCAAGACCAATGCAGAGTTTTGACGTCTAGGCTCAAGCAGTGGAACTTGTTGGATCAGGATATTCTGGACTTTGAACGCCTTTACCAAGGACAGTATAACGAGAACATGATGGGAGACTAGATTTGGGGACTGTGAATTACAGTACAATCGTAAATCTCGAAAATATACTCACTTCTAAATCTATTGTAGTAATTGTTGTATTTAGTATAAATACATGTTAATTTGTATTCATATGTTGTTGTTTTTCGTACTTTATGAGAACGAAAAGACAAATTCGCCCGTTTTCTCTGTCCTGGTCAGAAAAGCAAAGTTTGTGGGGAATAATTGCTATTTTCTATACTTTTGAGAAATAAGCAATTAGGAAATAACACTTACTACCCAGGCACAAACATTGTGTTATAGAAAATCGTAAAATACGTTGCTTAAATCATTTAATAAATGTGTTTTCTGAAAAACACGACGACAGACCGCTTGTCACTGCTGAAGCAGGCAGCGCATAGACGCTGTCACGTGGCAGCTGTTATATTTGGCAGCGCTGTTCAATATGGGCCAATCACAATCAATTGTTACTGGAATATTTAAAAATATATTTTATAGTTACTGCTGTGGCAGATTTAACAAGTATGAATTCTTGCAACTATCAGTTTTAATTAAAAGTACTCTCCAGAGTGAAAAAATTAGATGATGTAAAACGATCAACGTTGAATACAGATCAATGGAGGATTCAGTTTTGTGAGCCGTCTAGCGCCACCTTGTGTAAAGAAAGCTTTGTGTCTCACAGAAATAGGGGATTTCTGACAACATTTGGGTCAATATCAAAATTTGTTGACAAACATGTCCCTTGACTTTTATAGTCATGAAGAAGCTTTCAAATAGCAAAAATAAATAAAAGGTATCATCCTATAGCCTAACCTTTAATGATGTGAAATGGCTAAACTCTGTTTTGCAAATTGTATAGAAAATATATTTGAAATTGTTAATTTCCTGTAAACAAATCCTTGTTCCCTTCAGCTGGTGCACCACTTCTATGGCATGTAAAGGTATTGGTGTATTTATTTTGTACTTATTTTTTAATAAAGGCATTAGTGCAAGGCCGAACATGTGTGCAAAAAAAGCAAAACAAAATGATTATTAATAATTTAAAATGAGTGTTTGTCTCTTGATTTCATGGCATTGGTGTTATCAATGTTTAAAACGTATTTTATTATTTGATGTTTTAAATTTTTTTTAAATACAAATTATTTTTCCACAACTTTTTGTAAGGTCAAATTTCAGAGGCTGCTTAATACCCATATAATGCTTTTTTCCAGCATGTTAAAAGTTATTAATTCACATATTAACAGTAATATTTTCACACAAAAATATTTGGTGTTACATATTGAAAATGTGGTGTTGTAACCCATTTAACCCTCATTAGTGTTAACTTGCTTTGTTCGTTCGAACAGCCAAGTTGTCCTTTATTAATAAAAATGTATGTCAAAATGTTTACCATCAGCCTTTATAGGCAAAAACTGAACAGAGAATTTCTATATTTTGAAAGTTGGAAAGTCTTTCTTTTTTTTTTTGAGAATGACCCATTTGCAATTTAATTCAGTTCCTCACATAAATCTGTTGTGTGACTTTAGAAAACATGAAACACAGCACGAGTCATATGGACTACGGTTTTCTGACCCAGTTATTCACTTTGTTGGAAAGCGTTTTGAGGGAGCACACTACAATTGCACATCAATTTCATCATGAATGAACCAAAATCTTTACTGTGACAATATGTAGTTAAAGATGGTCATTGAGATATGTTGGACATAAGTGGTGTTTTATAAAAATAAATTAACTGAATGGTTAAAATATTTTTATTTAAAAGTAACATCTCGAGCATAGTCCTTGAAAACAAATAAAAAAAAGTGCTAGAAAAGTCCTTGAATTTTACTTTGAAGCATCTGTACGAACCCTGTTCTCTGCAAAATACCAGGTTTGGCTTATTCGGTGCATACTGTGGTTTTTTGCTCTTTACTCCATCAGTGTAATGCATCTACTGCATCTTTCTTGCACACATACCTAGTAAGCTGCTCCAGAAGGAATTGTATGTTGCATTTCCTGTAACAGCTCCAAGTTTGGCTGGGTTCTGTCGCACTGTTTTTACTGAGAACCCATCTGGACCAGTTACCTCAACCTCCACAATATGATAGTCTGCCAATCTGGAGAGACAAGCGGTAGGGAGATTTGACCAAAAGAAATTGCTGTTACTATCTCTTAAAGGAATAGTTCACCCAAAAATGAAAATTCTCTCATCATTTTCTCACCCTCATACCATCCAAGATGTGTATGACTTTCTTTCATCTGCTGAACACAAATGAAGATTTTTAGAAGACTTTCTCAGCTCTTTAGGTCTATACAATGCAAGTGAATGGATGCCAAAATTTTGAAGCTCTAAAATCCACTTAAAAACTTAAAAGTACTCCAGATGACTCTGGTGGTTAAATGTCTTCAGAAGCGATATGATAAGTGTGGGTGAGAAACAAATCAATATTTAAATATCTTTAACTATAAATTCCTCCTTGCTCAGTCAATCTCCAGGTCACTTTTACTTTCACATTATTTGTGCTTTTCATCCCCTACTGGACAGGGAGGAGAATTTTGTTCTGATAAAAAAAATTACTTAAATGTTGATCTTTTTCCACCCACACCATATCGCTTCTGAAGACATGGATTTAACCACTGGAGTCTTATGGATTACTTTTATGCTGCCTTTATGTAGAATTTGGAGCTTAACATTTTTGGCACCCATTCACTAGCTGAAATCAGGGATGCTACCTTGACACCTTTCTGCAGAAATTGTCATTTTGAATCCAAAATAGGTAATTTGTGTTGATCCGGGGGTTGCGAGTGGAGTGTTGTCTGACCTGTGCGGGGCATGGGGGTTCTGTCAGGCTTCCACAACGGAGAGATTTAATTTTGTCTCATCACAGCAAAAACACTGTTTGATAATAACATCTGTAGAGTGAAGAGAAAGGCTTAAAACAACCTTATATCTCTCATCTTTCTAGAGCTCCAACTAATGTATGTATCCGATGTATTTTCTCTGCCATGTGAATCAGTCAATTTTAGTACGATATACATTATAATAATATTAACATTATTAATAAAACATTAATAAATGACACACAATGAAAACATATTATCTAGCTTTAATAAGCATATCTGTTTTGAATATACAACATAACTGATTTAGCAGCAAGGTTCTCTCAGGATTTTATCTGTTAACATTTTCAATGCATTTTGTCAATATTAAACAGCCGTTTTTAATGCAACTGGTGAGAATTGACTTGTTCTCTCAAAGAGATGATTTACCCAAAAATGAAAGTTGGGTAACACTTTACAAAAAGGTTAACATTAGTTAACTACATCAGTTAACATGAACTAACAATAAACACCACTTTTATATAATTTATTAATCTTGAATATATTTTCACATTAAAATAAAATCTGTCTATGTTAACATTAGTTCATACACTATGAGCCAACAATGAACAACTGTTATTTTTGATTTAGTAACATTAACTAAGATTGATAAATGCTGTAAAATATTGTTCATTGTTAGTTCATGATGCATTGTCTAATGTTAATGAATGGGACCTTATATCACCTTTATGTTGTTCCAAACCTGTCGGATCTTCCGTGGAACTCAAAAGGAGATGTTAGGGAGAATGTTAGTTTCAGTCTCAATTCACTTTTATTTTATGGAGAAAAAAGATGCAGTGACAGTGAATAGTGACCCTGACTAACATTCTGACAAAAATCTAATTTTGTGTCCCTCAGAAGAGAGAAATTCAAACAGGCTTGAGGGTGAGCAATGACTTACCATCTTTCTGCAAGGTGTTCTTGATCCCTATTAGGTGGTAATGATGGCTATGGAGGCTATGGCTTATGTCTTTTCTTTTGTTTTTATCTCTGGCCAAGTGACTGACCATGACAATGCTTAATGTCGAACCCTGCGTTAGCCCCTAATGTCAATATTAATATTAGGCTCAATCACGCAGCAAAACTAAGAAAGCGGGCACTTGAGACCACTGGTACAGGACAAAAAGAAGAAATAAGGACAGTCTCTCTCTCTCTCTCTCTCTCTCTCTCTCTCTACCAAAATATAACATAAGCTGTGATTTCCATTGGATTTGTCAGTCGTTGCTCATATTGTGTTTTTGTTTTGTTTGATGAACTTTATTGTATAGTGGATGCAATACACTTTTTAAGTGCCCTGAACCGATGTCCCCTTATATTACTTTTGTAGCAGTAAGATTAAATGAATTCTAGGGAGTTTGTCCTATATCCTCATGCTAAAATCAACTGTAAATCCAAATTTTAAAGCTGATATTTAAAATGTGAGGGTTGGGTTTGCATCTTTGTCACCTTTTTAACCCCTGATGAGTTTGATTCCCTGTGAAATATCTTCTAAAAATCTTAATTTTTGCTTTGCAAAATAAAGAATGCCATTGACATTTAGGATGCCAGCAGGGTGAGTAAATCATGATGGAATTAAAATTTTTGCGTGAACTATCCCTTTAAGAGTGTACCGATATTTGGATCAGTCAACTTTAAAGACCATTTCTCAGTCATGTTCCAAATGCCAATAATATGAGAACACATGCTGAAACATGTTGAATTGTGGGACAGGAAGCCCTCCCTCCCAAACATCCTAAAGAAGTGCTAAACACTTCTGTTGTGGAAGTTGTAGAAACGTATTTAGTTGTTAGTGACTCACGCTGTGTCTGAGACGATTTCTCCGGTGACACCACAGAACCCCAGTGTTGATGCAGCTATGGCCGCAGCTGCCATGGTGTTCACGTTGTTTGGAGCCATGGGGCAGAGTTCTGCCACTGAGCCGTGGTACAAGACCCGCCTCCCCTCTCCTTCTGTCCAATCAGAGAGCAGACCTCCAGTCAGCCGGAAACAAGAGGGATGCTTAGACATTCTAATGGAAAGAGCCTGTGAGAGGGACACAACAAGTACATTTTCACCCAAAGATTGTTCGTCTGCAGTGTTTTACTGTTTTCTAAAGGCAGGGCCACAGACATTTATTGTGTTTCATATCAAAACAAGAGGTAAAAGGTTTTTTAATGACTGTCTACTATCAAAGATTTCATAGACAATCATGGATTTGAATTCACACAGTGCGTAAATTTCCAGAAATGCCTCACACGCAATGTTCCATTGTCATTCATTCTCTGAATATCTTGGCCTCCCCATAATGCACCACTGGGCACGTAAAGTGTTTTGCCATGCTGCTTTGCAGCAGTGCGGAGTTCCTGCTCAAGCTGGGGGTCAGAGAGGGCAGAAGGACTGCCTATCTGAGGGAGGGGCAAAAATGACCATTACATTATGTACAAATTGACAAAAACATGCAAAGCAGCTGGGAATTATGCTGAAATATACATAAAAGCGGTAGCAAAGAGGATTGCACATACACTATGTATTCAATGTAAGGTGATAATATAGAGGGAAACGTACCAGGAAGTGAGCATGAGAAAGAAATCTGACCCCAAACTCTTTTACTATCTGTGGATGACACACTTCCACGATTACATCAGTGTCCCTAAACACACACAAAACTCAGTGCCCCTACTAGTCGCCTTCTTTCATTGTACCTCATACTGTATATTAAAAAATACATGCAACGTGTATATACCCAGATGCTTAAAAACAAAATGGGAGAATTTACCTCTGTGTGATGTCTAAGAGGTTGTTTATAATGAGCTCTTCGGGCACCGAATCTTTCAGTTTATCCGAATTTCGATTCCAAACAAATGCCAACTGCAGCCCCACCTCGGGTCCCTCTCTTTGGATCCTCTCGACAAGAAACTGACCTGAAGGAGGAAGAAAATTTTTAATACCAGCTCCATGCTCACACGAGGGCTTAAACATTACATGATCAAAACATTTTATTGGACTCACCCAAATGTCCATATCCCACTATTCCAATCTTCAAGGCTAAGGAACTGTCAGCCATATCTGCAGTGATGTAATGGATTTCATCAGAGGAGCCATTACTAGAATGTCTATTCTCTTTTTCTGTTATAGTAGTTCAGGTACACTGTGGATAATCCACACCGATGCAACAACCTATTGTAGAACAACCCAAACAAACAATCTATTGTTCTGTTACAAAAACGCACAAGCCTAGTTATTTAAGACTTGGGTTTGCTAGATCTTTATGACATGTTATGTGTTTCACAAGTGCAAGCAAGTCAAAGACCATGAAATGCTAAAATGCAGGCCTCAATATCAAACTCATACACGACAACAGAATTTGCTGTACTACATTTCTCTCTAATACATTCTCTTAGTTTGATCAGTGTGGCTCCTCCTCTCTTCCATCCTCTCCACTTCAAGTTCAGTGTCAATCTACAGTATATATTCCCCTTTATCTCCAGCACATAGATCACAACAACAAGCCTTCACTTACCTGTCTATTCCTCACGTTTTCCCTATTTCTCACTCTCTGTCTTCTCAAAGTTCCTCTCTTTTTCTCTTTGTGGTGTTGATCTTTAGGGATTGTGGGATAGAGGGGTTAAAGTTCAAGTTGAGCAGGAGTGTTAATGATTAGACCTTTATGTGAATTCACAGGCTTTTAGTAATTCTGAAGGACAGTAGTGATCATGGCAACAAACTACTTTTGAACCCAAACTGAAGAACCCTTCATTAAGTTGTTTGGTACATCAATCCACAGGTCTCAAATGACACCTTATAAACCTATTTAATTGTTACATTTAATTAATGTTACATTCAAATCTCAGAGCAAATGTAGTTAATTCACAGTCCACATTTAAACATAGCTATAGAAATATAGACAAACACAAACAAGATCATGCTGGGTTCTTTCCATTGACTTTGGTTTTAATGCTGAGGTAATGATATATTACATCCCCTAAACCTACACCTATACCTAATCCTGACCCTCACAAAATATTTTTACATTTTCTTTAAAATATGATTTAGCATTCTTTTCATTTCGTTTTTAAATCACTTTATAAAGGTCAGTGTCGCCCTTGTGTGGGTACAAATAGTGATGATTCCTCATCCATTGCTACAGTTTTAGTATTTGATCACTGTAAAACTATGCCACCAAAGCCAATACCATAAAGATAATAATCATAAAACATTTTAGAATGAATACAATAACAATTATAACTTAATAAACTTAATGGTAACATGCTTGTATTGCACAACATTTCCAAGCAGACACACAAGACTGAAAAGCCAATAGAAAGAATGTATGTCAAGAGTAGAAAAAGCTGAAAAAGGCAATGGAGTCACAACTAAAAAGAAAGTGAGAATATTCATTAATAAAAATGCAGAAGGTTTATCTGCCTGAACTTGTGTCTCAATCATCAAACCTTTGCTCTTACTGATGATGTCACTACAGGGTAATAGGCCATACCAGAGAGAGAGAGAGCAAGAGAAAGGGAGAAAGAAAGACAGACAGGCACAGAAAGGGGGGGGAGAGAGAGAGAGAGAGAGTGAGGGGTATACTTTGTTTATGACAGAACAATCTGACAGATAACGCATCACTCATATTAGTCTAAAGTGCAGATCATACCTAGTCAATGAAGCACACTAGCATACACAGTTCACAGAGGCTTTAAAGATTTCCCAATCGTTGAAGAAGTGTCCCCAAATACAAGAACTGTGTTCAGGGCAGGAGAGAGATGGATATCCTGGAGACAAGTGCCTATGATCGCAGACAACGCAGGAACACGGTAATTACAGATACTACACACACAGGTGCACTTTGCTCTTATTTATGTTTATATTTATTAATTTTATCCAAAGCGACTTACAAATGAGGAACATAACAGAAGTGATTCATCCTAAGTAATAAGAGAACTGCTGTAATAGAAAGTGGTACATTTCCCAGAGAAGCAAGTAGAGAGGAAGGAGAGAGACAATTGTGAAAGAATGAATTGAGAATGCTTAATTAAAAAAAATTTTTTTAGAAAAGAAGAAAGAAGACATTAGTAGGATTGGGTCGAGTGCTGCCAAACTGATGCATCTTTAGATGTTTCTTGAAGGGCTGGAGAATCAGCTGCTTGGGTGGGGATTGGCAGGTTGTTCCACCAATGAGGAACAGCTGAAGTGAAGTTCCGGGAAAGTGATTTTGTGCCTCTGTGAGATGGCACCACGAGGCAATGCTCACTTGCCAAGCATGAGCTTCTGGAGGGCACATAGACTTAAAGTGTGTAGATAGGGGCATGGTTCTGTATGTGAGTATCAATGATTTAAACTTGATGCGAGCAATCATTGACAACCAGTGCAGTTCAAATAAGAGAGGCATGACGTGAGCTCTCTTGGCTCATTGAAGACCAATCATGCTGTCACGTTCTTGATCAACTGCAGAGGTTTGACTGTACATGTAGGAAGTCCTGCCAGAAGGGCACTGCAGTAGTCCAGTCTAGATATAACAAGAGCATAGACAAGGAGTTGTGTAGTATGCTCAGATAGGAAGGGTCTGCTTTTCCTGATGTTGTACAGAGCAAATCTGCATTATCGGGTTGTCGATCGGGTTATCAGGTTCAAATGTGGTCTGGGAAGTTCAACTCTAGTGGGATTGTATGTACACTTGTAACACATCCATTTCACTGTCAAATACACACACAGTTTGTCTATTTGTCTTCCACATAAACAGCTTTTCTGACTCTGATTCCATCATGTTTGAACAGAAGTTGATACTCAGTATTTTTTGCGTCACTGATGCATTAATTGTTTCCATTCTTCTATTCTTTCCAGTATTTTCTTTTACAGTCCTATGTTTTATTTCTTCATCTCCTCCCATTTTTTGCATCCTGCACAATATATTTCTATTTGTGGATCCCAGACTCCTCCCCCTCGGTCCTGGCTGCTGGTGTAAAGGCCAGCCCTATCCTCTCTCTGGCTTTTCTGGTGTTCAGCTATAATGGAGGGCGGAGTCTAATGGGCGTGGCTGGAGGATTGCTGTTCTCAGTGGGTGGAGACTGTTGCCTTGTGTGGCCACAACTTTTTATCCATGGTAAAGTTCACTCCCCATATGTCCCCCATATCTTACCAACAATATTAGAGTAAATATCATAAAATGTGTCAAGAACATGTTGAAAAAATATGATACATTATTTACAGCTTTTAATTCGTGCTCATATAAAATTATGTTATAAAAATTGTTTACTGTAACACAGTGAAAGTGTGCTGCTTTTAAAGTAATGAGAAGCTAATGAGATTTGCCAATTACAAAAAAAATGTAAAACTTCTGAACGGATTATGGTCTTAGGAATTTAGATGGAAATTGTGCTTAGTTATCATAAAATGTATGTCAATGAATACTTGGTATATGAGATGAAGACTTCAGTCATATCAGTATATAATCAAACTTGTTTTATCAAACTTATTTATGTATAGGCCCCCTCATGAGAGCTGCCACATTAGGGTCACATGACCAGTAAAATACTATTTGTTTAATCTCATTAACCACCCTGTTATTGTATATATTATTTGTTTATTTGTCTCTCTCTCCCTCCTTTTTAGGAATGGGCTGCTTTGCTCTGGCCCACATGCTTTACTCTGTGTCTTTCCTCTCCTCTCGATATTCTACCACATCCTCCTCTTCCATATTCTTCATCCTATACATCCTGCTCTGGTTGATCGGCGGTGGAATTTATGCTTACCTGGTGCCGTTCCTCCGGCTTGATCCAGACGGCAGACGGTGATCTTCTCGTTCCAGCCATTGGGTGTTACATCCTCCTCATTGTTATCATGGCCACACTGGCTATTTGAACTCGGCGACCATTTCTCCTGCTGGGCAGCCTGGTCTTCATGACTTCGGACCTTACAATTGCAATAACAAAGTTCAATGTCGTTGATCTCAAATTCGAAAAGCACATCATTATGATAACATATTACCTGGCACAGCTGATGATTGCTCTGAGTGACGTGAAGGCAATGCTGGATGAAGACACTGACGATTTTCACAAACGGAAGAGGTCATAAGATTGTGGTGGATACCGGATATTGAGCTAATAGCCATGAGGCTCCATGTGTTAAAAAGGACCATCCTGGATAAACCTGGGTCTGTCTAACAGTAAATGCAGGTCTGAATAGACGTGACTCACATAAGAGTGTACGAACATCCCTAAATATAAAAAAAATTACACTGACCTATCAATAAAGCGATTCTTCCTGCTGACCTCTCTACAACATCTGATGAAGGCCTAATTCCTCACAACAGGATATGTGCAAAACTAAAACTGGTTAAATTCTTACAAGTTTTTTCCCTAACATAGATAGATTTTTTACCTGACAAGCTCTTTACATTTTTAATAGTCAACCAGTACAGTAATACAAATATTAGAATGGGCTTAAAACTTGTGGAAATTTGTTTAGTCTTTTATGACATATTTTGTATAGCATAAATTTTTTTTACCCTCTCCAACTTCTTCCACCTTTTTACAGTGGATTAAAAACCACTCTACGACAACAAGTGGAAAAATATTAATACAAATGAGTTCATAAATACAATTGTAAATATAAACATAATATTAAAAATAACTGAAAAATAAAACATGACCTAGAAATGTTTACACAAATCTCATACATTTTTGGTTTCATAACACCACAATAGAGATTGTCAGGGATTGACATGAACTTTATTACCACCTGCTGGTAGAATCTTCAAACTGCAAATACAAGAACTGATTTTAGACTTTGCACTAAGAATTAAGATGCTTCTCAAATATATTAGCTCAATGACATATTTCTCAGGACAAAAGCAAATTCCACTTTGCACCACTTAATTTAATTACATACAATACACCCACAGTTTGTGAGCATACACCCATATATGCAAACACTCCCACCAACGCCCCCTTACGCTTTAAGCTGGAATGAAACTTGTGCTTAGAATTAGCGCTCTCACAGAAATTGAATAGGATCAATTTCACCTGCTCACGAAAATAGAGCCCTATGTGTTAGTTTGACCAATGGTCGATGAAGGGTATTTTCAGAAACCAGTCTGAAAACACAGAAATTACACACATTGCTTTGAAAGCAAACATATAAAAAGGACTAATATTTCCATTCTACATTAATTTACAGTTAATTTATAAGCAAGCATGAAGTAGGATTCTGAAAAAACATAATTATGCAGAAACTGCATTAAGGATTTTCATAATAGCTCACTATTTATTTTTATTTAATTTTCTCCCCCTTTCTCCCAATTTGGAATGCCCAATTCCCAATACTTAGTAGGTCCTCATGGTGGCAGAGTTACTCACTTCAATCCGGGTGACAGAAGACAAGTCTCAGTTGCCTCTGCTTCTGAGACAATCAGTCCGTGCATCTTATCATGTGGCTTGTAATGCATGACACCGCAGAAACTCACAGCATGTGGAGGCTCATGCAGAATCCACGCACAACTCACCACGCACCACATTGAGAGCGAGAACCACAAGGAGGTTACGGTAATCACTGAAATCATAACCTCAAGGAGGTTACCCCGTGTGACTCTACCCTCTCTAGCAACTGGGCCAATTTGGTTGCTTAGGAGACCTGGCTGGAGTCACTCAGCACACCCTGGATTAGGGGTGGTAGACAGTGCTGAGCTACCCAGCCCCCCTATTTATCAGTTGTTTTAACCAGTTTACCTAATAACGTGGATAACAAGACATAACTATCATCATAAACATACTGGCTGATAAAAAAAATGATATTTAAAGTCACTGCGATCTTTTATTAGTTTAATCATTCAATACTGAGTTACATATTCACCTCCCTGGAAAATTCTCTCACATACCCAAGCTGCTCTCTGTTGCTCTTGATCTTCATCAACACTCAATGGCACCATCTAGTGGTGAAGAAAAGAGGCAGCAAATGAAGATTCCAATGCTGTGATGTAGGTACATGTTTACATTTCCAACCTAATTTTAATCACTGAAATTTTAGAGATGAATTTGCAATGCAACATATAATGGATGAAACACTAACTGAACGTATTCTAACTGAATTTTGAAAGGTAAATACTTATTATATACATTTTAATGATTCACTTTTTGTGTTAAATGTTTTCAATTGAAATATTCACAGCTTCAATATACTACCATATGAAATCGCAAGCCCAAAAAAATGCAAGCACTGTTAATGCAATGTGTTTATTTTTCAATTAGGCGTGCTTTTTATATTTCAAAGACATTTGTCACTAATATACTCCCATACTGAGCTCAGTTCTCCAGAAGCACCAAAGCAGATGAGGACACTCTCTGGTGAAGTTGGTCTTCAGGAAAGTCTGAAGGGATATTGACATTGATATTGAGATTTGGGGAAAGTTACTGAATTATCAGACAGTGAAATATTGGGAGGCAACTTATCAGCGCAAAGTTGGCAGAGGAAAGAAGCTACACACGGTAAATTAAATATGAGATTTCTGCAATTCTTAACATGGGAAAGACAAAGAGAGGCTTGTAGTTACTGCACTGCAGATTGTTTAATAAAGAAAGAATTAAACAAAACAATTTGCTGAAACGGTAAGTCGCCGTGGGAGACATGCGAGGATAGACGATCTTGGCGGTTTTGTCAGCAGTTGTCTTGTCTCGCGACGTTTTTTAGACGCCTTGTCAGTTTCTGAGAAAATTCGAGCCGAGCATACGTTAAAAAAATACAACAGCATTGGTAACGAGAGTTATTTTCTGTAGGCTCCAAATCCAACTCTTTTTTATTGAGTTTCTGGATTATTTCTTATGAGTAACTCGAGATACTTGAAAGTGTGTAATAATGATTTATATGGACGTGAATCCTTTCGAGATGCATTGGCTCAGATGCTAAAATGGTTAGAAGATGCTTCTGACTGATTCAATTACCAAACATAAGTGTCAGCACTCCAGAGCAATTTAAATAAAGAAGTAAAATAAATTATGTATTATAATTAAAAAATCAAGCATGTCTGAAGTGGTGGCTTTTTGCTGTTGTGAAAGGGGTTAAACTTATAACGTGTTGATACCATTTTTTTTTTAACAAAATGTTTACGCTTTTTCATTATTAAATAATTGTATTTATTTATTTTGCATTTATATTAGAAAATAACTAAACATTTAAAACTTGTTATTAGGCTACCTTAGTGGGCCAGAACTTTGATTCCATTAACAGGTCCATAACTCTTTCATAACCCTTATGCCGAGTTTACACTACACGATTTTCGCTCGGCAGCAGTTTTGTGGTGATCGCCGACAAAAGCCCAAAATCGTGGGCAAATCAGAGCTCGCTCCCGTGAGCGATGTATGAATTACCAAAGTCGCAATCCGAAAGAATCGACGACGCCTCGCCGATGTCATGCGAGATATCTAGCATGTTAAATATCTGGACCTGTCTGCAAAATCGTGCAGTGTGAAATGTGTTTTGACTGAATACAACTGCAGCAATGACCTACAGCCAATGAGAGATCAAGAAACGGGGCACAGGGAGTTTCAGTGTGAGCCCTGATTTACCTGCAACAGGCTGCGGTATTGAGAAAGTCACATTGGACCAAAGCAATGGAGTAAAAATTAGTGGAACATTGGCAGGAGCACCAGATTTCATGTTTCCTCTGAACTGTCCCACAACCGGGTGGAGAAAGAGAAGAGTTGGACAGAAATTGCCAATTCTCTTGGACAGTCAGGAAAGCAAATAGGAAGATTTTTCAGTAGGAGGTACTTTTTCATATTGTAAACAATAAAATATACGATTAAAAACATACATCATATTCTGAAATACATAACATATGATCATCATGCATTTGTTTTCATATCTCTTATCACTTCTCGTGTGTACTCTGTCTGGCCTCCAAATTACGTTTCACAACAGTACAGAGTCGTCGGGGATTCGTCAACAGTGAAATGTCTTGTAATGTGTTCACCCCTGTCGCCAATTCCTCATGTATTTTGAAAACGACTTCACTGACAAGACAGAAAATTTTGTAATATAAACGGTACCACGATCTGACGTCTTTGAAAGTCGTGTAGTGTGTAGGAGCCATTACTTCAGCTGAACTGATGGGTACATGGAAGAGCATTGAAATACATAACATTTAAACAAGACAATTAAACCACTTTGATTAGTGAGATGACAAATTAAATAGCTAAAGTGAACTTCTATGTTTAAAGAATAATAACTGTTACAAATGATACTAAAAAAAAACAAAAAAAACTTGACAGGCAGATCAGTAGGCCTACAGGATACCAGATATTCTCTTCAAAGCAAAGTCGTAATAATTTGAATTCTGTTTTAAGATGAATTTTAACTTCAAATCTCACTCCAGAGTGGGAGTGACTGATCACTTGAAAATTTGAAACCCAAACCAAATCAAACAATGGGTTTAAATTAGGTTTGTATTATCTGGGTCTGTGTAGCCTACCTTCAGATAATTTGTTTTCTTGTGTTTGTCTTCAAAACGATATAACCAACAAACCGCTCATTTATCACATTTCCCATTATCTCTCTGTGACGAGGAGGGTGGGGCCGGGCCGTGAGGACACATGCCTGGCCCTGAATCGGGCTAATCGCCCGGGAGTGGGATATATACAAGCTGGAGGTGCCAGTTGGAGAGAAAGAGCCACATGTCGCCACTGTGCGTCTATGTGTTTGTGTTTAAGATGATTCAAGTTTATTTATTAAAAGTTACGTTTATTGTTCAGTCGGTTTCCATCTCCTCCATGCCCACCTTACCCGTTACATTGGTGCCGAAACCTGGGAAGGAGGAGGGATGCACTGTTATGGAGTCCCCCGCTGCCATTCGCCAGGAGAGCAGCCGTGGCCGTCTGCCTGGGACGGAGGAACCGCTGTCATACGGCGAGAAAGGAGATGAGCCGCTCTGTCCACCAGGGGTCAGAGGACTTGCTGCTGACCACCAGGGGAGGAGGAGTGGCCGAGGACCAGGCGACGGCATGTCAGGGGATCAGCGAGCCATTTTTTTTCTCTCTATCCTCTCGCTCTCTCTCTATGTTTCTCTGCCTCGCTCATCACAACCATTTATGTTGTATCCGCTTGTTTTTCAATTGAAAAAGAAATAGCCAAAAACCAGAAGGCACATTATTTATTTTTTATAACTTGAGTTTATAACTTGAATATTTGTTTTGCACATGTGGGCGGGCTTGACGCACCTGTTTCCATTGATTGGTTAATATGCACCATCATCTGTTCTTCCTCAAACCGCCCACAGAATAAGAGTTCACCAGAGTTAAAGTTTGCCGATTGTTTTTGCAGAGATTCTAATAATTTAATTTAAGAAAGTCTTCTGACTGTGGACACCTGGATAAAACAAACATTGAATGCACGAACTCGCTTTTGTCACTGCGGAATGGACTGGCAGGGCCTTGTTTATATTCAGAAGCCGTGCACAATTCTTCACTTACCACCTATCCGAGCCCTGTTGCCATTCCATTGAATTGATGAAATAAAATGCAACAAATGCACCCTGTTCCTGATTTACTTTGGCTGACATGCAGTTGGATTTTGCTTGGTTTAAATAATAATAAAAGATTTGAACCTGAAAACTGCCCCTCGCACTCAAAGCATGAATTTCTGTAATTAATTTATTGATCAAATTAGTAATTGTTCATCTGTTTTACACTTTTTTTTTTTGTAACAAAAAGGTAAATGTAGTACACCAAAAGTGTATTAAAAGTGTTGCCTAGTTCTTCTATACTGAATCACGTTGCTTGTACATCAAGCCAAAAATCCAAGGCACTCACATGTGGTATAGGCCTTAATAAGGCCGGCTGTTAAAATTATGCAATATTAAAAACCCTAATCAAATTGTGGCTAGAAGAGCCTTATGCACTACCATTATTGTATTTAATTGCCATTAGGTTTTAAACACATTTGCTGTCCATAAAATATTATATTTTATTGTGTAATGGTTGAACGCATATAGTGAAGGTAAAATCTTGTCTTTATGCAGGACGTATAGCCCAGATGTTAAAGAGATACATACAACTAAATAATAGATAAGGGTGCCATTTTATTCAGTCAGTTCATGGTTAGTTGTTTTATCCTAAAAATGAATAAACTATTTTAGACATTAAAAATTTAAGGCTCATTCTGTTATGTTTAACAAAAATAAGGACACAAATCTACTCCCCCATATAGACATGTCATGCAAAATCAATCCCTTTCTGACAGTAGTCATGGCAAGTGCACATGAAACTGCAACGCGAGCACCGCATTGACTGTAACTGTAAGAACTTCAACACAATGTCGGCTAAGCAATGAACTTGTGGTGGTTTAGCGCTTGCAATGTCCCGTTTGACAAGGCTTTTATTCTTAAGAAAAGGAATGAAGAAGGACAGATGACATTGCAGATTGACCAATCAGTAGAAATGTCACATCCATCCACCTCTAATAATCAAGTCGTACACTTATTTTATGCACTTGAATGAAGTGCATAAAATTAGATGAAATGAAGAAAAAAGAAAATAAAGTGTTTTCTCAATTTCCCTCATTACTTTCTAGATGAAAAACAAGTAAACGGTTTACTGGTTATTCCGCTTCGAAGACAAAAACCGGAAAAAATAAATATGAATTATCCGAAGGTATGCAGACCAATCTGTTTCCTTGTTCTTTTATATTCTTCCTTGTTCCACTACATCTGAAGAGTACTGCCACGCTCCAAGTCTGTGTCAAAACCGGCAATTACTTGATGGTAATTAACCTAACAAGGGCCTATTTATCCTCAAAATAGCTTGACGATCTGCAACCTTAGTGATACCAGGGTGTCAGTTCTAATGACTTGTTTTCTTTCCATTTCCTTTTTTTATTTTTTTTTCTCCAGCATCTTGAGCTTGTGTGATCTTCCTCTTCCTGGTATTCTTGGGAATCAGCCTCCTATAGGAGGGTACGTCTGAGAGCTATCATGCTGTGGCCAGCTGCCTTTCTGTCACTGCGACTGACAATGACTTCCCTCCTTCTCAATGTCTTGGATCTGTCAGAGTCAAAGTCCCACCAAGCAGAAAATGGATGCCCAGATAGTTGTTTCTGCTCTGAGAATGTTGATGGTGTGCTAGTGGTTCGTTGTAGCAACATGCACTTG
Organism: Xyrauchen texanus; assembly: GCF_025860055.1. NCBI lineage: Eukaryota > Metazoa > Chordata > Actinopteri > Cypriniformes > Catostomidae > Xyrauchen > Xyrauchen texanus. The sequence goes on along the minus strand of NC_068283.1, from coordinate 32,121,343 downwards.
ATTGGCGTGCCACGTGGCCTTCCCAACATTACACAACATCTATACCTGGATAACAACCTACTGGTTACCATACCATCTGATTCCTTTGTTGGACTCCCCCTGCTGTTTGAGCTAGATCTTTCACACAATAGGCTGGTTCACCTGGAACCTGGAGCATTCCTAGGTTTGGCTGGCTCATTGAGCAGACTAGATCTTTCCTCCAACCAGCTAGAGACCCTGGATCCCATGGTGTTGGGGGACCTCAGTGCCCAGACTAACCTCTCTCATAACCCCTGGCTGTGTGACTGCCGTCTGCAACTGTCTATGCCACAGCTGCTCTTGGATCCATCCTCGCTCGCTGAGGTGGTTTGCAACAATTCTGAGCCAGAAGAGCTTGGGGCACAAGGTATGCCATTCATCTTAGTGGCGGCTGATCTCGACTTCTGTGCAGCACTCAGGAGGACCACTGACGTGGCTATGCTGATAACAATGTTTGGCTGGTTTATAATGGTTATATCATACTTGGTTTACTATGTCAGACACAACCAAGAAGAAGCCATATGCCACCTTGAGTATCTTAAATCTCTCCCCAACAGGCAAGGTGGAATCATTAACTCTTAAAACCTGGCTATAACGTAAATATGAACAACCTACTGTATTTTGCCAATGGAGTGCCAATACCCTCCGTTATTACAGTTATGTATATTCTTTTCAAAATTTTTACCATCAAATCAATCACAATCCAGATTTTTCATGTTTTGTGCTCTTGTCAGGACCATAGCAAGGTAATCTGAGCCCCCTGACTGTATATTGCTCTGGGCCCCTTTCCTATTAAAACATACAGTTTAGAATTTTTTGTGGGGCCCACTGTACTGTACCTTTGGGCCCCTAGAATCATTACCACCTTTCACCCCACTAGCTACAGCCCTGGCTCTTGTCATACTTTTTGACTGTGATCAATAAAGCCCAAATTCTTCAATGTATAAATGTACAACACACATTATGCTCATTGAATATATCACTCTCCAATTACCCAGTGATGTCAGCAGTTTCTTATTTCAGCCAAAATGTCTGTATTTGGGTAGTTTTCTTTGGAAATGTTATTTTTCGTTGTCTTTTGTAATGTTTGTTAAGCTGTCAGTGTTTAATAAATAATAATAATAAAAAGATTATGGAGAAACAAAACATGTTTTGTCCCTGATCTGGTAGGGTATTACATATGTAAAAAGTATGACATTATTATTAATGCCACACTTGACACTAATAGCAAAATAATAAAAAACTTTCCTTTAAAATGTAGTTTCATTTATTTGGGCCCTTGTTGAATTCACTAATTTAAGTGTATAGAAACTTGGATATGTCACATGACTTCATTGTGCTATAGTCTGTGTAAATCCCTTTTAACGGTGGCTGTGTTTTAAAGGTGCTGAAAACCTTTTTGCTTTATTGGCATGGTGCTTTTGTATTACTGTTCAAGGGATTGTCATCATGCAAATATATGCACTACTGTCAAACAATTGCTCATTGAAACATCAAAAACATGGAAAAAATTATATTAACAAATAATATAAGAACTATTACAGTAAGAGGTACAACGTGTTGTACTTGTGTAACAATTTGTTTGCAACTTTAGTATCCACAGACTTTTACAGCTTTTCCCCAATTGTTTACACGTTTGCTGAATCTTTGGCCCATTGTTCCAAAACGCAAACCTCTACAAATCTCTAGCAAAAGCAAACACTGCATTCAAAACTGATTTATCACTTTCCAAAATGTTTTGCATCAAAATGACATACATGCATCATATAAAAAGATCTGTCTACCAAACAGCAACAACAACAACACACTGATGTGCTCAACATAAAACACAATTATGAATATCCCATCAGTAGCTTTATGTCTTTTGTATTGTCAGTGTTGCACTGTAGCTGGTTGTAAAAGATTGTTACAGTAATGTATACCTATTCAAATATACATAAATAAACACACACAGATGCAATACAGTAACAAAAATGTTGCCATTTATTTCCAAAATGCATTATTTTTAACACTTCCCATACCCAACAGGAGAAAACGAGGAAAAACATTCAGTAAGATAAAGGTTTTCTGTACAAAAATAAAAATTAAAGTTGCTCTTTCTTTCAAAACTCTAAATGCAAAAAGACAAAAACACATGCAAAATGTAAAATAGAAATTAGGCTGCATTCTGCCATCTGCCATTCCGCCTTTGGTCTGGCCACAGCACCTCATCTACATCACAAGCAATATTTTCCCTGGCTAAACAGCAGGGAAAGTATTTTCTGGAGTGATGGATCCAGCTGCCGAAAGCCCCCACTATAAACTTAACCACATTCATCCTCCATTGCCTGGAGAAGAGGCATATGTGCTGAGGGGATGGCGGTCATACACCTTCCATTGCCATGCCAAAAAAACTCTTCAGTTGGGTTTAGGAATGGGAAATATGGTGTGAGGCATAGAACAATAAATTGTGGGTGGTGGATGAACCAGTTGTGGACCAGAGCAGTCCAGTGGAAACTGACGTTGTCCCAGATGACAGCATACCTGGGCTGCTCTGGTCCACCACTCTGCTCTGCTGGAATGAGGATGCCGTGTTGTGTCCAGGAATGTGATGAGAAGGGAGGTGTTGCAGGGACCAAAGTTGGCATTGTGATGGAAGATGCCTTGCTGACTAACTGCTGTGCACAGGGTGATATTCCTTCCACGATGTCCAGGGACATTCATAATGGCACGGTGGACAATAATGTTACATCCCCATCCCCTTCTTTTGGCTAGGTTGAAGCCAGCCTCATCAATGTAAATATATATGTGCTTAATTGCCACAGCATCCAGCTCCAAGACTCTCTGAAACATACAAAACAAAATGTGAAATAGACCTAGAGCAGTCAATATGGTGAGGCACATTACACTGGATTACAGTAATATAATGTCTTCCAAAACAGTCTATGGAAACCATCGATAACAAATTTCACAGACCACGTCTCAAAGACCACAAGATCCTATAGATTTACACTCTAAAATATCAGGAAAATAAGACCTTTCCTTGGGAAGAGCCAGTCTTGGAATTTCGCCATATCTCTGCCTTCTTCGTCCTCAGGATTCCAATAACTCGGACGTTGTTTCGCCAGTTAGGATTGTCAAGATCTTTCAACTTTTCCCAGATGTGCTCCAAGTTTGTCTCGGACGCTAGCGGATTAGCAGCTAATTCCCTCTCCGATCACTCCAGATAATTGATCCGTTTCTCAACACCCACCATTCTTGTAACCAACTTAGTGAATTTCATCTTCGTGGCAGTGATCAATCGATTTATTACAGCAAGATCTTCCATGTCAGCAATGACCTTCATCAGAATTGCCGACATGTTCAGCAGTTGATGCTGAATCTCTTTCACCTCACTGGCCAGATTGTACCCCGGGTGTTCGGCCTGTTGCTCAGGGGCTATAGCTTGAGCACGTAAGTGTCTTTTAATGTCTCCAGAGCCCGAGGATATCGAATTCTTTGACATATTGTCTTCCTAGAACAGTTAAGAATCAGAGTGTATCGAATCTCACCGGTTTATGACATAAAAAGTATTAAAACTAGCAAAGTGCGCAGAGCTCGACATTCACACATCCAACCCTCGCATGGTGCCACGTGACTCCACAAATATTACATTTACATAAATATCCCAAACAGTACTTAATGTTGGAATGAGACTTACAGCAAGTTGTTGGTTTAGGTAACTGAAGTAACCTCTTAGTTTAACAGCTATCTAATAAGTGTTATCCGTCTACAGGATAGTATTTAAATGATGCAGTGCATGCTTAACTTAAGCAGCTCCTCGGTGTATCGACAGAGATACAATTTCTACATTTTACAAGTATTTTAACATTGAGGAATTTTTGTTTAGTGGAGTTAGTGATTCTTTAAATTAAATTAAATTTTTTTTTAAGGTTACTCTTGTGTAATTTAACTTGTAGACTTATATGCTATTCATTTTTCTCCCTATTCTAAAGAATATTGAGAGCTTAAAGGACATGTTTGGACTAGTTTCACACCCTAGTTTGAACAAGGTGGATGTATTTTGTTGTAACAAGTGTGTGTGTGTGTATGTGTGTGTTTACTGTAAAATAGACATATTTCTTTATTTGATCTAAATGGATAATTTGTAGGGATGTCTTTCAATCCATTCTGAATGTAACTAGCCTTTCTTATCTCTCTGTTTCAGGTGTTTGCTGAGTAGCGCTTTACAAACCAGAATCGACCAAACACACGAATGCAAAACTTGATCAGCACAGTCTTCGCTGATGACTTTATATCTTGTCAGAAGTCATTGAAGTTGGAAAAGACTTCTGGGGAAATTGCTGAGATTCTCTTGATTCGTTACTTAAAGGTATTATGGTCTTAGTTGATTAAAATTGCTCTGAGGTTCAACAGACCTTGATTTTACACAGTAAATTGAGCCTGTCCCAAACTTAACTGGATAGTTCACTCAAAAATAAAACCTCTCTCATTTACTGATCCTCATGTCATCCCAGATGTGTATGAGTTTCTCTCCTGTACACAAGATTTTTAGGAGAATATTTAAGCTCTGTTGGTCCTCACGATGCAAGTGAAAGGATACCAAAATTGTAAAACTCCAAAAAGACCATAAAGGCAGTATAAAAGTAATCCATAAGACTCCTGTGGTTAAATCCATTTGTTCAGAAGTGATATGATGGGTGTGGTGAAACAGATCAATATTTAAGTTATTTTATTAACTATCGCTTCAGAAGATATATATTTAACCACCGGATTTGTATAGATTAGTTCACCCAAAAATGAAAATTCTCTCATAATTTCTCTCAGATGTGTATGACTTTCTTTCTTCTAATGAACACAAATTAATAGTTTTAAAAGAATATTTCAGCTCTGTAGGTCCATATAATTCAAGTGAATGATGGTTGATAAAAGTAATTAATTCGACTCGAGTGGTTTAATCAATGTCTTCTGAGGTGATCCAGTTGGTTTTGTGTGAGAACAGATACAAATAATACCCCCTTTTCACTGTACATCTTGCCATTGCAATCTCTAAGCACAACTGTGATTTCAAGCTCAATTACACTTCCTGGTGCTTAATGCATTTGTACAACACTAGATGGCACTATAGGAAGTGTAATCAAGCTTGAAATCATGATCGTCAAGGAGATTTATACCAAAACATTTATTATATTTTGGTCTGTTCTCACTTACAATAAAAACTAGATCGCTTTAAAGATATAGCTTTAACTTCTGGAGTTGTATGGATTACTTTTTAAGTTGTCTTTATGTGCTTTATGGAGCTTAAGTTTAGGTCCTCATTCGCTTGCATTGAATTCAATTACAGAGCTGAGATATTCTTCTAAAAATCTTTGAGTTTGTTTGAAAGTCATACACATCTGGGATGGAGAAAATGAGAGAATTTTAATATTTGGGTGAACTATCCCTTAAAAGGTGTGTACTGAAAAGTTGTATTCACATGTTATGTTAGAATATGTTTATGTTTATAAGCCCAGACAGAATCTGTGTGTGCAGAAAACAGAAAACATTTCTCATTTCTTAGATGTTCTACAAATTCTGACATCTCAAGATTCTCCAAAACATGCAGGGTAAATTACTTTATTCACACATTTCTAAATAATTTAAAAATGTTTTTAAATTAAAGGAATACCTCACCCAAAAATAAAAATTCTCTCATTATTTACTTTCCCTCATGCGATCTCAGATGTGTATGACTTTCATCTGCAGATCACAAACAAATATTTAAAAGAGTAGTTCAGCTCTGTAACGCCATACAATGCAAGTGAATTGGTGTCAGAGCTTTGACTCTCCAAAAGCAGTTAAAAATAGCACAAAAGTAATCCATATTTAGCAGTTGTTAAATCCATGTCTTCTGAAGTGATATAATTAGTGTGGGTGGGAAACCAACCAATATTTAAGTCCTTTATTACTATAAATCTCCACTTTCACATTTATATCTGAAAGCCTGTTTAGTTTCAGGTTCACATCTGAAAGTGAAAGTGGACATTTGTATTGTGTGGAGTGGTGGTGGTGTAGTGGGCTAAAGCACATAACTGTTAATCAGTAGGTTGCTGGTTCAATCCCCACGGCCACCACCATTGTGTGCTTGAGCAAGGCACTTAACTCCAGATTTCTCCGGGGGGATTGTCCCTGTAATAAGTGCACTGTAAGTCGCTTTGGATAAAAGCGTCTGCCAAATACATAAATGTATTAAAAAATGACTTAAATATTGATCTGTTGAGCTGTTTATTGTATCAGAAGATATGGATTTAACAGCTAGATTCATATGGATTACTTTTATTCTGCCTGTTTGTGCTTTTTGGAGCTTCAAAGTTCTGGTCACCATAAACTTGCATTATATGGACCTACAGAGCTGAGATTTTTTTCTAAAATCTTAATTTGTGTTCTGCAGAAGAAAGTAAGTCATTCACATCTGGGATGGCATGATGGTGAGTAAATGATGAAAGAATTTTCATTTTGGGTGGAACGATCCTTTTATAGAAGGTAATTTACATAAAAAAAAGTAAATAATTAAAATGTTTGTGTGAAATAGTTTTATATAAGTGTGTATTTTGAAACAGATTTTAATAAATGTTTCTCTGTTTTTCCTATTTCTGCATTTCAGGGCTGAAGATTCAGAAGAGCCAAATGATGTATATTCACCAGTTGCCCTGTTAACAGCAGTCAGAGAACTCACAGAGGATGCAGTTCACTGCAATCTGGTCAGAAATATCATTGTTCTTGAAAGTAAAGTCATCACCAACCTGCCCAGGCTTTTCAAATGTATTTTTACGTTTGTACGGAATTATGCATTGGACCTGAGTTACCCAAAAGAGTTTTAAAGACAGGTGGCTTTATAAGGTTTTAATGTTGAAGGATGTACAACACTAATGGAGCTGTAGGCAATTTATCCTGTCGCTGTCAAATGTGTTTTTTCTTTCAGTGTTGTGCTTCATGTTTTGTCAATAATTGAACCTTGCCTTTTATTAAATATGTTTACAACATGCAGTTTGCTTGTTTTTTTAAAAAATATATTACTTTATGTTTAAGTAGCAAAATCGTAACATTTAAAGCTACACTATATAACTTTTGGCCCTCAAGCGGTTAAAAAATAAAACTGCATGCATCTTGTGGAAGAACATTGTTTTGGTTGCGCTCGGCTCTGTGTGGATGAATGTGGTTTGAGGCATCTGTGTACACGTGAATACAGGACATCTCATAAGCTCGAATTGACAAATAAAGGCGGATATCCGAAAACATGTCATCTGAGCAGGTATATCTTTTGCTGATGTTTTGACTTATTGGAAACATTGATGTTTTGAAATAAATGCCTTACAAAAGTTAGGCTATGTTCGCTAACATTAGACATAACGATTGCTAGTCTGTTTAGGACAAACGTTGTAACATTTTTATAACTGCAGGATATTCTGACCAAATAGACCATGGTAGTAAATAATTTATAGATTGTCATTGTTACCAACCAGTGGTCAACATCATTTCAAGACTCACATGTCCTTGTCAAGCCTAGACTTTATTTATTTATTTATTTAAATCATTGCCATTATAAAGAGAAATATACATGTGTGCTAGCAAGGGAAAAGTTCTGAACAGTTACAGTATAATTATTGCATTTCAGACGTGTGTGAGTGTGTGTGTGACTACACAACTGTACATAAACCATATCAATAAAATAAGCCATCTCTGGGCTTTTAAATCATTTCAGATCTTAGTTGTCGCCACCTGTGAAAAGCAAAACCAATGTTGATTCAGATTTTATTACAGACTCTGTCGCTTTCCCTTTTTGTTTGTAGACTCTACTCTGTTCAGGGTTTCTTTGTTTTTACAAATGCTGATTCCCTGGTGGTTTGCCATTTTTAATGATTCATAGTCAATTTTTCTCAAATAAGCCGGAGCTTATTTTCTCTGTGTACAGATATGACGTCATCACATCTCGAAAGCTCTAGAATATTTATTATATAAATCATTAATACAGGTTTAAGTATATTTGGGTAAAGACATGGTTTGGAAGATAATAACATTTTGTTATTTTTTTAACAAACAAAAAGTGACATAATGTGTAGCTTTAAGTTAAGGAAACTTAAAAAGAAAAAGGCAGTTGCAAAACATTTTTAAGTAATACTACTAACACATTTCAAGTGACCTAAAAGTATATATTTTAATTATTACATTAACATGGCTTAAAAAATTTAGTTTATACAAAGCATATTCATGATTTCAAAAACATATATTTTTTAAGTATGCATAACTTTATATTTTGAGTTGTAGTTAACTAAAATAAATATTAGTAATGGCATATTTTGATTGGACCAAAATCCAGCTGCCAGAAAATTACTGTTTTTTTTGTTGTTTTTTTTACAGTCTTTCAGAGTTACAAACTAAAGAGCACTATTGTGCCATTTCTGATTGGGAAATTCCATAAAAAAAATTGTTTGTGTTCAGCATATGATCAGACTCTCTGTTCCACATTTCTTTCTTTCTTTCTTTTTTTTAACCAATTTTTATTTTTTCAACTTGCCTATTGAATATGGAACTACTGTACAAATTAAGTTAATCGATGTGTAATTCAGAGTAGTTACATTTATGTTTTAAACATTAATTCAAAATTTTTGAAAAAATTTCTGACTGTAGTTTCTTCTGATTTTTGAGAAATGTATGAAACTTATTGTAAATAAAAACGTATTATATGCGACAACAGGACAAAATGTCTTGATACTGTGTACTGCAAAGGTTTGAAAAAACAAATGCAATAAGATTAAAAGAAACAGTTTGGTTGTTCAGTTTAGAACAATTATATGAGCTTAATTTTGTCTTAGTGTATGAACGTGTGGCAGCTATTTCACATTCTGCTATGCATGCAAAAAAAAAAAAAAAAAACCCAACCACCTTTAAATCATATGAATTCTGGGATGTGGTTTCATTTTTGTTCTTTAATCCAAACTTTCACATTCTAACAGAGAAGTAGATGCACCTGATGTTACAGTAAGTGTGTGGTCAAAAATGATTGGATAACACTTTTTCCACACCTCTTATGGACCCTTTAAAAAGCAGTTAAATGAATAAATCCAACAAAGATAGATCGTCATTCAAACAGCTTCTACAACACACAGCAAGGGACGTTCTGCATTCACTGGTAAAGTAATAATTTATTTCATGAAAATCTCTCTCTTTATCAATATGTTAGGTTAAAATGTATAAAACTATACTGTATATGGGAAAGTAGGCCTATATATCTTTGATCCTCAAGCTGCTCACCAATTCTAATAATGTTTTTAATGGTTCTGTGGTGTGACAAACTAATGTACTGTAGTCTCTAAATTAACATGAGATCATACAAAACTACATGCCTAATAATGGAAAAAGCATTAGCAAAATGCTGTTTAATATAGTTTTAGTATAGCATGCCATATGAGTATAGCATGTCACACCACAGGGCATGTCAACTTTCCAAAAGCATTTAACGTCAAATACAGAATTTATATAGCATTGCAATTATGTTAAAAGCTTTCTCTTTATTATTTTTATGCAGAATTGAACAGTACTTTCTCTAAACAAAACCAAAATGGCAGATGCACAGCCAATAACAAAGCTCCATGTCTCCACCAATGAGGACGAGGAGGAAATTCTAGGAGCTCAAGGATTTCAGCTCCTTAATGTTGACCTCAATGAAGGTGCCGGTAAAAACCAGGTCTTTCTTTGGTTCAAGAAAGAGTGCGGCATGAAACCTGTGACCAGGATCCAGTTTTCCTTCACCAACGATATGAAAAGTGGCCTGGCTGAAGCTGGCTATGAGCTGATCAACAGGGATCTGAATGCAGGAGTTGGTGGAGATCACATCTTTCTGTGGTACTTTCATGGCAGCACTGAATTTGACATTCCCATCGTGAGCCTGGAGGTAAGTAAAGATGCAAAACAAGAACCCGCTCTTTTGGCAAATGGTTGGGAGAGATTGGGCTGTGATCTGAACCGTAATGCAGGAGGCCTCTATATCTACCTGTGGGTGAAGAGAGAGAAGCCAAGCTACATCTGTGATATCACCGCATCTGCTGACTTTCATGCTGACAAGCAACTATTTGAGCTGGGCTACACTCGTGTGGATGAAGACACCAACCGTGCTGCTGGTGGAGACTACATTTTCCTCTGGTATCGGCGCTCAACTGATAAGAGTAAAGCTCTCACTGCTCTTAATGCCTCCACCACCCTCCAGGAGGTGGCAAACCTTCAGGCTCAAGGGTTCAAAAAGCTCAGTGTCAATCTTAACAAAGGAACAACTGGAACAAAAGTATATGTGTGGCACATGAAAGAAGGTTGTGAATCACAGATCCAAAGCATGGTTCTACTGATCAATCCTGACACTTGGAACGTGTATAAGAAGGAGGGCATCATCGTTATTGAAAAGAATCTGAATGAGGGCAACAAAGGCTGGCCAATGTACTTAGCATACAAGTGAAAAACAGAAAATTGATTCTGCCTTTATGGTATTTAGGCATTGTTTTAAAGAGTCTAATCATTTCCCTTCTGGGAACTACATAAGCCTATTATGTTGATCATACTTTAAATTTCAACTTTTCAAACAATAAGTAAATTGTAATTCTTTGGAAATTTAAGATTAATCTGTGATTTAAAAACACTCTTAAAAAGCATTTTGTGATGTGGATGTGTTAATGCACTCAACCATACACATTTTATTTGAACTTTGTGTTCATGTTAGTGTGTGTTATGAAATAAAGAAAACTTTGAACATAAACATTGGTGTGTGTGTGTGTGTGCCTGTCTTATACCTTTTCTATGCAGTGATTATTTACAGACCTACATTTGAATATGCATAAAATAAAAGCTTAATTTTTAAGCAACTAATAGGCTACACAATTGCATCTACAATCATTTTTCAATTACGCAAAAGGTTTGATATTACTGATAGTTTTAATAGCAACAATGGGGCACATAGAAAACATGTCCTTGACATTCTCTGTACTCCGTCTAGCTTTTTGTTTTATGCAACTGAACACGTTCAGTGTAAATATGCATTGCAGGTTCAAAATAGCACCACCCCATGGCTCCAACGTGCCAAGAGCACAAGTCTAGAATCTTGGCCCAGTGATGTAAGCACATTAATCTTGCTACAGAGGTTGCCATTTTTTACTCATATTTTTTCTTACATCTTATATAACAGAGCCAAAATACTGGGTAGAATATAGACCCAAAGACAACATTCACTTCAAACCTCACAGATTCAAAAACTCTTACAAAATATCTTAATGTTCTGGCAGAAAAATAACATTGATGCTGACAAAGACTTGGTGCATCTGTGCCCTGATACCACCTCCATTAAAGCAAACCAACCAGCTGTCAAAAACACAAAACACTGAAACTGAAATGACTAAACATGAGCAGCATGTCAGATGCAGTGTTCATGCAGGCACATGGTTTCAAACTGAATAACGCAACACTGCAATTTTCTTTAACATTGTCATCACATTTAACTAAAAAAAAAATGTCTACAAACACTAACCCCACCTGACCACCGACAAACACAAAAATCCAGACATTAAACTCAACACAGCGCTGTTGTAGTCTAAAACAAGGAAACTATTCTAAGACATATTTGAGTGTGAAAACACTTCACAAATCACACAATTCTTCTGATTTAAATTCATATACTCAGCGATCCACAGCTGTAACCTAATGCATTTAACTTGCGCACCACTTACACAAATATTCATGCGTGTATTTTCAATTATCGCTTACCTGAAATTATAAAACAGCATGTAAGATGCTGTGTTCACGCAGGCACATGGTTTCATACTGAATAACACAAGGCATGCGCCTCTTAACTGTTCAATGTCACGTGAGTATAAATAATACAACGTTCTTCGTGGGCGTTGTCCCATGGCGCCTCTCTAGCAGACATATGTAGAACCTTGGGTTGGGCAACACCTAACACCTTTGCGAGGTTCTTTAACCTCAGGGTTGAGCCAGTTTGTCCGGGGTGTTATCAGGTGACACAAACAGGTAAGTTCAGGTCAGCTGGCCGGGTGTATCGCTTGTGCATAGCGCCTTTCCCCTCCCTTGAGGCGAAGACGTGAGCTCTTTCCCCAGTTGCGTTCGCAGGAAGTGTGAACCCTGGACGTTATTCCTCCCTAGCCTAGCGGCCGTCGAGTCTTCGGAGAGGCTCGCTGCCACCCTGGTACGGGCGTCACTAGGCCCCCGTACTGAGGTAAGTGCTCCACATGTGCTGGTTGTCCCCTTTGGCAACCCCGTGTGATGTATATCCTGCAAAATGGTTTCCCTACCGGTAAACTGCGTCTTCCTTGGACAGAGGGCCCTCTGCCCTGGGTTGCCATGTTTGTAGTAACTCCTCCCCCCTTGGGTAGGATCTACCACGACGCCATTCCACACGATGTGCTTCCACACCTAACCGGTTAGACCGTGTGTGTATTCCACCTAAAGCTTGGACCATATATTTGGCCCCCAGCCGAACAATTTCGTTCATTTTACAGGAGAGAATAATAGAGAGAAGGCCCCGGCTGGGCCAGCCAGTCCTTATACATCTAAGCAGTTAGCCATTCCCCTAGGTGCAGGGGACCGCTTCATGCCTGCCAGTGTGTTGGGGATAGTTCTGCGACGGCTTGCTGCGCTGGCTACGAGGCACACAGAGGTTTGCCCGTCTCGCACCGCCAGTCTGCGTAACTCGGTTCAGCTCTTGTGGCATTTTCCATGGGGACCCCTAGTGTCAACTCATCGACACAACGTTGAGTGAGTGACAGACGGGTAACGTCTCGGTTACTGACGTAGCCTCAGTTCCCTGATGGAGGGAACAAGACGTTGTGTCCTGCCGGCCACAACACTGAACCAACCGCTGAAAGCGCCGGGTCTTTGGCTCGGCTCCTCAGTGCGAAAAGACCCTGCGGAGACCACACCTGCCCAGCAACGGGGAGGTAAGTGGCGAGATACATCACATGGGCCCCTCAGGTTGCATGTGGAAAAAATGGCGCGGTGGTAGATCCAGCCTCAAGGAGGGGGAGTTGCAACAGCACGCCGACCGGAGGGCACGTGGCCTTCCCAACATTACACAACATCTATACCTGGATAACAACCTACTGGTTACCATACCATCTGATTCCTTTGTTGATCTCCCCTGCTGTTTGAGCTAGATCTTTCACACAATAGGCTGGTTCACCTGGAACCTGGAGCATTCCTAGGTTTGGCTGGCTCATTGAGCAGACTAGATCTTTCCTCCAACCAGCTAGAGACCCTGGATCCCATGTTGTTGGGGGACCTCAGTGCCCAGACTAACCTCTCTCATAACCCCTGGCTGTGTGACTGCCGTCTGCAACTGGCTATGCCACAGCAGCTCTTGGATCCATCCTCGCTCGCTGAGGTGGTTTGCAACAATTCTGAGCCAGAAGAGCTTGGGGCACAAGGTATGCCATTCATCTTAGTGGCGGCTGATCTCGACTTCTGTGCAGCACTCAGGAGGACCACTGACGTGGCTATGCTGATAACAATGTTTGGCTGGTTTATAATGGTTATATCATACATGGTTTACTATGTCAGACACAACCAAGAAGAAGCCATATGCCACCTTGAGTATCTAAAATCTCTCCCCAGCAGGCAAGGTGGAATCATTAACTCTTAAAACCTGGCTATAACGTAAATATGAACAACCTACTGTATTTTGCCAATGGAGTGCCAATACCCTCCGTTATTACAGTTATGTATATTCTTTTCAAAATTTTTACCATCAAATCAATCACAATCCAGATTTTTCATGTTTTGTGCTCTTGTCAGGACCATAGCAAGGTAATCTGAGCCCCTGACTGTATATTGCTCTGGGCCCCTTTCCTATTAAAACATACAGTTTAGAATTTTTGTGGGGCCCACTGTACTGTACCTTTGGGCCCCTAGAATCATTACCACCTTTCACCCCACTAGCTACAGCCCTGGCTCTTGTCATACTTTTTGACTGTGATCAATATTATTACATTAATTACATTATTACATGTGACATAATTATTAATGCCACACTTGACACTAATAGCAAAATAATAAAAAGCTTTCCTTTAAAATGTAGTTTAATTTATTTGGGCCCTTGTTGAATTCACTAATTTAAGTGTATAGAAACTTGGATATGTCACATGACTTCATTGTGCTATAGTCTGTGTAAATCCCTTTTAACGGTGGCTGTGTTTTAAAGGTGCTGAAAACCTTTTTGCTTTATTGGCATGGTGCTTTTGTATTACTGTTCAAGGGATTGTCATCATGCAAATATATGCACTACTGTCAAACAATTGCTCATTGAAACATCAAAAACATGGAAAAAAATATATTAACAAATAACATAAGAACTATTACAGTAAGAGGTACAACGTGTTGTACTTGTGTAACAATTTGTTTGCATCTTTAGTATCCACAGACTTTTACAGCTTTTCCCCAATTGTTTACACGTTTGCTGAATCTTTGGCCCATTGTTCCAAAACGCAAACCTCTACAAATCTCTAGCAAAAGCAAACACTGCATTCAAATCTGATTTATCACTTTCCAAAATGTTTTGCATCAAAATGACATACATGCATCATATAAAAAGATCTGTCTACCAAACAACAACAACACACTGATGTGCTCAACATAAAACACAATTATGAATATCCCATCAGTAGCTTTATGTCTTTTGTATTGTCAGTGTTGCACTGTAGCTGGTTGTAAAAGATTGTTACAGTAATGTATACCTATTCAAATATACATAAATAAACACATACAAATGCAATACAGTAACAAAAATGTTGCCATTTATTTCCAAAATGCATTATTTTTTAACACTTCCCATACCCAACAGGAGAAAACCAGGAAAAACATTCAGTAAGATAAAGGTTTTCTGTACAAAAATAAAAAATAAAGTTGCTCTTTCTTTCAAAACTCTAAATGCAAAAAGACAAAAACACATGCAAAATGTAAAATAGAAATTAGGCTGCATTCTGCCATCTGCCATTCTGCCTTTGGTCTGGCCACAGCACCTCATCTACATCACAAGCAATATTTTCCCTGGCTAAACAGCAGGGAAAGTATTTTCTGGAGTGATGGATCCAGCTGCCGAAAGCCCCCACTATAAACTTAACCACATTCATCCTCCATTGCCTGGAGAAGAGGCATATGTGCGAGGGGATGGCGGTCATACACCTTCCATTGCCATGCCAAAAAACTCTTCAGTTGGGTTTAGGAATGGGAAATATGGTGTGAGGCATAGAACAATAAATTGTGGGTGGTGGATGAACCAGTTGTGGACCAGAGCAGTCCAGTGGAAACTGACGTTGTCCCAGATGACAGCATACCTGGGCTGCTCTGGTCCACCACTCTGCTCTGCTGGAATGAGGATGCCGTGTTGTGTCCAGGAATGTGATGAGAAGGGAGGTGTTGTAGGGACCAAAGTTGGCATTGTGATGGAAGATGCCTTGCTGACTAACTGCTGTGCACAGGGTGATATTCCTTCCACGATGTCCAGGGACATTCATAATGGCACGGTGGACAATAATGTTACATCCCCATCCCCTTCTTTTGGCTAGGTTGAAGCCAGCCTCATCAATGTAAATATATATGTGCTTAATTGCCACAGCATCCAGCTCCAAGACTCTCTGAAACATACAAAACAAAATGTGAAATAGACCTAGAGCAGTCAATATGGTGAGGCACATTACACTGGATTACAGTACTATAATGTCTTCCAAAACAGTCTATGGAAACCATCGATAACAAATTTCACAGACCACGTCTCAAAGACCACAAGATCCTATAGATTTACACTCTAAAAAAATAAGATCAGGAAAATAAGACCTTTCCTTGGGAAGAGCCAGTCTTGGAATTTCGCCATATCTCTGCCTTCTTCGTCCTCAGGATTCCAATAACTCGGACGTTGTTTCGCCAGTTAGGATTGTCAAGATCTTTCAACTTTTCCCAGATGCGCTCCAAGTTTGTCTCGGACGCTAGCGGATTAGCAGCTAATTCCCTCTCCGATCACTCCAGATAATTGATCCGTTTCTCAACACCCACCATTCTTGTAACCAACTTAGTGAATTTCATCTTCGTGGCAGTGATCAATCGATTTATTACAGCAATTTCTTCCATGTCAGCAATGACCTTCATCAGAATTGCCGACATGTTCAGCAGTTGATGCTGAATCTCTTTCACCTCACTGGCCAGATTGTACCCCGGGTGTTCGGCCTGTTGCTCAGGGGCTATAGCTTGAGCACGTAAGTGTCTTTTAATGTCTCCAGAGCCCGAGGATATCGAATTCTTTGACATATTGTCTTCCTAGAACAGTTAAGAATCAGAGTGTATCGAATCTCACCGGTTTATGACATAAAAAGTATTAAAACTAGCAAAGTGCGCAGAGCTCGACATTCACACATCCAACCCTCGCATGGTGCCACGTGACTCCACAAATATTACATTTACATAAATATCCCAAACAGTACTTAATGTTGGAATGAGACTTACAGCAAGTTGTTGGTTTAGGTAACTGAAGTAACCTCTTAGTTTAACAGCTATCTAATAAGTGTTATCCGTCTACAGGATAGTATTTAAATGATGCAGTGCATGCTTAACTTAAGCAGCTCCTCGGTGTATCGACAGAGATACAATTTCTACATTTTACAAGTATTTTAACATTGAGGAATTTTTGTTTAGTGGAGTTAGCCTGTGATTCTTTAAATTAAATTACATTTTTTTTAAGGTTACTCTTGTGTAATTTAACTTGTAGACTTATATGCTATTCATTTTTCTCCCTATTCTAAAGAATATTGAGAGCTTAAAGGACATGTTTGGACTAGTTTCACACCCTAGTTTGAACAAGGTGGATGTATTTTGTTGTAACAAGTGTGTGTGTGTGTATATGTGTGTGTTTACTGTAAAATAGACATATTTCTTTATTTGATCTAAATGGATAATTTGTAGGGATGTCTTTCAATCCATTCTGAATGTAACTAGCCTTTCTTATCTCTCTGTTTCAGGTGTTTGCTGAGTAGCGCTTTACAAACCAGAATCGACCAAACACACGAATGCAAAACTTGATCAGCACAGTCTTCGCTGATGACTTTATATCTTGTCAGAAGTCATTGAAGTTGGAAAAGACTTCTGGGGAAATTGCTGAGATTCTCTTGATTCGTTACTTAAAGGTATTATGGTCTTAGTTGATTAAAATTGCTCTGAGGTTCAACAGACCTTGATTTTACACAGTAAATTGAGCCTGTCCCAAACTTAACTGGATAGTTCACTCAAAAATAAAACCTCTCTCATTTACTGATCCTCATGTCATCCCAGATGTGTATGAGTTTCTCTCCTGTACACAAGATTTTTATGAGAATATTTAAGCTCTGTTGGTCCTCACGATGCAAGTGAAAGGATACCAAAATTGTAAAACTCCAAAAAGACCATAAAGGCAGTATAAAAGTAATCCATAAGACTCCTGTGGTTAAATCCATTTGTTCAGAAGTGATATGATGGGTGTGGTGAAACAGATCAATATTTAAGTTATTTTATTAACTATCGCTTCAGAAGATATATATTTAACCACCGGATTTGTATAGATTAGTTCACCCAAAAATGAAAATTCTCTCATAATTTCTCTCAGATGTGTATGACTTTCTTTCTTCTAATGAACACAAATTAATAGTTTTAAAAGAATATTTCAGCTCTGTAGGTCCATATAATTCAAGTGAATGATGGTTGATAAAAGTAATTAATTCGACTCGAGTGGTTTAATCAATGTCTTCTGAGGTGATCCAGTTGGTTTTGTGTGAGAACAGATACAAATAATACCCCCTTTTCACTGTACATCTTGCCATTGCAATCTCTAAGCACAACTGTGATTTCAAGCTCAATTACACTTCCTGGTGCTTAATGCATTTGTACAACACTAGATGGCACTATAGGAAGTGTAATCAAGCTTGAAATCATGATCGTCAAGGAGATTTATACCAAAACATTTATTATATTTTGGTCTGTTCTCACTTACAATAAAAACTAGATCGCTTTAAAGATATAGCTTTAACTTCTGGAGTTGTATGGATTACTTTTTAAGTTGTCTTTATGTGCTTTATGGAGCTTAAGTTTAGGTCCTCATTCGCTTGCATTGAATTCAATTACAGAGCTGAGATATTCTTCTAAAAATCTTTGAGTTTGTTTGAAAGTCATACACATCTGGGATGGAGAAAATGAGAGAATTTTAATATTTGGGTGAACTATCCCTTAAAAGGTGTGTACTGAAAAGTTGTATTCACATGTTATGTTAGAATATGTTTATGTTTATAAGCCCAGACAGAATCTGTGTGTGCAGAAAACAGAAAACATTTCTCATTTCTTAGATGTTCTACAAATTCTGACATCTCAAGATTCTCCAAAACATACAGGGTAAATTACTTTATTCACACATTTCTAAATAATTTAAAAATGTTTTTAAATTAAAGGAATACCTCACCCAAAAATAAAAATTCTCTCATTATTTACTTTCCCTCATGCGATCTCAGATGTGTATGACTTTCATCTGCAGATCACAAACAAATATTTAAAAGAGTAGTTCAGCTCTGTAACGCCATACAATGCAAGTGAATTGGTGTCAGAGCTTTGACTCTCCAAAAGCAGTTAAGAATAGCACAAAAGTAATCCATATTTAGCAGTTGTTAAATCCATGTCTTCTGAAGTGATATAATTAGTGTGGGTGGGAAACCAACCAATATTTAAGTCCTTTATTACTATAAATCTCCACTTTCACATTTATATCTGAAAGCCTGTTTAGTTTCAGGTTCACATCTGAAAGTGAAAGTGGACATTTGTATTGTGTGGAGTGGTGGTGGTGTAGTGGGCTAAAGCACATAACTGTTAATCAGTAGGTTGCTGGTTCAATCCCCACGGCCACCACCATTGTGTGCTTGAGCAAGGCACTTAACTCCAGATTGTCCCTGTAATAAGTGCAGGGACACTTAAGTCAGCTTTGGATAAAAGCTGTCTGCCAAAAAGCTGCTTCATATGGATTACTTTTATTCTGCCTGTTTGTGCTTTTTGGAGCTTCAAAGTTCTGGTCACCATAAACTTGCATTATATGGACCTACAGAGCTGAGATTTTTTTCTAAAATCTTAATTTGTTTTCTGCAGAAGAAAGTAAGTCATTCACATCTGGGATGGCATGATGGTGAGTAAATGATGAAAGAATTTTCATTTTGGGGGAACGATCCTTTTATAGAAGGTAATTTACATAAAAAAATTAAATAATTAAAATGTTTGTGTGAAATAGTTTTATATAAGTGTGTATTTTGAAACAGATTTTAATAAATGTTTCTCTGTTTTTCCTATTTCTGCATTTCAGGGCTGAAGATTCAGAAGAGCCAAATGATGTATATTCACCAGTTGCCCTGTTAACAGCAGTCAGAGAACTCACAGAGGATGCAGTTCACTGCAATCTGGTCAGAAATATCATTGTTCTTGAAAGTAAAGTCATCACCAACCTGCCCAGGCTTTTCAAATGTATTTTTACGTTTGTACGGAATTATGCATTGGACCTGAGTTACCCAAAAGAGTTTTAAAGACAGGTGGCTTTATAAGGTTTTAATGTTGAAGGATGTACAACACTAATGGAGCTGTAGGCAATTTATCCTGTCGCTGTCAAATGTGTTTTTTCTTTCAGTGTTGTGCTTCATGTTTTGTCAATAATTGAACCTTGCCTTTTATTAAATATGTTTACAACATGCAGTTTGCTTGTTTTTTTTAAAATATATTACTTTATGTTTAAGTAGCAAAATCGTAACATTTAAAGCTACACTATATAACTTTTGGCCCTCTAGCGGTTAAAAAATAAAACTGCATGCATCTTGTGGAAGAACATTGTTTTGGTTGCGCTTCGGCTCTGTGTGGATGAATGTGGTTTGAGGCATCTGTGTACACGTGAATACAGGACATCTCATAAGCTGAATTGACAAATAAAGGCGGATATCCGAAAACATGTCATCTGAGCAGGTAAGTGCCATATCTTTTGCTGATGTTTTGACTTATTGGAAACATTGATGTTTTGAAATAAATGCCTTACAAAAGTTAGGCTATGTTCAGCTAACATTAGACATAACGATTGCTAGTCTGTTTAGGACAAACGTTGTAACATTTTTATAACTGCAGGATATTCTGACCAAATAGACCATGGTAGTAAATAATTTATAGATTGTCATGGTTGCCAACCAGTGGTCAACATCATTTCAAGACTCACATGTCCTTGTCAAACCTAGGACTAAATTATTTATTTAAATCATTGCCATTATAAAGAGAAATATACATGTGTGCTAGCAAGGGAAAAGTTCTGAACAGTTACAGTATAATTATTGCATTTCAGACGTGTGTGAGTGTGTGTGTGACTACACAACTGTACATAAACCATATCAATAAAATAAGCCATCTCTGGGCTTTTAAATCATTTCAGATCTTGTCGCCACCTGTGAAAAGCAAAACCAATGTTGATTCAGATTTTATTACAGACTCTGTCGCTTTCCCTTTTTGTTTGTAGACTCTACTCTGTTCAGGGTTTCTTTGTTTTTACAAATGCTGATTCCCTGGTGGTTTGCCATTTTTAATGATTCATAGTCAATTTTTCTCAAATAAGCCGGAGCTTATTTTCTCTGTGTACAGATATGACGTCATCACATCCCGAAAGCTCTAGAATATTTATTATATAAATCATTAATACAGGTTTAAGTATATTTGGGTAAAGACATGGTTTGGAAGATAATAACATTTTGTTATTTTTTAACAAACAAAAAGTGACATAATGTGTAGCTTTAAGTTAAGGAAACTTAAAAAGAAAAAGGCAGTTGCAAAACATTTTTAAGTAATACTACTAACACATTTCAAGTGACCTAAAAGTATATATTTTAATTATTACATTAACATGGCTTAAAAAATTTTAGTTTATACAAAGCATATTCATGATTTCAAAAACATATATTTTTTAAGTATGCATAACTTCATATTTTGAGTTGTAGTTAATTAAAATAAATATTAGTAATGGCATATTTTGATTGGACCAAAATCCAGCTGCCAGAAAATTACTGTTTTTTTTTGTTGGTTTTTTTTACAGTCTTTCAGAGTTACAAACTAAAGAGCACTATTGTGCCATTTCTGATTGGGAAATTCCATAAAAAAAATTGTTTGTGTTCAGCATATGATCAGACTCTCTGTTCCACATTTCTTTCTTTTCTTTCTTTTTTTTAGAAAAGAAACTTTTTTTCTGACTGTAGTTTCTTCCTGATTTTTTGAGAAATGTATGAAACTTATTGTAAATAAAAACGTATTATATGCGACAACAGGACAAAATGTCTTGATACTGTGTACTGCAAAGGTTTGAAAAAACAAATGCAATAAGATTAAAAGAAACAGTTTGGTTGTTCAGTTTAGAACAATTATATGAGCTTAATTTTGTCTTAGTGTATGAACGTGTGGCAGCTATATCACATTCTGCTATGCATGCAAAAATAAAAAAAAACCCAACCACCTTTAAATCATATGAATTCTGGGATGTGGTTTCATTTTTGTTCTTTAATCCAAACTTTCACATTCTAATAGAGAAGTAGATGCACCTGATGTTACAGTAAGTGTGTGGTCAAAAATAATTGGATAACACTTTTTCCACACCTCTTATGGACCCTTTAAAAAGCAGTTAAACGAATAAATCCAACAAAGATAGATCGTCATTCAAACAGCTTCTACAACACACAGCAAGGGACGTTCTGCATTCACTGGTAAAGTAATAATTTATTTCATGAAAATCTCTCTCTTTATCAATATGTTAGGTTAAAATGTATAAAACTATACTGTATATGGGAAAGTAGGCCTATATATCTTTGATCCTCAAGCTGCTCACCAATTCTAATAATGTTTTTAATGGTTCTGTGGTGTGACAAACTAATGTACTGTAGTCTCTAAATTAACATGAGATCATACAAAACTACATGCCTAATAATGGAAAAGCATTAGCAAAATGCTGTTTAAAATAGTTTTAGTATAGCATGCCATATGAGTATAGCATGTCACACCACAGGGCATGTCAACTTTCCAAAAGCATTTAACGTCAAATACAGAATTTATATAGCATTGCAATTATGTTAAAAGCTTTTTCTTTATTATTTTTATGCAGAATTGAACAGTACTTTCTCTAAACAAAACCAAAATGGCAGATGCACAGCCAATAACAAAGCTCCATGTCTCCACCAATGAGGACGAGGAGGAAATTCTAGTAGCTCAAGGCTTTCAGCTTCTTAATGTTGACCTCAATGAAGGTGCCGGTAAAAACCAGGTCTTTCTTTGGTTCAAGAAAGAGTGCGGCATGAAACCTGTGACCAGGATCCAGTTTTCCTTCACCAACGATATGAAAAGTGGCCTGGCTGAAGCTGGCTATGAGCTGATCAACAGGGATCTGAATGAAGGAGTTGGTGGAGATCACATCTTTCTGTGGTACTTTCATGGCAGCACTGAATCTGACATTCCCATCGTGAGCCTGGAGGTAAGTAAAGATGCAAAACAAGAACCCGCTCTTTTGGCAAATGGTTGGGAGAGATTGGGCTGTGATCTGAACCGTAATGCAGGAGGCCTCTATATCTACCTGTGGGTGAAGAGAGAAGCCAAGCTACATCTGTGATATCACCGCATCTGCTGACTTTCATGCTGACAAGCAACTATTTGAGCTGGGCTACACTCGTGTGGATGAAGACACCAACCGTGCTGCTGGTGGAGACTACATTTTCCTCTGGTATCGGCTCAACTGATAAGAGTAAAGCTCTCACTGCTCTTAATGCCTCCACCACCCTCCAGGAGGTGGCAAACCTTCAGGCTCAAGGGTTCAAAAAGCTCAGTGTCAATCTTAACAAAGGAACAACTGGAACAAAAGTATATGTGTGGCACATGAAAGAAGGTTGTGAATCACAGATCCAAAGCATGGTTCTACTGATCAATCCTGACACTTGGAGCGTGTATAAGAAGGAGGGAATCATTGTTATTGACAAGAATCTGAATGAGGGCAACAAAGGCTGGCCAATGTACTTAGCATACAAGTGAAAAACAGAAAATTGATTCTGCCTTTATGGTATTTAGGCATTGTTTTAAAGAGTCTAATCATTACCTTTCTGGCAACTACATAAGCCTATTATGTTGATCATACTTTAAATTTCAACTTTTCAAACAATAAGTAAATTGTAATTCTTTGGAAATTTAAGATTAATCTGTGATTTAAAAACACTCTTAAAAAGCATTTTGTGATGTGGATGTGTTAATGCACTCAACCATACACATTTTATTTGAACTTTGTGTTCATGTTATTGTGTGTTATGAAATAAAGAAAACTTTGAACATAAACATTGGTGTGTGTGTGTGTGTGCCTGTCTTATACCTTTTCTATCCAGTGATTATTTACAGACCTACATTTGAATATGCATAAAATAAAAGCTTAATTTTTAAGCAACTAATAGGCTACACAATTGCATCTACAATCATGTTTCAATTACGCAAAAGGTTTGATATTACTGATAGTTTTAATAGCAACAATGGGGCACATAGAAAACATGTCCTTGACATTCTCTGTACTCCGTCTAGCTTTTTGTTTTATGCAACTGAACACGTTCAGTGTAAATATGCATTGCAGGTTCAAAATAGCACCACCCCATGGCTCCAACGTGCCAAGAGCACAAGTCTAGAATCTTGGCCCAGTGATGTAAGCACATTAATCTTGCTACAGAGGTTGCCATTTTTTACTCATATTTTTTCTTACATCTTATATAACAGAGCCAAAATACTGGGTAGAATATAGACCCAAAGACAACATTCACTTCAAACCTCACAGATTCAAAAACTCTTACAAAATATCTTAATGTTCTGGCAGAAAAATAACATTGATGCTGACAAAGACTTGGTGCATCTGTGCCCTGATACCACCTCCATTAAAGCAAACCAACCAGCTGTCAAAAACACAAAACACTGAAACTGAAATGACTAAACATGAGCAGCATGTCAGATGCAGTGTTCATGCAGGCACATGGTTTCAAACTGAATAACGCAACACTGCAATTTTCTTTAACATTGTCATCACATTTAACTAAAAAAAAATGTCTACAAACACTAACCCCACCTGACCACCGACAAACACAAAAATCCAGACATTAAACTCAACACAGCGCTGTTGTAGTCTAAAACAAGGAAACTATTCTAAGACATATTTGAGTGTGAAAACACTTCACAAATCACACAATTCTTCTGATTTAAATTCATATACTCAGCGATCCACAGCTGTAACCTAATGCATTTAACTTGCGCACCACTTACACAAATATTCATGCGTGTATTTTCAATTATCGCTTACCTGAAATTATAAAACATGAGCAGCATGTAAGATGCTGTGTTCACGCAGGCACATGGTTTCATACTGAATAACACAAGGCATGCACCTCTTAACTGTTCAATGTCACGTGAGTATAAATAATACAACGGCGCCTCTCTAGCAGACATATGTAGAACCTTGGGTTGGGCAACACCTAACACCTTTGCGAGGTTCTTTAACCTCAGGGTTGAGCCAGTTTGTCCGGGGTGTTATCAGGTGACACAAACAGGTAAGTTCAGGTCAGCTGGCCGGGTGTATCGCTTGTGCATAGCGCCTTTCCCCTCCCTTGAGGCGAAGACGTGAGCTCTTTCCCCAGTTGCGTTCGCAGGAAGTGTGAACCCTGGACGTTATTCCTCCCTAGCCTAGCGGCCGTCGAGTCTTCGGAGAGGCTCGCTGCCACCCTGGTACGGGCGTCACTAGGCCCCCGTACTGAGGTAAGTGCTCCACATGTGCTGGTTGTCCCCTTTGGCAACCCCGTGTGATGTATATCCTGCAAAATGGTTTCCCTACCGGTAAACTGCGTCTTCCTTGGACAGAGGGCCCTCTGCCCTGGGTTGCCATGTTTGTAGTAACTCCTCCCCCCTTGGGTAGGATCTACCACGACGCCATTCCACACGATGTGCTTCCACACCTAACCGGTTAGACCGTGTGTGTATTCCACCTAAAGCTTGGACCATATATTTGGCCCCCAGCCGAACAATTTCGTTCATTTTACAGGAGAGAATAATAGAGAAGGCCCGGCTGGGCCAGCCAGTCCTTATACATCTAAGCAGTTAGCCATTCCCCTAGGTGCAGGGGACCGCTTCATGCCTGCCAGTGTGTTGGGGATAGTTCTGCGACGGCTTGCTGCGCTGGCTACGAGGCACACAGAGGTTTGCCCGTCTCGCACCGCCAGTCTGCGTAACTTCGGTTCAGCTCTTGTGGCATTTTCCATGGGGACCCCTAGTGTCAACTCATCGACACAACGTTGAGTGAGTGACAGACGGGTAACGTCTCGGTTACTGACGTAGCCTCAGTTCCCTGATGGAGGGAACAAGACGTTGTGTCCTGCCGGCCACAACACTGAACCAACCGCTGAAAGCGCCGGGTCTTTGGCTCGGCTCCTCAGTGCGAAAAGACCCTGCGGAGACCACACCTGCCCAGCAACGGGGAGGTAAGTGGCGAGATACATCACATGGGCCCCTCAGGTTGCATGTGGAAAAAATGGCGCGGTGGTAGATCCAGCCTCAAGGAGGGGGAGTTGCAACAGCACGCCGACCGGAGGGCACGTGGCCTTCCCAACATTACACAACATCTATACCTGGATAACAACCTACTGGTTACCATACCATCTGATTCCTTTGTTGATCTCCCCCTGCTGTTTGAGCTAGATCTTTCACACAATAGGCTGGTTCACCTGGAACCTGGAGCATTCCTAGGTTTGGCTGGCTCATTGAGCAGACTAGATCTTTCCTCCAACCAGCTAGAGACCCTGGATCCCATGTTGTTGGGGGACCTCAGTGCCCAGACTAACCTCTCTCATAACCCCTGGCTGTGTGACTGCCGTCTGCAACTGGCTATGCCACAGCAGCTCTTGGATCCATCCTCGCTCGCTGAGGTGGTTTGCAACAATTCTGAGCCAGAAGAGCTTGGGGCACAAGGTATGCCATTCATCTTAGTGGCGGCTGATCTCGACTTCTGTGCAGCACTCAGGAGGACCACTGACGTGGCTATGCTGATAACAATGTTTGGCTGGTTTATAATGGTTATATCATACATGGTTTACTATGTCAGACACAACCAAGAAGAAGCCATATGCCACCTTGAGTATCTAAAATCTCTCCCCAGCAGGCAAGGTGGAATCATTAACTCTTAAAACCTGGCTATAACGTAAATATGAACAACCTACTGTATTTTGCCAATGGAGTGCCAATACCCTCCGTTATTACAGTTATGTATATTCTTTTCCAAATTTTTACCATCAAATCAATCACAATCCAGATTCTTCATGTTTTGTGCTCTTGTCAGGACCATAGCAAGGTAATCTGAGCCCCCTGACTGTATATTGCTCTGGGCCCCTTTCCTATTAAAACATACAGTTTAGAATTTTTTGTGGGGCCCACTGTACTGTACCTTTGGGCCCCTAGAATCATTACCACCTTTCACCCCACTAGCTACAGCCCTGGCTCTTGTCATACTTTTTGACTGTGATCAATATTATTACATTAATTACATTATTACATGTGACATAATTATTAATGCCACACTTGACACTAATAGCAAAATAATAAAAAGCTTTCCTTTAAAATGTAGTTTAATTTATTTGGGCCCTTGTTGAATTCACTAATTTAAGTGTATAGAAACTTGGATATGTCACATGACTTCATTGTGCTATAGTCTGTGTAAATCCCTTTTAACGGTGGCTGTGTTTTAAAGGTGCTGAAAACCTTTTTGCTTTATTGGCATGGTGCTTTTGTATTACTGTTCAAGGGATTGTCATCATGCAAATATATGCACTACTGTCAAACAATTGCTCATTGAAACATCAAAAACATGGAAAAAATATATTAACAAATAACATAAGAACTATTACAGTAAGAGGTACAACGTGTTGTACTTGTGTAACAATTTGTTTGCATCTTTAGTATCCACAGACTTTTACAGCTTTTCCCCAATTGTTTACACGTTTGCTGAATCTTTGGCCCATTGTTCCAAAACGCAAACCTCTACAAATCTCTAGCAAAAGCAAACACTGCATTCAAATCTGATTTATCACTTTCCAAAATGTTTTGCATCAAAATGACATACATGCATCATATAAAAAGATCTGTCTACCAAACAACAACAACACACTGATGTGCTCAACATAAAACACAATTATGAATATCCCATCAGTAGCTTTATGTCTTTTGTATTGTCAGTGTTGCACTGTAGCTGGTTGTAAAAGATTGTTACAGTAATGTATACCTATTCAAATATACATAAATAAACACACACAAATGCAATACAGTAACAAAAATGTTGCCATTTATTTCCAAAATGCATTATTTTTTAACACTTCCCATACCCAACAGGAGAAAACCAGGAAAAACATTCAGTAAGATAAAGGTTTTCTGTACAAAAATAAAAATTAAAGTTGCTCTTTCTTTCAAAACTCTAAATGCAAAAAGACAAAAACACATGCAAAATGTAAAATAGAAATTAGGCTGCATTCTGCCATCTGCCATTCCGCCTTTGGTCTGGCCACAGCACCTCATCTACATCACAAGCAATATTTTCCCTGGCTAAACAGCAGGGAAAGTATTTTCTGGAGTGATGGATCCAGCTGCCGAAAGCCCCCACTATAAACTTAACCACATTCATCCTCCATTGCCTGGAGAAGAGGCATATGTGCGAGGGGATGGCGGTCATACACCTTCCATTGCCATGCCAAAAAAACTCTTCAGTTGGGTTTAGGAATGGGAAATATGGTGTGAGGCATAGAACAATAAATTGTGGGTGGTGGATGAACCAGTTGTGGACCAGAGCAGTCCAGTGGAAACTGACGTTGTCCCAGATGACAGCATACCTGGGCTGCTCTGGTCCACCACTCTGCTCTGCTGGAATGAGGATGCCGTGTTGTGTCCAGGAATGTGATGAGAAGGGAGGTGTTGTAGGGACCAAAGTTGGCATTGTGATGGAAGATGCCTTGCTGACTAACTGCTGTGCACAGGGTGATATTCCTTCCACGATGTCCAGGGACATTCATAATGGCACGGTGGACAATAATGTTACATCCCCATCCCCTTCTTTTGGCTAGGTTGAAGCCAGCCTCATCAATGTAAATATATATGTGCTGAATTGCCACAGCATCCAGCTCCAAGACTCTCTGAAACATACAAAACAAAATGTGAAATAGACCTAGAGCAGTCAATATGGTGAGGCACATTACACTGGATTACAGTAATATAATGTCTTCCAAAACAGTCTATGGAAACCATCGATAACAAATTTCACAGACCACGTCTCAAAGACCACAAGATCCTATAGATTTACACTCTAAAATAATCAGGAAAATAAGACCTTTCCTTGGGAAGAGCCAGTCTTGGAATTTCGCCATATCTCTGCCTTCTTCGTCCTCAGGATTCCAATAACTTCGGACGTTGTTTCGCCAGTTAGGATTGTCAAGATCTTTCAACTTTTCCCAGATGTGCTCCAAGTTTGTCTCGGACGCTAGCGGATTAGCAGCTAATTCCCTCTCCGATCACTCCAGATAATTGATCCGTTTCTCAACACCCACCATTCTTGTAACCAACTTAGTGAATTTCATCTTCGTGGCAGTGATCAATCGATTTATTACAGCAAGATCTTCCATGTCAGCAATGACCTTCATCAGAATTGCCGACATGTTCAGCAGTTGATGCTGAATCTCTTTCACCTCACTGGCCAGATTGTACCCGGGTGTTCGGCCTGTTGCTCAGGGGCTATAGCTTGAGCACGTAAGTGTCTTTTAATGTCTCCAGAGCCCGAGGATATCGAATTCTTTGACATATTGTCTTCCTAGAACAGTTAAGAATCAGAGTGTATCGAATCTCACCGGTTTATGACATAAAAAGTATTAAAACTAGCAAAGTGCGCAGAGCTCGACATTCACACATCCAACCCTCGCATGGTGCCACGTGACTCCACAAATATTACATTTACATAAATATCCCAAACAGTACTTAATGTTGGAATGAGACTTACAGCAAGTTGTTGGTTTAGGTAACTGAAGTAACCTCTTAGTTTAACAGCTATCTAATAAGTGTTATCCGTCTACAGGATAGTATTTAAATGATGCAGTGCATGCTTAACTTAAGCAGCTCCTCGGTGTATCGACAGAGATACAATTTCTACATTTTACAAGTATTTTAACATTGAGGAATTTTTGTTTAGTGGAGTTAGCCTGTGATTCTTTAAATTAAATTAAATTTTTTTTAAGGTTACTCTTGTGTAATTTAACTTGTAGACTTATATGCTATTCATTTTTCTCCCTATTCTAAAGAATATTGAGAGCTTAAAGGACATGTTTGGACTAGTTTCACACCCTAGTTTGAACAAGGTGGATGTATTTTGTTGTAACAAGTGTGTGTGTGTGTATGTGTGTGTTTACTGTAAAATAGACATATTTCTTTATTTGATCTAAATGGATAATTTGTAGGGATGTCTTTCAATCCATTCTGAATGTAACTAGCCTTTCTTATCTCTCTGTTTCAGGTGTTTGCTGAGTAGCGCTTTACAAACCAGAATCGACCAAACACACGAATGCAAAACTTGATCAGCACAGTCTTCGCTGATGACTTTATATCTTGTCAGAAGTCATTGAAGTTGGAAAAGACTTCTGGGGAAATTGCTGAGATTCTCTTGATTCGTTACTTAAAGGTATTATGGTCTTAGTTGATTAAAATTGCTCTGAGGTTCAACAGACCTTGATTTTACACAGTAAATTGAGCCTGTCCCAAACTTAACTGGATAGTTCACTCAAAAATAAAACCTCTCTCATTTACTGATCCTCATGTCATCCCAGATGTGTATGAGTTTCTCTCCTGTACACAAGATTTTTATGAGAATATTTAAGCTCTGTTGGTCCTCACGATGCAAGTGAAAGGATACCAAAATTGTAAAACTCCAAAAAGACCATAAAGGCAGTATAAAAGTAATCCATAAGACTCCTGTGGTTAAATCCATTTGTTCAGAAGTGATATGATGGGTGTGGTGAAACAGATCAATATTTAAGTTATTTTATTAACTATCAGCTTCAGAAGATATATATTTAACCACCGGATTTGTATAGATTAGTTCACCCAAAAATGAAAATTCTCTCATAATTTCTCTCAGATGTGTATGACTTTCTTTCTTCTAATGAACACAAATTAATAGTTTTAAAAGAATATTTCAGCTCTGTAGGTCCATATAATTCAAGTGAATGATGGTTGATAAAAGTAATTAATTCGACTCGAGTGGTTTAATCAATGTCTTCTGAGGTGATCCAGTTGGTTTTGTGTGAGAACAGATACAAATAATACCCCCTTTTCACTGTACATCTTGCCATTGCAATCTCTAAGCACAACTGTGATTTCAAGCTCAATTACACTTCCTGGTGCTTAATGCATTTGTACAACACTAGATGGCACTATAGGAAGTGTAATCAAGCTTGAAATCATGATCGTCAAGGAGATTTATACCAAAACATTTATTATATTTTGGTCTGTTCTCACTTACAATAAAAACTAGATCGCTTTAAAGATATAGCTTTAACTTCTGGAGTTGTATGGATTACTTTTTAAGTTGTCTTTATGTGCTTTATGGAGCTTAAGTTTAGGTCCTCATTCGCTTGCATTGAATTCAATTACAGAGCTGAGATATTCTTCTAAAAATCTTTGAGTTTGTTTGAAAGTCATACACATCTGGGATGGAGAAAATGAGAGAATTTTAATATTTGGGTGAACTATCCCTTAAAAGGTGTGTACTGAAAAGTTGTATTCACATGTTATGTTAGAATATGTTTATGTTTATAAGCCCAGACAGAATCTGTGTGTGCAGAAAACAGAAAACATTTCTCATTTCTTAGATGTTCTACAAATTCTGACATCTCAAGATTCTCCAAAACATACAGGGTAAATTACTTTATTCACACATTTCTAAATAATTTAAAAATGTTTTTAAATTAAAGGAATACCTCACCCAAAAATAAAAATTCTCTCATTATTTACTTTCCCTCATGCGATCTCAGATGTGTATGACTTTCATCTGCAGATCACAAACAAATATTTAAAAGAGTAGTTCAGCTCTGTAACGCCATACAATGCAAGTGAATTGGTGTCAGAGCTTTGACTCTCCAAAAGCAGTTAAGAATAGCACAAAAGTAATCCATA
Organism: Xyrauchen texanus; assembly: GCF_025860055.1. Classification (NCBI taxonomy): domain Eukaryota; kingdom Metazoa; phylum Chordata; class Actinopteri; order Cypriniformes; family Catostomidae; genus Xyrauchen; species Xyrauchen texanus. Next base: position 32,090,041 of record NC_068283.1, on the reverse strand, counting down.
TTTAGCAGTTGTTAAATCCATGTCTTCTGAAGTGATATAATTAGTGTGGGTGGGAAACCAACCAATATTTAAGTCCTTTATTACTATAAATCTCCACTTTCACATTTATATCTGAAAGCCTGTTTAGTTTCAGGTTCACATCTGAAAGTGAAAGTGGACATTTGTATTGTGTGGAGTGGTGGTGGTGTAGTGGGCTAAAGCACATAACTGTTAATCAGTAGGTTGCTGGTTCAATCCCCACGGCCACCACCATTGTGTGCTTGAGCAAGGCACTTAACTCCAGATTGTCCCTGTAATAAGTGCAGGGACACTTAAGTCGCTTTGGATAAAAGCGTCTGCCAAAAGCGTTCATATGGATTACTTTTATTCTGCCTGTTTGTGCTTTTTGGAGCTTCAAAGTTCTGGTCACCATAAACTTGCATTATATGGACCTACAGAGCTGAGATTTTTTTCTAAAATCTTAATTTGTTTTCTGCAGAAGAAAGTAAGTCATTCACATCTGGGATGGCATGATGGTGAGTAAATGATGAGAGAATTTTCATTTTGGGGGGAACGATCCTTTTATAGAAGGTAATTTACATAAAAAAATTAAATAATTAAAATGTTTGTGTGAAATAGTTTTATATAAGTGTGTATTTTGAAACAGATTTTAATAAATGTTTCTCTGTTTTTCCTATTTCTGCATTTCAGGGCTGAAGATTCAGAAGAGCCAAATGATGTATATTCACCAGTTGCCCTGTTAACAGCAGTCAGAGAACTCACAGAGGATGCAATTCACTGCAATCTGGTCAGAAATATCATTGTTCTTGAAAGTAAAGTCATCACCAACCTGCCCAGGCTTTTCAAATGTATTTTTACGTTTGTACGGAATTATGCATTGGACCTGAGTTACCCAAAAGAGTTTTAAAGACAGGTGGCTTTATAAGGTTTTAATGTTGAAGGATGTACAACACTAATGGAGCTGTAGGCAATTTATCCTGTCGCTGTCAAATGTGTTTTTTCTTTCAGTGTTGTGCTTCATGTTTTGTCAATAATTGAACCTTGCCTTTTATTAAATATGTTTACAACATGCAGTTTGCTTGTTTTTTTTAAAATATATTACTTTATGTTTAAGTAGCAAAATCGTAACATTTAAAGCTACACTATATAACTTTTGGCCCTCTAGCGGTTAAAAAATAAAACTGCATGCATCTTGCGGAAGAACATTGTTTTGGTTGCGCTTCGGCTCTGTGTGGATGAATGTGGTTTGAGGCATCTGTGTACACGTGAATACAGGACATCTCATAAGCGCGAATTGACAAATAAAGGCGGATATCCGAAAACATGTCATCTGAGCAGGTAAGTGCCATATCTTTTGCTGATGTTTTGACTTATTGGAAACATTGATGTTTTGAAATAAATGCCTTACAAAAGTTAGGCTATGTTCGCTAACATTAGACATAACGATTGCTAGTCTGTTTAGGACAAACGTTGTAACATTTTTATAACTGCAGGATATTCTGACCAAATAGACCATGGTAGTAAATAATTTATAGATTGTCATGGTTGCCAACCAGTGGTCAACATCATTTCAAGACTCACATGTCCTTGTCAAACCTAGGACTAAATTATTTATTTAAATCATTGCCATTATAAAGAGAAATATACATGTGTGCTAGCAAGGGAAAAGTTCTGAACAGTTACAGTATAATTATTGCATTTCAGACGTGTGTGAGTGTGTGTGTGACTACACAACTGTACATAAACCATATCAATAAAATAAGCCATCTCTGGGCTTTTAAATCATTTCAGATCTCTGAGTTGTCACCACCTGTGAAAAGCAAAACCAATGTTGATTCAGATTTTATTACAGACTCTGTCGCTTTCCCTTTTTGTTTGTAGACTCTACTCTGTTCAGGGTTTCTTTGTTTTTACAAATGCTGATTCCCTGGTGGTTTGCCATTTTTAATGATTCATAGTCAATTTTTCTCAAATAAGCCGGAGCTTATTTTCTCTGTGTACAGATATGACGTCATCACATCCCGAAAGCTCTAGAATATTTATTATATAAATCATTAATACAGGTTTAAGTATATTTGGGTAAAGACATGGTTTGGAAGATAATAACATTTTGTTATTTTTTTAACAAACAAAAAGTGACATAATGTGTAGCTTTAAGTTAAGGAAACTTAAAAAGAAAAAGGCAGTTGCAAAACATTTTTAAGTAATACTACTAACACATTTCAAGTGACCTAAAAGTATATATTTTAATTATTACATTAACATGGCTTAAAAAATTTAGTTTATACAAAGCATATTCATGATTTCAAAAACATATATTTTTTAAGTATGCATAACTTCATATTTTGAGTTGTAGTTAATTAAAATAAATATTAGTAATGGCATATTTTGATTGGACCAAAATCCAGCTGCCAGAAAATTACTGTTTTTTTTTGTTGTTTTTTTTACAGTCTTTCAGAGTTACAAACTAAAGAGCACTATTGTGCCATTTCTGATTGGGAAATTCCATAAAAAAAATTGTTTGTGTTCAGCATATGATCAGACTCCCTGTTCCACATTTCTTTCTTTCTTTCTTTTTTTAGAAAGAAACTTTTTTTTCTGACTGTAGTTTCTTCCGATTTTTGAGAAATGTATGAAACTTATTGTAAATAAAAACGTATTATATGCGACAACAGGACAAAATGTCTTGATACTGTGTACTGCAAAGGTTTGAAAAAACAAATGCAATAAGATTAAAAGAAACAGTTTGGTTGTTCAGTTTAGAACAATTATATGAGCTTAATTTTGTCTTAGTGTATGAACGTGTGGCAGCTATATCACATTCTGCTATGCATGCAAAAAAAAAAAAAAACCCAACCACCTTTAAATCATATGAATTCTGGGATGTGGTTTCATTTTTGTTCTTTAATCCAAACTTTCACATTCTAATAGAGAAGTAGATGCACCTGATGTTACAGTAAGTGTGTGGTCAAAAATAATTGGATAACACTTTTTCCACACCTCTTATGGACCCTTTAAAAAGCAGTTAAACGAATAAATCCAACAAAGATAGATCGTCATTCAAACAGCTTCTACAACACACAGCAAGGGACGTTCTGCATTCACTGGTAAAGTAATAATTTATTTCATGAAAATCTCTCTCTTTATCAATATGTTAGGTTAAAATGTATAAAACTATACTGTATATGGGAAAGTAGGCCTATATATCTTTGATCCTCAAGCTGCTCACCAATTCTAATAATGTTTTTAATGGTTCTGTGGTGTGACAAACTAATGTACTGTAGTCTCTAAATTAACATGAGATCATACAAAACTACATGCCTAATAATGGAAAAGCATTAGCAAAATGCTGTTTAAAATAGTTTTAGTATAGCATGCCATATGAGTATAGCATGTCACACCACAGGGCATGTCAACTTTCCAAAAGCATTTAACGTCAAATACAGAATTTATATAGCATTGCAATTATGTTAAAAGCTTTTTCTTTATTATTTTTATGCAGAATTGAACAGTACTTTCTCTAAACAAAACCAAAATGGCAGATGCACAGCCAATAACAAAGCTCCATGTCTCCACCAATGAGGACGAGGAGGAAATTCTAGTAGCTCAAGGCTTTCAGCTTCTTAATGTTGACCTCAATGAAGGTGCCGGTAAAAACCAGGTCTTTCTTTGGTTCAAGAAAGAGTGCGGCATGAAACCTGTGACCAGGATCCAGTTTTCCTTCACCAACGATATGAAAAGTGGCCTGGCTGAAGCTGGCTATGAGCTGATCAACAGGGATCTGAATGAAGGAGTTGGTGGAGATCACATCTTTCTGTGGTACTTTCATGGCAGCACTGAATACGACATTCCCATTGTGAGCCTGGAGGTAAGTAAAGATGCAAAACAAGAACCCGCTCTTTTGGCAAATGGTTGGGAGAGATTGGGCTGTGATCTGAACCGTAATGCAGGAGGCCTCTATATCTACCTGTGGGTGAAGAGAGAGAAGCCAAGCTACATCTGTGATATCACCGCATCTGCTGACTTTCATGCTGACAAGCAACTATTTGAGCTGGGCTACACTCGTGTGGATGAAGACACCAACCGTGCTGCTGGTGGAGACTACATTTTCCTCTGGTATCGGCGCTCAACTGATAAGAGTAAAGCTCTCACTGCTCTTAATGCATCCACCACCCTCCAGGAGGTGGCAAACCTTCAGGCTCAAGGGTTCAAAAAGCTCAGTGTCAATCTTAACAAAGGAACAACTGGAACAAAAGTATATGTGTGGCACATGAAAGAAGGTTGTGAATCACAGATCCAAAGCATGGTTCTACTGATCAATCCTGACACTTGGAGCGTGTATAAGAAGGAGGGCATCATCGTTATTGACAAGAATCTGAATGAGGGCAACAAAGGCTGGCCAATGTACTTAGCATACAAGTGAAAAACAGAAAATTGATTCTGCCTTTATGGTATTTAGGCATTGTTTTAAAGAGTCTAATCATTATCTTTCTGGCAACTACATAAGCCTATTATGTTGATCATACTTTAAATTTCAACTTTTCAAACAATAAGTAAATTGTAATTCTTTGGAAATTTAAGATTAATCTGTGATTTAAAAACACTCTTAAAAAGCATTTTGTGATGTGGATGTGTTAATGCACTCAACCATACACATTTTATTTGAACTTTGTGTTCATGTTAGTGTGTGTTATGAAATAAAGAAAACTTTGAACATAAAAATTGGTGTGTATGTGTGTGTGTGCCTGTCTTATAGCTTTTCTATCCAGTGATTATTTATAGACCTACATTTGAATATGCATAAAATAAAAGCTTAACTTTTAAGCAACTAATAGGCTACACAATTGCATCTACAATCATGTTTCAATTACACAAAAGGTCTGATATTACTGATAGTTACTGATAGTTCAGTGTAAATATGCATTGCCGGTTCAAAATAGCACCACCCCATGGCTCCAACGTGCCAAGAGCACAAGTCTAGAATCTTGGCCCAGTGATGTAAGCACATTGATCTTGCTACAGAGGTTGCCATTTTTTACTCATATTTTTTTCTTACATCTTATATAACAGAGCCAAAATACTGGGTAGAATATAGACCCAAAGACAACATTCACTTCAAACCTCACAGATTCAAAAACTCTTACAAAATATCTTAATGTTCTGGCAGAAAAATAACATTGATGCTGACAAAGACTTGGTGCATCTGTGCCCTGATACCACCTCCATTAAAGCAAACCAACCAGCTGTCAAAAACACAAAACACTGAAACTGAAATGACTAAACATGAGCAGCATGTCAGATGCAGTGTTCATGCAGGCACATGGTTTCAAACTGAATAACGCAACACTGCAATTTTCTTTAACATTGTCATCATATTTAACTAAAAACAATTTTTTTGGAATGTTAAAATACTCACTGTTTCAAAAGTATACAAGACATAAAAGATATGCGTGTAAAAATTATTTTAGTGTGACAAAAACACTTACTAACCTTTTCTCTGTAAAGTCATAGCCAATTTTACAACTTCATTGCCTTGACAATGTTATGTCTACAAACACTAACCCCACCTGACCCCCGACAAACACAAAAATCCAGACATTAAACTCAACACAGCTCTGTTGTAGTCTAAAACAAGGAAAATTTAAGGACATATTTGAGTGTGAAAACACTTCACAAATCACACAATTCATCTGATTTAAATTCATATACTCATATGAATACTGCGATCCACAGCTATAACCTAATGCATTTAACTTGGCCACCACTTACACAAATATTCATGCGTGTATTTTCAATTATCGCTTACCTGAAATTATAAAACATGAGCAGCATGTAAGATGCTTTGTTCACACAGGCACATGGTTTCATACTGAATAACACAAGGCATGCGCCTCTTACCTGTTCAATGTCACGTGAGTATAAATAATACAACGTTCTTCGTGGGCGTTGTCCCATGGCGCCTCTCTAGCAGACATATGTAGAACCTTGGGTTGGGCAACACCTAACACCTTTGCGAGGTTCTTTAACCTCAGGGTTGAGCCAGTTTGTCCGGGGTGTTATCAGGTGACACAAACAGGTAAGTTCAGGTCAGCTGGCCAGGTGTATCGCTTGTGCATAGCACCTTTCCCCTCCTTTGAGGCGAAGACGTGAGCTCTTTCACCAGTTCGCAGGAAGTGTGAACCCTGGACGTTATTCCTCCCTAGCCTAGCGGCCGTCGAGTCTTCGGAGAGGCTCGCTGCCACCCTGGTACGGGCGTCACTAGGCCCCCGTACTGAGGTGAGTGCTTCACATGTGCTGGTTGTCCCCTTCGGCAACCCCGTGTGATGTATATCCCGCAAAATGGTTTCCCTACCGGTAAACTGCATCTTCCTTGGACAGAGGGCCCTCTGCCCTGGGTTGCCGTGTTTGTAGTAACTCCTCCCCCCTTGGGTAGGATCTACCACGACGCCACTCCACACGATGTGCTTCCACACCTAACCGGTAAGACCGTGTGTATTACACCTAAAGCTTAGACCATATATTTGGCCCCCAGCCAAAAAATTTCGTTCCTTTTACAGGAGAGAATTATAGAGAGAAGGCCCCGGCTGGGCCAGCCAGTCCTTATACTTCTAAGCAGTTAGCCGTTCCCCTAGGTGCAGGGGACTGCTTCATGCCTGCCAATGTGTTGGGGGTAGTTCTGCGACGGCTTGCTGCGCTGGCTACGAGGCACACAGAGGTTTGCCCGTCTCACACCGCCGGTCTGCGTAACTCGGTTCAGCTCTTGTGGCATTTTCCATGGGGACCCCTAGTGTCAACTCATCGACACAACGTTGAGTGAGTGACAGACGGGGAACGTCTCGGTTACTGACGTAACCTCCGTTCCCTGATGGAGGGAACAAGACGTTGTGTCCCGCCGGCCACAACACTGAACCAACCGCTGAAAGCGCCGGGTCTTTGGCTCGGCTCCTCATTGCGAAAAGACACTGCGGAGACCACACCTGCCCAGCAACGGGGAGGTAAGTGGTGAGATACATCACATGGGCCCCTCAGGTTGCATGTGGAAAAAATGGCACGGTGGTAGATCCAGCCTCAAGGAGGGGGAGTTGCAACAGCACGGCGACCAGAGGGCAGCTGGCACTGCCTAAGGGAAACACGGGTCCACTCACAAGGGGACCGTACCTCGGAAAATACACACAGGAGGAGTCCGCGCAGGAGTCCGGCCCTGTGGAGCACCTATACCAGTACGGGTAGATTAAGTACTTGTAGTGGATTGGGTCATCGAATTCCTCCACTGAATAGGGCTAGAGAGGAATCATCCAGGGATCCGAATATATATGGAATCTCCTGGGAGAGAAAGCGCACAATTTTACCTCGACCGAGGGAAAAGGCGCTAGGTGCTAGCAATCCACCCGGTCAGTTCGTCAGCGTGTTACCGAGTTCTACCGGCTCAGACCTGAGAAGACACAGGACGATACTTACTCAACCCTGAGAATGTAAAATCTCGCAAAGGTATTAGGTGTTGCCCAACCCGCTGCTCTACATATGTCTGCCAGGTAGGTACCCCTGGCCAGTGCCCACAAGGACGCAACACTCCTTGTTGAGTGAGCTTGGACCCGCAAGGGGGCGCACAGCCTGGGTGTGGTAGGCCAATGAAATGACATCCACCACATAGTAGGAGAGCCTCTGTTTGGCGACAGTGTTCCCTTTCTGCTGTCCGCCAAAGCAGACAAAGAGCTGCTCAAAACATCTAAAGCTTTGCGTGCGGTCCAAGTAGGTACACAAAGCACGTACCGGACTCAGCAACGAAGGGGCTGGGTCTGCCTCCTCCCGGGGCAGCGCTTGCAGGTTCACCACCTGGTCTCTGAATGGCGTGGTAGGAACCTTGGGCACGTAGCCCGGTCGTGGTCTTAGGATCACATGTGTGTCTGCAAGACCAAACTCCAGGCAGGCGTCGCTAACAGAGAACGCTTGCAGGTCCCTGACCCTCTTGATGGTAGCGAGCGCGATCAGCAGTGCCGTTTTTAGAGAGAAGGCACTGAGTCCAACTGATCCTAGCGGCTCGAAGGGGGGTTTCTCTAGGCCCGTGAGGACCACTGAGAGATCCCAGGAGGGGCACAGACTTGGCAGGGAAGGATTTAACCTCCGTGCGCCCCTTAGGAACATGATGATCAAGTCGTGCTTACCCAAAGACTTACCATCTACTGCGTCGTGGTGGGCCGCGATAGCAGCAACATACACCTTCAAGATGGATGGGGACAGCCTCCCCTCCAACCTCTCCTGCAGGAATAGGAGCACTGACCTAACTGCGCACCTCTGTGGGTCTTCAGCCTGGGAAGAACTCCAATTTGCGAACAAGCGCCACTTCAGGGCGAAAAGTTGCCTGGTAGAGGGGGCTCTGGCTTGGCTGATTGTGTCTACGACGGCAGGTGGTAGACCAGCTAGATCTTCTGCATCCCGTCCAGGGGCCAGATGTGGAAGTTCCAGAGGTCTGGATGCAGATACCAGAGCGTGCCCCATCCCTGAGAAAGAAGGTCCTTCCTCAGGGGAATTTGCCAGGGAGGGGCTGTTGTGAGGAGTACGAGGTCCGAGAACCAGGCCCGGGTGGGCCAGTAAGGAGCCACAAGGGTGACTTGCTCCTCGTCCTCCCTGACCTAGCACAGCACCTGTGCAAGAAGGCTCACTGGGGGAATTGCGTACTTGCGCAGCCCCGAGTGCCAGCTGTGTGCCAGCGCGTCTGCCCGAGGGGAGCCTCTGTTCGGGCATACCAGAGCGGGCAATGGGAGGTCTCTTGGGAGGCAAACAGGTCTACCTGGGCCTTGCCGAACCGTTCCCAAATCAGCTGAACCGACTGGGGGTGAAGCCTCCACTCTCCAACGGGCCAGCGTTGTTGTGACAGCACGTCCGCCATCACATTGAGGTTGCCGGGGATGTGAGTGGCATGCAGCAACCTGAGTCGCGTCTGGCTCCAAAGGAGGAGACGACGGGCGAGTCTCGACATGTGGCGGGTGATTTATGTATGCGGTGGTGATGTCTGACCTGACTAGGACATGTTTGTCTCGAACTAACGGGAGAAACTTCCGCAGGGCAAAAAATTCAGTCAGCAACTCTAGGCAGTTGATGTGCCAGCGCAGTGGGGCCCCTTTCCAACGGTCCGCGGCTGCGTGGCCTTGCACACGGCACCCCAACCTGATCTGGAGGCATCAGTCGTGACCAGGACGCGTCGGGTCACCTGCTGCAGGGGCAACTGTTTGCTGGCTTTCTTAATGCATCATCTTTAGAAGAGGCTTCCTTCTGGGATGACAGCCATGGAGACCAATTTGATGCAGTGTGCAGCGTATGGTCTCAGCACTGACAGGCTGACCCCCCACCCCTCTGCAGCAATGCTGGCAGCACTCATACGTCTATTTCCCAAAGACAACCTCTGGATATGATGCTGAACACGTGCACTCAACTTCTTTGGTCGACCATGGCGAGGCCTGTTCTGAGTGGAACCTGTCCTGTTAAACCACTGTATGGTCTTGGCCACCATACTGCAGCTCAGTGTCAGGGTCTTGGCAATCTTCTTAAAGCCTAGGCCATCTTCACGTAGAGCAACCAGTCTTTTTATCAGATCCTCAGAGAGTTCTTTGCCATGAGGTGCCATGTTGAACTTCCAGTGACCAGTTTGAGGGAGTGTGAGAGTGATGACACCAAATTTAACACACCTGCTCCCCATTCACACCTGAGACCTTGTAACACTAACGAGTCACATGACACCGGGGAGGGAAAATGGCTAATTGGGCTCAATTTGGATATTTTCACTAAGGGGTGTACTCACTTTTGTTGCCAGCGGTTTTGACATTAATGGCTGTGTGTTGAGTTATTTTGAGGGGATAGAAAATGTACACTGTTATACAAGCTGTACACTCACTACTTCACATTGTAGCAAAGTGTCATTTCTTCAGTGTTGTCACATGAAAAGGTATAATCAAATATTTACAAAAATGTGAGGGGTGTACTCACGTTTGTGAGATACTGTTTATATATATATATATATATTCTGACAGTTATTACAGGATTTTGCAAAATAAAATTACATGTTTTTTTTGTTTGTTTGTGTGTGTGTGTGTGTGTTTTATATGTAATGGTCTTAGATTTACAGTATATTTTTGTAATAACAATAGTAATTATCTGTACTTAAGCTCTACAAGACTTTTAAAATATATTATTTGTTAGAATACAGTCATACACCTCTAAAACACAGAATAATTATCTTTAAAAGAATGAAAAAGAAAACTTACAGAAATAGATGTTATGGTAAAGCTAATTACTGTTTTTTTTTTTTTTTTTACAGTTTATCTATATTTTTTAATCAGACAATACTTTTCTGTTTTTCAACAGACATTTTACGGCAAACTATCTTCCAGAAAATTACTGTTTTTTTGTTGTTGTTTTTTTACAGTCTTTCAGAGTTACAAACTAAAGAGCACCATTGTGCCATTTCTGATTGGGAAATTCCGTTAAAAAACAATTTGATTCTGAAAAATGTTGTGTTGAGCATATGATCAGACTCCCTGTTCCACATTTATTGCTGATGCATTTGTTTGTTTGTTTCTTTTTTTTAACCTATATTTTTTTCAACTTGCATATTGAATTTGGAACTACTGTACAAATTAAGTTAATTGATGTGTAATTCAGAGTAGTTACATTTATGTTTTAAACATGAATTCAAAAGTTTTGAAAACATTTCTGACTGTAGTTTCTTCCCATTTTTGAGAAATGTATGAAACTTATTGTAAATAAAAACGTATTATATGCGACAACAGGACAAAATGTCTTGCCGTGTACTGCAAATACTTGAAAAACAAATGCAATAAGATTAAAAGAAACAGTTTGGTTGTTCAGTTTAGAACAATTATATGAGCTTAATTTTGTCTTAGTGTATGAAACGTGTGGCAGCTATATCACATTCTGCTATGCATGCAAAAATAAAAAAAATTAAAAAAAAACAACCACCTTTAAATCATATGAATTCTGGGATGTGGTTTCATTTTTGTTCTTTAATCCAAACTTTCACATTCTAACAGAGAAGTAGATGCACCTGATGTTACAGTAAGTGTGTGGTCAAAAATGATTGGATAACACTTTTTCCACACCTCTTATGGACCCTTTAAAAAGCAGTTACACTTAAGCATAAAACGAATAAATCCAACAAAGATAGATCGTCATTCAAACAGCTTCTACAACACACATATATATGCAGTATATATATATATATATATATATATATATATATATATATATATATATATATTATTTATTTTTATTATTATTATTATAAATCCCAAATACAGCAATTATTATATGCTTGAAAAGTAGATATTTGATCATGCCTCTTATTTGAAATTAAATAGTCTTCTATACAAGTGGTTTTCAAAGTGGGGGCCGCCAGGGGGCGCCAGGGGGGCCGCAGCAAGTTGGAAGGAAAAAAAAAGATTTTTTTTTAATACATTTTATAAATATTTTAAAAATATTAAAAATATATATAAACATATTTATATTATTATGAGTATTGTTATGAAATAGCATTATAATAATTTGTCGCGTATCTAAACATTAAACTTTTAATGCTAATCTTTCTGATTGGCTGGTACACCACACGTAATCTGTCAGTGTAGCCTTGGTAACAACCGTCAGTGCTCAGCTATTCAGCTGTTTATTTAGTTAGCTGGCTAGCTCTATCAAAATGGATAGATTTTTAAAAAGGAAACACCTGACGAGCAATGGCAAGCTACTGTCCCTGAGAGAGCATTGAGGGCATAGTTTTTGGCTTCCTTTCACATAGCGCGAGCTAAAAAGTCGCACACAATTGGGGAGGATTTGATACTACCAGCTACCAAAGACGTTGTTAAATAGCTACTGGGTGAGGATGCTGCCATAAAATTGACGCTGTACCACTCTCTGATAACACTGTGAGCAGACGTATTGGAGACATGGCTGAGGATGTGTCTGCTCAACTGTTGGACCAGGTGAGAGCTAGCGAATATTTTGCACTGCAGCTAGATGAGAGTACGGATGTGGCTAACGCTGCCGAGTTGCTTGTGTACATCAGATTCATTTCCCAAGAAATGTTCGTTGAGGATATTTTATTTTGTAAGGCACTTGAAAGTGGAACTACTGGGAAAGAGATTTTACAAGTGCTTGACGAATATATTAATTCAAATGGACTTGACTGGTCTCCTTGCGTGGCTATGACTGGGAAGAACAGTGGGGTGACGGCTCTCATCAAACAGAAGGCCCCGAATGCTGCGTTCACGCACCGTATGCTCCATCGAGAAGCACAGTTTAATCAGGTACTACAGGACATAATACATGTAGTAAACTTCATTAAAGCCCGCCCATTGAAACACAGACTGTTTGCTCTTCTGTGTAAAGAAATGGGAGCCTGTTTTGATGGATTGCTGCTTCACTCAAACGTACGCTGGCTTTCACGGGGGGCAGTTTTGAACCGTGTGTATGAGTTGCGGAGGGAGGTTGCAGAGTTTCTCTTGTCTGAGAAACATCAGCTGGTTGACCGTTTTACAAATGCAGCCTGGATTCTCAAACTTGCATATATGGCTGACATTTTTTGTCATCTGAATGTGCTTAACCAAAGCATGCAAGGGTGTGACACATACATGCTTTTTCAAACAAAGTATGTGCTTTTTCCCTGAAGATTACGCTGTGGTCAAACGAGCTCAAGGAGGGAATTACAGAAATGTTCCCACTATTACACCAAGAGCTGCTGTCATCTGGTGGCGAGTTGGACACCATTTCTCCACTGATACAATCCCACCTGGAGCACCTCCAGGGATATTTCAGAGACTATTTCCCTGACCTTGACAGCACCCATCTAAACTGGGTAAGGAACCCATTTGCCCCTGATGTAGGCTCTTGTCTGGACTTAAAATCACAGGAGGAGCTGATTGAGATGACTACTTCATGGGATTTAAAAATGAAATTTGAGGCCCTTTCCCTCTCTAACTACTGGATGTATGTAAGAAATGACTTTCCCATCCTAGCTGAGAGTGCTCTGAAATGCCATCTTCCTTTTGCAACCACTTACTTGTGTGAGTCTGGTTTTTCAACTTTAAAAGTAATTAAAAGTTGAAAAAATAAGAGTTCATTCAGGATTTTTCTGAGGAGCTGGAAATGGTCTGGCCACAACAGTGGCTCGGCTCAGCGACATGGCGGGGAGGACACAACGTCTCATTCCCTCCACTTACGTAACCAAGATGTTCCCCTTCTGTCGCACTCTTGACGTTGTGTCGGAGAAGCAACACTAGGGGTCCCACTTAAATCATGCCATGCGCTGCGCCGTGTTCGTGAACTGCTGATACAGAAGCTGGCAGGTATTCTTACGTGCAAACGCGACCAGCTGTATCAGGCTGCACGTTCCCTTCCCAATGCCCCAATAAATCATCAGAATTCTTCTGGTTACCCTACTGAGGGGAACAAGGTGATGCTTGCCAACCTGGGAACGGGCCAAGCCTGGCTGGGCCTCTTTTCTCTCTATGTTTCACGGCCGGGCCCTTACATGCATTAAGGGAAGGGGGTCTTACCCAGTTTCCTATTCTTTCAGGGGGAGAAGACCCTGCAGAGACCACTCCTACCCTGCAGGGGAGGTAAAGGTGGCGAATACATCACATGGCCGCTTAGGTCCTATGTGGGAAAGTTGGCGCGGTGGTAGATCCAGCCTCGTAGAGGAGGGAGTTGCTACAGCATGGCGACCGAGGCAGCTGGAACTGCCTAAGGGAGACACGGGAGTCCACTCGTGAGGGGACAGTACTGTGGAGATTACACACAGGAGGAGTCCGCATAGGAGGCCTTTAACCTGTGGAGCACCTATTTCAGTACAGGGTAGATTAAGTACCCACGGTGGATTGGGTCGGCGATTTCCTCCGCTGAACTGTGGACCCATGAGGGCTAGGGAGGAATCAACCAGGGATCCGAGAGGTGGGATCTCCTGGGAAAAAGGCGCACAATTTTACCTCGGCTGAGGGAAAGGGCGCTAGGTGCAAGCGATTCACCCGGCCAGTTCGTCAGCGTGTTACCGAGTTCTACAGGCTCGGACCTGAGAAAACACGAGACGATACCGACTCAACCTGGAGATTGTAAAATCTCACAAAGGTATTAGGTGTTGCCTACCCTGCTGCTCTACAGATGTCTGCTAGGGAGGTGCCCCTGGCCAGTGCCCACGAGGACGCAACACTTCTGTTTGAGTGTGCTCGAACCCTTAAGGGGGGGGCACGGCCTGGGTGTGATAAGCCAATGAAATGGCGTCGACAACCCAGTGGGCGAGCCTCTGTTTGGAGACAGCGTTCCCTTTCTGCTGTCCCCCAAAGCAGACAAAGAGCTGCTCAGAACGTCTAGAGCTCTGCGTGTGGTCCAGATAGATACGCAAAGCACGTACTGGACACAGCAACGAAAGGGCTGGGTCTGCCTCCTCCTGGGGCAGCGCTTGCAGGTTCACTACCTGATCTCTGAAGGGCGTGGTAGGAACCTTGGACACGTAGCCCGGTCGCGGTCATAGGATCACATATGTGTCTGCCGGACCGAACTCCAGGCAAGTGTCGCTGACAGAGAATGCTTGGAGGTCCCTGACTCTCTTGATAGAGGCTAGCGCGATCAGCAGGGCCGTTTTGAGAGAGAGGGCCCTGATTCCAGCTGAGTCTAGCGGCTCGAAGGGGGGTCTCTGTAGGCCCGTGAGGACCACTGAGAGATCCCAGGAGGGGAACAGTCTTGGCCGGGAGGGATTTAGCCAACGGGCACCCCTTAGGAACCTGATAATTAAGTTGTGCTTACCCAGAGACTTGCCGTCTACTGTATCGTGGTGAGCCGCGATGGTGGCAACATACACCTTGAGGGTGGAAGGGGTCAGCCTGCCCTCCAGGCTCTCCCACGGCTGCGTGCCCATTGCACACGGCGCCCCAACCCGATCTGGAGGCGTCGGTCATGACCAGGACGCGTCAGGACACCTGCTGCAAGGGTACTCCTGCCCGCAGAAAGCAGAGGTCTGTCCAGAGTTTGAGTGTCTGGCGGCAGGCGGTGGTGATCATCACACAGTGCCATGCTCGTCTTGGGACTCGGGTCTGAAGCCAGTGCTGAAGTGGTCTCATATGCATCAACCCCAGTGGCGCGACCGCCTCGGAGGATGCCATATACCCAGGAGCCTTTGGAAAAGTTCTAAAGGGACCATAGTGCCTGGCTTGAAAGAAGCGAGGCATTTCAGCACCAACTGTGCACGCTTGTTGGTGAGACTTGCTGACATCGAGACTGAGTCTAACTCCATGCCGTTAAAAGAGATGCTCTGAACCGGGGCGAGCTTGCTCTTTTCTCAGTTGACCTGAAGCCCCAAATGGCTGAGGTGCCTGAGCACCTCGTCTCTGTGCGCGCATAGTAACTCTCGCGAGGGGGCCAGGATGAGCCAGTCGTCGAGGTAGTATGCGGATGCCGGCTCTCGGAGCGGGGCCGAAGGGGAGAACTTTGTACTGATACACCTGGCCATCGAACGCGAACCTTTGGAAGGGTCGATGTCGGGCGGAGCAGGTAGTGTGGAGTCGGGAGGCAAGGGTGTGTCCCGAGGCTTTGGTGCTGAGAACAAACTCAAAGCACTTACCTTGCTCCGCGGGCCCGGCAGGGGGCGGGTTTGTGACTGAGGAGGAGGTCCAGTGCAGGCGTCCTCTAGACTCGTCAGAACTGGCCGGTCGAGGAACAGTCATGGGCGGTGGTCCGTGTCCAGTGTGCCGGGACTGTTGAAATCTGGCACAGAGTGCCGTGAGAACGGCATTTGCGGGCCAGGTGTCCCAGAGACAAAAAGAAATAGCTCTATTATTGAGAGTGTGAGTACCGCAGCCCCCGTTAGGGGGTGAGGCCAATGAAATGAATTCAACAAAAGATTCTCCTCCCGGCCCCCCACCGGGGAACTGAGTGGTCTAACCAGCTCCGGAGCTAACGTCTCGGTCTCTGGGTCGGTCAGGAGCGCCTGGGAGCCTTCCGGGTCCTCAAGGGGGGCCTTGAGACGAGGGGCGTCCACCTTCTGCGGGGAGCTCAACGCTGGGGCTGAGAGCTGGGCCCATTCTTGTTTGTTGAGGTGGAGCAACACTTTCTTTCTTTTTTGAAAGCTGCAGGAGGACGCCCTCGGCAAGCAGACAGGGCATGGCCCTTGGCGGCAGGTTTGCGGCAGGGCAAGATGTCTGAAATAGCCTCTGTCTGTTTCTTCACCGCTGAGGACTGATGGGCGGAGTCGTCAAATGGTGTCACCAAATGGACAGAGCTGGGAGCGTTTGAGAAAGCGTGCTTTGTCGACCTCGTGTACTGCAACCAGGTCCAGTCCATGTGTTACGTTTCCAGACCACGAGGGTGGCCATCGCCTGTTCAAGTGCAATTCCTGCGGCACATCAAGAACAGGACTACCCAAGTGCAATTTTGAAGTGCCTTGGCCCGGTGGACTTGCAGGAGGGGGCCATGGCGTGCAGGGGGGAGAGGTCTGGGCGAGCAGACCCGAAGGCCCAGGTGAGTTATCCACATCAGACGTCGCTGTAACGCTCTCCGATGCAGCGGTGATGTCGTCATTCAATGTCCGGGAGCTCAAGGGACCGGATGGCCGGCCGTTAAGCGGAAGCAAGGGGAAGCAAGCAAGCGTGCCGGGGAGGTGGGAGGTTTCGAGGGGATTTACCCGGCGAAAACGGAGCACGTCATTATTTCCAAATCGTCTTCATCGCCCACGGGGAAGGGGAACTGTAATTAAAATGAATTTACGATTTTAAATGAATGACATTTTTCAATATAACACTGCATTATTCCTATCAAATGAAGTGTGTTTGTACAAAATCCTCACAGCACAATCCGAAACAACATGAACTACAGCACACATACACACACGCAGAGCATCATGAATGGTGTTCACACATTCATTTTGAAGCAAGCAGCACATGCAGATTATATTTATTTTATCAAATCAAAGCCTGTTGCGGTTTGTAATCATACTTGGACATATTAAGATTTTAACTTGATTAATTGTGCATTCAAACAATTATATTGAAATGATTGTAAAGGAATATTGTTTATCAATATGTTAGGTTAAAATGTATAAAACTATACTGTATATGGGAAAAAAGGCCTATATATCTTTGATCCTCAAACTGCTCACCAATTTTAATAATGTTTTTAATGGTTCTGTGGTGTGACAAACTAATGTACTGTAGTCTCTAAATTAACATGAGATCATACAAAACTACATGACTAATAATGGAAAAGCATTAGCAAAATTCTGTTTAAAATAGTTTTAGTATAGCATTCCATATGAGTATAGCTTGTCACACCACAGGGCATGTCAACTTTCCAAAAGCATTTAACGTCAAATACAGAATTTATATAGCATTGCAATTATGTTAAAAGCTTTTTCTTTATTTACTTTTTATGCAGAATTGAAAAGTACTTTCTCTAAACATAACCAAAATGGCAGATGCACAGCCAATAACAAAGCTCCATGTCTCCACCAATGAGGACGAGGAGGAAATTCTAGGAGCTCAAGGCTTTCAGCTCCTTAATGTTGACCTCAATGAAGGTGCCGGTAAAAACCAGGTCTTTCTTTGGTTCAAGAAAGAGTGCGGCATGAAACCTGTGACCAGGATCCAGTTTTCCTTCACCAACGATATGAAAAGTGGCCTGGCTGAAGCTGGCTATGAGCTGATCAACAGGGATCTGAATGAAGGAGTTGGTGGAGATCACATCTTTCTGTGGTACTTTCATGGCAGCACTGAATACGACATTCCCATTGTGAGCCTGGAGGTAAGTAAAGATGCAAAACAAGAACCCGCTCTTTTGGCAAATGGTTGGGAGATATTGGGCTGTGATCTGAACAGTAATGCAGGAGGCCTCTATATCTACCTGTGGGTGAAGAGAGAGAAGCCAAGCTACATCTGTGATATCACCGCATCTGCTGACTTTTATGCTGACAAGCAACTATTTGAGCTGGGCTACACTCGTGTGGATGAAAACACCAACCGTGCTGCTGGTGGAGACTACATTTTCCTCTGGTATCGGCGCTCAACTGATAAGAGTAAAGCTCTCACTGCTCTTAATGCCTCCACCACCCTCCAGGAGGTGGCAAACCTTCAGGCTCAAGGGTTCAAAAAGCTCAGTGTCAATCTTAATAAAGGAACAACTGGAACAAAGGTATATGTGTGGCACATGAAAGAAGGTTGTGAATCACAGATCCAAAGCATGGTTCTACTGATCAATCCTGACACTTGGAGCGTGTATAAGAAGGAGGGAATCATTGTTATTGACAAGAATCTGAATGAGGGCAACAAAGGCTGGCCAATGTACTTAGCATACAAGTGAAAAACAGAAAACTGATTCTGCCTTTATGGTATTTAGGCATTGTTTTAAAGAGTCTAATCATTACCTTTCTGGCAACTACATAAGCCTATTATGTTGATCATACTTTAAATTTCAACTTTTCAAACAATAAGTAAGTTGGAATTCTTTGGAAATTAAAGATTAATCTGTGATTTAAAAACACTCTTAAAAAGCATTTTGTGATGTGGATGTGTTAATGCACTCAACCATACACATTTTATTTGAACTTTGTGTTCATGTTATTGTGTGTTATGAAATAAATCTAACTTTTAACATAAAGATCGGTGTGTGTGTGTGTGTGTGTGATACCTTTTCTATCCAGTGATTATTTATAGACCTACATTTGAATATGCATAAAATAAAAGCTTAACTTTTAACAACTAATAGGCTACACAATTGCAGCTACAATCATGTTTCAATTACACAAAAGGTTTGATATTTCTGATAGTTTTAAGAGCAACAATGGGGCACATAGAAAACATGTCCTTGCCATTCTCTGTACTCCGTCTAGCTTTTTGTTTTATGCAACTGAACACGTTCAGTGTAAATATGCATTGCAGGTTCAAAACAGCAAAACCCCATGGCTCCAACATGACAAGAGCACAAGTCTAGAATCTTGGCCCAGTGATGTAAGCACATTAATCTTGCTACAGAGGTTGCCATTTATTACTCATATTTTTTTCTTACATCTTATATAACAGAGCCAAAATACTGGGTAGAATATAGACCCAAAGACAACATTCACTTCAAACCTCACAGATTCAAAAACTCTTACAAAATATCTTAACGTTCTGGCAGAAAAATAACATTGATGCTGACAAAGACTTGGTGCATCTGTGCCCTGATACCACCTCCATTAAAGCAAACCAACCAGCTGTCAAAAACACAAAACACTGAAACTGAAATGACTAAACATGAGCAGCATGTCAGATGCAGTGTTCATGCAGGCACATGGTTTCAAACTGAATAACGCAACACTGCAATTTTCTTTAACATTGTCATCAGATTTAACTAAAAAAAAAAGAATTTTTGGAATGTTAAAATACTCTCTGTTTCAAAAGTATACAACACATAAAGGATATGCGTGTAAAAATTATTTTAGTGTGACAAAAACATTTACTAACATATTCTGTGTGAAGTCATAGCCAATTTTTCAACTTCATTGCCATGACGATGTTATGTCTACAAACACTAACCCCACCTGACCCCCGACAAACACAAAAATCCAGACATTAAACTCAGCACAGCTCTGTTGTAGTCTAAAACAAGGAAAATATTCTAAGACATACAGGTCCTTCTCAAAAAATTAGCATATTGTGATAAAGTTCATTATTTTCCATAATGTAATGATAAAAATTAAACTTTCATATATTTTAGATTCATTGCACACCAACTGAAATATTTCAGGTCTTTTATTGTTTTAATACTGATGATTTTGGCATACAGCTCATGAAAACCCAAAATTCCTATCTCAAAAAATTAGCATATCATGAAAAGGGTCTCTAAACGAGCTATTAACCTAATCATCTGAATCAACTGATTAACTCTAAACACCTGCAAAAGATTCCTGAGGCTTTTAAAAGCTCCCAGCCTGTTTCATTACTCAAAACCGCAACCATGGGTAAGACTGCCGACCTGACTGCTGTCCAGAAGGCCATCATTGACACCCTCAAGCAAGAGGGTAAGACACAGAAAGAAATTTCTGAACAAATAGGCTGTTCCCAGAGTGCTGTATCAAGGCACCTCAGTGGGAAGTCTGTGGGAAGGAAAAAGTGTGGCAAAAATGCTGCACAACGAGAAGAGGTGACCGGACCCTGAGGAAGATTGTGGAGAAGGACCGATTCCAGACCTTGGGGGACCTCGCGGAAGCAGTGGACTGAGTCTGGAGTAGAAACATCCCGCATTCCCCAGGTCAAGCCACTTTGAACCAGAAACAGCGGCAGAAGCGCCTGACCTGGGCTATAGAGAAGCAGCACTGGACTGTTGCTCAGTGGTCCAAAGTACTTTTTAGGATGAAAGCAAATTTTGCATGTCATTCGAAATCAAGGTGCCAGAGTCTGGAGGAAGACTGGGGAGAAGGAAATGCCAAAATGCCTGAAGTCCAGTGTCAAGTACCCACAGTCAGTGATGGTCTGGGGTGCCATGTCAGCTGCTGTTGTTGGTCCACTGTGTTTTATCAAGGGCAGGGTCAATGCAGCTAGCTATCAGGAGATTTTGGAGCACTTCATGCTTCCATCTGCTGAAAAGCTTTATGGAGATGAAGATTTCATTTTTCAGCACGACCTGGCACCTGCTCACAGTGCCAATACCACTGGTAAATGGTTTACTGACCATGGTATTACTGTGCTCAATTGGCCTGCCAACTCTCCTGACCTGAACCCCATAGAGAATCTGTGGGATGTTGTGAAGAGAAAGTTGAGAGACGTAAGACCCAACACTCTGGATGAGCTTAAGGCCGCTATCGAAGCATCCTGGGCCTCCATAACACCTCAGCAGTGCCACAGGCTGATTGCCTCCATGCCACGCCGCATTGAAGCAGTCATTTCTGCAAAAGGATTCCCGACCAAGTATTGAGTGCATAACTGAACATAATTATTTGAAGGTTGACTTTTTTTGGTATTAAAAACACTTCTTTTATTGGTCGGATGAAATATGCTAATTTTTTGAGATAGGAATTTTGGGTTTTCATGAGCTGTATGCCAAAATCATCAGTATTAAAACAATAAAAGACCTGAAATATTTCAGTTGGTGTGCAATGAATCTAAAATATATGAAAGTTTAATTTTTATCATTACATTATGGAAAATAATGACCTTTATCACAATATGCTAATTTTTTGAGAAGGACCTGTATTTGAGTGTGAAAAAACTTCACACAATTCATCTGATTTAAACTCATATACTCATATATTCATGCATGTATTTGCAATTATCGCTTACTTGAAATTACAAAACATGAGCAGCATCTAAGATGCTGTGTTCACGCAGGCACATGTTGTTCACGCAACACAAGTCATGCGCCTCTTACATGTTCAATGTCACGTGAGTATAAATATTAGAATCAAGGTGTTTTACAGGTTGTATATGTCAATGAATTAGATTTAAACAAAATAAACATGAAATTTTATACAGCATATGAACATAAGAACACAATGAAATGAAATATTTGTTAAATGTTTTTAACCAGGATGAATAGAAGGGGGTCTCTTTTATGCTTTACATTTACTCATTGTCTCACACAGTCACTAACATTAGATAGTCAAAAAGTTGTTAACACCAAACAGGTTAAGGTGTTGCCATCCATGTTTATTGTTAAGTGGCACAAAATTGCGTTTTCTTCCAACAAACTCTCTCTCTGACAGGGAATTGCTAGATTATTTTAATTGACAGATAATTCTGTTATGGCTCATAAAAGGCTCTAGAGATAAAGCTTTGGCTGTTTAGCCAGGTATGCTACAGTTATTAATTGAACCTAATCTAGACAAGGATGCCAAAAACATGATTTGGCAAAAAAAACATGAATTTGAAATGACTGAAAAGATCTAGCTAAACATCGATTCTTTTGCCACACTTGACAAACAGCAGGGCAGACATAACTACGCCTATGTTAAGGTCCAGATAAACATTCAACATTCAGGACAAGCATGTGTTGGTCCGGATGGACAACACGTCTACAGTGGCCTGCATTAAGCACCAAGGTGGTTTATGCTTCCGTTTCATGTCACAACTCGCCCGTCGCCTCCTCCTCTGAAGTAAACCGCGACTCAGGTCGCTGCGCGCCACTCGCATCCAAGGCCACCTCAACGTCACAGCAGATGCTATGTCACGGCAGATAATGCTCAGTGGAAAGTGGATAGTCCACCCTCAGGCGGTCCAGCTGATTTGGAGTCGATTCGGCCAGGCACAGGTAAACCTGTTTGCCTCCATGGAATCCTCCCACTGCCCGCTCTGGTATGCCCTGACGGAAGCTCCCCTTGGTACAGACAGGCTGGCACACAGCTGGCACCTAGGGCTATGCAAGTTTGCCCCAGTGAGCCTACTTATAAAGTTTCTGTGTAAAGTCAGGGAGGTTGAGGAGCAGGTCACCCTCGTGGCTCCATACTGGCCCACTCAGACCTGGTTCTTGGACCTCACACTCCTCGCGACAGCTCCTGCCTGGCGAATTCCCCTGAGGAAGGACCTTCTTTCTCAGGGGTGGTGCACCCTCTGGCATGCACGCCCAGACCTCTGGAATCTCCATGTCTGGTCCCTGGACAGGATGCGGTAGACCTAACATTCTTCCCGTGGCGAAGACCCCCAGAGTTGCCCAGTCGGGTCAGTGCTTTCCTTCCTGAAAGACTGGACGGGCAGCATTTCCCCTCCACTCTCAAGGTTTATGTATCACGATGACATACAAGGTAAGTCCCTCGGTAAGCACGACCTAATTATCAGGTTTCTGAGAGACGCCAGGAGGGTGAACCCCTCTAGACCGCGCCTCTTTCCCTCCTGGGACATCTTCGTGGTACTCTCGGGCCTATGGAGGGCTCCCTTCGAGCCCATTGAGCCAGTCGAGCTCAAGGCCGTCTCTCTGAAGACCGCCCTCCTGACCGTGCTCACATCCATCAAGAGATTTGGGGACCTGCAAGCGTTCTCTGTCAGTGAAAATTGCCAAGAGTTCGCTCTGGCTAACCCTCACATGATCCTGAGACCTCGACCGGGCTATATGCCCAAGGTTCCCATGACACCTTTTAGGGATCAGGTGGTGAACCTGCAAGTGCTGCCCCTGGATGAGGAAAAAACCCAACCTTATCTTTGCTGTGTCTGGTGCATGCTTTTGCATCTACTTGGACCGCACGCAGAGCTTTAGACACTCTGAGCAGCTCTTTGTCTGCTTTGGCGGACAGTGGAAAGGGAACACTGTCTCCAAACAGATGATTACCCACTGGATCGTGGATGCCATAGCGCTAGCATACCAGGTCCAGTCCATGCCCACCTCCTTGCAGGTTCGAGCACACTACATGAGAGGTGTGGCATCCTCGTGGGCACTGGCCAATGGCACCTCTCTAGCAGACATCTGTTGGGCAGCGGGCTGGGCAACACCCAATACCTTTCGCGAGATTCTGCAGTCTATGGGTTGAGCCAGTCTCGTCCCATGTTCTTTCAGGTACGAGCAGGTAATTTTCGTTAAACGGTCAGCTGGCTGGGTGTATCACTTGTGCATGGCGCCTTTCCCCTCCAAGGTAGGTGAAGCTATGTGCTCTTTTTTCCATGCGTGTTCCTGACTTGTGAACCCTGGATGCTCTTCCTCATAGCCCTCTGACTCACAAATTCAGCGGAGGAATCCGTAGTCAGACCCAGTATGCGTGCTAACAGGCCCTGGACTGGGGTAAGTGCTCCACAGTTCTTGGCTACCCAAGTGGCCTCCTGTGTGTATTTTCCACGATTCGGTCTCTCTTCTCCGTTTTGGTAGACCCGCATCTCCTTGGCAGAGTCTTCTCTGCCTGGCTGATGTGCTTGTAGAAAACTCCTACCTTACGAAGGGTCAGACCTACAACCGCACCTCTCCCATGTGTGGCCTGGTGGGCCCAAGAAGCGCAGGGTATGGCCTCCACAGGGTCTTTTCCCCCTGAAAGAATAGGAACAGAAAAGAACGCCTTCCCCAGCGCATTTCATGAGCATTTAGGGCCCCCGCCGATACTAATTTCTAAGTGGAGAGAAAAGGCCATATTTGACACGTCTCCTTCCCGTACCTCAGGGCTATGGGGAAGCACCCAACGTTTTGGGGCGTCTGGGGAGGCCCGTGCAGCATGAATGCATCTGTTCTTAGGCTCGTAGTAGCTTGCCTATACCTGCATCGGCAGTTCACATGACTAGTTCAGCCTTTGTGGTGTTTCATATTGAGACGCCTAGTGTCACTACATCGACACAATGTTGAGGGAGTTACAGAAGGGGAACATCTCAGTTACTGTCGTAACCTCCGTTCCCTTTTGGAGGGAACAAGATGTTGTGTCCTTCTTGCCACAGGCTGAACTGCATCGCTGTAATGTCCAGGACCTTGTCTCGGCTCCTCAGTGTAAAACCTGAATGAATCCTCATTCCGATCTCCCTTTTATACCCGTATGTCGGGGGGAGTGGCATGCAAATTCAACTTGACAATTTCTCAATTCCTCCATCAGGGAACACAGGTTTAGACAGTAACCAAGACGTTAAGTGGTTGAATGTGCCCCACCAAAATAATGAGCCTGAGACAACAACGTACAGTATTAACCTGTTTCAGTGATGTAATTTTCTTCTGGACCCACCATATTTGTGACCATCAACAGGAAGATACAATGGCGGTGAACGAAAAAACATCAGTGAAACAATGTCATGAAAAACTTTAACAGACAAAGTATGCAAAAAAGAAAAAACCTCACTTAGGATAGTCCACAATGGACTGAAACATTTGCTATATTCATAAAAAAATAATTCTCTCTTTTTTCTTTGTTGTGCATGTTTGTACACTTTTGTTATTGTATATGGCAAATCTTCAGTAAATTATTTTTCTCTCAATGGATCTTGGACTCATGTTCTCTTTTTTTTGTAACCTCAATGGCCTAATGTGCAAATTCTATTTAGGTTTTTAAGAAAAACTTGGCAAGTCCCAGGAAAAGTGTAAACAGGTCTGAAGTCAACACTTACATTGCCAAATTTGACATTCAAGCACATTTATATATATTTAATCCAGGATTCATCTCTGTACACCGGTGAGTCAAATGTGTGGCCGACGAGTACACGTGTCCAGCGGTACATCATTGCAATCATTTCTCATTCAGAAGTGACAAATGTTTTTGTTTTGTTTTCTGGTTTGATTTGGTAAAAATATGACAAAACCTCTGTTATTATCCCATCTTTATGAATGTAAGAACTGCTTTAAACTCATGAAGTATACACAGAAAACGTTTGGTTACGTATGTAACCTCCGTTCCCCGAGGGAGGGAACGACACGTTGTGTCGGAGAAGCGACACTAGGGGTCTCTCTTGAGCGCCGATATTCACCTCTGACCTATTGAAAAGGGCCAATGGGAGTTGGCAGTCAGTATTTGCATACCCCGCCCCCGGACATACGGGTATTTAAGCGGGGCAAATACGGAAGTTTAGTCAGGATTTTTCTGAGGAGCCGGAATGGTCCGGCCACAACAGTGGCTCGGTTCAGTGACATGGCGGAGGAAAGACACAACGTGTCGTTCCTCCCTCGGGAACGGAGGTTACATACGTAACCAAGCGTTCCCCTTCTGTCGCTCTCTCCACGTTGTGTCGGAGAAGCGACACTAGGGACCCATTCCAATCTTGCCATGTGCTGAACCATGTACGTGAACCGCCGATACAGAGGCGGGCAGGGATTTCATCCAGTGCCGCGCATCGTCTGTACCTGGCTGCACGTACCCTTCCCCAATGCCCCATAAGAATATCGGAGTCCTTCTAGTTACCCTGGGAGGGGAACAAGGCGATGTTTGCCAACATGGGAACGGGCCAGCCTGGCTGGGCCTCTTTTCTCTCTATGTTTCTCGCATAGAGCAATCACGGCCGGGGCCCTTGCATGCATATAGGGAAGGGGGTCTTACCCAGACCCTGCGGAGACCACACCTGCCCTTTTTCTTGGGGAGGAAAAGTGGTAGACACGTCACACGGCCGTCTTAGGGCTCGTGTGGAAAGTATGGTGCGGTGGTAGATCCAGCCTCAAAAGGGGGGAGTTGCTACAGCACGGCGACTGAGGCTGCTGTAACTGCCTAAGGGAGACACGGGGGTCCGCTCGTAAGGGGACAGAACCGTGGAATTACACACAGGGGGAGTCCGAGCAGGAGGCCTTACCTGTGGAGCACCTATACCATTACAGGGTAGCCATCAGGGTACCCGATGTGGCTTGGGTCGGCGAGTTCCTCCGCTGAACCGCGGACCCGGAGGGCTGGGGAGGAATCGACCAGGGGCCCGACTCGGAGTGGGGCGCCCTGGGAAGAAGGCGCACTACTTTACCTTGACGTCAGGAAAGGGCGCTGGGCATAGCGATCCACCCGGCCGGTCAGTCTACGTGTTACCGAGTTCTACGGGCTCGGACCTGACAAAACACGAGACGCAACTGACTCAACGCGGAGGTTGTAAAACCTCGCAAAGGTGTTGGGTGTTGCCCAACCCGCGGCTCTACAGATGTCTGCTAGGGAGGTGCCCTTGGCGAGTGCCCACGAGGACGCATCACCCCTTGTTGAGTGAGCTCGGACCCGCAAGGGTAGGGGCACGGCCTGGGTGTGATAAGCCAGTGTGATGGCGTCGACAACCCAGTGGGCGAGCCTCTGTTTGGAGACGGCATTCCCTTTCTGCCATCCCCCAAAGCAGACAAAGAGCTGCTCAGAGCGTCTGGTGCTCTGTGTGCGGTCCAGGTAAATGCGCAGGGCGCGCACTGGACATAGCAATGAAAGGGCTGGGTCTGCCTCCTCCCGGGGCAGCGCTTGCAGGTTCACTACCTGATCTTGGAATGGTGTGGTAGGAACCTTGGGCACATAGCCCGGTCGCGGTCTTAGGATCACAGACGTATCTGCCGGACCGAACTCCAGGCAAGTGTCGCTGACAGAGAACGCTTGCAGGCCCCCGACCCTCTTAAGAGAGAGGGCCATGAGTCCAACTGATTCGAGCGGCTTGAAGGGAGGTCTCTGGAGTCCTGCCAAGACTACCGAGAGATCCCAGGAGGGAACTAGGCCTGGCCGGGAGGGATTCAACCTCCGGGCGCCTCTCAGGAACCTGAGGATCAGGTCGTGCTTACCCAAAGACTTGCCATCTACAGGATCGTGGTGGGCGGCGATAGCGGCAACATACACCTTGAGGGTGGACGGGGACAGCCTCCTGTCCAGCCTCTCCTGTAGGAACAGAAGCACTGACCTAATCGCGCATCTCTGCGGGTCTTCGGCTCGGGAAGAACACCAATCTGCGAACAAGCGCCACTTTAGGGCGTAAAGGTGCCTGGTAGAGGGGGCTCTGGCTTGGTTGATTGTATTCACAACGGTCGCCGGTAAGCCGGCTAGCTCTTCCGCGTCCCGTCCAGGGACCAGACATGGAGGTTCCAGAGGTCTGGGCGCGGGTGCCAGAGCGTGCCCCGTCCCTGAGAGAGGAGGTCCTTTCTCAGGGGAATCCACCAGGGAGGAGCTGTCGTGAGGAGCCTGAGTTCTGAGAACCAAGTCCGTGTGGGCCAGTAGGGGGCCACCAATGTGACTTGCTCCTCGTCGCTCCCTGACCTTGCACAGCACCGGTGCAAGAAGGCTCACTGGGGGAGTGTGCCAGTGGGTCTGTCCCGAGGGGAGCCTCTGTTAGGGCGTACCAGAGCGGGCAGTGGGAGGTTTCCTGGGTGGCGAACAGGTCTACCTGGGCCTTGCCAAACCGTTCCCAAATCAGTTGAACCGACTGGGGGTGAAGCCTCCACTCCCCGCCGGGCAGGCGTTGACGTGATAGCACATCCGACTTGAGTCGCTGCTGGCTCCATAGGAGGAGACGGCAGGCGAGTTGTGACATGTGGCGGGAGCGTACGCCGCCTTGGCGATTTATGTACGCCACCACCGTGGTGCTGTCCGATCTCACGAGGACATGTTTGTCCCGAACTAACGGGAGGAACTTCCTGAGAGCAAGAAGGACGGTCAACAACTCCAGGCAATTGATGTGCCAACGCAGCGGGGCCCCTTTACAACGGCCCGCTGCTGCGTGCCCGCTGCACACGGCACCCCACCCGGACCGGGAGGCGTCGGTTGTGACCAGAACGCATCGGGACACCTGCTGCAGGGGCACCCCTGCCCGTAGAAAGCAGAGGTCTGTCCAGGGTCGGAGTGTTTTGAGGCAGGCGGGGGTGATCCTTACCCGATGCGTGCCGTGGTGCCATGCTTGTCTCGAGACTCGAGTCTGGAGCCAGTGCTGGAGTGGTCTCATATGCATCAACCCCAACGGCGCGAACTCCAACCCGAGAAAAGAGATGCTCTGAACCGGAGTGAGCTTGCTCTTTTCCCAGTTGACCTGAAGCCCCAAGCGGCTGAGGTGCCGGAGCACCTGGTCTCTGTGTGTGCATAGTAACTCTTGAGAGTGTGCTAGGATGAGCCAGTCGTCGAGGTAGTTGAGAATGCGGATGCCGGCTACTCGTAGCGGGGCAAGGGCCGCCTCTGCGACTTTCGTGAAGACGCGAGGGGACAGAGACAGGCCGAAGGGGAGGACTTTGTACTGAAACGCCTGGTCGTCGAACGCGAACCGTAAGAAGGGTCGGTGTCGTGACAGAATTGAGACGTGGAAGTACGCGTCCTTCAGGTCTACCGCTGCGAACCAATCTAGATGCTGAACGCCAGCCAGAATATTTCTCTGCGTGAGCATTTTGAATGGGAGTTTTAACAAGGCCCGATTGAAAACTCGCAAGTCCAGGATTGGTCATAAGCCGCCGCCTTTCTTGGGTACAATGAAGTAAGGGATGTAGAAACCATTCCTCATTTCGGTTGGAGGGACGGGCTTTACCGCGCCCTTGGCTAAGAGGGTCGCGATTTCCGTGCGCAGGGAACTGGCATGCTCGCCGTGTACTGCGGAAAAGCGGACGCCCCTGAAGGGGGGCGGGAGCCGGGCAAACTGAATTGCGTAACCGAGTCGAATGGTCCAGTGCAGCCAGCGTGATGCGTTGGGAAGCGAAAGCCACGCTTCCCAGCTCTGCGCTAGGGGCACCAAAGGGACGAGTATTTTGGACGTACCCGGCGGGGCCTCGCAGCGGGGCGGAACAGGTAATGCAGCGTCGGGCGGCTTCATTGCGGCCTGAGGCTGAGGTGCTGAGAATAGCATGTACCTTGCTCCCTCGGTGGGCAGACATGGCAGGGCCCGTAGCGGCAGGTCTGCGGCGGGGCATGATGTGTGAAATGGCCTCTGTCTGCTTCTTCACCGCGAAGAACTGTTGGGCGAAGTCCTCGACGGTGTCACCGAAAAGGCCAATCTGGGAGACAGGTGCGTCCAGGAAGCGGTTCTTGTCAGCCTCACGCATCTCGACCAGGTTGAGCCAAAGATGACGTTCCTGGACCACTAGGGTGGCCATCGTCTGTCCGAGTGCCTGCGCTGTGGCCTTCGTCGCTCTCAGGGCGAGGTCGGTCGCTGAGCGCAGTTCCTGCAGCACATCAGGATCAGGTCCACCCCCGTGCATATTTCTGAGAGCTTTGGCCTGGTAGACTTGCAGGAGGGCCATCGCATGCAGAGGCGGAGGCAGCGCGTCCAGCCGTAGTGTAGGCCTTGCGTTGAGCGAGGATGTTGTCCTACAGGGCTTGGATGGGAGTACGGGCGACCCCGCCAGGAGGTAGGGCTACCGGGGCATAGATGGTGCGCAACTGCCCTATCGACCTGGGGAATCGCATCGTACCCGTGGCGCTCTCCGCCGTCGAGGGTGGAGAGAGTGGAGCGGGTGGCACCTAGACGAGCGGAGAGCGGGGCTCTCCACGTAGACGTCAGCTCATCATGCACCTCCGGAAAGAAAGGGACCGGGGGGATGCGAGGCCGCGAACGGCGTGCTGCCCCCAGGAACCAATCATCCAACCGAGAAGGCTGTGGGGAGGATGGAGGGTTCCAATCCAACCCCACGCTCAAGGCGGCCCGGGCAAGCATGTCGGACATCTGAGCATCGGCCTCAGCCTAGGCCTGCTGGCCCGAAGGCGGCAGTCCAGGGGAGTCCTCGGCATCAGACACCGCACTCTCCGATGCAGCGGCAAGCTCATCTGCTTCGGACTCGGGAGGATAGACAGCCAGGCCGTGAGGCGAGCTGCTATCGCCGCGAGCGTGGATGGAGACCAGCGAGCGTGTTGGGGAACGGGAGGTTCGAGGGGGGTTACCCGGCGAAACTGCACCCGCTGCCGCCCCCAAATCGCCCCCAGCGCCAACCGCACCGTCCTCAATCCCGTGGGAAGAAGGAGCAATGCGGGGTGCAACTGGGGTGGCTTGCTTTCTGTTGAAAGCAAGCCGCGACCGCAACGTGGTCATGGTCATGTTCTCGCAGTGAGAACATGAACCATCCACAAACACCGCCTCGGTGTGATCGCGGCCCAAACACACGAGACAGCGCCTGTGGCCGTCTGAAGCGGAGAGCACTCTACCGCATCCAGGAGCGACACAGGGGCGGAAAGGCATCTTGAAAAGACGGCGTCCTTAAAAGGACGTTCAACGCCGCTGTGTTTGCTCTTTTAGAGGAAATTACTCTTTTAGTAAAAACTCTTTTAATACACAGTGTGTGTGTGTATGTGTCTGCGCTGTCGAAGCGCCCAGGGGCAACAATGCAAGCCGTGCAATGAGAAGGAGAAACCCGCTGTTGTGTGCCGTCAAGATCCAACAGCATGCAGATCGTCAGAGGAAAACAGGAACGTTTGAGTGGTGTGTAACTCGCAGCAAACTGCAGACAGACCATCGGCTCCGAAGAAATTTTTCTGACTAAACTTCCGTATTTGCCCCGCTTAAATACCCGTATGTCCGGGGGCGGGGTATGCAAATACTGACTGCCAACTCCCATTGGCCCTTTTCAATAGGTCAGAGGTGAATATCGGCGTTCAAGAGAGACCCCTAGTGTCGCTTCTCCGACACAACGTGGAGAGAGCGACAGAAGGGGAACAACTGAGACATATTAGTGCATCTCACTAATATGTTTACTCTACATTGTAGTCTGGTTGTGTGAAAAATATCTGTGCTTCATCATCTTATGTTCTGTTGTTTTTTGATTAGCGTTAGTATGTACACATTAAAGAGATACTATATATTGACATTATAATGCTTTTTATTTATTACAATGTGTTCAATTATGACATAAAATCAGTGATGCAGTGGTACAGCAGGATAAAACACTCTTTTTGCTCATTTATTCAGACATAAAGAGACAGTCTGGGTGTTATGAATTGATCATCGTCATATGCATTTAGAGTTTAATTGTATCCAACATGATTATATTATCTAATTGACATGTGTACAGTGTACAGATAACTGATATGTCTTAATAAATGAGCAAAAAACAAATTAACTTGGTGAAATGAAGCCGTGTCACTTGAAAGATATGGAAGCCTAAGCGAAAGTTCTGTCATGAAAACTCATAGTAAGCATCATTAATAAAAATGTAAGCATCTCATCCGATTATAATCCAGACCATGCTTGTAAACCCTACACAGCTGTCCTTCATTGCTCCCTTCACCACCCCATCACCACCAGTTTAGGTACCATCCTGGCGTAAGTGGTAAGCTCCTCTCCCCTGCCATCATCATCTTGCGGAAGGATCTGATGGTTCAATTGAGAATCTGAGCATTGAACTATAAGACTGCACTTGTGCCAAAGGAAACTACTTTCTTACTTTATTTGTATTTGTTCATATTCTCAGAGTCTTTCTGGAAGAAATAATTTTATTGAAATACAATTTTCGGTCTGGTATGTATACAGCAGTTTGACAATTTCAAGATTTATAAATAGAAACAAACATTTTGTTGGATTGCATCCCACAGTGCAGCACAGTGAAGGTATATGGAATTTTGGCCACAAACATGGCGGTGCGGTCATACAGTGGCATCACATGAAAAAGGTCAATAGTACCAAAAATGCATAGAACATTTAGTTTTATTGATTAAAATGTGTAATTTTGATATTTTAGACTTTTATATTTTGATATTTAGAAAAGTTTGGCTTAATACTAGACAATAATTTAGAAGCTTATAGAATTGACAGAAGTCATGGATTAGATCTATAAATATGAAGTAGCTGTTCATGTGTTCAAATATCTGGAAGAAAGGTCAGCCATTTTTCTGAACATCTTTTATTACTTTTATAATAGATTTTAGTTTGTTTCTCGCCAAAGCTTATGGTATGTCTTCAAGTCTATCTATTATACTTCTGAATTATCCTTTTGTATCCTTTTTAAGCTTGAAAAGATGGGCACCATCAGTGTCGGACTGGGAAGAGAAATCGGCTCGGGATTTGACATAGAAACCGGCTCAAAAGTTGTTGAGTGTTGGTGTTCGCTGTAATTATGTGGCGGCCCAATTCAGCTAATCGCGGCCGGCCACCAAGCAAATTCTTGAACTTCCCAATGGCCAGTCCTGCACCTGGGCACAATTCAATGCCATTGTAAGGACAACAACAACCAGGATATTTTCCCAAATTTCTCCCTTTGTGTTATGAAAAAGAAAGAAGGTCATACAGTGTTTAGAACAGCACGAGGGTGACTAAATAATAACTGAATTTTCATTTTATAGTGAACTATGTGGTAGAAATAGCTTTAATGTAACAATGTAAATTTAAAAGAGAAGCTCAGAGGCACTAAAGAGGATAAAGGCAGAACTGAAGCAGAGGAAGAAACTAAATATTGCTGTGTGGCACTTAAAAGTAGCTTTGTTGGTGTAACCTAATGTATTCAGGTTGATTAGGTGATGTTTAAAAGGTTAGACTTGAATCAAACCAGTAACTGTAATTTTTTCCAGTGTACTTAAATTTGCTTTAACAAGTGGTAAAGAGAGAGAGGGATATGGTGTGTTGTTATATTTAAATGAGAGTAAAAACAATCCAGAATGCATTGTTTCATTAAATCTTATGTATCCAGCAGGGTCTCCCAAACTTCTGGGGCTCCAAGTATTTGTATGGTTTGCAAGGTGGTAGTTCACTTACACGACCAATGTACTCATCCAACAAACTCTCTTCCTGACTGAAAATCAAAAGTCTGACTGCTGGGTTCATTTTGGATTGATTGAACATTGTGTAAGAAGGGCTCAGCTTGGCAAGAAAAATGTAATTATTTTATCCGAATTTGTTATTTTTTTAAATTATTAAATTAATCTAGATAAGGAAGTCAAAAATCATTACTTGACTTTAAATACGTGACTTATTTATGAAAGCATGATTATGACAATGACTATGAAAGGAAAAGGTGGAATAAAAAATTAAACATTTGACAAAGATCAGTGCAAACTTTTATAAATTTACAAGGAAAACTAAGAAACTATTAATTTCTTGGATTTTTTTCTTATCTTATTCTAAGGAATTATGATTTGATAACACCCTGTCCACACCTTTTATCAAAGCCAATATAAAGAAGCAATAAGAGAAGCCTATCATCGAGAAGATCTTCAGTCAAACCGCTGTTTCTTCTACAACACGCTACAACAAGTCCTGCATTTACAGGTAGGCTGATTATGGCGACAATCTGGCTAAACAACCATTTAACATACAGTATGCAAAAAATAATAGTCTTTTACCACTAGGAAAAACAGATATTATATTTGATTTGATTCTTAATCGGGGGAAAAACTGTTTGTAAAAGAAAATAGTAAATATTGTAATTGCTTTAAAACTATTGAAGTGCTTGTAACATTGCAACCAAAACATTACTGTAGTAAAACAGTAAATTGAGGTTTCTGAGCCAACAAATAAAAACGACACTAAATGATAAAGCAAATGTATCAGACATAGCATGCATGTCAAACTTTAAAACTGAACTTATATAAACTACAGAATTTATATAGTTTTCTACTTATGTGATAAAAGCAAAATATATATATTGTGTCTTTTGCAGAATTTTCTAGTACTTCCTCTGTACCACACAAATTGGAACAAACCAAAATGGCAAATGTGCAGCCGATAACAAAGCTCAACGTATCCGTCTCACAAGCCGAGGAGGAAATTCTTGCAGCTGAAGGTTATCAATTTATTAATGTTGACCTCAATGAAGGTGCCGGTAAAAACCGCATTCTTCTTTGGTTCAAGAAAGAGTGCGGCATGAAACCTGTGACCAGGATCCAGTTTTCCTTCACCGACAAAATGAAATGTGGCCTGACTAAAGCTGGCTATGAGATGATCAACAGGGATCTGAATGCAGGAGTTGGTGGAGATCACATCTTTCTGTGGTACTTTCATGGCAGCTCTGAATACGACATTCCCATCGTGAGCCTGGAGGTAAGCACAGATCCAAAAGATGAACCCCCTCTTCTGAACGATGGTTGGAAGAGATTGTGCTGTGATCTGAACCGTAATGCAGGAGGCCTCTATATCTACCTGTGGGTGAAGAGAGAGAAGCCAAGCTATATCTGTGAGATCACCACATCTGTTGACTTCAATGCTGACAAGCAACTATTTGAGCTGGGCTACATTCATGTGGATGAAGACACCAACCGTGCTGCTAGTGGAGACTACATTTTCCTCTGGTATCGGCACTCAACTGATAAGAGTAAAGCTCTCACCGCTCTTCTGGTGTCCACCACCCTCCAGGAGCAGGCAAACCTTCAGGATCAAGGTTTCAAAATGCTCTGCTTTATTGATCTTAATAAAGGAACAGTTGGAAGACCTGTCTATGTGTGGTACCTGAAAAAAGGAGATGAATCTCTTTGAAGCTGGTGGTGGCTAAGTGGTTAAGGCTCAGGGTTACTGACCAGAAGGTTGGGGGTTCTAGCCCCAGCACCACCAAGATGCCACTGTCGGGCCCTTGAGCAAGGCCCTTAAATCCAGGTTGCTCCGGGGGGATTGTCCCTATAATAAGTGCACTGTAAGTTGCTTTGGATAAACGCGTCTGCCAAATGCATAAATGTAAATGTAAATGAATCTCAGGAGATGATCAGAGGCATGATTCTGCTGCTCCAAACTAATGTTTGGGATGCGTATAAGAAAGCTGGCTTTGAGGTCATTGAGAAGAATCTGAATGAGGGCAATTGTATTTAGCTCACAAGTGATAACCAAATACTCCATATATATATATACATATACAGTATCTCACGAAAGTGAGTACACCACTCACATTTTTGTAAATATTTGATTATATATTTTCATGTGACAACACTGAAGAAATGACACTTTGCTACAATGTAATGTAGTGAGTGTACAGCTTGTATAATATTGTAAATTTGTTGTCCCCTCAAAATAACTCAACACATAGCCATTTATGTCTAAACCGCTGGCAACAAAAGTGAGTACACCAAAAGTGAAAACACATGGTTCCCTGGGTAAAGTGTTTATAAAAGAGTTCATTAATGACTAGTAATTCATGTATAAATGCACTCCAATTCATTGACATGCATTTAAAACAACATTCATAAAAACGGTCAATTTCATGCAATACCTGACAAATCGTGAGCCATTTTACCTAGCATGTTATAAATGCTTGATAACAGTTATTCAACAATAGTAACCTATGAAAATGTAGCTATGTAAAGTGGACACATACAAAGCATTTTTTAAGGAGTTGGCAACATTAAAAACCTTTATACATAAAGTTCAGTATGGTTTAAGGGTTTAATGGTCATGCTTTTTGTATTTGATATACACTATATGGCCAAAATTTTGTAGACATCATATGTGCTTGATGAGCCTTCAATTTCAAAACCATAGGCATCAATTTCCTTTGGTGCAGTGACATCTTCCACTCTTCTGGGAAGGCTTTCCACTATACTGTATGTTGTGACTGTTTGGCTGCAGGGATTTGCTCCCATTCAGACACAATTGATGGCATCTGGCACTGATGTTGGGCGATGGGGCCTATTCCAATTCACCCCAAAGGAGTTCAGTGGGGTTCAGGTCTGGGCTTTGTGCAGGCCAGTCAATTTCTTCCACATCAGACACAGTAAACCATTTCTTTATGGACTTTGCTTTGTGCAAAGGGGCATTTTCATGCTGAAATTGAAAAGGGCTCTCCCCAAACTGTTGCCATAAAGTTGAAGCACCAAATGTCCTAGAATGCCATTGTTTGGAGAATAATTCTGATTTATCTTAACTGGCATTAACGGAGTAACCAAACTCTTTAAGGGGGTGTCCACAAACTTTTGGCCATACAGTATATGTTGTGATTGAATGACTGAAGGTGTTTCTGCTGAGTTCTTTAGGTTACTAGAACTAGGTAAGTTGGGACACCACTCAAAGTAGCACCATTGTTTAGACAGGGAAAGTGACAACTCAAGTGAGTAAAGAAATTACAGTAATTAATATAAAAACAAAGCGGACTGTAGCAAAATGACATAATCCGTTCTTTCTATCACACTATGATAGTCTATTTTTGCTACCTTTTGTAAAGAATTATTAACTAGTGTATTTTATGTTTTTGATTAACTTAAGCAAAGACAAGGGTATTTATAATTTTGTATAGTTATTTACAACATCAATTACAACTAAATTAAAATGCTCACCATTTGGAAATGATTGCATGAAATTCACCTTTTTGTTCTTGCTGTTATAACTTCATGAAGTGTTTAAAGTTTTTATAACTCAATCAAGTACAAAACTGAAGCTGTGGGGATATTCAAATGCCTCTGTGCTAGAATGATTTAATGATGTTTGCTTGGTCAGAAGGAGATTATGGGGGCATTCATATATTTGCAGTCACACATTAGGTGAACTTGATGTTTCTCAGTTAAATTTAGGGTATACGTTTACTAAATTGCTTTCAGTAAGAACTTAAGGTTTAAAGTGTAATGAAAATATGCTGTACACTGTGCATTTATATTTGTCTATAAAAAAAGTACTTTTTTTTTTTTTAGATATTATACATAGCCCATTTAATATTTGTACTGCTGTAGTGTCACTCATTTTGCCTGTAGCAAGATTGCAGTAAAGTCTGCATTTATTAAGGTATCTCACCATTAAATATAGATTACAATAGATCTCAACACCAGCTCATCTCAACAATTGCTACATCAGTACTGAACAGTGCTGTTAGTGTTGCTTTGCTAGACACTAGTTTGATACTAAAAAGAGTCAAATCAAATATTGTAACAAGTTTTTAGGTGGCAGGAACTCTGAGCATTAATTGTAATTGGTTGAGAGTTGAGTCCCCATATCTGAGAGATGAGCTACAAAATAGGCAGGTCACTCCTGACAAACATGCCAGAACAAAAGTGACACAGAGCAGACGGATTGGGTGACATGCTTAAATGATTCTCCTTTTGTTATTATTCATGTTTGACAATTTGTCACTCTTGTGAATTCCATCATTCATCTTCTCAAGCTGACTGAAACGGCAAACGCATGCAATCACGTACAGGGTCAAAAACAAGAGAAAAAAGATTTATACTACAAATATTCAGCCATGCCGAGACATATTTTGCTCCAGGCATGTTCTGTTTTAAATGTAACATGCTCTCCTTTTCTTTTTCCCAAGAGAAATACACACCTTTTGTCTCTCTGTTCTTATTTAACAGGCATATGGCCTGGTTTAAAAGCATCTGCATCTGGGAGTCGCTTTAAAGTGGAATTTCCTGCCATTTTGCAGTGTTCTCTCAGTATGTGAGAGATCAGATAGGCAGCTGTCCCGCAGTGCTCGGGACTGATAAGAGAAGTTTTTAGACAGCAATCAGCTGCAACTTACACTAAAACAACAATTGCAAAATCACTATGGTGATGTGTATTAGTGATACTGTCTATAGTGCATGTATGTGAGATGAGGGCATGAAAATATGCACACTTTATGGAGAGAAGCAAGTATGTGTTTTTGTTATAACAGGATGGTGAAACATCTGGCAGAACATTGTATATACAACATTTGTGACTAACTTCACAGAAACTAAAAGCATAAGGCCAAACAAATATCTTAATATTTCCATGCTAAATGAGGCAATGAGGCTTGTGATAAATAACATTTGGTGCATGTGCCTTGATGCAGCATTCATTCCTGTAAACAGACGTGCTCCAAGAGGTACAGAACACTTGATTTTGTTTCAGCACTTCTTAAATTTAGAACAAGCACAAAACAAAAATTAAGATGTAAGAGTTACATTTCAGAGCCCAGGCTAAAGCTCAGTCCACAAGAAATTCACACTTATGACAAAGCTGGAGGCTAAATGATTATAATGGTGCTTTTAGCTCATTGTACCTACTTACCAATTATCATGTGACGTAATCTATATTACTGGATGTGAATGTGTATTAATATGTGAGAGAGATCTGGAAAATTAATGGTTTGAAAAAAAAGGCAATGATTTTACAGTCTATTAAAAAAAAATAAACCAAACATGCTTCATCATTTTCAGCATTTTGACCCCAAACACCTGAAATCTTATAATAATCTTATAATCATCAGTAATAATCTGCAAGTGTTGTCAAACTCATATGACAACCACTTGGCATGGCATGGAATACAGTACATACATTATTCAAGAATATTCTTGTTTCAATACAAGTTAAGCTCAATCAACAGCAGTTGTGGCATCATGTTAATTACCATAAATTCAAATGTAAAAAAAAATGTAAAATTAAAAAAAAAAAATCCCAGTTAGAATAAGGCGCTTACAATGGTGAATGAGACCAGTCCATAAACATGGTTTTAATGTGATAAAACTGCTAACTGCCTTACCTGTGTTAAATTATAGCCAATATTGCAACTTTGTTGACATGACAACATAACACTGGTAAACTCTTTAATCAAATTTATCACACTAAAATCATGATAACATGTCTAATGTTTGTCTTGTAGCTATCCTTGTAAAACAGTATGTATTTTTACAATGTTTGTGGACTGGCCCCATTCACTTCCATTGTAAGTGCCTCACTGTAACCATGTTTTGCTTTTTTATT